>NW_026126511.1:27451500-28090500 GCF_943737965.1 Phodopus roborovskii
CTCTTTGAGGTCTCAAGCAGAGTGTAGGGAGTTCAAGATTGAGATTAGGGCAGGCTCTGGTTGGTCCGGCAGGGTGGATCCACTATGCACAGAGCAGACCCAGGAAATTCCAAGGAGAGGGTGTGGGTGTTGGATCTGAGCTAGCCAAGCACTCAACTCAAGCAAAAGGAGAAGGAAAGCCAAGACTGAAAAGAAGGGAGGCTGGATGGTTCCCTGTGGCAGGGAAGGTCCACTATGTGCAGAGCAGACTCAAGAAATTTCCAAGGAGAAGGTGGGGAGTGTTGAACTTGTGCTTGTCAAACACTCACTTCAAGAAGAAGACATAGGAAGGCCAAGGCAGAGAGGAGGGCAGGCTGCGAATGGTCTAGCACAGTGTGGCAGGTCTAGCCTCAGAGGAAAGTAAGTTAATTTTCATTTATTAAAAGTGCTTTATTTCTCATGGAATTAACATTATTTTGTATATAATAAAGTGGTTTCCTGTAAGGAGTAAGGTTTTCCCACCTGCTGTGGTCTTGTCCTGCCACTGCACCTGCCCCAATTAACACACTGAGAATCTGTATTTGATATAATGCTGTTGGCCCGTTACTTGTTTCTTATCTGCTAGCTCTGTCTTAAGTATTAACCCATTTCTCTGTATTTCCATGTGGTTTCACCTAACCAGGGAGTGGAGAAGGCGTCTAGTCTCCGGACTCTCCATGGGGACTCCTCTTTACTACTTCTTCTTTCCTCCTTCTCTCCTAGTCCCTCCTCTCTTGCTTTCCTATTGGCCAACAGTGTTTTATTCATTAACCAGTATGAGAAACAAATTTACAGAATGACATCCCCCATCAGTTTCCAAAGTTAAACATTGTCTAGAAATTACACAGATATTGTATTTTGTTATCACAATAAGACCTATAGAAGATTAAGCTAGCTGAAGCCATTGCATAGTTGATGGTCCTCAGGCCTAGCCCATACCAAGGAACTTTCAGAGCTATTAGCTGTTGTGGGACTGAATCATTCTTACAGAATGTGTCTACTTCTAGGTTTGCCATGCTCCAGTAAATACTCAATCCCTGTTCACATATGAGCATCACTTCTAGGGATTAGCTGGTTTATTATAAAGAAAAATACAGACATGAATTATCTGAAGGAGATTCTCTGGGGGATCATTTGAGAAGAGTTCTTTGGAGGAAGCAGGAGAGCATTTTATCATATTTTATTGTTTACTTGCATAAAATTCTTAAAGAATTTTTACAATTGAATTTCTTAATGGAAGAAATTATTGAAGAAGCAAACTGTAAAGCAAACCCTTAAAATATCTGTCAAAATTATACTATAAAGCACAATTGAGGACAACAATTACATTACCGATCTAGTTCATGTTTGGCTTGCCCACATGTATAAAGTTTGCGTGACATAGCTGGTGACACACTGATGAAGTTTTACAACCCTGATTTTAACCTAAAGGAAAATACATATTTCTTTGTTTTGCAGATTCTTTTTTTTTTTTTTCTAATCCCTTTCACCCAGATGACTTTCTAAAGAGTTTTGTGTCCTATTTCAGACTTAATCAGTTCAGCATCTTCCCAGGCCTCAAGTGAACAAATATGAAAGATCTGAAAAGTAAAGCTGTTCAATACAATGGGGGCTCATTAACATTGTTTTAACAAGCCTTAGCTTATGCAAGCCCTTGTCTAACATGCAGCTCTAATTTGAATCCATGCTTCTCAGCATGGTAATGAGGGCTCTGCTGAATGCCAGTGTTTGTGCATATACATGAGTACTCTACATTTAATTCAATGAGAAAACAGAAACTTTTCTCTAACTTAATTTGGCTTTGGATGAAAAACTACTTTGGGTAATACTAAAATGACTTATAGTGACTCGTACATGTACAGAAAGTTTGAAGACAACATGTGGTAGTGTATGGCTATGTTTATTTTAAAAGGAGGAATAGCCAAATTTCCATTTGAGGAAGAGGATCATTTTTTTTGTTTGTTTATACATACTTGGATAATGTAACCAAAGCTAATATGATTCAAGGAGAAGAGCATAAAGTGCATCATGAATTTCTACTTTTCTGCATAGAATAATATGAACTTAGTAAGTTAAATTTTAATTTTATAGCTTCAAAGAATAAATTATATATTGAATGTTTAAGATAATTTTAATTTCATTTAAATAAGTGAATATAAGAAACCACATGTAAATAGTGGATACCTGACTTGAAATATGCATTTAAATTATAATTATTCCAGTATTTAGTTAAAACTGTTATAATAATAAAGTCTATATTTCATTGTTTTTAATACAAAAAGAAATAAGTTCTGTTAATTTTAAGAACATGTGTTTTAAAAGGGTATCTTTGAAAATGAACATTAAATTAGCCTTAGATATATTCTTAGCATTGTAAACCTTTTCAAAAAACCCATAACAAGGGATGACAAAGCTCTATAGAAAACCTGAATACAGTTGTTTGACTAAATTGATACAGCACCATCCTGACCTCTAAATATTTATGTTTATACCCATAAATAAACACTAAGCTTCTCTTTCCAGAGAGTGGTGGTGAATATCGAGATTCAAACTGAATGCTACTGAGAATAAATTATGAATGAAAGCTCAGCCCTTAACTGTCATTCATATTATTCTTCCTAAGACTTAAAGGACATTGGAGAAGTGGTGGAAGGAAAAATTGAAAACCCCTAAAATAAAAAGAAGTTTGTGAAATGACATCTCTGGTGTGGTGGTTTGAATGAGAATGGCCTTAAGATACAAAAGTAAAGAAATTCTATCTCCTCCATGTTTTAAGAAAGGTGCTGAAGCCAGGAATGTACCAGGTGAATTGTGTTGGAGACCTGAAGATGTTAGAGATGACAGAACTATGTATTATCTGTCAAGGAGGGATTCAGACAGAAAGTTGAACTAGTGCAATGGAAGAATTGCGTTGCAATCAGCAAATGTAGAAGGGAGATAGCATTTAAGCCTTTTCACATCAGACTTGTTACTATAGCATATAGAGTTTGCCCTGCTGGGATTCTGGTTTTCAATAGTATTGCTCTGGCCCAGCATTTCCACATTGTGTACCGCATTATGATTTTTTTTTTTCAGAAAATGTAAGGTATATCCTATGTCATTGTGTCATGTAAGAATGTATATCACTTATGATTTAATTTTAGAGGGTATTACATTACATATTGATTTGAGTCTCAAAAATAACCAGGACTCTTAAACTATGTTGTATCCATGAAAGAATATGGGGACTCAATACTTTCCTACTATAATATAGACTGAAACCCATGGTAGGGAAATGTGATGACTGAAGTCAAACACCACTATTCTTGATTCAAACTTGGTGGAACTGTTAGGGATTAGGAAGTTTAACCATGTTGGAGTAGGTGTGTTGCTGATCAGGGTTTTCCGTTTACAAAATGCCACACCATTCCTAGTTAGTTTCTTCTCTTTATCATGTGGAAGAAGATTGAGCAATCAGCTAATGGCCCACCACTGTGCCTGCCTACTGTCTGCTATAGTCTCCATCATTACAGATGATCATGAACTCAGTTCTTTTAGAAATTTACAAAATTAACACGTTCACTTAACAATTCTTTGGTCAGGTTGATTAGTCTCAGCAATTGAAAAGTAGCAAAGATATTGGGGCAAGACTTTTATTCAAAACTTAAACTCACAGTAGATATAGAGCTTGTACTTGATCATGACGCTTACCTCTTAAAACAAATATCTTTGCTATTGTCAGATTCATGGAGAACAAAAATCATTACTTTCAATTGTGTACCAACTGATTACCTACATCAGGATTTGGTAGATAGTTCCAATCTAATTTAACATGCATGGTCCTTCTTAAAATAGGTGGGTCAAAAAATACAAACCAAAGGCATGAGTTGGAAAAAGACTGGTGGAATGGGAAAATATGACAGGGAGAAGAAAGTGATAAGAGGAGACAGATCAATCTAGGTACATTAAATGCATGTATAAAATGGTTAAAAAACACATTTAGTAAAACATTGATCATTACCCAAAATATATAAAGAGGACAAGAAACTAGATATCAAAAAACAAATAACTGAATTAAAAATTAGACACAAATCTAAATTGAGAATTTGCAATAAGGAAATTTAGATTGCTTGAACAAAACTTAAATGTCTAATGTCTGTAGCCATCAGGGAAGTGCAAATCAGAATTATTATGAGATTCAATCTTACACCTGTCAGAATGGCTAATCAATGACACAAGTGAAAATTCTTGCTGTTGAGGATTGGTAGCAAAGGAAACACTCCTCCATTGCTGATGCATGTGCAAATTTGTACAGCCACTATGGAAGTCAATGAAAGTGGCTCCTCAGAAAACTGTGAATCAAACTATGTTAAGATCTAGCAACACCACTCTTGCACATGTATCAAAAGAATGCTCAATCAAAATACAAAGACAGTTGCTCAACCACGTTCATTGCAGTGTTGGATACCCATATTGGGGAGACTCCCATTCCAATCCCGGAATGCACTGATTGTCCCATAAACCAAGGAAACCGGCACTTGATGCAAAACAGAAAGAGGCTTTTTATTTGGATTCCAGCGGCTAGGGCTCAGTTCCTACTACGAAAAGGAGGAAAGAGAGAGCCCAGTGCCCAATTTTCCATGAGCTTATAAAGACAAAAATCAGGAACCAGGAGAGGAGTTCTGGGGTTAGGGGCAGGAAACCTTCTGATAGGTGGGCCAGGTTGCTGGTTGTTGGCTGGGCTCTTGCTCCTTACCTGGCATCTGCATCTGTGTTTCTATGAAATGTTTTGCAAGGCAATCCTGGTTTGGGGGGATTCCTGGTTAGGAGTGCATGTTTTCAGGCTATTCTGGGACATAGGGAAACTGAAAATTTTCCATCTTAACAGCAGCTTCATTCGTAATACACAGAAACTGGAAACAACCTATCTGTCCCAAATAGAAGAATGAATTAGAAAAATGATACATTTATACTATAGATCATTACTCACTTGAAAAAAAAGACATTATGTAGTCTGTGGGCAAATGGATTGAACTAAAAAAACATCATAGTGAGGCAATATAACCATGAAATTTGCATATGGAATGTATTTACTTTATAAGGCAATATAAGTAAATGGTAGCCAACCTATAATCTGTAGACACAGAGGGGTTTGCTCAAGAGGAGGAATCTAGTGGATGTGCACAGATAACCATGAGAAGAAGAAATAGAGTAGATGTCACAGGCAGACTTGGCGATGGGTGAAGGTGAGAGTAGGAAATTATCAAGTATAAGTGAAAAGGGATGGAAGTGGGGGAGTACAGAAATAGATGGCTTGAATTGGAGGATCTTTACAAGGTGGTGAGGAAAACTAATAGAGTGGAAACTTCCCACAATCTATGAATGTGATTCAAATAAGAATTGTGAGTAATAAGGGATGGGGTTTTTTTATTTTTCTTTTATATAACCAAGTCCATTTAAATGAAAATAAACATTTATAAGACAATATTTGGGAATTTGGGTGTCTGGCAATCCCCCTCTTAGGCATATACCCAAATGATCTACATCCATCTGTTCAACTATGTTCATAGCAGCACTATTTGTAATAGGAAGAACCAGGAAACAACCTAGATGCCCCTCAATTGAAGAACAGTTAATGAAGATGTGGTACATCTACACAATGGAATACTACTCTGAAGAAAAAAATAATGGTATCTTGAAATTCGCAGGCAAGTGGATGGCACTTGAAGAAACCATCCTGAATGAGGTAACCCAGTCACAAAAAGAGGAACACAGTATGTACTCACTCATATATGGATTTTAGACCTAGATCAAATGATCACCAGCCTATAATTCACACCACCAGAGGAACTAGGATACAAGGTATATTCTAAGAGATTCATATAAAGTCTCTCACAGAACCGGGAAGGGACAAGTCCCCAAGAGCTCAGGGGAAGTGGGGGGGCAGAGAATGTAGAGAGAAGAAGGAGAAAACAAGGGGGAGAAAAGGAAAACATGTGCGACCAGGAAGATTGAGCCTGGTTAGGAATAGAAGACAGGAGACAGAGAGATAGAGAGAGGGGGGGAGAGAGAACATAAAAGAGGGAGCCAATATTGGTTTGAAGATAAAATTGAACACAAAGAAATGTCTAGAGAACTACAAGACTGCTGCCAACTAACAACTTGAGCTTCCGTGGAAAGGCTACCATAAATGGCCTTCCCTGAGAGTGAGATCAACAACTAACTTATCCATGGAGCCCTCAACTAATGCCTGTTGGAAACAGGAGCAAGCACTTGTACATAAACACTGAGTCGAAGTAGAACCCAGATGCAGATGGAGAGGACAAGACCAGGTGGCAGAAACACATAGAGACAGTTTACTTGAACAAGGAGGAGCTAACCGGCCACCAGACTGATAGCTTAGAAGCCAGCATGGGACTGACTCAGGCCCCCTGAATATGGGTCTCAGCCAGAAGGACTGAGCAGTCTATGGGACCTCAGACAGTGGAGCCAGGATGTATCCCTGGTGCACAAAAGGACCTTGGGAACACATCCCCCATGGAGGGATAACTGCCTTAATCTAGAGACAGGAGAGAAGCCCTAGTCCCTACTTCACATGACCTGCAGTAATCAGGGATGTTAATTCTGGGGCCGGTCATCTTTTTTCTCCGGGCCAGATTCCAGTGGAAAAACTGGGTGGCATTCAATTGAGTTGTTTACAAAGAGGGCCCCATGAAAAATACAAAACAACTTAAGCTGTTGCTAGTAAAAAGTATTGTTTTCCAATAAACAACAGTTGGGTATCATTGTGTTTGAAGACACATAAACACTCATTTAACAAGGCAAAGTCTAGGAGGTGCAGGCATGGAATCTTCACTCCTTTGTTCTAGTCTGTTTGGTGAGGGAAGATACTCTGCAGGCTACAGAAAGAGAAACAGCAAAACAACAAAACCTTTCAATTGTGATCTGTTCTGCCTGCAAAATATACTAGGACAGTGGTGTCACAAAACTTGTGGGAGTAGCCAAGCATTGTATGTTTGTACAGTTTATAAGAGGTACCTTTTTCTAGACACTGCTTGGGTCACCAACAAACAAAGACTATATAGCCCAGAGATGTAGCCTAAAGCCAAGCTCCACTAGTTTTAAAAAAGAGAAAGAGGAAAGCAATTCAATGAATCTTATACTGAGAGATCATTGTCTTATTCTGTCATGAGAGAGGCTTCCTACAGCAGCAGATGAGAAGAAATACAGAGATCAAAAGCCAGACATTGCTCAAAAAGACTAAGTGAAAAGTCTGCATTAATACCTCCCACAGAACTCAGGAAATTCCACAGGTTAGGAGGTGGAAAGACGATAAAAGCTGGGTGAGATAAACCTAAACAAAGCACATAAGATTAAACTAAGCAAGGGGCACATGAGCTCAGAGAGACTGAAGCAGCCACCATAGGAACTACATGTTTATTAACCAGTTTTTTTTTTTTTATAGCTACCATCTTTTTTCTGGAACTAGTAGCTAAACATTGCGCCTGCTCTTAGGACTCTTTTCCTCCTGATGGGTTCCTGTGTTTAACTTTGTTTTAAATTATTTGCTTCAACTTATTACAAAATACATTGTCATGTTTGGTTGTTATCTCTCATAAACCCTGTTTCTTTCTAATCAGAGACAGAAAGGAGTGGATTCTGAGGTGAGGAAGATTTAGAGGAAATGGGAGTAAGAAAGGGAGGGGTTAACATTATCAGGATATATTGTACAAGAAAATAATCTATTTTCAATAAAAGAAAATATGCTGGTGTCCATAAAATTGTTTTAAATAGACTGAGCACCCAAAACATAAATGTGTTTCTGCCCAAGAAGATAGTTTACCTGGACAACAAAACAGATAAATCAAATAAGGATACAATAATCATGAATATATTTGATATTTATATTTATATGGTATTGTATTTTTCTTCACATTTGCTAATGTACTATCAACCAGATGAATATTATACTTAGTATACTTGTTGCTGAATATATAATACATTTTGGCACTTTTGTTACCTGAAGCACAATAAAAAAACAAGTAGGTCTAAGAAACTTCAAACTCATTTCTTGTCATTTCTGTTTTTTAATAAAAGTTTCTAGTCATACCCTATTTTACATGAAGCCACATATTTGTTACTGCATTTTGATATATACTATTATATAGTCTTCTCTCTAGTTTGAACCAACATGATTATGATCATGGTTATTTTTAATGACATAATAATAATAATAGAATTTATACATTTGTTTCTCCCTTTGACTCCTTGATAAAAGTTACAAAAAAACAAGTGATCAAGTAATATGTGAATGTTAATGAATAAACTTTATTCACTTCTGTGAAAGAAACACACAAATATATGTTTAGTCATATCATATATAACACAAATATGTATATATTAATACAAATATACACATATGTAAATATATATGAATATACATATATGTATTTATTATTTATATCATATAAATGCATCTGATAAGAAATATGAGATCCTAAAGACAAATTTTAATTATGTGAACTCCCTTTTTTGGAACTAACTCTTATATTTTAAATACCAATATAAAAATACACTTAATGTTCTAAGGCTTAATATTTAAATATTTTTAAATTAACATCATTTATAAAAGAGTCTCATGAGTATATTGCTTATATGATGATACTCTTGCTTTGCAGTTTTTTCAGTTTAATGAAATATAAATCAATTTACAAATGAAAATTCAGGAAAAGAACAGTATGTATAAATGGAATAAAACATTTTCCATAACTCCAGTGTAAACTGAAATTTAAAAGCTGATCTAAATATATGTTTTATCAATCAAGCATCAATAGTTTAACATGAATGCAACAGTATTCAAAGTTATTATCTTGAGAATCCATAATTAAGCCATGTTAAATACTAGGCAAATGTCTATTTTATTTTGAGTTGGGAAATGGTATTAATATCAGTCTTATTCTAATAGCATTAATAATAGCAATAACAAACTCTGAAGTGTTCAAAATCATGGCTATCTTCAATTCTTAGAAATCCAAGGTGGCAAGAGCAATGAAGTATGCTGAAACTCTGGAAAAGTGGAAACAGCACTTAAATTTAAACAAAACTTGCTAAACTATTCATCTGCTATGCTAATTTGTATTTACAACTTGACACCCACTAGAGGAAATTAGGAAGAGGGAATCTTAAGCAAAGAATGGCTTCAATCAGATCACTCATTGGCACACCAGTGGTGACATTTTTTTGATTAATGACTGATATGGGAGAGCTGGGCTTACTGCAGGCAACAGTATCCCTTCACAGGTGAGACTGGTAGTAGAAGAATGCAAACTGAACCATCTCTGGAGTCCAAGGCCCTTTGTTTCTTTCCTCTATGACTCATCCTCTACTATTTTCTGCTTGAGTACCTTCTCTGAATTTTTTTCCTTCAACTGATGGAATGTAAGGTGGAACAGTAAGCCAAATTAACACTTTGTTGCTCAAGTTCCTTTCGTCAATATTTGGTTGTAGCATCAAAAAGAAAACTAGGGCAAATGGGCAGTGTTACCAGTTACTGTTAGAAAATGTCTCTGACCTCTTAAATAACATACTAACAGTATCTATAATAATGATATGGGTGGACTATCACCTTCAGTAAAGTAACCAGAAAAAAACTATGATGAAACAAACTATAAGTATGGTAATATCTAAGTCTCACAGATGCAGTGACCTGTATACATTAGGGAAAATGATTTATATCAGGCCCATTTCAAAGACTGTCAACAATGTAGGCAAAAGCTCAAATGTTCTTATACACTGATCTCAATATAGCTGATGTAGAGACTACATGTGTTTCTTCCTGGTGCTGACTGTCACTAGCTCTAAATCACAAGGCAAGCTCGTGTGTAAAATCTTCTTCATATCTACAAGCAAGAGAACTTTGTCCTTTTTAGCTCTTCAATTGAAGGGAATAGAAAATGCAGTTCCAGTCACTCAATCCATTGGGACTAGCTCCTGGTTCTGGGGTGTTGTGTAGGGCTTGACTACAACTGTTTACTACATAGTTCTCTTGAAAATGAGTATATAGTATAATGGTTGCACTTTAGTTCCTTCTCTATTTCCAAAGTTTCTTTTGCAACCTCCATTTTTGGAGATCATGAGCTGAAGAAACCTGAAGCTTGATAGCCTTCTTCCTAGTGCCAAGTTTTATTATGATGCTTAAATGAGGCACATGTTCTCCTGTGTGTCTCTTTTGCTTTTCTAAATGTAGATTGAAGTATGCAAAGCTATTCAATGTGATGTGTCTGCAGGGAGATATTCATCACCCAACCTCACTCAACTGTCATCAGGCTCTTACTACTCACAGTGATTAGTCAGTATATTAAAAATTCTCATGTTTAATTAAGCACATAAATTTTGCTTTTCATAAAAGAAAAATCCCTAACAACACTTATTTTCTAGGATATAATTGTGAATCTTTGCTTTAAACTTTTAAAAGCTTTATGAAATATGAATTACTTGAGAGACATGTTTATATTAAACAATTTCAATTTGTTAACAAAAAGTTCACAAAACACAGATTTTAATAACCTTTTGAAAATGACTTGATCTCTTATATTTCCCAAATCAATAATTCAAAATGAGTATTGGAAATACCACTGAGAACCAATGTTTAATTTTCAAATTATGTATTGATAATCTTGTTTCAAGATATAATATTTTTATCATTATAATTGAAGTTTATAATTTGGGTTTATTGTACATGGGATCATTTATATATAATAGTTCTGTGAATGCTGAGTTCAGAAGCAGAAAATCTTATGTCTATTAACTCAGACTTTCAAGGAAAGCATATCTATTATTCTCTGCAGAGTTGGTAAAAGCAGGAAAGGAAAATATATGGTGGAATATGTGTTAGTGCTTATGACTTACCCTGCCTTGGATGATAAAGTAGTATTGAGAATGTTATCAAGAGCAATTATCAGCAGAAAATAGACCAATCATGGGCCTGTACTACCAGCATTAAGCTGTTTTATGTATAGATATGGTCATACTCATTACAGTCTGTGTGAAAAATGCAGGTAAGTTTCTTGAATTCCTAATAAGTCCTATGACCAGATCAATCCCTTTTTTTAATATTTAATTTATTGTATGTTCATGGATGTTTTCTCTGTATACAAATGTCTGTCCCACTGTGGGTCTGGTATCCAGTGATTGCAGAGGACAGAAGAAACCTTTGTAATCTTGGAACAGAATTCCTAATACATGGGTACCAGTTATTAGTCAAGAGTCCTCTTTAAATGCAACTACTATTTTCTACCTATTGAGCCATTTCATCAGCCCATAAACATTACTATTCATTTGTACAATGTGATAAGCCATTCCTACTTTTCTGAATAAAATGAAAAACAAAATCAAGTCATGGCCACATGGTTATTAGATGTGCAAAATGGCCACATATGAAAAGGAAGAAAATAAATTCATTAGTATACATAGTAGATGGCATCTCAAAACTTGAATACTTTTAATAGAAAGTGTAAAGCTTCTCTTTTGCCTATGGTTGGTACATTGAGGAACGCCAGTGGAGATAGGATCATACATAAAGTGACATATTTATGTAAACAATATTAAAATAGAGACTAGAGAGTTGGCTCTCAAGTAAAGAAGACTCTGTGCTCTTGCTCAGAACTTGTATTTGACTTCTGTCACCCACATTATTCTCTCAACCCTCTGCATCTCCATCTCTAGGTATTTTAACCTCTTTTTATGACATCAGTAGGCACTGCCTACAAATATTCCATGTATATGAATGCACCTAAAACATCTTTACATATAAGAAACTAAAATTATAAATAAATATAAAATAAAATATTATTATATGTCACATGAATTATTATGTAAAGCATAACTCTTGTCATTCTCCTTGATCATTTCTTTATGAGCCATTGAGCATGCTAGCAACAGCCACACAAACAAGCTAATGGCCTCCAGTTTTACAATGAATAATGCCAAAGGCAGTTTGTAATATTTATTCATATAAATCTTCAAGTATTCTAGCCTTAGGCTTTCATGCATATGACAAGGATAACTTCTACAGTTTATTTTTGCAATTTTATTTTGTAAAAGCCACGGATACATATTTTATGTATGTATACAAACAGTATATGATTTGCAGATTCTGAATAACAAATTGCCTTTCCTACTGTTTGGTGGTTATGGACATTGTGCTCATGGATAATTCAGTAAGACATGCTGCTATTGTTATTAGTTGCTATTGTATTTACTAGAAGTGACTTCAGAAAGGCATGTGTCTTAGGGTCTCTATTGATGTGAAGATATACCATAGCAACTTTTCTAAATGAAAACATTTAATTGAGGCTGGAATACAGATTCTGAACTTTAGTCCATTATTGTTATGGCAGAAAGCATAGTGGCACCCATGGTGACATGGTGCTGGAGAAAGGTCTGAGAGTGCCACACATGGATGGGCAGGCAGCAGGAAGAGAGAAAAACATCATGCCTGGTTAGTGCTTTTGAAACTTCAAAGTAGAACACCAGAGAAATGGTTCATCCAACAAGACCACACCTACTAGAAGAAGGTCACAAAATCTTAATAGTGTCACTATCTATGACAAATCATTCAAATCTATCACTCTATGTAGGCAATTCCTATTCAAATTATCACACCTTTTGTGGGAGTATGCAAGTCTTAAATAAGTTAGCATCTGGAAAATACAATTGTATAACAAACAAATTTTCGGTTTTTCCTCAATCAGAAAACTATGAAAGGAAACCAATATTATACTAACTACTTCTGAATACATTGAAAGTTCTAAAATCTGTAATGAAGGACAAAGTTTTGTCTTATTTTATGGCAATATCTAATAATTGGCAGAAGTTCAGCAAATAAGGAATGAATTCTTGATATAGGAATCTTACAAACTATGATTTGAAAAGTGCTGCCTACTTAGAGAAAACAACTTTATGAAATGTAGCATATTGATGGCCTTGTTACATTGAATATTAACATTTTATTATTTTCTTTTACCATTTGATTTTTATTTAAATTAAAAACAATCTATTTTACATGTCAATCCCAGTTCACTCTCCCCTCTCATACCTGCCCAACCAACACCCTCTCCCCTGTCCAGCCCCCCCCCTCCAAGTCACACTCCCTGTTCACTCCCAGGGATAGTGAGGCCTTCCATGGGGGGATCAACAAATTCGGTCACATCATTTAGGGCAGGGCCTAGGCCCTCCCTCAGGTATTTAGACTGAGGGATTATTGCTTCATGGAGGAATGGGCTCCCAAAGTCCATACGAACATGACAAATAAATACTGGCACTAAGGAAATGTCCAGGAATCCACAAGAATGATCCCAACTAAGAATCTAAGCAGTAGTGGAGAGTCCATCTTAATTGCCTTTCCCCTGGAATGAGAATGATGACTACCTTAAATATCATCTTAGAGGAATCATCCAGTAGCTGATGGAAGCCGAAGCTGAGATCCACAGCTAATAACTGGGCCAAAATCCTGGACTTTAGTTGTAGAGATGGAGTAGTAATAGGAAAGTGATCAAGACCATGCTGGGGAAACCCACACTTGCTGACCTGAGCAAGTGGGAGATCATGGACCCTAGACAGACAGCTGGTGAACCAGCATAGGCCTGAAGGAGGCCTCTTGAACTTGGGAGAAAGTTAGGAGGCCTAGGCAGTCTATGGGTCCTCTTGAAGAAAAATTTTATTGCTTTCTTTTGATCATTTTTTCCTGGTTTCTGTATTGCTTTGGAGCCTGTACAGGAACTAGCTCTGTACACCAGACTGGCCTTGAACTCACAGAAATTTGATTGCTTCTGGCTCCCGAGTGCTGGGATAAAAGGCATGTGCCACTAATGTCTGGCAGAATTTTACTGTTTTATACTGATTCTATTTTCATATTTTGTAAATTCAAAATTTCTTTGCTAGGTCTATAAAGATGTCTTACTAGTTCAGAATATTTGATGTTCTTCTAGAGAATCACATTTGATTCACAGCACCTACTTGTGAGGATCAAACCTGCACTCATCTTCACATAACCACAGAAGACACACAGACTCACAAACATACATCACAATTTCAAAACAATATAATAGACCTCTTTTTTTTTTTTTAAAAGAGAGAAGGATTCTCCATGTATATAATTTATTCATTTTTGGCTTTGCTCTGATTACAGAATATAACAATATTTCAAACATTTTATAAATATAATTTTCAACTATTTTGTAAAATTTAGGTGTAGAAAATCTTTTGAGGTGTCCAGAGCAATGATTCACTTGTGAAGAGTAGATATGTGTCACAATTGAACTTAGTTTGGCCTAATTTGATATGATTATTTGCTAACAGCATAATCTATTCCTAGGAATTGTCTTGGCTATTTACATGGATTCATATATAACTCAGTGTAGTGAGTAATTGAGAAATGACCATAATTTCCAATGGAAAATTTAAAATGTATCAGAAATATATGGTTATCATTAAAGATTTTAGAATAATCATTTCAACTTATACTGGAGAAATGTTCCAGCAAATACCAATATGCAGAGGAAAGTAAATTTTAAGGCTGGTATCATTTCAATACAAGTATCTCATAGGTCATTCAAAAACCAAATGGCATTTATTTCATGAAACTACATTGAACAATTGGGTGATGCAGCAATGTACACAGGCATACAACTAGAATTCAACATAGCATTATTATTCAACTTTGAAGTCCAAATACAAATGTAAAAACTGATTTAGTTTTAAGTCAGTTAAAAGTAGATGCAAAGGGAAATCTGAATGAATGAGGTGGGCTTATTAGAATATTTTCAAGTTATGGTACTAAATCTGAAAATTAGGAACTACAATCCACAACTGAAGACCCAACAAGTACACCAAAGCTCTTTAAAAAGTACTGGGATTAAACATAGCTATGATGATAGTCTAAATTTCATATGAATCATAAGAAGACAGTAAAATAGCATTATTTAAACCCTGGTATTTGAGGACCCACAATTACAATTAGTGTCTTAATTCTGCAGAAGTGTTCATTTATTTTTAAGCTATTCTATTCAAATACAAAGAAGTGATTTATTACATACAAATAATGTAGACAATTGCATACTATTTAAAATTAATATGTGAAGTACAAAATAGCATGGCACATATGACAAACTGAATTTTAAAACAGCAACATAAAAGTGTGTTATCATATTTGACACTCTATTACAATTAAATGTGATTTTAATGGGTACTTTGTTTAACAGTAACTATGTCTGAAAAAAGCAGAAACCTGTTCAACCTTGATAAGATTTTTTTGTGGAATTAAGCCATGAGTCCCTCGTGACAGCTCCCATGATTATTCCAAAGAGAAATGAGAACATACACTTAATTTTACAGCCTGGTATATTTACTCCTCTGTCAGATATTTAAAAGAATAGAAACTGTGTTATTCTATGGAAGAGATGACTATATAGAAGAAATGGATCTTCTCTTAATATTGCAAAGGGAACTGTTCATGAACCTCAAATGACCATTTCATTGCAGGCAAAAAATACAGTAAAAAATGTAAACAGAAAAATCATCAAAACAATTACATTTTTAGGACTAAATATATTGAATTCTCTATGATCAACAAAAGAATTCACAAATGGAAAATGAAGGTTATACACAGTGTTTTCTAGTTGAAACTTTTGCATGATGGAATTTGAAGTACTCTTCTCCTAGAACCAGTTAAGTAAAATATTACTATGCTTGTCTCTGTGTGTACATTACATTTTTAAAGGTAAAACAAAATAGCAGATGTTGTCTACCCGTAAAACTAATGTCTTATATATGCTTTTAAAATAGATTATGTAATAAGTAATAGGTGATTATTACAGATAATGTTTATTATTATACTATAATATTGGTCAGATTTAACACAATCACATTCAATTTATTCAAGCATCACCTTAAATCTTAAGATATGACTTGTTTTTGAATTGTTACTTGCTGAACTGATTTGTCATTTTCCTTATGTAACACAAATTTCTTAGATCAAAGCTGTGTGAGATATATGTAATGTAAACTTTTGTAAAATATAGAATAATTTTTCAAAGTTACTTCATCATTCCTCAAGTCTTTTCATATCTAATTTTTGTGGCTCAGTTATATTTGTTTCTGTTTTTATTATTGTGAGTGTAGAGTTATTCAAGAGCTAAACAATGAGATATCTGTTGATGTACTAGGTTCTTGGTATGCTATGCTTAATGTTGTAATTCTCTCACTGTTTGCTATCATAGGGATTCTTTAATTAAGATAACTAAATAATATCTCCTATTGCCATATGCTAATCAGTATCTCATTATCTGGATCTATCCAAGGATTTCAGATATTGTTCTCTAATAAGATACACTCACCTAAAACACATAAAACTTGGGTCAGTGATAATATCTACCTTCATAAATAGACCACAGTACAAAGTTTGATTTTTGTGCTTTCTTATCTGACCTATGTAGGTTTGGTCATATTTTATTTGGATAAAACATCTACTCAATACATCTGTAATACTGAAGTCCTCAATTTGTTTCTTCTTTTGCATTTAGAAATTTCAAAATTATATTTACTCCATGTTCAATGGAATCAAATTTGAAATAACCATCCACACGCACACACACACACACACACACACACACACACACACACACTATATATATATATATATATATATATATATATATATATATAGTCATTATGTTTTACATATATATATATATGACTCATAAATTTACTACAGTAAAACATTACATTCAGAAACTTGTGAACTTTTGTCTTATTAATAATTGTTTCCAATCCCCTGTCTATAGAATTTGATGAGTTAGCTGCACAGTGTGTTACAAAAATCTTAGGTACTTAAAATGTTTAGAAATGATCTTGAAACAAAACTTAAGTTCATTGGATGGCTACAGATACATATTATTGAATTATTAGGAATATCTAATAAATATTGAAATTGTATTGGAATCTATTATTTATAATACTTGCACTAAATAAAATGAAATACTTTTCAATAAATTTGCACACACCCCCCCCTGTAGATGTATAAGTTTAATCCAGTGAAGCTGGATTTTTTTCAACATATAACTTTAAAACACTATTGTTATTGTACATGTTTTATTGTTAGTAATATATAGTTGGTTAAATGATTCCCAAACTGTGTGCTAGAAAACATACACTGAAAGAAAATGACAAACAATGGAAACGTTACACTTTAACTTGAATTACTGCACACAATGCAGTTCGTTGGTGACAGGTAACTATTATTTATGAGTGGATGATATATTACTTTAAGTTCCCCTGACAGTCTTTATGTATATTTCTTTTACCCAAGACAGTTGCAATTTAATAGTGCATTAAAAGACCATGTGCTGTGCCATTTGTCATATGCTAAATTTATATGAACTACGCCATTCTCTGCTTCAATTCTAATTAATCTAGCAAATACCTCATTACCTTAAAAAATCTGATTTCACTAAGGTTAATTATTAAAATATTGCAACATCACTAATACATGAATTTTTATTGATTTACAGAACAAAGCAATGGTCAATTTTAATTATAGACTTTGTGTGCTTAATTCCTTATCATCAAGGGATTGAAGAATGATAACATGTATTATTTGATTAACAATTCTCTCACCCAAACAAAGCCTAGAGCAGATAGGATATGTATCCTAATATGTTCTGCTTTCTCCAAACTACACATAAAGCATATAGATAAGGATCTCTCAAATAAATTGCCTCCAGTGTCCTTATGAAACCAATATTCATAACATTTAGGAAGAGGGTCCTACACATTCTGCCTCTGAGACATATATGTACTCTGCCAGTCAGCACCTTGCCCTGGCATTTATGTAGTCCAATGGACTCCTGTCTCCTAAACACATATCCAGTATCCTCTTGCAACCAGTCTTGGAAAGGTAAGTTACTCAAGGTGTCAGGCATCAAGGGAATATTTTACCATTCAGAATTGTCATCTCAGCCAGCCAAACATGAGTACTATGGATTTTATGACCTTGGACAAACTTTCTTTCCCTATTTGTGCTAAGACTATGTTAGAAGACCTAATACAGGTCCCAAATTAACTCATAAAAATTTCAAAGAGAAAAGAGATTGAATAATCTCCCAAATGAGTTTCAAGAAACACAAGCAGTTGAATGTAACAAAGAAGTAAATTAAGAATGTAAAAATAGAATTTAACAATGAGAAACATTAAAGGTAAATAAGATTGAAATGATTTTGTAAAATTTTTTCACAAGCAAAATAAAGACCTCAGTGTAAAATCTTTCATGGACAGACTCATAGAATGTGAATTTAAGCAAGGGTTTATATCAAGGAAAAAAATATCTAGATATATGGCAGGAACATACATACTATATTTGACAATGTGGAAAGAGGAAATTTGCAAAAAGTAAGTACAGAAGAAAAAAGTAATCAAAAGCTATATTAATAATAACTATTTTCTATGAACTCATATGAACTCCAAGAGATCCCTGGTCAGTTACAAATGCAAAAACAACAAATTGTGAAAGAAAAGAAGTATCCCATACAATAATCCACTTAAAATACTGAGTGCAAAAAAAAAAAATTATACTTCAAACTCTAAAATAAAAGGACAAAGTCACATATAAAGGAACTCTTACAAGAATAGCAATAAATTTTCCAGTAATAGTTTTAAAATTCAGAACATTTGGAGCAATGCTTTTCAAGTACTTAATGACCATTAGTTTCAATGTCGACTATTATATCCAGAAAAACTATCTGCTGTAATGTGGGAAGAAATAAAAAACTTTCTATCAAGATACTAACCTGAAGTAGGGGTGTGGGGCTATCTGAGGACCACCTTATGTTTGCCCTGCTTGTGATCTCCTGCCCTGAGGACCAACTTGGCAAGACCAGAATGGTTGTTACCAAAAGAAATTACAACCATGGGAAAGAAATCCTAATGAAAAAAGCATCTCATCGAGGTATTTCTGCCTCATGTGCACTGGGCCATGTTTGTTTTCTTGGAACTCATTAGTACATAATTTTTTCCCAAATCTCTTTCCCAGTGTTACTGTTATTGAATACTCTAATGTGTGCAGATGTGTGCATTTACACACATTAAAGCAGATCTGGAGTCTTGCATGGCTAAATGCAGGAACATTCATAGCTCCAAAAACCATCATAAGTAGAGGACCTTTTGGGTTTTGTTTTGTTTTTGGTGTTAGAAATTGTAATTACAAATAAAAAATCCAGTGAGTTTTGCAGAAATATGATTTCTACACCATATTAAAAGTGGGGATCTTACATTATATTATTAACCAGTGGGGATCTTACATTATATTATTAACCAGAGTATCTAAAGTTCTAAAAGCAGAACTATGGTATAGCTTTTTTTTTTTTAATTTTTTACTTTTTTGTTTTTTCTTTTAATTGAAGAAAAGCTGTGCTTAAGGGTTGCATACTTTTATTGGAGTAAATCAAAAGGTCCTACTCCATTGGATTAAAACTTAATGGTTTCCATTTGTATTTATCTTCTGGTTGGAATTTGGGGGAAAACGAAATAAATAAATTAGTTAGGTGAAATTTATTTCACCTAAATAAAATAGGTGAAAGTAAGAGAGAAGGAGATAGAGAGAGGGAGGGAGAGTGGGAGGGAGGGATAGGAGCGAGAGAGAGAGAGAGAGAGAGAGAGAGAGAGAGAGAGAGAGAGAGAAACTGAAATGGAGGCAAAAAAAAAAAAAACACAGTCAGAGGGAAAGCTGTTTAAATAATCAGGAACTACAGATGCAAGCATAACCAACAGAATACAAGAGATGGAAGAGAGACTATCAGGCATTGAAGGAGAAATAAAATCATGAAACAAAGAACATCTTAAGTCAAACAAATCCTTAACACACAATATCAAGAAAATATAGGACAACATGAAAACCTAAGAATAATATGTATTAAAAAAGGCAAATAAGCCAAGCTCAAAGACGTAGAAAATATATTCAACAAAATTGTACAAGAAAACTTTCCCAACCAGAAGGACATATGTATGAAAATACAAGAAGCTCACATAACAACAAAGAGGCTAGACCAAAATAAATACATAAATAAATAAAAGTCCCCTCATCAGATAATAATCAACATAAACAACAAACATACAGAATAAAAAAGAATAATAAGAATGTAATGGAAAAGAGCCAAGTAACCTATAAAAGCAGACTTATCAGAATTACACCTGACTTCTCCATGGAAGTTCTGAAGGCCAGAAGGTCCAGGATAGATGTTATAGTAACATGAGCAGACCACAGATGACAGTCCAGACTACTAGACCAAGCTAAAGTTTCAATCATTATAGATGGAGAAAGCAAAATATTCCCTGACTAAGCCAGATTTAAACAATACATATATACTACTACAGCCCCATAGAAAGTACTGGAAGGAAAACTCTAACCTAAAACAATAATCCACACTCAGAAAAATTTAGGCAATAGATAATCTAACTTTACCAAAAACCAAAAGTAAAAGGGAGGTAAATCCACATGACACCACCAATGACAAATCTAAAGCAAACAACAACTATCAATCGATGGTTATTAATTCCCCTCAATAACAATGATCTTAAATCACCTGTAAAAAGATGGGATAACAGAATACATGAGAAGACGTAATCCATCTTTCTGCTGCATACAAGAACATATCTCCACTTCAAAACAGACATCACTCAGTGTAAAGGTCTGGGAAAAGATTTCCCAAACAAATGGACACAAGAAACAAGCTGGAGTAGCTATCCTAATATCTAACACATTAGACTTTGAATTAAAATCAATCAAATAAGTAGATGAAGGTCTTTTAATATTCATCACCGGAAAAATCCATCAAGATGAAATCTTGGTTCTGAACATCTATTTCCAAAATACAAAGGCACCCACATTCGTAAAAGGAATATTACTTCTTAAACTGTTCCACACAAAAGAAACACAAAGGTCATTGCTAAACTCTTTTTTAAGAGGCTGCAATTTCCTCAGTATACAAACCACACAAAGACATACCTAAGAAAGAGAAATATAGACTAATATTCCCCATGAATGTTGATGCAAAAATACTTATTGAAATACTGGCAAGTCAAATAAAAAAAACACATCAGAGAAATCATCCACCATGACCAAATTGGCTTCATCCTGGGAATTCAGGGATGGTTCAACATATTGAAATCTATCAATATAATCCACCATATAAACAAAGTGAAAAAGTAAAACCACTAGATGCTGGAAAAGCCTTTGGCAAAACCCAACATCTGTTCATGATGAAGGTTTTGAACACATCAGGGATAACAGGAAAATATATAAACATAATACAGCAAACCAACAGCCAACATCAAACAAAACAAAGAGAAATTCAATGCAATTCCTCTATAATCAAGAACAAGACAAGGCTGCCCACTTGATGGGAGATGTCATTCTGTAAATATGTTTCTCATACTGGTTAATGAATATGGCACTGTTGGCCAATAGGAAAGCAAGATAGGTGGGACTAGGAGACAAGGAGGAGAGAGGAAGTAGTAAGGAGGAGTCAGCCTGGAGAGATTGGGGAAACCAGATGCTGGCCCCATTCCCCAGTAAGATGAAACCACGTGGAAATACTTAGAGTAACAGAAATGAGTTAATATGTAAGACAGAGCTAGCCAATAAGAAACTAGTATCTGGCCAACAACATTATATCAAATACACAGTCTCAGTGTGTTATTTGGGGCTGGTGCAGTGGTGGTAAAAGACCAGTGCCGGGCTGAAAAACATACTCCTTACACCACTTCCTCCATATCTCTTCAATATGATACTTGAAGTTCTAGCTAGAGCAATAAATAATACAACAAAAGGAGATGAAATGGATACAAATAGGAAAGAAAGAAGTAAAACTTTCACTGTTAGCAGATATGATATTTTACATTAGTGACCTGAGAAATTCTATCAGCAAAGTGGCAGAATACAATTAAAAAAACTTATATAGAAAATAAATTGACTGAGAAAGAAATCAGAGAAACATCATGCTTTATAATAGCCACAAACAACATGAAATATCTTGGGATAATGCTAACCAAACAAGTGAAAGACCTATATAACAATAACTTTGAGTGTTTAAAGAAACAAGTTAAAAATGATACCAAAAAATGGAAAGATCTCTCATACTCATAGAAAGATAGGGTCAACATTTTAAAAACGGCAATCTTGCCAAAAGCAATCTACAGATTCAATGCAATCCTCATCAAAATCCCAGTACAGTTCTTCACAGAACTTGAAAGAACAATACTCATCTTTATATGGAAATCAAAAGGCCCATGATAGCCAAAACAACTCTGTATAATAAAAGAACTTCTGGCGGCATCATCATCCCTGACTTCAAGCTCTAGTATAGAGCTAGAATACTGAAAATAGTTTGGTATCGGCACAAAAATAGGTAAACCAATGGAAACGAATTGAAGACACTGATATTAACACACACATAATTTTTGACAGAGAAGCTAAAATTACACAATGAACAAAATAAAGCATCTTCAATAAATGGTGATGGCTGGATGCTGACATATATAAGATTGCAGATAGATCTGTATCTATCACCATGTACAAAACTTAAATCTAAATGGATCAAAGACCTTAACATAATCCCAGCCACACTGCATCTCTTAGAAGAGTAAGTGGGAGGTAATCGGGAGGGGCCCTTGAAGGAACTGGTACAGGAGAATGCTTCAGGAACATAACACCAGTAGCATAGACATTGAGAAGCTTCTGTAAGTCAAAGGACACAGTCAACAGGACAAAATGTGAGCCCACAAAATAAGAAAAGTGCGTCACCAACACCACATTTAACAGGGGTCTGATTTCCAAAATATGTAAAGAACTCAAGAAGCTTGTCACCAAAACACCAAACAATTCAATTAAAAAGTTGGGTACAGAACTAAATAGAGAATTTAACAGAAGTATCTGAAATGTCTGAAAGACACTTAAGAAAGTGTTCAACATCCTTAGCCATCTGGGAAATGAGAATCAAAACAACTCAGAGATACCATCTTGCACTTGTTAGAATGGCTTAATTCAAAAACACCAATAACAGTATATGCTGGAGAGAGTGTGGAGAAAGGGGCTATTCCTCCACTGCTGGTGGGAGTCCAAACTCATATAGCTACTTTGGAAACCAGTACAATGGTTTCTCTGGAAAATGGGAATTAATCTAGCACAAGGTCCAGAAATTCCACTTTTAGGCATATACCAAAATTTGCCCAATCATAAAACAAAGGCATCAATTCAGCTATGTTCATAGCAGCATTATTTGTAATAGCCAGGAACTGGAAGCACCCTAGATGGCCCTAACTGAAGATTAGATAAAGAAAACATGGTACTTTTACACAATGGAGTACTACTCAGTGGCAAAAAAAAAAAAAAAAAAAAAAAAAAAACTCGAAATTCACAGACAAGTGTATAGAACTAGAAGAAATCATTCTGAGTGAGGTAAGACAGTCACAAAAAGAGAAACATATATGTAAGCACTCATATATGGATATAAGACATAGAGCAAAGGATGAGAACACTACAATCCATATGGCCAGAGAAGCTAGGTAACAAGGAGGACTGTAAGAGATAAATACATGGTCACGTGAAGAAGGGGAAAGGGAGTTAGGAAAAAGTGAAGGGGAGAAATGAGTGGGGAGGAAGACATGAGGGAGCAGGAATATTGAGTCAGTGCAAAAAGAGAGGAGAGATACCTTAATTGCAGGAGCCATTATGGATTTGAAGAGAAATCTGGCACTAGGGAAATATCCAGAGTTCTACAAGAATGATGCCAACTAAGAATCTAAGCAATAGTGGAGAGCCTCCCTTAAATGCCCTTCCTGTATAATCAGATTGATGATTACCTTGTATGCCATCCTACAGCCTTCATCCTGTAGCTGATGGAAGCAGAAGCAGATAAGCACTTAGCTGAACTCCAGGAATCCAATTTTTTGCAAGGGAGGAGTGATGAGCAAAAGGGTCAAGAAAATGTTGGAGAAAAACATGAACAGCTGACCTGAACAAGGGAGAGCTCATGGGAACCAGACCAATAACTGGGAATCCAACATAGGACTGACCCAGACTCCATGAACGTGGGTATCAGGATGCATGGGCAGTCTGTGGGGCCTCTAGTAATGGATCATTATTTATCCCTAGTGTACAAATGGACTTTGGGTGTCCATTTCACATAGAGGGATACTCTCTCACCTATATCCTCCCCCAAATGATGTGACAGACTTTGATGATTTCCCAATGAAGGCCTCACACTCACTGGGGAGCAGAAGTGTATGGGATAGGGGTCTATGGAGAGGGGGTGTATGGGAGTATGCAGGGGAAAGAAAACTGAGATTGAAATATAAAATAAGATGTTTTTATAATTTAACTTTTAAAAAAGAGAAAAAGTAAAATAAATATATTGTGCAGAAAAAAACATAATGGGAATTAACTTTGTCCACTTACAAAGTATCGTGAGGTTCTTTGTGCCATCTGTTTCCTGCTGACCTTGAGCCCCAAATAAACACACAAGGTTTTTTATTAATTATAATTATTATAATAATTATAAATCTGTTGGCTGATGACTAGGATTTCTTATTGGTTACCTCTGTCTTAATTATTAATCTATTTCTGTTAATCTAAGTATTTTCACATGATCTTATCTTACCCAAGAAGGGTCTGGACCCCAAACTTCTTTGGCAGTTTACATGTTGACTGCTAAGCATCTCTGCAGAGTGATTTCCTGTTTGTCCCTGCTTACATCATGATTCTGCCTGGGTATATCACTTCCTGTCAATCAGCCAATCAGCCAATCAGTGTTTTATTCTTATTCTAATCAGAGAAACATATACATAGAAGAACATTCACCAACAAGACTGTTCTCCAGATTATACAGTAAGTGATAATTAAATGGAAGTTAATTACAAACATATTCAAGCAGGTATTGAAAAAAAAATAACCTTCAACATTTGTTAGACAAATGCAAACAAGGAAAACACCAAATAATAGAAATCAACAAAATGGCAGGGATTACTACACATCTTTTACATGATTCATTGCTTGATTTTAGCAAAACATTAAAGAAGAAATAAATCCAATGTTTCACAAATTATCTAACAAAACATAGGAGTAAAGGGCATTTCCAATCTCTTTCTCTGAAGGAAGCATTTCAAAGAGAGATAAACTAAACAAACACACAGAAAGAAACCATAGACTTGTCTCTATGATGAAGATATGTGCAAAGTTCTTAATAAAATATTTGCAATATGAATTTAGAAATATATACAAAAGAGAATTAACTACCACTATAGTTAATGAAGAAATACTTTTTATTTTATACCTTTAGAGTCATATTGGTTTACATTTGAATATTTTTAAAATACTATTTTTTTTTTTTGGTTTCCCCTTAATTTCTTCAGCATGACACAAAAGAAATCTTTATGTTTCTCCTTGACTCCTTCTCAACATTCCTCCCTGTCTGCAACTGGATTCAAAGAGTTTTGCTCAATATTTAGCTGTGGTTATCTGCTTCTGCTTCCATCAGCTACAAGATGAAGGCTCTAGGATGGCATATAAGGTAGTCATCAATCTCATTATTGGGGAAGGGCATTTAAGGTAACCTTTCCACTATTGTTTAGATTGGTAGTTGGTGTCAACCTTGTAGATCACTGGACATTTAGTGCCTGAGAAACCCATAGAAACTGCTGAACTGAACAGGGGGTAGCTCATGGACTCCAATCAAATAGCTGGGAAACCAGCATAGGACCCACCTAGATTTCCTGAATGTGGTCTTAGTTGGGAGGGCGGGGCAGTCTATGTGGCCTCTGGTAGGGATCAGTATTCATCCCTAGTATATGATTGGAGTTTGGGAGCCCATTACACATAGAGTGAGACTCTTTCAGCCTAGACACATGGGGGAGGGCCTGGGCCCTGCTCCAAATGATATGACAGACTTAGAAGACTCCCATGGAAGGCTTCACACTCCCAGGGGAGCAAAAAGGGTATGAGATGGGGCTGGTGGGGGGAACAGAAGAGGATAGGAGGATACAGGAACTGGGAATGATATGTAAAATAAGCTTGTTTCAAATTTAAATCAAAAATTATAAAAATTAAAAAAAGAGAAACCTTTATGTTTTCTCTTTAGAAAAAATCAATATGGCAAAACATTGAATGAAGAATAAACCATTTACTTTTTCCCGGTAAATGTATGACAATCTGAGGAGCACAGAGATCTACCATAAACAGAACTGAAAAGAAGTCAGAATATTTAAAATCTGTTTGTTGACTATGTGGTCTTCAGTAATAGAAGCATTATGAATAAATAGTAATTTCGGTAATTATCGATTTTCTATTAAGAACTAAGTTCTATTAAGAACTAAGACCAAAATTCTACTAGCTGATAGGTTATCATATATTCACATCTTGTAATGTCTTGCTGATTTTATCTCAATTAATATGATAGTAGAATGACATAAAAAAATTACTATTTTTTATTAGTTTTTACTTTTAATATTTCTAATACTTTAAAATATTTCAGGTAGAAAAAATTATATTACTAACATACATATTAATCTCATATTGTTGTTATCATATACAAAGTATATTGTTGCCATCTATTTGGCAAAGGAAAACAAAAAAAATTTAAACATTCTCAGTAAAGATAAAATTATCCAAAGAAATTGGCTGATTTTGATAGAAAACTAAACTTTCTTGGTATTTTCTGTTGATTGTAAACTTCCCTTACTCTTCAAACATATAATATGTAATAAATCTGTATTTGTGGCTAGAAATAACTGAAACTATTAAATTAACAAAATTCATAAAACCTATGATCCAGGTATTTAAATGTTATTCATGTTTTCAAAAATATGACTTGAAGAGTTACAGATAATCAATTCAAAATAAAGAATTTCTCCAATTATGAATCAAGTATCACTACGAAGAATTAGAGATATTACCTACAACTATTTATTAAATTAAGTAAAGAAAAACATCAAAACTATTGCAATTTATAAAATAATGTGACAGACTCAGTGTTTGCCATCTGACATCTTAAATTAAATAAGAGGAATGAAATAAAAATAAATCTATGATTGATTAACACAGTCATTGCATCAAAATGTGAAAAACAAAAATTAGTAATTCCTGGGTCACATACAAGTATTGATTTTTAAAATAGATCAATTGTGATAAAAATAAAACATGAATGTTTATAGTAGCAGTATAATAAGAAATATGCCATATGGACTTGCAGTTGTGGAAGAATTATGAAAATTAGTCTGAGATGACTCTCAAGGGTAACTTTGATTAAAAAAATAAATAAATTGGAGGAAACTATATATCATATCAAATAATAAGCACAGATCAAGAAGTAAAATAAGATTAATTAAATGAAAAGTAAGTATATATAGAAATACATGTGTGAAAAATACAGTGTGTGTTTTGCAAGTTTTATTGCAAGAAATTTTAATTATTTTTATCCACTTCTTGTAATAGAATAGCCTGATCTTTTTCTTTTTATGGAAATTTTGGGTTAATACTTCATTGTTTGTGAAACAAAAGATCATACATTAATAATAATGTATTATAAAATCAGTTCTAAGAATTCAGTTGCCATATGTTAAATCTAATCTGTAATCCATAGCAGTATATATGTAAGTTGAGGATTTTCTAAAAGTAACTAAGCCTTGACAATCCCTTCCTCCTCCATCAAGATGTTGTAGAAGTACTGAGTTCTCAGTAATTTAAAGTTAAAGAAGAAGGTATAATCATTACAGCGTAAAGAAGTGGAAGACTGCCAATTATTTGGGCAATGACAGTAGAAGAGGTGGTTCAAGTTACAGAATACCCAGGGCACCTATAAAGAATGAAGTACCCCATAATGAGCACCATTCTTTCTGGCTGACAATTTTTCAAAGAAGGAAGTGCACTACATAGAATAATGAAATCTACACTGAGTGAGTGAAGCTGGTATAACAGGATGGTAAGAGTCAATGTGAAGAAGTACAGTGCACATCTGAAGGCTCTGAGGATGAGAAAACAAACTCTCTATTTCCAAAAGTCAGTAACTTGAATGATTGAGAGTTCCATTTACTTAACTTTGTCATGTACATGAAACATGAGAAGGCAGAGGTTTGAAGTTGCCTTATACTAGGACCTAACTGAACAATGAAAATTATTACAAGGATGGGTGGGCAGGCAGTAAAAGAAGAGAACACATAAAGTTTGTTGTGCCAGCAAAAGTTAATGCTTGTTAATGCTATTCATGGTATTAGAATAATTGGCTTTAAGTTTAATTGAGTAGAAATATTTTTTTTTTTTAAATTCTGAAAAGTGAACAAGCAAACAAAACTAGGTAGGAGAATATCCTGCATGCTACTTTTTTCTCCCCTTTCTTCTTACTGTGTATTCAACCAAAACACAATAGAAAATAGAAAAAACATGGAAAGCAGCATAGATTTACCTCTGGTGTGAGAATTTCTTACATGAGTAGCACAAAACAATTTCATGAAATCTATCATTGACTCCCTCTTCCAACTTCTCAAATATACTTGTACACACACTTTTCCCTACCAATGTTCTGCACTTTTTCTTAACCCGAAGGAGATCTACCCCATAACTTTCCCCTTGTACTATGACACATAATTTATGCCACAGTTTTTTATAGTTTTCCATATATGTCACACAGTTGTATTTATATGTACAGAATATATTCAATTGTTTAAACTATGTGTAACCTACTTTATCATATTTAATGTCAATGGAAAAGCTAAAAATTATTATTTTTCTATTATTTTTAGTATTCATTAAGAATTCAAGCACAACTTGGATATTGGGGTACTTTATAAAAAGGTTTTAGTATGTTATACTTCTCTATATATGATTTAATATGATATCCAGATTCAAAAATAATGTTTCTTCTCAGGCAGCTTAGCAGTCATATCTTTTGATTCTGCATTGTGAAGATGTATATTTATGATTATTCCCAGACTCTCCTAAATATGTTTCAGCAACTGTATTTCCTTGAGGAGCTTTGGTGTGTAACTTATATCTTGAGTCAATTATTTTTCATTTTAGGTGACAAAGTCTGGAAATGCCTCGAAGGGCTCCTCTTAATTTGCTTCTACTTCAATTTTCACCCTATGTCCCTCCAGTTTTCCTTTCACTAACTCAAAACTGCAGCAAAATCCTAATGGACTACCACACTTTCCTCCTGCTATTGTATTGCTTACTTCACTCTATTTTGCTGGCTTCTGATCTGTTTTCGTTTTCTTTTCACTTCATAATACATGCTCATTCATTACTTGTTTGATGTGATAGATTTTCTGAAAATTTATATTACTCTCCCTGATTTGAACCATTCTCTAGCATATATATATATGTATGTATGTATGTATGTATGTATATGTATATGTATATGTGTATATATATATATATATAAATATAAATCTAGCCTTTATCCTAAATCAGTAGTCCGTGGGGTAGTAGAAAATTGTTGTCTGGTTATATAACTGCTTCTTCCAATTTATTGATGACGACATACTGAAATAAATGCTGTTTGGCTTCTGGATGACGTATGAATTTCTCTTGAGTAGATGTCAGAAGTAAATTTAATTGCCTCCCTTTGTTTTTATATGTTTGTAAATTTCCCAGCATTTTTTTTCTTTATAATACAAATTATTGTCCTGAAAACATAAATGCCAGGACTGGTCTGTGATATTTAAAAGCTTTTTCTGTCAGAATTACTTGAATTTCCAAATTGTTTACTACACTGAAATATGATAGTATGTTAGTAAGTAGTTATAACAAAAGACAAAGTGTGATAACATATCATGTTGTGATAAAATAAACATGCTATTATTAGAATAATAAATTCTTATTGAAGTGTATGCATATCATAATATTACTAGGTTATTTCACTAATTAATTATAGAGTTAAAGTTATTTTATAAAGTTTCATTATACAATGATACTAGAATCCATAAAATCTAATAACCAGTTTATTAAGGGGTGAAATGAAAAGACAAACTCACAGATATAAACAAAGTGGATGCTACCACTGTTCCTCATACCTTAGTCTAGCCATTCTGCCCAGCGGTCAAGAGCACCAACTTTGCTGAATTTCAGCAGCTTGGTTTCCAACCAGTCCAAGCAGAAGCAAGAGTAAAAGAGTCTCCTGCCAGCCTCACCACCCCCTCCCAACCCCATTCCCAGCTTATCAGTTGTCATGTAACAGATAAGACCATGCCCAGGGTCTGGTATGCCAAGGCTATATGGTGAATGAATTCCCATAACAATAGAGTGAATAAGAAGTCATAGTACACTTTTTCCTTTTTTTCATTGAAATGGTCTGAGGAACATTTTTACATGATGATAGAGAGACTGAGGTAGATGATTAACTATTTTATTAATTTTAAGAAAATTTAAATGATGTGTTTATATTTGTTTTAATTATGCTTTGGGGAATGTGAGTGCAGAAACCAGAGATTCCACAAAAGGGCCTAATAATCTCTTGGCCATGAGGATAGAGTAGGATATAAGCTGCTAGATTGGTATGCTGACAAATGAATTCTGGTCTTCCATAAATTCTCTTAAATGATGAGGCATTTCTCCAGTAAAATTTTCAGCTTTCTCAATGGTAAAAATGATATAATAATCATGAGAAAACATCAAGATGAGCACATATTTACATAATTGAATGATATTAATAGAATAATAGAATACATTAATTGAAAGTATAGAGATGATTCGAAAAATCAGGAGTTGAGCTCTGAGTTGAAATAGTATAGAAGCCAGTAAATGGAATAAAATAATACAATGAACTTATTTTGAAGACATGGACATCAGCAAGCTAAATATGTTCATCATATACATGCTGTCAATATATTAAACAAGGCTTTGTAATACAATAATCCCTTCCAGTTATCACACTGAGAATCCCAAATTAAATCTAAAACTTGAGTGTATACAAAATAGTGAATGATACCCGTATCAAAACCAGCAGTTGTATCTAGCATAATCAGTAATTGTGTGTTCAATCATTGGTGCACACTAGACAATATAAAGAACTAATGTAGAATTAAGTAAACAATCTTATACATAGTCTCTGAAGTCTTATGAATTCCACAACGTTTAAATGGACACCTGTTAGGTGAGAGTATAAATTAAGCTTTTGACCCACTGGAACAATCAAGAGAGGCAAGATCTATTATTAAAGGCTATGGGATTTTCATATGTTGCTGTTGTTTGGGTGTGTGATTTTGTATTTATTTTTCAAGTTTTAGAATAAATATTTAAAAGTATTAAATTGAAAATAATACCATATTTCAAATCTGTGGTTGGAGAATATTCACCGTTCTTTTCTTCATTTGAAAATAAATAAATGTAATAAATAAAATTAAATTGTCTATAATATCAAAACCTTGATTCCACCTTGACTACTTACAAATTCTACTGAATTCTAGATCTAGATATGTATGGTGGATACTGCTTTTGCAAAACTATGGATATGAAATATCTGAGTTATCCCAAATCAGGAGGTCATCTTCATGTTTGTTACCCAATGTACAGCAATTGCATGAATGCATATGTTACAAAGTAGCAAGAACAATGTATTCCTATGTATGTGCTAATAGGAAAAAAAAGCTCAACTCCAAACAGTTCCCCACAAATAAACATGAGCCCTGGATCATCTCAAAGAGCCTATTATCCATAGTTGCCTGGAATTTTTGTACTTGTGTAATAGTTGTAATTCACCGTGTACCTTAGAAAAGTTAACATGTGCCAAAAGGATCTCGAGATTTATCTGGAAAGCAGGATAAATAATTTGTGTAATAAGGGGAATAAGCTAGACCTGGGGAGCAACATGACATGGTAAGCTTTGCTCACTGTTAACACATTGCCACATAATAAAAAGGGATGTTCAGAAAAGAAAAGAAAAAAAAAAAAAAAAAAAAGCATGAAAGCCATGTATGTTAGATCTAATTCAGGAGCGAAAGGGGATTAATAAAAAAAGCTTTATAGTCATGCACTGCTAATACTTGAATTTTAGAGTAACTTGGAAAATGGGTTAGCCAGTGTGAAAGAGTCACTGTGACTTGAGAAATTGCTAAATATGCTAATTATTTTGAAATCTCTACCTCCTAAATCAACACCCCTAGTGTTATTTCTAGTCACCTGTTTTAATGAGGTACATCAATGAATGCTGATCTTGCTAATGCTAGAAAAATGTTCCTTAAAACTAAAAATTAAACATTAAGAGCATAAAAAGACTATTTTCTAAAGAATATCCTGTAAAATAGTAACATTTCTCATGAGTTACTTTTTTTATTCTGTTGCTGAATTACTTGACTTCTATAATGCGTAAAATATCTTATCCATTTCTGTCTATTAAATAATACCTTAAATCTCTTGGTAAATCTTCTAAATACCTTTTAAAAGTGAATAAGATAAAATTTTGAAAACAAAAACTGGAAAAAATAGTGTTTGCTTACCTATTAATCACACTGACTTTTGTTTAAAAATATTAAACTTCTTTTTTCATCTTGTTTTACAATTCTGTCAATCATCAATTAAAAATTTCTAGCTTAAAGTGAAATCCTTACTTCTTGTCACTTCACAATATTAAAAGTGTTGAGGATTTTTTAATGTTATTGGTATGTATTGAAAAATAATATGAGTCTGTATACAATGTAATATTATTTTGTGCATTATATCATACAATTACTTGCATATAGCAATTTATGTATGTTCACTGATAAGTGAATCATATTTTTAAAGTACTTTTCTCTGCTATAACAGAGTAGATGAAGAGAATGTGACTTTGCTTTGAATTAGTGTAAATGTAACACAAATAACAAAAAAAGTGTTTGCTTTAGAGTTTTCTTATATTGAGAAAATAATAGAGAATGTTGCATCTTTTCCAAAACATGTTACAATTTTCCTGTTCCAAACAGAAGCTATAGAACACAGGATATTTGGGATAGTAAATCATCAAGAAATAGTTGAATGTTTCATGTTATGATAGATGACAAATTACTGTTGGGAACAGCATCTGTCAGGGACAGTGGTTGCTGACATCGATCACATCCTCACTGCTCAGTATGCAATGACTTACAAGGGTACAGGCAGCCCCATGGAGCTGGAAGCTGGGGAAAAGTGAGATCACAGAACAGATGCTAAAAATCTTAGTGGCCTTGAAATTGCTCAAGGAGAAAAAGATACACTGAGGTGACTTCAATTAGAAGCAATTATTGGTTTTTAGAACACCATGAGGTACATACTATCACAGTACTAAGTAGAGAAATTTGTCAAGTTCCTAGATTTTGAAACTAGAATTCAGATACATAGCTTTGACACAATTAATAAAAATTATATTCAAAATAGTCTAAAACCTGAATGCCAATGCTGTTTTCAGAACTGGAAGGATTGGCCAGCAGTTATTTGCATTTGCTTCTTATGAAGAAGACACAGTTTGCTTCTTTAATCTGTTTTTGATGACTCACAAGGTCTAAATTCTAGAACTCAGAGAATCCAAACTTATCTATTAACCTGTGTGACACCCGCACACACAAACACACAATGCACACAAATACAAACACAGAAATACACATAAATAAAAAATAAAATAAATCATAGAATGTTCATTTAGCACATTTCTTTTTTGACATAACATTTCCACTTTCAATATGTGCAGCATTAATTATATTTATGATATCTTTTATATTTTATATATTGTTACCAACAAATTTTGAGATAATTTATAAACTTTTATTTAATAACTTTTGTTTCAGTTCAATATATTTTAACATCAAAGAAAACTTTAAAAAGATATTCACCAAGATCTTAGTTTTCTTTGTTTAATTATTTTCCATATGAGCATAAATGTTTGTGTGCTTGTTAATGACTTTGTGTGTTTGTTTGTGTGAGTGTGTATATGTAATTCTAAAATTCTAAACTTCATCCTGGCATGCTCCATTAAATATTAAATATAATTTCCTTTTAAAAATCTTTCTTCTTTTCTAAATATTTGTAATTGATACTCTAAAATCTAACATTACATATTATTTTCTACATGTTTTCATACTTTAATATTAAAGTATACATGTGTTTGTATAGAAATTCTTTGCTTATCATATGAGTTACAAATCTTCATCACATTATTCAAACCTAAAAAATGCTTTAGAAATTAAGTTGTACTTTCTTAGGTATCTAGTTTCATTCCCAGTGAATTTTAAATTTTAAATCATGTCATGTCAGTGGAAACACAAAGAAAATGGACAAAGCATTGCTATTATTTTGTAGTCATAGCTTTATATATGAGTATTTACAGAGACAAAAAAGGTGTTTCATGATAACAAGCAAGTCAACACAGTTTTATTGACGCTAGACTGTCTTTACTATGAAAAACATTTTAGTAAATGTCAATCATATAGTAACTGTAAAGCCTTTATTATTTTTCACTAGCTTATTACTATCTCCTCATTTTAAATGGATTGGAAAATTGAAGCACTATTTTACATTTTCTGCTTCTAAGACAAAAAGGTAAAACTAATCTAAATTGAGGCAGCCACATTATATCAACATTGTCAATCACTATTGACATAATATTCATTTCTATCTATATGCTAATATCAATTTATATATGGAAATATATGCTTTGAATGTAAGTCAATCAGGAACATAAAACATTAGTATAATTACTGTGAAAAAGATCTTATCATTAACTTTACTTTAGATGATTTTACATAAAAAGCAAAATGTATTAATTTTTCTCAATTCTTGTATACTCATATTAGGATCTTCACCAAAATTATTAACCTTTAAGTTATAAACTTTGAGTAAACAAAATAGAAATTCCTAGTCATTATTATTCCATTTTAATTTTTATTCTTCTGTCTTAAATTATATCCTGACCAGAGCCACACCAACACTTGCTTCTTCTCCAAATTCATTCCTCTTTCATTTTCTATCATAAAGGGTTCATTTTAAAATGAATGAAGAAATTTCACCCATGCATTTTATATCTAATTTTCTTTATAATATATTATTCCATATCAATTACATTAAACTGATCCATCTGTTTGATAAAAATAATTCTTTGTATTGATTTCTTAAATTGAGTTTTAAAGCTGAAGTTTTACTAAACTCTATAGCTTATAAACAATAAACATTTATTCCTCATAGCTTCAAGGCAAAAAGTGTGAGATGATAACAGAAAACTATATGACAGAAGTTAAGATACCACTAAAAATGAGAGAAATCTTGTCTGGTACTAGAAACCTAGAAAAATATTCGGGCCTAGTGAAGTCAAGAAATTTGAAGAAACACTGACTCTTTACTAAACCATACAATATGTCACAGCTCACTGTTATTGTCAGCAGATTTGGTAAGAAAATTGGGACTTCTTAAAGGGACTAATGATTTAAAAGAGAACGGTTTTTTCACATTCAAAATGGAAAACACTATTATGATGAAGGAATTTAGTTTTCTGTAAGAAAATATGCTTGATGGTTTAAAAATGGAACAATTAAATGAGAGTATAACTAATTTAGATGGGATTTGTGGACTGTCGATTTTAAACATTGTCAGTTTTATAATTATTTTATCACTAAAATGTTGGTTAATATGAATGCTAAGATAATAGTTTTAGAAAAGTTTAGTAAGAGAGATCATAAAGATGCTCAGATGCACAGAACCTAGGAAACAAGGAGGATCCTAAGAGAGACATCCATTGTCCCCAGGAGAAGGGAAAGGGAGGAGAGATCCTGAGCAAATTTGGAACATTGGGAATGGGGGAGGGAGGGAGGAAAAATAGAAGGGGAGAGCAGGAGTGGGAAGGAGAAAGAAGAGAGATCAGGAAGACTGGGTTCTGGGAAGAACAGAGGACTGCAAGAAAAGAGATAACTTTTAAAACCTATTTTTGTTTAAATTTAAACAATCTTATTTATATATAAATCGCAGTTTTCTCTCCCTCCCATCCTCCTATGCCCCCCCACTGACATCCCCACCAAAGTTCCAACCCCATTCACTCCCCAGGGTGAGTAAGGCCTTCCATGGGGGGTCATCAAAGTCTATCACATAATATGGGGCAAGACCTAGGCACCCCCCTTATTACTAGGCTGAGAGAGTATCCCTCAATGGGGCAGTGGGCTCCCAAAGTCCATTCATGAATTGGAGATAAATAGTGAGGAGGACCCATAGATTGATCATGTCTCCTAACTGTTACCCACATTCAGGCAGCCTGGTTTAGTCCTATGCTGGTTCCCCAGCTGTCAGACTGTGACTATGAGCTCCCACTTGATTATGTCAGATGTTTCTGTGGGTTTCCTAGCATGTTCTTGACCCCTTTGCTCATCACTCCTCCCACTCCACAACTGTATTATTCTAAAAGCTTAGTATTTAGCTGTGGGTGTCTTCTTCATCCATCAGCTACTGGATGAAGGCTCTAGTATGACATATATGGTAGTCACAAATTGCATTCATTATAAAGGAAGGGATATAAGGTAGCCTCTCCACTATTGCTCAGATTGTTAGGTGGGATCATCCTTGTGGATCTCTGGACATATTCCTAGTGCCAGATTTCTTCTTAAACTATAATAACTCCCTCTATCCTCTATGAAGGAATCTTTTTTTCCCCTGTATTCTTCCCCTGACTCAATCTTCCTGATCCCTAGTTCTCCTCCACACTCCTCTTCTCCACTCCTCCTTTTACCTCTACTTCCCTTCTTTCTTCCCTCCCTCATGCTCCCAATTTGTTCAGTAGATCTTGTCCTTTTGCCCTTCTCTGGGGCACCACGTATGTCTCTCTTAGGGTCCTTCTTGTTTCCTAGCTTCTCTGGATCTGAACAACTTTATCATCTGTTTTACCTTCCGGGGATCACAAATTGCTCCAGAAAAATTACAAAGAGGAGATTCTATTACTTACTTAGGATATAAAATAGGTCTTCAGAAAATTAGACCCACTAGGTACAAGTTGCAAAAGACTGAATAATGACTCTTAGTGAGTTTCAAAGTTTGCCGGAAGACATTGCTGTCTATGGCCTACTATTGGGGTACATTGAAGGAAACTGTGTAATTTGTCAAAATCTTAAACAGTGACAAGGACTTCAATAGTCAAAGAGCATATGAGGCTGAAGAAGAATTTGCTTTCTTGGAAACGAAATTACAGGATGTTATTGTTCCATCAAAGAACACAAGAGGATAACATATAAACTCTAGAAATGACAGAGACAACTCACTGACTGGTCTGTCATCTGAAGTTCTTTTGTAATCTTCCAATTCAGCCCATAGGCCATAGTGTGTCTGGCAGATTCTTCAGCAAAGCAGAAAACTTTAAACTGTCTTCTTGTATTGGCGATTTGTCATCATTTTTCTTTGTGTTCTGCAGACTGTCTGATAGACTCTTCCATGAAGCAGAAACCATTATAGCAATGTCCATCTTGAATCAGCAGTCACTTTCCTGGGGGTCCTGCATGTCCAGTTTATACAGCATAAAGTCAAACAGTCCAGACAAGAGCAGTATCTTGCCCAAATGGCTAGTCTTGCCTTATTGAAAGCAAACTTCATAAGGTGTTTCTTCGATGTCCATTCTCCTTTCTGACACAGGTGGTGTTGCCAGGAGTATTTATGTCTCACTGTCAAGAAAAACCTAAACTATTTTAAATGCCATATTCTGTAGGTCTTTGAAAGGTTTGAAGAATGCCTATCTATCTCAAATACATCTCTGTGTATCTTGAAAAACCTAACTAACATCTTTAAGCTTTGACTATCTATAATTTGTATTACATTATATATTAAGTTTCTAAATGACTTATATAAACACAATACTTAAACAAAAGGAGAAATATACACATCACAAAATTGACCTTAAATTGTATCAATAAATGAAAATCCATTCCAAAACAAATTATTCATATCCATACTATAATCCCCTTTTTACCTTTGAAAAGGACATTGATTGTGATCATTAAGTATTTATAACCAACATTATTTAAATGAAAACAAAGATTTATAAACAATATTTGGGAATTTGGGTGTCGTTCTTTCTAAACTGCTTCCTACTGGTAGGGGATCCTAAGATGATGCAGATATCGTGGCTGTAGTCTGCAAGGCTGCTATGTCCCAACTGTTTTGAATGTTGGATCACATGTGACTCTGGTTCAGGGGGCCTGTCTTGATCAAACCATGTTAGTCTAGAAGGAATCCACAGCTTTTCATTTTCTGTGAAAACAAAAATAGAAATCCTTTTCCCCAGTAACCTGTCCTTAGACTCACATTTTGGAGTCAAAGCATTTTTAAAATATATAAATTGAATCCCTCCAGCAGCATTTCTTTTAACGCTTGTTATTTCCTCAGCAGTCAAACATTACAAAGACAATATAAGACGGTACAGTATCCAGATTCTTTCTGTGCTTTCCATCTTTACGTGGTTTTGGTTTTTTTAACTCTATTTTATTTCTATTTTTTCATTTTTTTGGACAGCGTTATTCTGTGTAACTTTTATCTGTCCTGGAAACCTGTATACCAGGTTTATTTTGAAATCACAGAAATCTGCTTGCCTCTGTCTCCCAAATGCTGGAAATAAAAGCATGTGCCACCACACTCAGCTATTCTCTGTCTTTTTTATTATTTTTATTAATATTTTTTATTACTCTTTTTTAAACCATTGCATCCTGTTTCTTTTTCCCAAACCTATGTATATTTTAAAACATACTGTAAACCTTTAGAGGTTTTTCTTACTCTGAATCTATCTTTACTGTAAATCTTTATCTTTTCTGGTCATGAGTCCTTTATCTGGTGAACAAGATTACTAAAATTAAAGCCACAGCTGTATTAGTCATGGTCTATCAAAGATGGCAGGAGGTACTTTTACTGCCAGAACTGAGAGCTGTGCTCATTGTATTGGTCTACACTGTCATCCACCAGCATGCTGCCAGCTTGGAGATATGGTCATTGACATTGTCAAGTCTTGTACACATCATTCAGTTGTCAGCAGAGCTCTTTAAAAGCCTTCTGAGTTTTTTTTTTTTTTTTTTTTTTTTTTTTTTTTTTTTTTGCTGCTCATGCTGAGTCAGGAAACCTCCCTTAAATGAGCTGTGCAAATCTCTGCTTGTTTCTAGCAAAACAGAGTCCAACCCAGAAAAATGCTGCTACCAAGAGCCTTGCTTGTCTCTGTTCTTTTGTTTCTGAAACCCTTTCTTAATCTTTTCTTAAGTTTTAAGTGGAAGTTCCTATTAGCCACGATGAAGGCGCCATTATTTTATGAGTAGGTTTTCCCTGCCAGTCTTGTCCCACAGCCACACCAGCCCCAAATAACACACAGAGACTCTGAATTTGATACAAAGCTCTTGGCCTGTTACTAGCGTATGTTACTGGCTAGCTCTGTCTTAAATATTAACCAATTTCTATTAATCTACGTTTCCACATGGTCTCATTTGGAATATTTCTTTAAATCTTACTAAATATTAATGGAGTAAATTTTGTTAATGTGATTCTTATTTGATAACTGTTGTTAAAGTTAAAACCCTTTTTATTTTAGACAGAAAAGAGGAGATGATGGCAGATGTCTTTCTGTAAATATATTTCTCTTACTGGTTAATGAATAAATCATTGTTGGCTAATAGGAAAGCAAGATGGGTGGGGCTAGGAGACAAGGAGTATTTGGGAAGTTGTAGGGAGGAGACTGAAGATGGAGGACAGAGAGCACAATGCTAGCCCCTCTCTCTGGTACGATAAGGCCACATGGAAGTATTTAGATTAATGTAAATGAGTTAATATTTAATACAGAGCTGGCCAATAAAAAATTCTAGTAACAGGCCAACAGTTTTATATCAAATACAGTGTCTCTGTGTGTTTTGGGGGCTGGTATGGCTGTGGGACCTGCCCGGCAGGAAAAAACAACTCTTAACAGGTACAACTTTTTGAACTCAACAAGATAGGTTAGAAATGAAATAATTTCTCTGAATTTGTCAATTGCTAATGAACTAAATATTGTTGATGTATTTTTGCTTGTATATATTTATATAGTTATTATACTTATTATGTAAAGGTTTTTGTATATTAATTATAAACTTTTTATTTTGGACAAAAAAGGGGAAAATATGGTGATACCTTGTTTGTACTATAACAATAAAGCTTGCCTAAAATTCAGTGGGTGGGACCTAGCCACTTGTCTAGAAGTCTGCACAGAAACAGGAATTGACCTGGCTGGCCAGAAAGTGGTATTAAGGTAGGAGGAGACAGGATCTTTGTCTTCTTTTAGTCTCAGGATTTCATAGAGGATAGAGGTCATGTGGCTGGCTGCTCTGCTTCTCTGTTATTTTAGCTTTCTCCCACTAATATCTGGTTCTGGGTTTTTATTACTAAGGCCAATGAGATCTAATGGTATCATAGTTCTCATCTGTTATGAAGGAAACTTTACATGTGTTATGAAGGAAACAAGTAGAGACAATTCAAAAATCTACAAAAAAAATCAAAATGTGAAATTGATGAACCCTGTGTTACCTGACACATTTGACACAATTTCTACACCAGTGCCTCACAGACCATTGCAGTGGAGTGGCCAGAAGGTTTTTAAGAGCCAGAATAAGCTCCTATATTGCTTTTTGGTAATGTCACAAACTATATATGCACAAAATTACTAACATGGTTGCCTAAACATTGCATTCTGTTGTGGAAAGATGAGAGCTCAGGAGGAAGGAAATGTGTACAATGGACTATGGAAAGATAGCACTGTAAAAAATAGTCTTTTGGTTTTTTTTCAGCAAAGAGCATATCAATTGCTTATGTAATAAGACATTTTGTGCTCAAAACATGCACTGAGCTCATTATATTTGGATACTGTGTTGTGTGAATCTGTTTGTGTGTGTGTGTGTGTGCGTGTGTGTGTGTATGTGACACAACAATTAATGCAGAGTAGAAGCTATGAATTTGAAGTAGAATACAGTATATGGAAGGAATTTGAGATACCAAATACAGGGATAAAACATCTAATAATATCATAATCTCAAAACGAAGTTATGATATTAAAACTTTGGATTGAAAGGATATATGTTAATATATATGGTAGTTACTAGCCTCTATAATGGGTTAAAATATTATTTTAAAAACGCAAGATTATAAAAACTTATTTTTCACATTAATAACAGAATGAATTAGACATCATATTTATAATTTATAAATAAATAATACCAGAAGCACATTTCTACCAAAGAATATATTTTGCAACAAACTGACAAATCATATAAAAGAATAAGTGCCTAATTTTCTGTGGGTCTGAATAAATATACAATATGATTTTCATCATTCAGTTGGGCTTACATTTATAAAAATGTATCTGTTTATGTAAATGAGCAAATCATGTTTTTATGGACAAATATAGGTTACATACACAAATTGTTTATTGGTATATTTACACACATATCATACATTGTATATATGTAAAAATATATACTTGCCTCTATACAATATAGGATACACACACATATATACATATCTATGTATTTCACATAATATTAAGAATATCAACTTGTATTAAGTAAACCACAAGTCATTTAATTACACCTATAGCAGTCATATATCTTTTTCATCTCTAATTGGAATGTTCTTTATGCTTTTGAGATAGCAACTTTGAGCAGTGTTTCTTGAAATCTTGAGAGCATGCAACTAAAGCCCGTGTCTTTAAAAACAGCTGTAAGGACTAGAGGAAATGTTCTAGGTTTCATAATATATTATAAGCGAGCACTCTCATTCTGAGTAAATATTAAGGAATTAATGATGACAGAAATCTGGAGGAATGTACACTTTGTGTGATAATGGCAGAAATAGCAATTTTGTACTATATGCTCCAAAAAAAAATCCAGCATACTACATCTAGTTTTCAAAATAAATCAAAGAAGGAAACTATCAGAACTTACTTCACTCTACTAGAATTAAAAAGAGACTGAAGTCTGTAGATTTTCAACATGTAGTCAACATGAAGATCACTTCAACCTTTGCAGGTTATATGCAGTAATGAAATCAGAGGGCAGCCAGGAAACCACTTTCTCCTGGTATGGGATTTAAATGCATAGTTTTCATAAGCCTCTTATTACTAATACCATAAATGGAATGAATAAGCAGTGTAGAGTGAGTTTCAGAGGAGCATTTCTACTTTAGCAGTGGCTACACAGAGAAAGTCCACAGCTTATGAGGACATCTATACACACAGAATGAAATTTCAGGCAGTCTCCATCTCTCTAATCTCATGGGACATTATACTGTGTGCATATTCAGAATAAGGACATACTATCTGTATAAAGGGAAGTAAAATTATGCTATTTAAATCTGAAAAGACTTATAAACAAGAACACTGCATATTTTCTCTCATATAAATAATTGGGAGAATTGTGCTCCTGATTAGAAAGATAACTAGGAGAGGAGGGTAGAGATGTTTAGGGAGAAAGAAACAGAAAAAAAGTTCTGTAGAGCAATGTGAACTGAGAGCAGAAGCAATAGTTAAGGGAACAGAAATTGGGGAGAAGAGTGGAGAAATTGCATGAATTAGGAATTGCTACCAACAATGTATGAGAGTACTTTTATAAACCCATTATTTTATGTACTATTTAAAAAACAGTTTAGGTCTGGACATTATGATTTCCACTAAGAACTTGAATTGGAGACTTGTATTTTGTATATTCCAATATATAACTAACCTATAATCACTAAAAGCCAAAACCTACAATCACTAAAACCATTATTTTTGTGGAATCAATTACAAGTATTTAAGAATCTGTGTGCTGTATAGGCACACAATTTGTTTGAGCAGTTTAAAGAATTATACTGGTATTCCATTCAACAATCATTCCACACGTGCTCACTCATAGAATTCACTTTCTAACACAAATTTCCAGCTTTCTCTTTTAACTCTATTAGCAAACTCTTTTTTTGAGACAATGTATGCTGTTTAAGTAGAACCAAATGCTTGCAGCATTATATTTGTTTGCTGATACACTTCTCTGAATTTTTCACATTCATTCGGACACGTGTGGAAACAAGTCTCTTGGAAAATTATTTCTCTTGGAAGAATGCAGTCATTACCAGGTTTTGAGCAGCCCTTTAAAAGTGCTGTCAGAACAAATACATCAGGTCACACAGCAGGTGGTTTATCTCTGTGAAAGTGCAAGCATTAAAACAGAGTAAGCTGCAGACTTGTAATTAAGTATTGATTGGTTTACCTAACGCATTCTGCACATTTCTAAACAAATGCAGCATTTTTTTTCTGATTTTTTTTTCTTTTAAACCTTGAAATTCATCAGCACATTCATTTCTAAGATTACAAAATATGAAGTGCTGGGCTTTTCCACAACTTATTTGGTGATCTCACTTGAACCTGATCAATACATTTCACAAAATCATTCTATTCTTAGAAAATATCACAAAGATCATCAGAAAAATAACATCTTCACTTCAGATAACTGCTTCTAATTTATATCATCAGAAATATACATTTTAGGCATAACAAATGCAATAGATGTCTCTTAGAATCACACAGCATCACAAAATGCTAAGGCAGTAACAGAAGAGTGTAAGTTCATAAGGAAAATGAGCAAAGATCTCATAAAACAGGGTAATTCACTGAACAAAACCAGGAGCTAATAAAAAGAGAAAATAAACTTTTGGAGAAACAAAAGATGGTTACTGAACAAGTTAATTATGCAAATCAACTCAAGTTGTAGCAGAATTGAACATATATGTACAAAATATATGAAAACCTGATTAAATCAATATTAAGAACATTGATGCTATTTACTGTTTCAGAATTTTTTTTTATTTGTATAACCAGTGGTCAAATTTTTACAACATCAGAACTACACACTGAAGAAGGAAAAAGTTATCTGACTTTTTTCACAATTTTTAAATATATGATTTGCTTAAAAGGAGAAGAATGAGAAGAAATGAAGAATATAAAGATATAATTTGTATATTTTATCCTCCATAACTTATGAATATCTTATTGAAAGACAATTATAAGCAACTATAGAAATGATTAAAACAATGAAATAAGTCATAATGTGTCTCTTTAAAAATTGAAGTGCTCCATATTTGATCAATACTATATATGAGCAAAGTAAGCAGTGTCATATTTTATTAGATTTTCAGAAGACCCATCTCTATTTGAAGATATATAGTTTTTAAAACTTAGCTGAGTAAATAAAAAATATTTCAAAAAGTGGACTTAGTTGCATGTGTTTTAAAGTCACATTTTCAAATATTACAGTTAATAAATTCAATTACTAAAGAGTAATTTTGACAAATGGCAATTAGGGTTTTTTATTTTTTAGACCAGAATCCATATACACTTTCCTTGAAAGCTATCTTCTCTTCAATACATTTTCTACTTTGCTGCTAAATGGAAAGGAGAAAAGCAAAAAAAAAAAAAAAAAAAAAAAAAAATACTGTATTGTTACAGGCTGGTGATACTTTGCTCTAGGTCTAAATTCCATATATGAGCAAGTACATACCATGTTCCTCTTTTTGTGACTGGGTTACCTCATTCAGGGTGGTTTCTTCAAGTGCCATTACTTGCCTACGAATTTCAACATTCCATTATTTTATTCTGCGGAGTAGTATTCCATTGTGTAGATGTGCCACATCTTCTTTATCCATTCTTCCGTTGAGGGGCATCGAGGTTGCTTCCAGGTTCTTGCTATTACCATCCTATAATTCACACCACCAGAGAAACTAGGATACAAGGTGTATTCTAAGAGATCATATAAAGTCCCTCAAAGAAGGGGGAAGGGACAAGTACCCTAGAGCACATGGGAAGTGGGGGGGCACTGAATGGAGAGAGAAATAGGAGAAAGAGAAGGGGAGCAGAGGAAAGCATGTGTGACTAGGAAGAGTGAGTCATGGTAGGAATAGAAGACAGAAGAGAAGAGAGAGAGAGAGAGAACATAAAGAGGGAGCCATTATTGGTTTGAAGAGAAAACTGAATCTATAGAAAGTTCTAGAGACCCACAAGACTGCTGCCAACCAACAATCTGAGCGACCGTGGAAAGGCAACCATAAATGCCCTTCCAGGATAGTAAGATCAACAACTAACTTATCCACCATCATGGAGGCCTTATCTAGTACCTGTTGTAAACAGAAACAAGTAACTAAACCCTGAGTCAGAGTAGAATCCAGATGCAGATGAGATGACAAGTCCGGGGTGCACAAACACATAGAGACAGCTGACCTGAACAAGGAGGAGGTAACGGGCCCCCAGACTGATAGCTAGGAATCCAACATGAGAATGACTCAGACTCCCCTGAATATGGGTCTCAGCCAGAAAAACTGATCAGTCTAAGGGACCTCAGAGAGTGGAACCAGGATGAATTCATGGTGCACAAAAGGACCTTGAGGATACGTTCCCCCATGGAGGGGTACTGCCTCAACCTAGAGACAGGAGAGAAGACCTAGTCCTTTCTTCAAATGACTTGACAGATCTACATGACCCCACCTGGATGGCATTGTCCTACATGTGGAATTGGGGTGGGGGAATGGGAGGAGACGGTGGTCAGGGTGCATGTGAGGGGGCAGAGAGGCTAAGAGGGAGGGAAGAAGGGAAGGAGGGAGGGAGAGAGGAAGGGAGAGGGAACTGGAATCAACATGTAAAATAAAAAATAAATAATTAAAAAATAATAATAAAATACTGTTGTAAGGAGTACATTTTTTTGCCCGCCACATGGTCTTGTCCTGCTGCCACGCCAGCACCAATTAACACACTGAGACTCTGTATTTGATATAATTCTGTTGGCCCGTTACTTGTTTCTTATCGTCTAGCTCTGTCTTAAGTATTAACCCATTTCTGCTGATCTATATATTTCTCTTACCAGGGAGCTGGCCAGCATTCTGCTTTCTCCAGACTCTCCATCTTGACCCCTCCTTTCTACTTCCTCTTTCCTCCTTGTCTCCTAGTCCCTCCTATCTTCCTTTCCTATTGGCCAACAGTGCTTTATTCATTAACCAGTATGAGAAACATATATACATAATGACATCTCCTATCATACTGTATTTTGTGTATGGCTCTGTGTTTAATTTTTAATAAAAATAATCATATTTCATGGCAAAAATGTACTTAAGTCTCCACAGACATGAAAGTATAAAAAATACATGAGTTGGATCATTAGAGCAAATAGGCTGTTTATGAACAATATTTTATGTGTGTGTGTGTGTGTGTGTGTGTGTGTGAATCATCTAGCTTTTCTCTATACCAGTTTTCCAAACTGTCTTGATACTGTCATTCCAGTATAGTATTTAAATTAATCTTGAAAAAATACAGAGATATACTAGGTATAACTATGAATCAAATATGGTAGAAACTTTGAAAATTGCTTCTTTCACTGATTTCATCCAGTGTGTTATAGCATTTTATTGTTTACTTGTGCTTTGTGAACTCAGGGAAAGTGAGACATAAATATTTAAAGGGTTGCCAGGAAAGTCATACATTTTAATATAAGGGAAGTATACTGGAAAAATACATAGAAAATCTTCTACCTGTAACAACCTTATTCAGGGCTATATGAATCCATGTAATGGAAAAGGACCATCCTCACTCTTCTCTTCTTTTTGTCATGGCTGAAAGGATGAACAAATTACAGCATCTACATATTGTCACAATGACTAGTAACTTTCCAATTTTTATGCATAAGGCAGATGATTCTTTCACTCTGCACAGAAGTATATGCATACAGAAGCTATTATGAAAACGTAAAGGCTAGTTCACCTTCTTCAGCAAAAGGTGTATGAAGGTCACTTTCTATGAAATGGTAAATAATATATATTTTATAGGTCTATTTAAATGAAGATTATACTTAAGACACTGATTTATGTAGCATATTGGAAGATTATAATATCATGTGTCCAAGGAAATGTGTTGATATATAAAGCCCATAAATATTGATATCCACTAAAGCTATGGTAACTCAATGTTGTATTTTAAGGAATTCATTGTACATCATATTCATGAGTACTTGCTATGATTCATATCCTCCTGATGCTTGAGTAACATCAGAATAGAAAAATGAGAAAACAATTTTGTGGAGCAAATATTCAAGAACAAACTTCTGTTAGTATGAAATCCTCCCTACACTGTTGTTAGGTAACTGTAACGAGTACGGTTTTTCCTCCTGCCGCTTGGTCTTGTCCTGCTGCTGCGCCACCAGCCCCAAATAATACACAGAGACTCTGTATTTGATACAATGCTATTGGCCAGGTACTAGTTTCTTATTGGCTAGCTCTGCCTTAGTTATTAACCCATTTGTGTTAATCTATGTATGTCCACGCGTTCTTCTTACCGGGAGCCTGGGCCGCATACTGCTCTCTCCTGACTCTCCATCTTGACTCCTCCCTACTACTTCCTATTTCCTCCTTGTCTCCTAGTCCCTCCTATCTTCCTTTCCTATTGGCCAACAGTGCTTTATTATTAACCAGTATGAGAAACATACAGAATGACATCTCCCATCATCTCCTCTTTTCTGTCTAAATAAAAAGAAGGGTTTTAACCTTAACATAGCAAAATATATTATACAACAGTTATCAAGTAAGAATCACAGTTAACAATATTTAGTCCATTAACATTTAGCAATATTTGAAGAAAATATTTCATCATCTATTCTATCTTTGTGTGTCTAAAGTCTAAGTAACTTATCTTTAATCCTAACTAATGAAAACTATAACCATAACTATCTGTCTTCAACTCCTTTAAAGACCACAGACGGGTTATATATAAGCTCTAGAAATGACAGAGACAACTCATTGCCTGGTCACCCGAAGTTCTTCTGTAATCTTTTATCTTCAGCCCATAGGCCATAGTGTGTCTGGCAGACTCTTCAGCAACGCAGGAAACTTTAAACTGTCTTCTTGTATTGGCAGTTTGTCAGTCACTTTTGTCTGTGTCCTGCATAATGTCTCGCAGACTCTTCCATGAAGCAGGATCTCTGTAGCAATGTCCATCTTGAATCAGAAGTCACTTTATTGTGGGTCCTGCATGTCCAGTTTATACATCATAAAGTCAAACAGTCCAGACAAGAGGAGTATCTTTTCCAAATGGCTAGTCTTGCCATATTGGAAGTAAACTCCAAAACATGTTTTTTTAATGTCCATCTTCCTTTTTGACGCAGGTGGTGTTACCAGGAGCAATTATGTCTCACTGTCACAAAAACCCTAAACCACTTTAAATGCCATATTCTGTAGGTCTTTGAAAGGTTTGAAGAATGCCTATCTATCTCATCTCTGTGTATCTTGAAAAACCTAACTAACTTAACTCTAAACTTTGACTATCATAGGTAATTATCTATAATCTGTACTACATTATACAATATGTTTCTGAATGAACTATATAAACACAATACCTAAACAAAAAGAGAAATATATACATCACAAAATTGACCTTAAATTGTATCAATAAATGAAAATCCATTACAAAACAAAGTAATCAATAAATGAAAATCCATTCCAAAACAAAGTATTCATATCTATACCATAATTCCCTTTTTACCTTTAAAAAGAACTGGCTGTGATCATTAACCATTTATAACCAAGTCCATTTAAATGAAAACAAACATTTATAAACAATATTTGGGAATTTGGGCGTCGTTCTTTCCAAACTACTTCCTGCTGACAGGGGGCGCTGTCATGGGGGATCCTGAGAAGTTGCAGAAATCTTGGCTGTAGTCTTCGAGTTTGCTTTGTCCAAGCTGTTTTGAATGTTGGATCATCAGCGACTGTTTCAGGGGGCCTGGCTTGCTCAAACCACATTAGTCTGGAAGGAATCCACAGCTTTTTATTTTCTGTGGAAACAAAAATAGAAATCCTTTTCCCCAGTAACTTGTCCTTGAACTTAAATGTTGGAGTCAAAGCATTTTTAAAATATATAAATTGAATTAATCCAGCAGCATTTCCTTTATCAGTTGTTGTTATTTTCTCAGCAGTCAAACAATGTAGAGACAACACAATAGCATACAGTAACCAGATTCTCTCTGAGCTTTTCATCTTTACGTGGCTTTATTATTACACTGTTTATTTTACTTTTATTTTTTATTTCTTGACATAGGGTTTCACTGTGTAACTCTTATCTGTCCTGGAATTTACTCTGCATACCAGGTTTACTTTGCAAATCACAGAGATCTGCTTGCCTCTGTCTCCTGAGTGCTGGGATTAAAGGCGTGTGCTACAACACCCAGTTCCTCTTTGTCTCTTTAAAACCATTTTTTTTTTTGTCTACGTATATTCTAAAACACACTGTAAACCTTTAGAGGTTTTTCTTAATATGAATCTGTCTTTACTGTAAATCTTTATCTTCGTCTGGCCACAAGTCTTTTATCTGGTAAACAACAACATTGTTAAAATGAAAGTCTTTGTTTCTGCCGCAGTTTACCAAAGATGGTGGTGGGTACTTTTACCGCCAGCATGGAAAGCTGTGCTCACCACCTTGGTCTGCGCTGCCACCCAGAAAGCATGCTGCCGGCTTGGATATGTGGTCACTGCCATTGCCATCTCTCATACACACCAATAAATTGTTAGCAGAGTTATTTAAAAGCTGTGTGGTTTTTTGCCGTTTATGTTGATTGGGCGCCATCTGTAACGAGTACGGTTTTTCCTCCTGCCGCTTGGTCTTGTCCTGCTGCTGCGCCACCAGCCCCAAATAATACACAGAGACTCTGTATTTGATACAATGCTATTGGCCAGGTACTAGTTTCTTATTGGCTAGCTCTGCCTTAGTTATTAACCCATTTGTGTTAATCTATGTATGTCCACGCGTTCTTCTTACCGGGAGCCTGGGCCGCATACTGCTCTCTCCTGACTCTCCATCTTGACTCCTCCCTACTACTTCCTATTTCCTCCTTGTCTCCTAGTCCCTCCTATCTTCCTTTCCTATTGGCCAACAGTGCTTTATTATTAACCAGTATGAGAAACATACAGAATGACATCTCCCATCAGGTAACATCTTACAAAGGTGTTGCATCAAAGAAATTAAACATAATTCAATCATATTTGATACATATGTTCTGATGTTATAGAGAAAAATTGTGAGTATAGCATGGATTCACTTAATAATTTATTGTTATCATATTATTCTATAACATCAGTTAAAATGTAATTGAAAATTTAAAGTAGTTTATAACTACTGATAAATATATATATACATATATATATATATATATATATATATATATATAGTTTTAACACAAGCAAAAATAGTTATGTTGGAACTGAAGATACAGTTCAGTGGCTAAGGGTGCATATTGCACTTGCAAAGCACTAGTATGTGATGTATCGGGCTAACATTGTGTAGCTCACATCCACCAAAACTCTATCTCCAGAGGACTTGACATAATGTATGTGCAGAAGACCTAGTGCACAACTGGGCAAGTCTTATGCATCCTGTCTCACATCCATTTTGTTAGTTTGCTTCATTTATTGGAAAACTGAGACTTTTGTTGTCAAGAGTTATAAATTAGCATTGGTTTTTTGATAAGTGATTTTTGGTTTTGTTGGTGGTGATGTAGGTGGTGGAGGCTGAGGTGTGTGTGTGTGTGTGTGTGTGTGTGTGTGTGTGTGCACGCGCGCATACGCGTTCATGCATTTATCCACCTTTGATTGGCTTAGTTGCTTTTAGAAGGGCTTTATTTTAGATAGATGTTACTGAATTTAGTTTTTTCAGAAAGTGTTTATTTTCATATTATATAGATATTGCATTTTTCTGGGAAATAATCTAGAACCCTGTCATGTGCAATCTCTTAGATTATGCAAAAATGCCTATTCAAACCAATTTGCTTTTAGCCTTTATTGAGCAATTAGGTGTTATCTTAATAGGTCTGCCTTTATGATACTACAGTTTTTCCTTTGCACTTTTTAATATTCTTTCTTTGTACTGTATATTTGCACTGGTTAATATGTCCAAGGAAAATTTCTTTTCTGGTCCACTCTATTTAATGTTCTGTATGCGTACTCTTCTTTAATAGTCATCTCCTTCTTAAGGTTAGGGTACTTTTCCTCTATAATTTGTAGAAAATGTTTTCCGTGTCTTTCAACTAGGTTTCTTCTCTTTCCTCTATCCCCATAATCCTTAGATTTGGTGTTTTAGGTGTTTGTGCTATTTCCTGGATATTTTTGTGCTAGGAATATTTTACATTTAGCATTTTCTTTGAAAGAAGTATTCATTTCTTCTGTTGATTTCTCCAATGCGTGAATATTTCTCTAAATCTTTTGTTTTCAGTGGGTAAGTCTTACCTTTGAGTTTCCTGCTCAAGTTCCTAAATTGTTCATTTCCAAATTTCCCTCAGTTTCCTCAGTTTATTTCTTTTTGAAAATTCAATTCCTGCTTTTAGATCTTGAGGGGTTTTATTTTTTCATTTCCTCCTATTATCTGTGTTTTCGTTTCTTTAATGGACTTATCCATTATAAATTTAAGTAGCTCTATTCCATTCAAAAAGACCATATTTATGTCTTTCTCTTGAGCTTCAGCTATGCTGCTCTGGTAGAGTTGCGGGGCTCCAACAGCGCTCTCCTGCCTGATAGAGATTGTGCTTTCTTTTTTATGGTGGTGTTTAGACATCTGGGATTAAGAAAGTTGTCATTCTAATGTGTTAATATTTTGTTTTCTTTTTGGTGGATGGATTTTTTTTTCCCATAGTTTGTGCAGCCTCTGCCTGTACATAAATCAGGTCACTGTGTTGCCTGGAAAGAAGTATTTCTGGAATTCAGATAAGTTTGGCCATTGGGGTAAAGTAAAATGTGTTTCTATATAGTATAAGCTGACTCTTAGAAATGAAGATTGGAATGAGGTAAGGGAGTCCACAGAATGGTTGGCAACAGAATGCCCAACTGGAAATTGGTATAGAGAGTGAGTAGAACCCATACAAAAGTTCTGCTACCCACATGGAAATGAGATTCTGGGCTTGTATAGGAGGCATGGAAGAGGATGTAAAGGTTTGCAGTTAGCAAATCTTCTTAATTGACCCAAGTGAGGCCTGTGGGTACCCAGAGAGTTCCTGTTAGAGTTGGCAGCATCTGGGATTAATCAACTATCCATTATTATACATAAGTAGATCTAAGCAGAGTTTAATGGCTTTTCAAAACTATAAATCCATGACCCTGGGATACCTAGAGTCAGTGGATATGTCTATATCACAACCCTTGAACCTAAAGATATACGGAAGATGATGAACTGCTATACATAAGTTGTATGAGCCAGAGGACCAGAAGTCTGTTCTGTGATTGTTCATTGTAGCTGTGACAGGAAAGCTACGCCCATGAAATCTCACCACTATTGCTTAAGGAGGCCAATAATTGACATCCCAATGTCAGTGAACAAAATCTTACATGGCTCTACAAATAGTTGCAGAGCTGTATGAAAGTAATAATTACTAAAGGAGGGAGAATTAGTGTTCTCCAGGAATTAGTCTACAGATTGGTTTCCCACTATGAACTGTCCAGCCCTACAGTGATATGAACACATGGAATACAGAATGGAAGCATAAAATTAGAGCAGTAAATGGCATAAAAATAGAAAGAAGAGTTATTGGAAAATTATGAAATTTCATGTTAATTAAATTAAGAAATAGTAAAATATTTTATTCCTTAGTGAAATCAAATGTGTAACATGCAGTAAATTGGTAATAAATATAAATACTATTTAAGTAAGAAAAAAGGCCAAATCATTTCTATTAGCAATTAAGATGATCCCTCTAACCTCTACACACACAAAAAAAAATCTGTTAGACTTGATAATTATTTAAAACTGATTACCAGATTGAAAAATTTAACACCAGAATAAGTGGTAACCTGAATACCAGGAACAATCATGATCTTGGTAAGCATAAATTAGAGAAAGAGCATCATTCTTGACAGTTTCTTTTAAAAATAGGAATACATTTTATCAAGAATGTAAAAGAGCTTTCAATTAAGCCTTAAAGACACAGAAAAAATTGAAGACAATGATGAAAGATGGATATATTCTATACCTTCAAGAATTGTCAGAATTAATATTGTGCTTATAGCCAAGTTGCTTAAAGAACTCTACAGTGTCAAGACTCAAGTCAGTCATTAAATTCCAATGTGAGTCATGCCAGATCTATAAAAGGACATTCTCAACCAATTCTGTATGAAAATAGAAAAGATATCAGATAAACACAACAAAAACAATAACATGCAACTTATTTCTAGTTCAATACAGAACATTACAAGCAAAAGCTATATGCTATTGGAAACAAAGGAAACACATTGATCAATGACAGAATACTAGACCAAAACAAAAAGGCTTATCAATCACAAAGGTGCCAAAAATTACAAAGACTACCATGAGAAAAATTTTCAACAGGAAATGCTGCTGAGCAAACTGGATATCTATCTACCATAGAAGAATAAAACTAGACCCAAACTTAGTCAACTTGCATACACACACACACACGCACGCACACACACACACACACACACACACACACACACACACAATTGAAAATGGATTAAAGGACTTAGTATAAAAGGCGAAAGGTTGAAATTACAGGATAATTAGGAGATGGAGATAAGCAAATCCTGAAACGAAATTGTATAACATAGAAATCAAATTCAAGAAACGAAATACATCAGCTTTAGAGAAAAATAAGAGATTCCTTTGCAGCAAAGGGAAATAATGGAATAGGATATGAACTTTTTATGTTAATGAAATATTTGTATCTTATATTCTAAGCTGTATGAGTTAAAATTTCAATATAAAAATACTATCATCAAATTTAGTAACTATAATTGCATTGTCAAATTTTATATTTACCTTGTGATTTTGTTCATTTACCATTTTATGCAATATTTATTTTCAATTTTAAATAAAATAAATGTTAGTTAAAGAAAAATAAACAGGGCTGCTGAGATGGCTCAGTGTGCAAAGGCATTTGCCACCATACTTAAACTTAATGATGCAAATTCAATCCCCATGACCCACACAGCCCTCTTTTGACCTCCAGTCCTTAACAGACAAAGCCTAATAACTTTTACTACATAAGAAATGTATTCAAATACATGAACAAATTGCTTTTATGTTACTGTTAATAAAAATTGAAGTATGAAATATTGTTTAGCAATTCTCAACAACATTGTGTGACTGAGTGTGCTGGTATGTGTGTGTTTGTGTGTGTGTGTGTGTGTGTGTGTGTGTGTGTGTACAGATTTTCCCGGATGGTCTCAAAATCATTCTGTACACTTTGCTAGGCTAAGCAGGAATTCAAGATATTTGTGGCCCAACATCTTAATTCTGGTCTAAGGTATATTTTAGCATACCTATATCAAATCTTTTAATTCATAACTGTAATTTTACTAAGTAAAATATTCACTCGATTTTGATTTTTATTTCTTAAACATATTTTTACACTCAGGGAAATAGATGCAGAGACCCACAGACAAATATTAAGCATGGCTTGAAAAATCCTGTTGAAGAGAGTGAGGAAGAACTGTATGAGCCAAAGAGATAAAGGACATCACAATAAAATCAATAGAAACAACTAACCTGGACTTTAGGAGCTCACACACTGTGGATGAACAGCTAGGGAGCCTGCATGGGACCAACTTCAGCCCTCTACATACGTGAGGCAGTTGTTTAGCTTGATCTATTTGTGGGACTTGTAGCTTTGGGATCAGGGCCTGTCCCTAATGTTTGTGCTGTCTTTTAGGAACCTAATCCCCATATTGGGCTACCTCACTCAGCCTTAATACAAAGAAAGGAACTTAGTTTTACCTTACCTTTCTCTACATAGCTTTAACACTCATGGGAGGCCTGCCCCTTTCTGAACAGAAACAGAGGAGGAATTGGGGGTCAGAAGAGAGGTGAGGAATGAAACTCTAGGAGACGAGGGAGGGGAAACTGAGGTGGAGTTGTAAAATAAAGAAAATAATTTAATTTATAAAAAGAAAAGGAAAAGAAATTATTAGACTCCAAAAGGCCAAATGTTAAAATAAATCTTTAAAGAATTACAAATTTATCTCCACCTTGTTTTAAGATATTTTACTTTTATATTTGTTATTCATAACATACCAATGAATTCCATAATAATTAGCATTGCACTTAATATCAACTACCATTTCTATCATGTCTTATATAGGATCCAATCTTTCTTAATAGGTTATATTCCACATGCTATAACAATAACAATAACAATCCCTTTCAAAGCAGGAAATAGATACACCTGTATTCCTTATTAATAGCTTTTCAGGAATGCTTCTTAAACATTTCTTTTTGATATTTTAATTTTATTTTTATATACTGTGATGGCTATTCTTTGTTTCCAACTTAAATATCTGAAATTAACTAAAACCCAAACTGCTACATTTACCTGTGAAGGTATTTCTTTCTTGAGTTTATCTATCGAGGCAGGTTACACCTTATGGTGGCAGCTTATATAAAGGACATGGAGGGAGAAAATATTTGTTCTTTGCCTATTTGCCCTCACTCTCACTGGAACTTTTTCTCTCTCACTGGGATTACAGTCTCATTCTTGAAGTTTCTGATATGTAATGAAGAGAAATTGAGATGTCCTTCCTTGTGTGCTGAAAAACAGCTGGATTATTGGACTTTCCTTTGAGAGACAAAAATTGGTAAGATATTTTGTTCACAGACTCTAAGACACTCTAATAAAAACCATAAGAAAATTCTTTTATTTGTGGTTCTGGACAAACCCTGACCTAGTCATGCTTTGGGGGTAATTTATATAGACACACAGAAAATCAGTCCAATATCGTCATTGTTACTTTCAACTACATAGCATATGAATCTGCTTTATACAAAACAATGCATTCTTAATTAGTCCTCACATCAACACAAAAATGAGATCATTTTAGATAGATACCACAAAATCAAAAGAAAAACATTCAGGAAATTCTTTTCATATGGACCATGCACTTGGTTTATGCAGTATAAGCACATACAGATTGGCATACTGACTCACAAAGAAATCATAACATCCAAAAACATGGCCCAGAAGGTAATCATGACTTTGTGGCTTCATGGTGGTTGGACTAAATCATGAACTCTGGGAAAACCTTGGCTACAATATTAGACATGTAGAAAAGATTTGGGAAAAAATTAAAATTTAAAAGTACATTAGATGATTCCTTATAATACCCTGCTATGCTTAAAGATTGGTGCCTAGTCATCAGAGAGCCATGATCCAGCAACTTATGGAAGCAAATGCAGAGACCAACAGCCAAATACTGTGAGAAGTCCAGGGAACCCTGCAGAAAACTGTATAGAGGGGATTGTAGAAGCCAGAGGTATATAGGATACCAGGAGGGCGTGGCCCACAGAATCATGGGTCAAAGAGCCTCACCTAGATTAGAGTAATATGCATGGACCCTGTATGTGTCTGACATAGGTTTTCTGTGTATACCTTATGTTTGGGTAGCTATGCGTACTTGTGGGACTCTTAACATAAGGAGTGGGTGGTATCTTTAACAGTTTTACTTCAGTTTGTGACCATTTTACTGCTACTGTCGAGCCTTGGTAGGAGAGTTTGTGCCCAATGTTAATGTAATTTGTTAGGCCATGTTTTGTAGATATGCCTGGGAAACCTGCTCCCAGGAGGCAATGGGAGGAGGAGTTGATCTAGGGCAGAGGGGAGGTAGGACAAGGGACTGAAAGAAGTGAAGAAGGGGACACTGATGTATGAGTGAAGAATAAAAGATAATAATGTGCAGTTAGAGAGTGATATAAATTTTTGTTTGATTATAAATCATAGGAAATTAGAAAAATAATTCCATTATATTTAAAAAATGTGTATTCCTTCTCTAACTTGATATGTACATTAATCTAGAAAAAAAAGATAACACTGTCTTTCCATAATATTAAAATGAGAGGGGAAAATAATCATTATGCAGCAAACTAACATATAAAAAATATTTATATCTAGATTTACTTATTGTATTAATAAATTACTTTGGTATCATCTCATTTTAGGAATGATACCTTTATGATGATTACTTTTATTTTTTGACTAAACGACCCAATATGGTAAAGTATTTTAAAAATTTTCAGCATAAATCTTGCATATTAAAATATTTCATCATTTAATGTTAATACTTATTAAATGTTATAAAATATTAAAATTATAAAAATAGTAATATTTAAACATTGTTATTTAATAGTTTTAGGCCAAGTCCCTTGAAAATCATAGTGGCCAAGAATATTATTATTTATCATTGTATTATTTACTTAAGATACTATGATCTCATTGTAATATAATTTGAGCTATTGCCATTGCTTTCACTTAAATATAATTACATTAATTAAGAGTGTTGTTCTTTTGCTACAGTTACTGCCTACAAAACAGAAACAAGAGACTCAGTGCTCATGTGGAGTTTATTGGTAGAGGGGAGAGAAAGCGGGAGTAGCTGGTGACCAACCTAAAGCAGGAGAGAGAGAGGAAGAGAGCTGAAGAGGGAAAAAGAGAGAGCAAGAACAGAAAGAGGAGAGGGTGAGAGAAAAGAGAGAGAGCAAGAAGAGGAGAGGAAGAGAGTGGAAGAAAGAAAGAGAGGAAGAGAGAAAGAGAGGGAGAGAGAGAGAGAGACAGAGGCGAACTTGGCTTGCTTGCTTTAAAAAGGGAACTTGCCCATGCAAAACTGAGTCCCCTATGCAGCCAGGTAATGCATGAGCAGAGTGACATAGTGAAGACATGGCCATGACCATGCCCACTGCTCATTGTCAGAGGGCATGGTCAGCAGACTGCTGGTGTCCAACAATAAGAGGCATGTACAAGTTCTACAAGATGGTTCACCTAATACAGGCACGTACTTATTAGTCTAAGGACCTGATTTCATTCTCCAAGTTCTACATTGGCAAATGAGAAAATCAGCTCCCAAAAGTTGTTACCTAACTTCTACACCCACCCTTTGAACATGTAACACCCATACTTACACCCAAACAAATAAAATAAATATAAATAAAATTTATATGAAGTACATGCTTGCAACTATTTCAACAGTATTTACTAATTAATGACAGTTCCATTCTTTCACATGTTCAATCATGAACAAAACAAAACGTTTGGCAGATTATTGGGTGAGCTTATCTGAAGCTGTAGATGTAGTTTCTGAGGAATTTACTAAACTGTATCTTCTTGAAAAAATGATTTTTTAAATATAGACAATAATAAATTTGTTTTCATTTTTCTTCTATTTTGAGAATCTTTATTAATTTTTGGAATCAAACTCAAGTAAATAACGGCTTACATATCTAATTCCTGTTAAATGGAATACAGGTTTAATACATTTAGACCAATGTATCTGCTAATTTCTTTTTTTCTGTGCATATGCTTTAATAAAACATTTGCACATACTTGCATCTGGGAAAGTTTGTAATAGTGCTCAGATTAGATAAGAGTTACCTTCACATGAAATATCAGGATTGGCAATATAGATTCCCTGTTTCTGTTTTTGTTTTGTTTTGTTTTACATTCTTAGGTGAGAGAAGATTGTGGTATAAGATGATATTTTCTTGAAATCCCATAGAAGTATTAAGTTTCTTGAACCAAACTGAATCATCAGTGATCATCTTGTCTGTCAAGGACCTATAGATGACATTTGTATCTAATTAATTAGATGTCTTCTCCTGAATGGAACTGTCCATCATGTGTAATTAGAACAGACATCAAGGCTGGACTCAAGGGCTCATTGATTTAATGAATCTATGTGATAGCATTAATAACAATCAATAGTGGTGTTATTTTATTTTCAATTAATAATATTTGATAGGAAATGTTAACTCTTTTTGAAGAACATAGAAAGTTTAGTACAGTACTGAATTATTTATAAGGCTAAAATTGTTTATATAAATTAAGAAATGTAATTAGTTACATAATTGTGCTGTTGTTTCAGCTTCTTAAAAATGAATTTGAATTAATTTGAATTGAAATAAGTTTGGTCAAACAGCACACATTTGATCATCATCAATGTTCTTGAACATATTCAGAGTAAACTTAAACAGAAGCACTAAGTAAATATAAAAACAAGATAATTCCATCAACTTTAGGGTAAATTTTAATTGTTTTGTATAGCAAGTTTATTATAATTAGTAAACAAATAATGGCTAAAACATTTCTTTTTCAATTCAAGAAAAATGTTGCCTTTGAAACCATTTATTACGCACTGAATTATAGCCTGACTCAACTTCACAATAATTTATTTACAGTATATAGTTTTTCATTGTATATTTTAAATGAGAAGTAAATATTTATTATGTTTCAAAATTATTGAAATTGTTTGAATCAGAGGTACTTAATTTTCTCTTTAACTCAGTAGTACATAGAACCAGTACACACATATGTCCTTTTAGACATTCAGTTAATATAAGTAGTAAAATCAAAGTTGGCACATTAAATAAAGAAAGGCAGTTTTTGAGAAAAGTCCAATTAATGAAATTGGACTGTATTAGTATGTATAACAAAATCATAAAGATCATTTCTGGGACATTTACTATCAAAGCAAACTACTTTTGCTAGATTAAAATTCATAAAAGAGAAAATATTGAAGCCAGTTAAATATAATAAAAGCAGATTTCTTAATAATCAGACCATATTTACTTTAAAGTTTCATTAGAACTTGGTTTATTTTGAATTAAATGTATTTAAATTATGTTATAAATAGGAGTTATAAATTCATATTAGTTCAAATAATTACAAAAATAATAAAAAGGGAAGCATTATTTATCATTTAAAGTTGAAAATATTGGATACAGACCCAGCTTATCTAACATGACTGTGCCTCAAAATAAACTTTATAAAATCAACAAGATTAACAAAAAAATCTCCCCCAAATTATAAGATTTATAAGATAATCAATTGACGACCCACGACTAAGGGAATACAGAGGTTCATATTTTACAAAATATCTATTAACCATCATTAAGCTAACCCCTTTGACTCCATTTTATTGTGAATTGAAAACAGCATCTTTATGAGATTATTTTCCATGGGTTCCATGTGTGCAATGTGTGGATACTACTAGCTTTGATTTCAACTGAAAATTTTGATTTTTGAGCAAATTGTACATTATCTCTTAATCCCTATCAGCATTTGCTGACTAGATACTTGCATTCAATGAGAAATAATTTCTGAATGTTGTGTTTTAGTTGTCAAGGGTGAAAGTGGTTATTCATTAATAATAAAATATGTACAAATGTAAAACTAATAGAATTGGAAATTTCAGGTATATGTCTTTTTTTCCCTTTCTTTATTTAAATTTGAAACAAGGATGTTTTACATGTCCATCCCAGTTCCCTCATCCTCCCATATTCTCTATTACCCCCACCAAATCCCAGCCTCTTCCCTTTCTGCTCCCCAGGGAGGGTGAGGTCTTTCATGTGGAGTCTTCAAAGTCTGTCATATCAATTGGGACAGGACCTAGGCTCTCCCCCATGTGTCTATGCTGAGAAAGTATCCACTTAGCTCAGCTGTCAAAGGATAGGCTCACAGCCATAAATATGTCTGTTTTTTGTGCACTTCTGAAAGAGTATCAGGTTAAAGTTCCTTGGGGATTTTGACATATTAGAATATGTTAATGTTTGGAAAAGTACAAGTCTACTTGCAATGTTGAATAGGTTGGGAAGATTCAGTTAATAGCTTCTGCAATAGTATTACATGGAGTGTGAATTCATAGCTAATTCCCCACAGACATTTAGCTGGAGAATATTAAGAGAGTAGAAGTTTTGTAAATTGTTATTATACGTTGCAATGGGAAAAGGAAATGTATTTATATTTTGTAGCAGCAAGCTGAAAAGTATTTATCTTTGATAGGGCTTTTTTGTGAATACAATGTTCTCTTTAGTCCACAGTGTCATTCTTCCCTGGATATATAAGTATGTGTGTAAGTGTACATATGTGCCTTGTGTGTGCATATTTGCTAATGTATGCATTTGCGTATGCTTCTGTGTATCATTTCAATTTTACAAAACAACCACAATATTTTGACAGGAGTGTTTCATAGCAGATCTCTTTAGAAAATACACAAGACTGGGTAAATATGCTTTTTTTCCATCCCCAAATGGTTAATTCTTTAAGCTTTCATATTTTATGGTACATTGTTGAATGCCTGTTTTTCATATGAATGCTTTTTGTATAATTTGTCCTAAGGAAAATTTTCCAAGTTCATCACAACAAGGAGGCACTATCTGGGCAAAATTTAGTGAAAATGTTGGATTATAATGGAAATGTAGTTTGAAGTCTTTCCTGTTTTTACACCTTAGCACAACTACGTAACAAAGAGGCCTATTTATTCTGAACTCTCTTTTTCAGGAAATGGTTGTTTCTAATTTAAAATATGTGTCTTTATAAAAGCTAGCATAGACATTATAAACGTGTTTCTAAGTATAGATGAAGTTCTAAATTCATAATGTAAAGCACATTAGCATAAGCAAAATCTGTATGAAACTCACTTAACTCAACCATAAAGAACACCATTAATTAGGTTCAAAAGTCAGTTTCTCTTCTGATACTGAAACAGATGTTGTCCATAAAGCAATGAAGTTAAAATTAGTACCTAAAATGTGAAAAATGTATTGCACAGTGTGAATTTGAATCACAGGCTATATTATGAGGTTCTCAAACTAACATAAAACTTTCAACCCAATGAAACAAATGAGAAATATTTCTTTGTGTTGAAACTCATATCCAATTACTTAGAAAAGACAGTTAATTCATGTTCACCCATCTTATTCCTACTCCACCATTTTTTAGGATAATATTTTTTATTTAAATTTGTAACAAGTTTTTTTTTTTACATGTCAATTCCAGGCCATCACGCACCCCTCCTCCCTTGTCCCCTAATCCACATCCCATACCCATTTTGCACCCCAGGGAGGGTGAGGCCTTCCATGGGGGAATCTTCAAAGTCTGTCATATCATTTGGGACCTCCCCCATGTGTCTAGGCTGAGAAAGTATCCCTCTATGTGGAATGGGCTCCCAAAGTTCATACATATACTAGGGATAAGTACTGAACCAATTCCACCATTTTTCAGATCTTTCTGTCACTCCATTTTCCATCCTCCTGCCTAGGCAGATAACATTATTGATATTTGAATTTTGAAAGGGAAATTGTATGTGTATGAATCATATGTAAAGAAAGTAAGATGAAGTAACATTTTCCCTTATAAATAGTATCATATTATCCAACAATTTTTGTGAATGTCAATCCTGAAGCTAATATTTTGTTTGGTCCATAAGATGTTGCAATAAATGAACAGAAGTTATTCACCTACACATATTCTTAAAGGCCCCAAGTGATCAGCCCATAAAAAAGCTTTTAAAAAAGAGAGAGCTACTTTCATATATATATATATATATATATATATATATATATATGTGTGTGTGTGTGTGTGTGTGTGTGTGTGTGTGTGTGTATGTGTGTGTGTGTGTATACTTGAAAAGATATGATACTGGCTGTGCAAGTTCTACTTAGGGATACTTATGTATGTATGTAACAACAATAAGAGGAGCCCATTACTGTGAAAGGCTGTGTAAAGAACGACATGGGAATGATGTATTCAAATTTTTATTGTACTTTTTATTACAAATAGAATCTTTCATAGAATATACTACAGTTGTGATTCCCCATCCTCTGTTCCTTCCAGATTCTCCACACTTCCCTATACCCCCATCCAACCAAATCCACACCATTATCTCTTCTCTCTTATGTAAAGAGGTTTCTAAAGATAAAAAATATTATAAAGTAAACAAACATAAACCAGACTAAGAAAATATGAACAAGTGAAGAGAAAACCAGGCTCAAAACAAAAGCACAAGACATGTATAAGGATGCTAAATTATACATTGCCAATCGCAGAAATTCCTTAAAGACACAAAATTTTAAACCGTGATATATAAACATAAGTCATATGTGGTAACTAAAAAAAAAAAGTCATCAGAGGAAACATCATGAGGCAAACTCCAAAAATACTAACTTTTCTTTGAGTTGGTCATCTACTTGGGTATGGAGCCTGCCCTTAAGGGTAACTTCTATCCTGAGAGACTTCTGGATAGAACTAATATTTTCATTTGCAAGTGGTTATCAAATAGAAATCACTTCTGGTTTATGGATTGCATCTTGTGTCTACTTCCCCTCCCAACCTTGGGACCCCATCTGTTGCAGATTGCAGCTCCTATGAATGCTCCCACAATCACTGTGAATATATATGTACCTCAGTCCTGCTGTTTAGAAGGGTTTGCTTCAACAAAGTTCTTTGAGCCATGAGAGGAGGGTTTTGATGAAGACCTAGCAATTAGGAGTGATGTAGCATGATCTTTCATTCTCTGTATGTTATCCAGCTGTGAGTCTCTGAATTTATTCACTTCTGCAGTAGGAAGTGTCTCTGATGATGGCTGAGCAAATCATCAGTCTATGTGTACAGCTGGATATCTTTAGAAGTCATTCTTTTTATCTTTAGTACAGCAGTAGTTAGGCTTTTCCTTGTTCCCTGGGCTATCTAGTGTCTGTTTTTTAAATTTTGTTTTTAGAATTGGGGAGGTTTTAAATAGGGTTTCTCTGTGTAGCCTTGGTTCATCTTGAACCCACTTTGTAGACCAGTCTAGCATTGCACTTACTGAAATAACCTGTCTCTGCCTCCAGAGTGCTGACATTAAAGGCATGCATCTCCCCTGCCCGACTAGTGTCTGGTTCTTAGCCATCAAGTGGTGCCATGAATAGGCTGCATCTCATAGAGTGTGCTTTAAAATCAATTGGATACTCATTAAATCTCATAAATTTGTGTCACTAGAAAAAAATTAGGTCACTATTATAGATTGAAGTGTTTGTAGCTCTGCTGGTATTTACTTTTCTACTTTAGTATCTTGTAGGGTCCCCGCCAAAACCATGAATCAGTGTGGTTAAGCTTCTAGGAAGGCACCAGTTTGACTTTTCTATCTTCAATGAGTTGCATGGATTTAGTCTTAAACACTTGAGCCTTACCATCCAGTTTGTGGAATACAAGCAATAGCTTTAGCTATAGCCTATGCTGTTTGGTGGTTACTTCATATTTTAATTTAAAATTAAAATAAAATGTAAAAACCACATGTCACAAACTTTATGAATGAACTCTTGCCCTGAGGCTCTCCTCTGGCCACTTCTTGCAGGGGGGAAAATAAATACTTTCATGTTATTACACAGCCACTAAGGACTTTCTGTTTCCCAATTTTAATAGTGATATATCTACTAAGGGAGATAAAAGCTGCTTTCCTTGATGAGCAGAAACAACATCTCTTATAAGGCAGTATGGTTTTATTTTTCCTATCTCAAGAGGCCGAACAAAGTACAACTGGACAAACATATTTTCAGTGTCCCCCACTACCTCTACCTTCTCCAATTTTATAATTGTCACAAATAGGTGAAGCTTGTCCTTACCAGTCTTTAGTGACATCTCCTGGAGAGAGTAAACACTGTCATCTACAGTAATTGCTCCTGAGCTGTGACTGGGGCATGCTGTTCTTCTCTGCATGTCTGAAATCCCACTGAGGCTGCTTGTAAAGAACTCAGAGAGCTGAGCAGATATTTTTTTTTTCCTACATTGTGCCAACATGAATAAAACTAAAGAAAAAAAAAAGTACAACTCTTACTTTTAACATTGGCAAGGTGGGTGAATGAATTTTATCCCCTTGGCAGGTAATACTTTCACAGGTGTATTTTTCTTTCTAAACATATCTTTTATTTTTTAAGAATATAATAGATACATCATTTTACTCTTTACTCTTCTTTTTTCTCTTTCTAAGCTCTTACAAACACCTCCCCTTGCTCTCTTTCAAGTTCTGATTTCTTTTGTAATTTACAGATATTATTATGAATATGTACATGTATTGTTTTTTTTTTTGTTTTTTTTTTTTATACACATCTACCTACATACGGTCCTGGATTTCTCAGTAGTTTAAAATCAAAATGGAAGGAAAATAAAGCTAAACACAATTCGCAGGAATCTTGCAAACTCAGGAGGAATTATTTTAATTATTTTAATTCTAAGACCCATGTTTCACACCTGGATTTCATTCTATGTATTTGTTAGGAATGAAACAAAAATACAGTAAAATGTGTGCGTGGCTAAAAGTCTACATAGGAAGCTGAATTATTTCTATCACGGTGTTATTAAATTTTAGATTATATTCACATTCACTAACCATATCAAATAGCATAAATTACCATTTTTGATATGTCAGAGAATAATTTCCTGATGTTTACTAGGTTGTGAACAGAGAAGGGGGCTCCTGGGTGTTCACTAACTTGGATTGCCGATCCCAGAGATACACCACTCTGATCTTTCTTAGGGAGCCCCTGCCATTCTATCAGGCTTCCCTAACTCTCCTAAGTGGCTTAGCTCCATCCCTTGCTGTACAGTGGGGACTGAGAGATTTGTTGTTTGTGGGAGGTTGCTTTCCTAAGCTTGGTCTCTTGCTTCCCTCCAGGGAATCTAGCATCCTCATCCCTTCTAGGCATTTCTGGGGAAAGATAAGCATGGCAGCTTCATAGAGTTTGCTCTTTGCCCATTTCTGCCCCAACTGCCAGGATTGCTTCAGGATACCACAGTAGAGGGTGACACTAGGGTGAGTGGGAGTTTTCTCCCCCATAGTGGGCTGAGAAGGGGAGTGGGGTTGAGCCATGCTGCTGACATATTCTGGCATTCCCCAGAATATGGGGAATTTGAGGGACAGGGCAGTCTGCTTAGGTTCCTTGTAAGAAATCTGGAGAAGCTTGGTTTCCCATTGAAAAATATTTGAGAGAAAAAAGAAACTACTGTAAAAAAAAAAAAAAACTGGTTTTGGTCATTTGTCAAGTAAAGTCGTAAAGTTGTTTGCTTTTATTTTTGAAGTCAAAAGTTAAAAAAAAAAAAGAGAATTTTCTTTTAAAATTATTTTGTCATGTAAAGCCTAAGTATGATTATTAAACCAAATTAAATATTAGATTTTTAAAATAAATTTAAAGTTTTACCTAGAATATTTTCCTATGTAAAACACAATAACTATATCCATCCACATCTTTGTTAATTTAATGGACTGTTTACATTCTTGCAGAATTCCCTGGGACTCTAATTTTCTCTTACCCCTCAAGAGTCCAGGCTTAGCATAGGGGTTGGCACATAGGAAAACACTGAATTTTTCTTTATATAATTGATTCAAAATCTTTGACTTCAGATCAGACATCTCACTTGTAAGAAGATGTGGTATTTTAGTAAAAATAATAACATCTGCTACTTACTACTCATTTTATGGTGTTAGCATTATAATTTTACAATTATTGGATAAAAACCTTTGTTCAATATTTAATTTTATTAGATGCTCCTTAATTTTCCATATAATCTGTAAAAGAGTGGTGAGATTGAACAGGATCTAGCCATGAACTTTCCAATTCCCATAATTAACAGCTACGTCCAGAAACATGTTCAAAATGCCAAGATACATGGTGATTAAACTTGTAAGTCATATACTAGCATCTCTTTTTTGATGCATTCCTTCAATTTTAATTTTAAGATGTTTCCAATAATCATTGTAATTATTGTCAAACATTGAAATTTGATCTATGTTTCTAAGTTGTATTTCTCTAAGAATGTAAATGAAGGGAGTATTTAAGCATACATCTGCTGTACTTACATTAAGAAGAACATATGCATTATTACGTCTAGATATCATAAATATTAGATATTTTATAAATTAATATATACTCTTTCTATAGTCAAATTTCATTGCTAAATCCACACTTGTCTTTCATCCATGGAGTGAGGCTGTTCTCTATTCATCTTAACTATTCTCATTCTGGAATTGCTCTTGTCCAGTCAGGCCTTAACATTACCTACAAAGTGATCTTTCTAAAAGATCACCCTATTCATGTCACAATTCTATTTAAAATTGTTCTATAATTTACAGTTCTATATAGACCTAAATTCAAATGCTAAATATAAACCTAAATCCAGAATGCTCCTGAATTATACTAGATTTCCAGCTTTAGACTTACTATTTTATAATTTGAATCACAAATTTCTGTGAAATACAATGGATGAATTTACATACCCACAAACAATATAATTATGAGTCAGAAAGGCCCATTTTATTCTGATGGTCTTTTGTGAATCATTAAATGATATTAACAGTTATCATTCCATGCACTGAACAAATGAATTATTGCTGCTCTAATATGTTAACATATATGTCTACTTAGACAGTCCCTAATGAACAAAGCTTGAGAAATTGTTCCTTGTTCTTCAATTGATTTTTTATATTATACAACAGAAACTGGCAGATGACAAGTTAAAAATATGTTAGATAACTTATTTGAACATACATAGCTGTTACAATTTAAGTAGGCTGTTAGAACTATGGTAAAATTCAAGTATAAGCATGACAGTAACCTCAAAAATACAGGGTTTTTTTTTCCCCAAAGTGCTATCTGTGTGGTAAAATTGCATTTGCTTTATATCTCATTTTCCATGACATTCTCTTATTCAGTCTGCTTATTTTCTGTTGTTGCTCCCCTTTTAACTACATTTGAATGTTACATGAAAATTTTAAAACTACAACTTTTGTTTCTATATCACTTGCTCCAGATTGTTCCATGGCTCTCATCTCGTCATGAATCATTTCTTAACATATGATCCAGTCAATTTTGAATCTGCCAGAGTCAAATAAATCAAGAATTTCTAGTATTATATTAGTAACCATATATATAAGGTTTATGCTGCAGCAAAACTGAATTTTTAAACTTTACTTCAAAATGCCGCTCTTTTTCTAATAGAACTATCAATTTGTTTATTACTCTTCCCCTGCTTATCAATGTCAGAGGATAATAACTAGGAATTTGTTCTTTTCAGTGGAATCCAGGGATTAAATTCTGGTCATAAGGGTGGTCTAGAAAATGCTATTATCTGCTAAATAATCTTGTCAACCCTATCTAAAACTTTTATCACAATAGATTCAATGACTAGTTACATTTCAATATGTATTTTCTACATTTCCTAAAATATGTTTGTGTTTATAAAATGAAAAACAAATAATGATAGATAGTTAATAAATACTTAATGAAGCAATATAAATAGATTATCACTAGGAAGTTGAAATACTTCAATATTGATCCATGCAATTCCATATAGATAGAGTAGTTTCAGAATCAGATTTCAGTTTCCCTATCCTATCATACCTAAATTTATGCATGAAATTTTGCTTTTTTTTCTGGGCAATTACTAATTTGTGAATGAGAATAAAGTATGTATTTTAAATTATATAAGGCACCTCCCCGAATTTTACCTTAATAGTCTTATAAATTTAAATTTGTATAACAGTATATGGGATTTAATAAGAAAATTCATGATTTTATTCTTCAGAGTTAATCTAATATCTGTATTACATAATATTATCATCCTTTTGTATACAACAAATCTGAAGTTAAAATTTTGTCCCCAGCTTCTACAAATTATATCGATTATTGTTTATCAGCCATTGATTTGGCATGGATTTTCTAAGTTGAGACTTTAGGAAGCATTAATTGGCCAAAAAACTTCATATTTTAAGTTTGTTATCTCAACTATTATTCTTCGGTCCTAAAGGATTTATCATTAGCACATTATCGTTTCTTCCTTTGCACTCTAAATTTATAAAGTACTATTTTGCTAACACTGACAATGAGTAAAATTTGGATTACAAGATACTAAAGTATTTCATCAGTCTTATATGCTCTTATTTAGTGAAGATTTTTATCAGTAAAATAAGTGTTGCTTCCGTTTATCAAAAGAGATCATATAAGAATACAAGAAGAGAAAAGTTGGCTATTTATTCACTATCACTACATGTGACAGTGAGACCAGAAGCTAAGAGCTACTATCCTGTTGTTTACTCTGAAGAGTGGAAGTACAGTTAACAGAAAGTAAGGAAGGCAATGTATATGTGAGTGAGTGTGTGTGTGTGTGTGTGTGTGTGTGTGTGTGTGTGTGTGTGTGTGTATTTGTCTATGATCAAAACAGAAGCAGACTAATCAGGGAGAGAAAAACTTTCATGTTGTTGGTATAACCTTTTTTGTAACTTAGAATATTCTTTTTTTTTATTTTTTTGAGCATTTTTTTATTTAATTTAGAAACAATCTTATTTTACATGTCCTTTCCAGTTATTTCAACCTCCCATCCTCCAATGCCACCTACCAGTCCCCATCCCATCCTAACCCCCATCTAACCCCCCCCCAGAAAGGGTAAGGCCTTGTATGAAGGATCAACAAAATCTGTCACATTATTTGGGGAGGGCCTAGGCCCTCCTCACTGTATCTGGGAAGAGAGTATCTTAGAATTTCCTATTATTCTGGAATATAAAAAGACTAAACAATAACAACTAAATAAAAAAACCTATTATTAAAACAGAATTAAAAAACTAAAGAAAATATTAACAAGGTTTAATGAATTATAGAATGTATATATCAACAAGTAAATATTAACATATTGTGCTGTTAAACTGTTAAAATATGGCCCAAAATCAGAGATCTGTTATTACGTGGTTAGGAGGAACGTTAATATGTCCAACTTATTCAGCTAAGAGACTGTACATCAGCCTACAAAGATTAAAATAAAACACTGTGATAGATTGGTAGGACAGTGATAGACAGTCGATGGTTGAATGTTCCCAATAAGTTTATAAAACTACAGAACTTGGTCTCTTTCTTCATGTAGCATCATATATTCCTTCATATGTCAAGACTCTTGTCCTAATTTTACATAAGAAAATATACAGTGTAAAAAATTAAGTTTTTGATTTCATGTTTCTTTTAATATATATAAAACAGTTGGTAACTACTAAGGAAGCATGGGACAGGAGGGCTCTTTCAAGGAAAAAGAAATAAACAGTTATAAAGGTAGAAGGGGGTAAATTAGAAAATTAAGGAATATATCAGTTAGGAGAATAAAAATCAAGTAGAGAATTGGGAATGAATAGTTGGCATTAAAAAAGCCTTTGTAAAAGTAATATGGAAAGGTGTGTGTGTGTATGTGTGTGTGCATGTGTGTATATACTACAAAGTGCTACAAAGGGATATACAATATACCAATTATCAACTATGCATCTTATTCTATCAAATGGAAACATTAGTATAACAGAAATGGGTTGATTATTTTTGCCATTGGCCAGTGCTGTTATATAGACCCCATCCGCCAACATTATTGGTTTTTGTCAATGTTGTAATTGATTATTGGCCACAACTTGAGAGTAAGATGACACCACATATTTATGGTATAGTACATGGAGAAATCTAGCTTCCTCTCAACTGGGAGTCTTAATGCTACAGTCTAGCATCCGTCGTATTAGAAAGTTATATTCATGCTACCAAAGGAAAAAAGTAATCCTCACAGCCATCTATGAACCCTACTGTAGTGAGATTTAGGTCCTGAACTACAATATGTGCATCAGTATTATGGGATTAGTAAATCATTGTATTTAAGGCCAGTTTCATAAGATGGAACTCCTATGTGACACTGGCATTGAAACCAAGAACCTGTAAGTAAATATTTTACACTCCCTGTAATTTTTGTAATGTACATAGAGATAAAATAATCCTTAATGATTTGCTTTACCAATAGATACATTCATATCTCAGTTTTCATTAGAGAAAATTTTTCTTACATTAGATGACAATTACCACAAAAAGCTAGAAGTGATCAGTACACAAAGGAATAAAATTCTTTGGATTAGCCAAATGTAAGTGCGATGTCTATAATATATCTTTCACCAGTAAAGAATAGCATTGTATAATTCAATGGCAGTAGATAAATTTAAGGGGCCTGTGATTTCCCTAGACAACAGGCATGTGCATATATAAACAGACAGAGATTGTGACAACATATAAAAGATTTGCAGGAGTTCATTCCCGATTTTTAAAAGGGCATAGCAAAAAGAACAGGAGGTATGTGCAAAGATTGAGCCCTGGTAATGAACTGCTGTCATTTTCTTCCTGCTGGAAGAGGAAAAGTCACATTTATGAAAGTACTGACACTTGTGTATCCACCAATCTCTAGGTAAATATTCATGTTCAGGAATTATTGGCCAACACTAACTAGAATGGATAGGTTTTGATTATTTTCTTTTTAATAGGGGTAATTAAAGAGTATTAAATTATGCACCTGGAGTGGTGGGGAGACTTTGAGTCATAGGAAAGAATAAATTTAATCAAAATATATTATATAAAGTTCTCAAGCAATAATAAAAGTAAACTTAAAAAATAAAATACATTTAATCATCACAATAAAAACTTTTTAAATAATAAATACATGGCTAAAGGTAAAATCAAAAGTGGAAGAATAAAAGACAATTCTATTTCAGATTGACAGACAAATGTAATAAGAAGACTGAAGACAGAAGACCATGTTATAAAGTCTTTGCCTTCAGCCAGTTCCAACAATGTCCCTGTCATCTACTCCATGGCATTAACAAACTCAAAAGAACAACATAGTGTCTCAGTATGAGATCAGTGAAATCATTTTTATAGATACATGTGTGTGTGTATGTATGCATGTGTTTACTCAAACTAAATATGAATATTGAAATGCTTCACTTCATTTTTTGTTTGTGTTGTGTGTGTGTTTTTCAGATCAGGTTTTCTCTGTGTGACAGTTCTGGCTGTCCTGAACTCGCTTTGTACATCAGTCTGGCCTTGAACTCAGAGATCATCCTGCCTCTAAGAATGCACTACCATCACCAGGCTGAACTACATTTTTAATCCATTGGTGTCATTGAGCATTAAGAAGACAGAGAATACTTATTTGGAGGAATTTTCTTCTAATGTTGAGAATCAAGTCTATCCTTATACTTGTTTGCTCATTCTCTTATCTGGGAACACTAGGATTTTACAAGTGAAATGATGCACACTGTTCACTGGATTAGAGCCATACCACTCCAGATCTCCAGCATGATGATTTTTCTTTGTAATGTAGATCTTGGTTTTAAAGATAAACATTTGGAGAAAAAAAAAATATCCAAAGTTTAAAAAAAAAAAAAAGTTCAAAGTGCTAAAACTTTGAGAGGCCAAAAACTTATTTTCTAGGTGTAAGCATTCTGTGTCTCTTAGTGGCAGTGCCCTCTGCATTCATGAGATTATGACTGGAGGCAGGAACAGGAGCCTCTTCTTGATCCTCTTTGTCAGGAAATTTTCGACATTAAAGCCCTGTCATGTGGAAAACTGGAAGATTTACTATTCTGTTTGATACTTTGTGGGTGTGCATTTTGACATGCTCTCACTTTTTTTAAACCTAGAAAGTCACTACAAAAAAAAAATGTAAGACTATTCTGTAAGCAGAATTAATGGTCCAATTCTGTTCTTACTTGATGGATTTTCCTCCTCACTTCAAAATTGTGATGAAGTAGTCCTTAGATTGCTAATCCCCCTAGGACCTTTGTTCCCTCTTTCCATTACTAGTCATCTATTAACTTCTACCCTCTTCTCCTCCTGAAGGGTTTCTAATTTTCTATGTCCTTAATCCTCTAATAAAGAAGCATTCCTGAGTTACAAAAATCCACATTATATTATTCCTACCAAATCCTTTGCTGTAGAATTTTAAAGGGATGTGCAGGGAACATGAAACCAGCATGCAGGAAATTTCTTGCTTCCAATTCTTGATCTAAAGCATTGAAGCCAACAGCACAACCGTTGTGCCTTTCTGTGAAGCTACATAGATTCACACATGACTTCCTGTAAGCATCGTTCTGCTAGCATCTTGTATTTGTGTCACAAACAGATTAAGATGTTCAAGAGAATTTGAAAGAAACAAGACTTTTTTTAAAAGTAGGATAGCATTGATAAAAAGTCACTTGCAAAACAGTTATCCATGAAAGATTGAAGAAGCCTTTTTTAGAACCTTATCTAATGTCCTAACTCCTACTCTCACATGTTCTACTTTAGAAGGAAGCTTCTTAGATAAAACATATCACAATTTATTCAGTTAGGTTAACGTTCCTGTTAAGTTCTACTTGCTAGGAATTTGGTGATGTACTATAAATAAGGTGATGATAAGAAATAAATAGATTCTGTTGGAAATGAGTTTGTTGCTTCCCAAGAGACTCTGAATTGTTCTTAGGGATAGACTCCCAATGCACAAACAAGATCAGTATCAGTGTTGTTCCACTTGGTGCTTCTTCTTATCATGTTTATCCTTTTTTAAAAATGGATTTACTTATTTTTTTTTCCATACATAATGTTCTGTCTGCACCTCTGCCTGCAGGCCAGAAGAGGGCACCAGATTTCATGATAGATGGTTGTGAGCCACCATGTGGTTGCAGGGAATTTAACTCAGGACCTCTGGAAGAGCAGTCAGCACCCTTAACCTCTGAGCTATCTCTCCAGCCCCCCATGTTTACCCCTTTTAAATTTCCCAACTATGTATGCTTTCTTAGAGAGAGAGAGAGAGAGAGAGAGAGAGAGAGAGAGAGAGAGAGAGAGAGAGAGTACTTATATTGTGTTTGTGTATATATGAATGCATGTGATATACCATGCCCATAGGAAACCAAAGAAAATTTGTTGGAGTTGATTTTCTTCTAATGGATACTGAGTGGGATCATGAATTATATTTCAGGCATTGGTCTTAAGTGTATGTGTTTGTGCTACTTACTGACCCATCTTCCCAATCTCCTTTTCTAACCTTTATTTTTTTTATAAAATATTAAAAAAATAATAAATTGCCTGGCTATCATGGACTACATGAATTTGGTACTGACATGTCTAGGGCACCATAATAAAGAAGAATCAGTGGACATGTAGAGAAAAATCTTGGATCACTCGACTCTGTGAATTGATGGAGGAGATGCATTAGCAGCCTGGAATTTCAGGCTTGCTTTCTTTTTTTTTTTCATATGTAGCTGAATGAAGAGGCATGTTTATTATAAGACTTGAAGAGGAGATAGAGGCTCTGGAGGAGATCAACTTTATGATGCTGTCATCTGGGATGAGGTAGCTAGAAATTGTACTTTCTTCCTGAACTGTTTTTAGCTGATGGTCAATCATTAATCATCATTAAGACATAGAGCAGAGAAATGCCTTTCCATTCCCATGTGTCTAAAGCATTGAGAATCTTGACATGACCATCTCATCATGATACACATTCAATAAGCTGTTGATAAATGATGCTAGAAATGCTTGGCTCACTGCATTAACATAAGCTCATGTAAACAAATCACATATTGCAAAGACAGGAGGTACATAGAGAAATTCAAAGAGGATTCATTTACATTTGTTTTAGCCTCTTATGGCAGAATCCCTTTTGAAACTACATTAGGCCAACATTAGACACAGAACAGCATTGGTCACAATGAAAAATTGATTTGAATACATAAAGTATGAATTTTCTTACCATACAATGTTTGATTCACTGAACTTTCTAGGTCTAACCTTGTTATATGCCAGTGCCGTAATTGTGTAGATTTACAGGTTTTCACACTGTCTACAAAAAGGAAAAGATCAAAGTTAAATCCATTCATTAACCATAGCTCATGCAAAAACAATATGTTTATGGGAGAAAGTGCTTCTGATATAGTATATATCATATGATGAAATTAATTTATAATGACATATTTGTCAACTAACTTCCAGATGTAGTCTTGACTAGCTAACTGAAGTGTGATCAATAATTTAACTTTATGTTTTTGAAAAAAAATCCCTATGTATGCTGATTGCTACCAACAAATCTATTTAATCAAACTATACCAGGCAAAAGGAAGATACCTGGGTGTACTAAAGTTCTAATTTTCTTGGAGGCAACTTAAAGAGCATGAAAATTTGGCACTAGAAAATGAAACTTAAAAAAAAAAAAACATGATTCTGACAGAGTCCCAACATTTCATAGAGGTTAAAAGCAATGATTTTATTCAGAAGCTCAGCTTGGGGGTGAACAACCTAGGACTTTGAAGACTAAATAGGAAGGCTCATCCTGGTAGATGTCTTTTCTTTTCTCTGGGACCCAAATGGGCCACTTGAAATATCTACAAGTCGTTCATCTAAACAGCAGTGCATCATTTCAAGAGCTAATTGCTCATTATTTTTGCAGCTAAACTTAAAAGAAATACATGAAAGAATTCCCATAGGGTTGGTGTTTCAATTTTGGAACCTAGAGTGAAAGGACTTAGTCTGTGATCCATTGTGAGCAGACTAGCAAATAGAGCCTGTTGCAAACCCCTACTGTGCCCCATGTTCTAAAAGAATACAAGCCCCCTGTGTCAGCAGTTGTATCAGGCACACATGAATGAACTTTCAGAATGACCGTTTTATTATGTGTATCTAAAAATGAGACAAACCCATACACCTGGGGTGTGTGTCTTCAGAAACGCGGACGCATCAAGGCCAGTGGTTTGATTAAGCATTTTCCCTTATTTTAGAAGGAATGGTGTCTGTGAGATCAAACCAAGACAGGCTCCTGCTTGTTCTCTATGAATCTGACATGCTTTCATACAGAGAGGACGCTAATAGGCTGCTGTGCTATTAATGAAATTCAATTTCAAACCATGTCCCATGGCCAACCATGCTGGTACAATACAAGAACAACAACCACAGCCCCTTTAACAGCCCTTTCAGGTGGAATTAAAGGAAGATGATAGAAAACTTACACATATAACAAAAAAAAAAAAAAAAAAAAAAAAAAAAGCACTGAATAATGAAATCAGGACCAAACAGAAAGTCTGCTCGTCACCATCCCATACTCTCTGCATATGTTGCCAACATGCTCGAAACATAGGACAATTAGTGAAGAGAGCTGGACACACTGTGCACTGATTGACTGCAATTAATTCTTGGAAATATATGATAAGAAACAGATATATAAAATGAGGCACAGTCATTTTTAGTGCTGTAAAATGTCTCAGAGGAATTTCACTATATTAACCTATTTATTTTTATGTGATCTATCTATGTATTATATGTGGATAATATCAGAATTAGATATTCTTTACCATGCATAACTTTCAGTCTGTGAATAGAATCCATTAGAGATCACACTATTTAAACTCCGTGTGTAATATAGGAAGGTTCTTTTAGACAGTACTTACTTTTTAATGGTGGACAGATTTAGGTTTTCTTCATTCACACCCACCACTTTATTTGAGCTGAAATAATACAATCATATAATTTTATGTCAGATTTGAGGAAATTACCCCAAGATGCTCTTTGCATGCAGAACATAATAATATTGCAGAGATATTTTAATACATTAAAATGAAATCATTCTCCATAGATTAGTATCAGGAAGAAAGTCTTAGTTTTAATCAACCATTATTTATGTACCCAAGCTATAGTACTGAGAGTATACACACATACACACAAACATACACATATATATGTACAACATACACACCTATATATGTATGTGTGTATGAAATTTGACTGTGCAAAAGTGATTTTCATTCTGGGGATTGGATCTAGGGTCTTGCATATGCTAGGCAAATATTCTACCATTAAAACACAAGCAAGCATATAATATTTTAATATGTATTAAATTATTTCTTTTTAACTCCATATTCTACTTTTATTTTCAAGTTACTCTTTCTCAAATGAAAATCCCTTTTACAAAGAGGTGATAAGTAGTTAATGTCTAAAATAAGCCATCATTAGTACACTTATACAAGCAATCTAAGAGTTGCTCTCTGTTCTTAAGCCAGATTGACTGATAGGCTGATTGATAAAGTGCAGCATTGCTCATCCTGAGGCCTTTGTGAATCTGTTAATGTCTTCTGCCACTAATTGGCCTGTTTCTTTGCCCTAATTGCACTTTGTGAAGATGACTCTAGGGGACCATCTTTGCAAGCTCATTAATAGCTTTGCTCAACCTCAGGGTGCTGACAGAAGACACTCAAGGTCATACACCTTGTTTATAAAAAAAATGGATGTCATTTCAAACCCTTTTCTGACTAAACCGAATTCCATTCTGAACTTTGTAGGCACATATGACACACCACTGCCCACAAATCTTATTTAATTCTATGACAGTCAGGACAATAGAATTTTAAAACATTACAATTAAGGAATAGATGTTTTGAAATTATATTCTGTAGCAATTAGGGCCAGGTTAGAGTAAGTGAGTTAGAATTCACTTTTGGATGTGATCAAGTATTTAAAAGAATGGCTTCAGTATTGTCCCATACTGGTACACACAAAGAGCCTTTAACCAATTTATTTCTCTTGTAAATGTTTTCAAAATAATTCTTTTAATTAATGATCATTGTGCATAAAACAATTTCTAGATAGCACTACATGTCACAAAATTCCAGAATTTGGCAATAATGATAAAAAACTAAAATAAATAATAAAACAGACTTATCCTAGTCAATAGGTTAAAATGTGTCACCTTTTAATGCTTCCATGATGGAGTTTTGCTCTTACTATAATATTTATGCAGCTTACAGACTGTGATAACTAGAGCCCCTACATTCAACTGGCTTTGCATTCTCATAATATCTCTCTGGATTCTTAAAATGACATACACATTTTGCTGACCCCTAAATGGTTCTGTGTCTTTTCACTGTTTTGTATATATCAATATATTCAGCCATTAAAAAACATTTTTAGGGAAAATGAGTGTGCATTTATACTACATTTTTAATGAAATAAATTTTCATTGTCAGTAACAACAACCTTTCTTGTACTTCTTTATGTATTTATACTTCTATATGTATATTAAAGAATTCTATATGTATATTCAATGAACTATAGTTATTAGATCATTAGATTATTGAAAAGAATAATGCCAACTAAAGACATCATAACATAAATAAGACAGTTTCGACCACCATAGAACTAAGTTTTCTATGATGGGATCTTATGACTTTATTTCAGTACAACCATATATCTCAAGGTATATACTATGTTTGCTACAATCCCATCCTGCCACGGAGTATATGCCCACTAGCACAATAGTAGACTGACCATCTGAGTGATTTAGGATTGGGTTAGAAACCTGCTCAATGGAAAGAAATACAAATCTTGTAACACAAACATAGCTAAAAGCCTATGACAGAGGTGTTGGTGGGAAAAAGAAAGAACTAAGCACATTGTCTTCCTAAATCAACACTTAATTTCCTCTTAATTACTTATGTTTATACTAATCAACTATGGTAGCTCACAGATTAGGGCAGACATTCTGCTTTGCAAAAGGAGACAGTTAATGCAGAGAAACATATCTTGCAAATGCTAAAAAAAACTGATTATTGAGCGCTCGTCTCTGAACTGACCTTAACTTCATTACCTAAGCCATACCATGGTCCCTCAAACATTATCAGAAATAGCATGGCTATTGAAATAGCGAACACCAGAAAACACTGTTGCCTTTCAGCTTCCAATTGTGGATATGAGAGGTATACTGGAGACCTATCACTTCCTTGGAAGCTCTTGTAGCTACGGGATGCTGTGTGGTAGGATGTCATAATATTTAAGATTATAGCTATTAGAGGACTGGTTGAGAAGAAGAGTCTCAGAAAGAAGGGTGGACCTAATGGGAGGGAAGATGTAATAACCATGTAATATATTTATAAGTAAAAATTTGAAAAACAGATTAAATATAATACTTTATCAAAATAAATTTTTTGCATTACTTTACTTAATATTGACATGTGATACACTATTTCTTTTGTAAGTCCCCAGACTCTAAAATTTTCCATTTAATTTAGAATTCCTATTTTCTTTCCTGGAAAAAACTTCATGTGATAACTTTAATGTCCAATATTTAACCTTTAAAAAACAGGTTGTTACTTGGATATTCAAATAATTCCTTTTTTTTTTCTCTGTGCATCCTTTCAGCGGAAGCTAGCCTGTCCTAAATAAAATTCTTTGTGTTCCACTTTAGTCAACTCAATATTGCAAACCAAATGAAACTTTCTGTAAGATGAGGTTATTATTATTATTTTATTGTTATCATCATCATTATTGTTATTGTTATAACAGTCTTTCCTGTGAGAACTCGACTTTTCAATCAAGAAAACCATCCGCATTTTTTGTCTTTGCTACTGTGTTATATTTACAAACAGCTATACCAATACTAAGGTCAAATATAATTTTAAAAAATTAACTGTGATTGCATGCCCATACACAATAATTATGTGTATTTAATTCTTAATTAACATTTATATTTATGGTGGTGGGGATTGTACTGACATACACAGCAATGAGAACAGCTCATTAAAAAAATATGAAACCTTTCCCATATCCATAACAGTGGTCATTACCCATAATGGTTAAAAATTAAGTGTTCGAAAGTACTAAACATCCCACAAATACACATATACATGTGAATGCATGTCTTACAAAGCAGAAAATAAGTTTTCATTTTGTAATCTTACTTGCAACAAAAGCAAAATATAATGTTCAGCAAACCTACCTGGCCTTTATTTGCAATTAGTCTAAGCCTTAGGCAAATAAGTCTATCAGAGTTTCCCTTGTTTTCCTTCTTAGTTCCAGCAAAAAAGAATCAATGCCACTTGCAAAGTGTTATACTCCTATTGCAGAATGCACCTTAAAAATTCCTAATGCATATGAAAGATTAACATAAAATAATAACTGTTTATTTTATGCTTCATATTCCACTTGTGAAATAAAGCCAAAGCCCATGCGAGGGGGTCATAGGTAAATACATATTAGACTCTAAAAGAGTCTAATATTGTCACATGACAACATGCTTATTTGTTTTTCAAGGAGTAAGATACTGGAAACAGGGCTGGGGAAATGGCTCAGGAGGTAAAGTGCTTGCCTTATAAGCAGGCAGCTAAAGCCTAGATCCACAGATGGTGTTCATAGCTACATGCCTGTAATTCCCGCCTCTGAAGGCATATACACAGGTTTCCTGGAACAAGCTGACTAGTGACACTAGTAGGAGTGGTTAGTTCTGGACAATGTAAGAGACCCTGCCTCATAAAGTAAGAAAAAGAGAGATTAATGAAGAGACCTAATCTCAGATGGGTGACTCCACATGATTAAACACACATAGGTACATTTACAAAGACACACAAGTAAGCCCAGACACATGAATTGATGCATCCATTTACACACACTGTGTATAGACACAAGCAACACAATGTTAAACTAAATTAAATAAGAGGCAATGGAGTAGTTGATAAGATATAGACAAACATGGGCAAGAACTGCTAAAAAAAAAAAAAAAGATTAAGCTGGAGGATTTACAGCAAGTATAAGTAGTACACATTGTTATGGGATGAATTGTTATTGTCTCCAAACTTAATGTGGCTTAGCAGTCAAAAATCCCTTTACAGTAATGGTATAGTAGAAGTGAGGTAACCATATTAAAACTGCCGTTTTTCCTGTCACATTAAATCCGACTGTGACTCTGTCTCTTATATAAGAATAGAATAGTATGTCCTCATATCATACACTATGACCTTAATAGAGCAAAATATGCCTCAGATGGGGAATGAAACCATAAATTCCATCGGCTTATATTATTTGAACAAATGAAATCTTCATGCCAAGTAATATTTAATTTTCCTTTGTTCACTAATTATATTATATATATTGAAATTTTTATTTACTTTAAAAAGAATGATTGTGAAAAAGTAGCCATTCATTTTTCCTGGCATAAGTATGTAAAAATAGTTGAAAATGATAAAATATAACATAATTAAATAAATTACTGAAACATGTGTCATTGATGCAAAGCCTTTGTTTGTATTTAAAGATTATGTTTGTAATACAGTTTAATATCCTGAGGAGCATATACATAAATGTAGTTGTTAAATAAGCATTCATTCTTTATTTGAAAAAATATAAGACTCTCATGATATAAGATGCAGTTTATCAACTTTTACTGTATATTACTTTTTAAATTATATTTGACTTTTTCTTGCAATGTGATTTATTTTAAACATATAATTTTAAACTTACTTAATTACAGTTGTTTTTTTTTTTTACTTTAAATAGTTTTATTCATTTTACATACCAACCACAGTTCTTCTCCCTTTCCTCCTCCTGGACCCTTTCAGTCCATCCCCTTCCACTTCTCTTATAGGGTAAGTTCTCCCATGGGACATCAACAGAACCTGGAACATTAAGGAAAGCAGAACCAAGACCTTCCTCCTTCATTAAGGCCAGGGACCCCACAAGTAGACCAATATACAGAACTGTATCCCAAATGCAGAGCTCCTAGTTTGGTCCCATGGAGGCTCTACAGCTGTAAGTCTAGAGTTCATGAGTTTCCATGAGCTTGATTCAGCTGTCTTGTAGGGTTCTCCATCATAATCTTGACCTCCCTTTCTCATTTTTTCTCTCCTTCCTCTCTTCAGCTGGAATCCCATAGCTGTTCCTGGTGGTTGGTTTTTGGATCTCTGTATCATTTTTGTTCAGTTACTGCACGAATGACCTTGATCACAGTCGGGGTATTTACCAATCTGATTACAGGGGAAGACCAGTTCAGGCATAATCTCCGCAATTACAATGAGTCTTATCTGGGGTCATCGTTGTGGATTTCTGGGAATTTCCCCAGAGAAACCCTGTAATGATACCTCTGACAAGATACACCTTTCATTGCTTTCTGCTCAGTCCCTCCCCCAACTCTGCCATAGAGTTCCCTTATGTTATCATTCCCCAATCCCTCCTCTCCATGCCCTTTCCAGTTTACCCAGGGGATCTCTGAGGGGGTTCTTTTTACCCGCTTCTCTGGAGCTGTGGATTTCAATCTGGTTATCTTTTGCTTTACATCTAGTTTCTACTCATGAGTGAGTACATACCCTGTTTGTCTTTCTATGTCTGGATTGGTTACCATACTCAGTATGATGTTTTTTACTTTCATCTATTTACCTGCAAATTTCATGATATCCTTGTTTTTATCCCATTGTGTAAATGTAACATGATTTGTTTACCTACTCTGCAGTTGAGGGTCATCTAGACTCTTTCCAGGTTCTGGCTATTATGAATAATGATACTATGAACATAGTTGAGCAAGTGTCTTTGTAAGAAGAATTATCTTTTGGGTAAATGCTCAAGAGTTTAGATATGTACCTCATTTATAATTGGATTATTTATTATTTTGGTGTCTAGTTGTTGAGTCTTCATATATTTTGGAGATCAGCCCTCTTTCAGATGTGGAGTTGGTGAAGATCTTTTCCCATTCTGCTATTTTGTCTTATTGACAGTGACTTTTGCCTTACAGAAGCTTTTCGGTTTTAGAAGTTCCCATTTATTGATTGTTGCTCTCAGTGTCTTTGCTACTGATGTTATATTTAGAAAGTGTTCTACTGTGGCAATGAATTTGAGGATACATCCCATTTTTTTTTCTATCAGGTTCAGTGTAACTGGATTTATTTTGAGGTGTTTGATCTACTTGGAATTGAATTTGGGGCTTGACAACAGACATGGATCTATTCCCAATCTTCTACATGTTGACATCCTGTTATGCCGGTTGAAGATTCTTTTTTCCAATGTACAGTTTTGAATTAATTATCAATTTAAGGTGTTCATAGGTGTGTGAATTAATTTCAGGGTCATCATATTGATTCCATAGTCCCTGTGTCTGAGTTTATGCCAATACCAAACTGTCTTTGGTATTATACCTCATTAGCAGAGCTTGAAGTCAGGGATAGTGATGCCTCCAGAAGTTCTGATATAAATCTTCAGTAATTTTGCAAGATACAAAATTAACTCTTCCAAAAATGTTAGTAGTCCTTCTATATGAAAGTGATAAATGGTCTGAGAAAGAAATAGATAATATTACCCTTTACAATGGCCACAAATAATATAAAATATCTATCCAAACAAGGGAAAGATCCGTATGACAAGAAATTTAAGGCTTTGAAGAAAGAAATTTAAAAAGATACAGAAAAATGGAAAGAGCTCCTATGCTTTTGGATAGATAGGATCAGCATAATAAAAATGGCCATCTTACCAAAAGTAATCAACAAATTCAATACAATCCACATCAAAACCCCAGCACAATTCTTCAAAGACCTTGAAAGAACAATACTTAACTTCACATGGACAAACAACAAACACAGGATAGCTAAAACAATCCTGTACAAATAAGGAACTTCTGGAGGCATCACTGTTAGTTTTTTCAACTTTCTCTATTTACAATGAGAGTAAGCAATGCAGTTCTGGCTGGTTGCATAGACTATTATACTATAAAGCAAAAATTCCAGATTCTAGAATACATTCCTATTGAGGATCATGGGTGATACACATGGTGATATGCCATCAATAATTCATGTTTTTGGACACAAAGGAACGTAAAATTTCTTTTTTATTATTTCTTATTTATTTTATATAACCAAGCCCATTTAAATGAAAACAAACATTTATAGACAGTATTTGGGAATTTGGGCAAAGTTCTTTCCAAACTACTTCTAGCTGGTAAGGGGCGCTGTCATGGGGGATTCTAAGAAGATGCAGAAATCCTGGCTGTAGTCTGTAAGGCTGCTTTGTCCAGCTGTTTTGAATGTAGGATCACCTTGTACTCTGTTTCAAGTGGTCTGTGATCAAACCACATTAGTCTCTAAGGAATCCACATCTTTTCATTTTCTGTGGAAACAAACATAGAAATCCTTTTCCCCAATAACTTGTCCTTGAACTTAAATTTTGGAGTCAAAGCATTTTTTTAATTTATTTTATTATTTTACATGTTGATCCCAGTTCCCTCTCCCTCCCTCCTTCCCTCCTTCCATCTCTTTTACCCTCTCTGTCCTCTCACATGCACTCTAAACATCCCCCCATCCCCCCACCCCAATTCCATATGTAGGGGAATGCCATCCAGTTGGGGTCATGTAGATCTGACAGGTCATGTGAAGTAGGGACTAGGGCTTCTCTCCTGTCTCTAGATTAAGGCAGTTATCCCTCCATGGGGGATATGTTTTCAAAGTCCTTTTGTGCACCAGGGATACATCCTGGCTCCACTGTCTGAGGTCTCTTAGACTGCTCAGTCCTTCTGGCTGAGACCCATATTTAGGGGGGCCTGAGTCAGTCCCATGCTGGCTACCCAGCTTTTCGTTTTCTGTGGAAACAAAAATAGAAATCCTTTTCCCCAGTAACTTGTCCTTGAACTTAAATTTTTGAGTCAAACCATTTTTTTTATTTAATTTATTATTTTACACATTAATCCCAGTTCCCTCTCCCTCCCTCCCTTCCTCCCTCCCTTCTTCCCTCCCTTTTACCCTCTCTACCCTCTCACAAGCACCCTAACCTCTCTCCCCTCCCATCCCCCCACACCAATTCCATATGTAGGGGAATGCCATCCAGTTGGGGTCATGTAGATCTGACAGGTCATGTGAAGTAAGGACTAGGGCTTCTCTCCTGTCTCTAGGTTAAGGCAGTTACCCCTTCATGGGGGATGTGTTAGCAAGGTCCTTTTGTGCACCAGGGATACATCCTGGCTCCACTGTCTGAGTTCCCTTAGACTGCTCAGTCCTTCTGACTGAGACCCATATTCAGGAGAGCCTGAATCAGTCCCATGCTGGTTTCCCAGCTATCAATCTGTTGGCCTGTTAGCTCCTCCTTGTTCAGGTAAGCTGTCTCTATGTGTTTCTGCCGCCTGGTCTTGTCCTCTCCATCTGCATCTGGGGAATGTAAGGTTTCTAAATTCCTACATGCTAGGGTCACAACATATTAGAAATTGGCCAATGGTATGAAAATAAATGACTGATAAGTTTTTAATCAAATGCCGTTGGAAATTATAAATACTATGTTTGAAAATGATTGTTTTTCTTGACCTCTTAGTTTAAGCCTCAAGTCATAACTTTTCTGTTCATGAATTAGTAATCTTTGCAATAATTTCTAGTCTCATATTCTTTTTCACTTAAGTAACAATAAGTCATAAGACACTTTACCAGAATGCTAAAAGATTACTTAAGCATTGCATTACATTCTTTGAGAATTTTTTAAGAATAATTCATTGCCTTGGTCCTATTTAATCCAATGCTTTCTCTTAATGGAAAAATGAATCAAATTTTAAACAGAAATATTTAACTACTTTTACATAAGATTGTATATGAACTTAAATGTTTTTATATTATATTGTATTTAACTACATTTGGATTTCAGTCTACTTTATGTATACTGGAGTTTGAAGCAAGCTTATAAACAAAATTGTTTACATAGGCATCTAAACCCAATAATAGGAGGGAAAGTGGCTTTCAACTTCTATTATTACTGTTTCCACCCAGCACACAACTGTTAAATGGTGGGTAATTTTCTTGGCACTTGCAAGATACAACCTCATAAACCAAGGTGAATTATAAGATAGAAGGTACATTAAGTTTTCCATCATCTATTGAGAAATTATCACGTGAAAAGAACAATTTTTGATTTCAAAATAGGAAAACAAAATACACAAACATGTTAATGGCTTTTTCATAAATATTAAACAGAGCTGAAAGACAAAGCATAAACATTTGGATAAGTAAATGTCATAGGATTTCTTTACTAATGCGTCGTCCATCCCTTTTACATGTCAGCCATGCACAGCATAGTATATATAATGACACCATATTACTTGAGGGTGGGTACTAGAAATAATTGATGTGAGCCATTCTTATTCAAGACAAGCCTGAATTGTTCACCACTCTTATTTTCACTTGAAAACCCATATGATTGCTGATGTGGAGACAGCAGAAAATTACAGTGGCAGATGAGGAAAGTTTCTATGGCTCAAGTGACAGCTAGTTTTATGAGTTTGAGAATCAGGCATGTATTCCGAAGAACAAAACACCCTCAAAATAAGCACCACAGTTTCCTCAAATGGTGTTTCTTGGAAGACCTCCGTACCTCACATTGTCGTTTGTAACATTTCCCATTAGTGGCAATCTTGAGACCTTGAGTTTAGTAGAGGTGCTTTTAAGGAACACTTACCATGGAAAGTGTAGAAATAACCAAGTAATAATAATCAAATATTATTTAGGTTCATTATTGCCAATTAAGCAATGACATACTTAAAAGTTTGCAAGTACTAGATCTAAGTACTCAAATGATTTTCAATGACTGCTTCTGCATTAACTATTGGCTTACACTGATTCACAGTGGCAAAATATGTTATAAGTCTTGCTTTCATGAGCAGCGTTTCCTCTTTTGTGCTTGTATTCTGCCACACATTATCAATGGAATCACACTAATAAAGCTCTCCTACCCTATGCATCATATAATGATTTTGCATAGTGTTGATTAATGATTGTTAGCTATTTTCGGTGTTTTCTGAAAATTGCTTAAGAGTTCCAGTGATGGACCTCTGAGCTGAAAAATCTAATTCCAGCCTGATCAGTTTCTTCCCCTACACTCCTCTTCTCCCAGCCCCTACCCTTAGTCTTTCCTACCCCATCTCCACTCTCTCCTCCTTTCTCTTCAGAAAAGTATAGGACCCCCATGAATATCAGCCCACCATAGCATACCAGGTTGCAGAAAACTAAGCACCTCCTCTACTATTAAGACTAGAAGACAGAACCCAGTAGAAAGGAAGTATCCCAAAAGCAGGTAACCAAGTCAGAGATAGCCTCTGCTCCCAAGGTTAAGATCACTGCAAGAAGATGGAAGTACATAATGCTAACACATGGGCAGAGGAACTAGGATGGTCCCACGCAAGCTCTCTGGCAGTTCAGTCTCTGTGATTCCTTATGAATCAAAAATAGTTGATTCTGTGGATTTCCTGTGGTGTTCTCAACCCCTATGGTTCCCACAATCATTCATGCCCTTCTTCTACAGTATTCTCTAAGCTCCACTTACATAATATTTGGCTGAGGATCTTAGCATCTATTTTCATCAGTTACTGATGAAAGCCTCTCTGAGGACAATTGGACTAGGCAAAAATCTATGACTCCAGCAGAGTATCATTAGCAAACATTTCATTCATTATATTATTATTATTTACCAGACATGTTTGTTTCTATCCAATGTCTCTGGGCCATCCAGTCTCTGGTTAATGGCCCTCCATGCAGTGTCAGAGATGGGCTCCCTCTCATCTTCTGGGTCTCAGGCTGCACCAGACATTGGTTGGTTATTCCTATAATTGCTGTTCCACCTTTACTTCAATACATGTTGTAGGAAGGCAAATTTTATGTGCAGTGGTCAAATGCCTGTGAGGAGATGCAGAAGGCCCACTTCATAAAGCTATGAAGGTGAATTGTAAGTTGCACTGAACACACCAGCATGTTGGAAATTCAATTCTCTGGGTCATCTACAAAGAAAAGTAGCATAAACATGCAGAAGTGTGAGCCACACAAAATGGGATGTGAGGAGTGTTGCAGGTTGCAGAGCTTAGAGGCAAAGCAACCCCAGCTCTGCTAAGTCTCCACAATATTTTACTTGCCCAAGATTGGTGATATGGTGTTGCTAGCATTGGTATTCATTACTGGATTGTGTTTTTTGGAAGTAAAAAGTTTACATTGTGCCATTGGCTTTTGGAAGACTGTTAACTTTCCATGGCATGGGGACTGACATTCATACTTTTCAGTACCAACAGAGATTCTACTAAAAACCTTAAAACTTTAAAAATTTGACTAAATTCATTTTGTACAGTGAGATGATCCCAAGTCCATGGAGACTAAGTTGGGGATAACTAAGTTTCAATGGGTTGGACAGCTGGCCTAGAGGATGCACAGTCAATATCTCCTGACAGCCTGCCTAGACTAATAGAAAAAGCATGATCAATATTTCCTTGCAGCCATTCTGGGTTGGCCAGAGGGCCTTGAAAACAGAAGTCAAGTCTGATGAGAGATGATGTGGACCTATGGACAGTGACCACATCACCTCAGCAAACACAGTCTCAGTGGATCTCCTGCCCTGTAGAAGGGTAGAGGGGCATATAAAGCTTATCCCTTAGTGGAATAAACTGAGTTGTGTGTTTCAACTTATTCCCAATACCCATGTCATTAGCGTCTCATCTACTTTCCCCCATCCCCATGGGATGCTGGTCAGGAACGTGTAATAACTAAGAATACAAGGTTATTGTTTAAGGTGTTATTTTTGGATATCTTGTTAATTAGAAATAGACTATCAGTGGTTAATACTGTCATCTTGAGGGCAGGATTTAGAATCAACCAGGAGCTAAATCTCTTGTATCTGCCTGGTGGTTACTTATTAGGTAATTGAGGTGGAAATACCTGCACTGCATCTGATTGATACGCCCCATAAGTAAAGATGATTGACAGAAAGAAGGACAACTGGTCATAAGGTCTCCCTCTTTGCCTGGTGGTTACTTATTAGGTAATTGAGGTGGAAATACCTGCACTGCATCTGATTGATACACCCCATAAGTAAAGATGATTGACAGAAAGAAGAACAACTGGACGTAAGGTCTCCCTCTTTCCTCCCACCCTGCTTCTGTCCTCCTTCTCTCCCTCTCTCCTATCTTCCTGAATATAGATGCAATGTCACCAGCTCAACCAAGCACCTGTTGCCATGCCTTCTGTACCATGATGGATCCTACCCTCAAACTTAAGAACTATGAGCCAGAATAAATCCCTTCTTATTAATTTGCTTTGTCACAGCAAAAGGAAAAGTACTAAAGTATTGAAACAAATAAAATCTACAGTAAGGAAAATAACAGTTCATGTTAAAAGCGTTACACCACAGAAATGTGTTTTTACACTAAAAAAATGGTCCTCCAAACTCTTTAGTCTTCATTAACCAATAAAATTAAGATTTTGCTACTGATGTACAGCATGTTATTATATTACATGCTACATTTAGGACAATGGGTAGTTGACTTCCATTTATATCAATGAGTCTTTAGAACATTTTGGACTCAGAGTTGATTTTGCATGAATTTTGCAGTAGGTCAATTTTTCACTAACTATTCTCTTTGTTATTAAGTCTGCTTAAAATATTCAAAAGCATTAATGTGAACTCAAACCAAGTAGTATATGACCCTATAGTTGAAGAGACATAGGGAGGTACAAATAAGTTTCAAGGTCATACTTTGTTTTGCCTCTCAATCAGTTGTTGTTCAGGAGCAGAGTTAAGTGCTTATCTTTTATCTGTACAGAAGCAGAATTTGGAGCCCTCAGGCTGCCAATTCCTCCATGTCAAAGATGTTAATAATGCATCTGCCTACCAAAGTGACAAAGAATATATCAGCTGGGGTCTTTTCTTTGAAGTGAAGTGAAACTGAAAACTTTCATTTTTGTCATTGAAATTTTCCCCATATAACTATATCATCTCATACCCCCTACACAGCACTATAATAAAGGTCAACCTTGGACATAAGGAATTCATCAGCTTGCCCCAATTAAATATATAATAAAAGATTATACACAATTTTCTGTGTTCATGTAGCCTACAGAACACAAGATTGAGTACTTCATAAAACTGTATAAAACACACATTTTCAAAAACGTTCAACTTGAGGCTAAATTAAGTGAAAAACAATTCCAAATGAATGGCAGAAACTTTACTAAGAGAACATGCTTGTGAGAAAGAATATAGTTTTGGGTGTTAAATTGAAAACTAAATTTCTATATGAAAATAATATGACAATGACTATATTTAAAATGTTAATAGATTTAGTGCTTTTTTATTTAATATAATATTATGATTGGATTAAGTTACATTTTAAACTTTTTCATTTTCTTACACAATCTACTACTACTACTACTACTAATAATAATAATAATTAGTATTATTATTCAATCAGATGTCAAAAAACCCAATCTAAGGATTCTACCATGAAAAAATATGAGCAGTAACACACACACACACACACACACACACACACACAACACAGCACAAATTGTCCTTTTAGAGGATGAAGATAAATTGAGAGATTAAAATAATCATTCACACTGAAACAAGGACAATTTTTAAATCGAAACAGTGTTCTCATTAAGAGTCTCTTCCCAGTGCCTTGAAATTTGAACTAAAAATCTCAGGTTTTTGACTAGTTGGTGAGGACACTAACCATTGTAGTAACTATTCTGCAAAATATTTTCTTTTTTGTCAAAAAGAGAAATACAAACTAAAGAATGGCAAAGGTGAAAGAGGCTATCTTGCTTTAATTTTTCTTAACACATGAATCACTTCTCAGATGCTGCAAGAATAATATGGATTTTATGTTATCCACCAGCACCCCCAAGTGGCCACAATTTTAGTTTCTCTCCCAGAGAGATCAAAGGGAGACAAAAATGCAACAGCGCTGCAATCATATTAAGGGTCACTAAACACCTAAATGTTTCAAATATTTGTGCAATTCAGAACCTCCAATGTTTGTGAAAAAACTTCATGTGAATTTTAGTTTTGGTATTCTTGCTTCCAAATGTACTGTAATGATAAATTCCATAAGATATGTTTTACATAATAAATGTTTTGGACTTTGCAAGAAAATAAAACTAAACAGCAAACATGGGATGTGAGCTAAAATATCTACTTGAGGAAAGGAATGTGTTTATAGATGTGAAATATTTTTTACCAAGTCAAAAACATCAAAGACAAAACAATTTATCTTGAAGAATCAAAGAAAATGAGACACAATGTTCAGCAGGTAGAGAGAAGGGGGTGAATCAGGAAGAACTGGAGGATGGATACTGAATATGATAAAATTTATAATATTAAATTCTGTAAGAACTAATAAACTAATAAACTGTCTAAAGACAATCAGTTTATGACACCAGGAAGGGAAAGCAAAATTAAGTAGCCTAAAGTTTTAAAAGTAGTAGAAATGACACTATTACCCACATAGAAATATCGAAACTCCCTAATTATCAAGTGTTCTCTAAATACACAAGAGTCCTACCCTTTCACAAAACACTTTAGGTGCTAGACAGAAGTTGGGGACTTTTGGGTATTTTACTTGTTTTTTTTATCAACTATTTTGAGTAACAACCATATTAATAGGAAAGAACAAAAATAAGCTATCTCAACCTATTTCAGTTTACTGATCCTGATGCTTATTTGCTCTATATATTTTTCAGTGATTTTTTTTTTGAAGATTAGAGCTATTGGCTGCCACCACTTGGAGACACTCTATGTATTTCCAACTAAACTCATACATACAATCACTATCTGAATCAATATTCAAAATAAACTATTTTGTAGTACTGGAAGGTGCTATTTAAACTGTCAAAGAGGGAAAGCAAATAGTGCCATCATGCATGATGCTTATAAATGACCAGAATAAATAAAATTGGTTGGCACACACACATTTAATCCCAGAACTCTCACGGCAAAGTCAGATAAATCTGAGTGCAAGGCAAGTGTGATCTTCAGAGCAAGTTCCATGTCACCCAGAGGTAAAAGAGAAATCCTGTCTTGGAAAAAAATAAAACCGCAAGAAATCCCTGAAGGTATAATAGTGGCAGAAATTAATATACAGCTGTGTAATTGGATTTAAGACATATTCAACTGGAATGAAGTGGTATCTGGTCATGCCAATCCAGCCAATTACCTGAGAATAGAGAGGTAATGCACCTTAGAGGAGAACTTACTACTTCCACGTTCCTTAACCAGCATAATTCCCAACCACATTTCAAATACTCATGACTATGTCAACAGACAAACATAGTTCTCCCAAATCTTGAAAGATGCTTCTTTTGTCAAATACAGAGACAATTATAGAAAGCACAAACTTGTAAAATTGCGAGAACAACTGCCACTGGGATACATACCTTAACTGACACATCTACTTTGTTCCTTTCTGCTACCTTTTCTCCTCTCTTTTACTGTTCAGCACACCTACCTAGAGAATGTTACTGCCTTTAATGTGCCAGCTCTTCTCACATCAGTAAAGACATTCCTCTACCTATACTTTTCCTAGGTGGGTCTATTCAGATAGTGATTCACTTGTTGTAGAAGAACTCCTACAAGGAAGGTTGAAACGATATGTTCAATGTGCTGTTTTCCAGAATGTTCCCTCCAGTTCCACAAAAATGACTTTTATTTATGAATACAATTATACACTTATAAATATAATTATACATACATAATTAAGATTTCTTACAACTTATGAGTGGGTGCATACTGTGTTTATATTTCTGAGATTGGTTTACCTCACTCAGAATTTTTTTTCTAGTTCCATCCATTTGCCTAAAAATTTGATGATGCCATTGTTTTTGTGTGATTTTTTCAGCTGAGTAAATCTCTTTAGTGTTAATGCACACATTTTTTTTTTTGATTCATTCTTCAGTTGAGAGGGATCTAGGTTGTTTCCAGGTTCTGGCTATTATGAATAATGTTCATAAATGGATACTAGTTGTAAAACAGTGGATAACCAGACGATAATCCACAGCTTCAGAGAAGCTAGGTAACAAGGAGGACCCTAAGAAGGATACATGGATCACCCTGGGAAGGGGAATTAGATGACACCTCATGGATAAACTGAGAGTTTGAGGGGCAGTAAAGGAGGTAAATGGGAATAAGCAAAGGAGAGAATGGAATGTTTGAGTTGGGGGGAGGATGGAGTGGGAGAGCAATGAAACAGATTGTCTATAAAATATCTTGTCAGAGGGAGACATTGTGGCCTAGACAGGAGGTCTGGACACCTGAACCATACTACCACAAATCAAGAATATGAGTTAACTGAAGAGATAGGGAGAGGGATAGAGCATGCATACATATTAGAGAGAAGAAGACAGAGAGAAAGAGAGACAGAGACAGACACAAAGAGAAGAAAAAATAAACAGGAAAATGTTAAGAAAGCTAAATATTGTCAAATCAGTTAACTAAAATCCAAAAAGAGCAAGCATGTTATAATTTATCCAAGTTTTAACAAATTTATTTTAAATCATAAATAAATACATCTAATAAATTTTATAGTAAAAAGAAACTCAAAAAATCCACTTCAGTAGTTATAATCCACACATAGGAATAGGAATCCAGCTGGTGGTGAAGGCACACTCAGCTAGGATTTGCTGAAGGAAGCAGAGGCAGGAGGTTCACGAGGAATAGGAACCCAAATTCAAAAGTCTTATTATATATAATTTATCTTTCAAAAATTGAAATAGAAGGTGAATTTTATTTTATTTAACTAGTAAGCATATGAAATACTGTTTAAAATTAGGAAATCTCAAATCCAAACAATAAAAATCACTTTCACTTACATTTACAAATTTACAAATAAAATTGCAACTAATAAGGAATATTTTCAGTGTTAAACAGAAATTGAAAATCTCTATTATGATTATTGCATTAGAAAATATAGCAAACACATCACCAACCAATTTGACACTTTTCAAATATTATACATAATATTATTATAAAATAAACCAAGTAATACAAATGTATTTGTAGGGTGTTGATTAAATCCTGATGGAATCTATATTAACATGAGCATGCAAATGACAGTGACACCAAGGCCTCTGAACCATGGGGCAGAGCAAATCTTTCTGTGGATCTTGCTGAGATAAATGATACAGCCTTTCTCTAGTCCAAAACTATGGATGTTTTAAATATTTTTTCTTTTAGTTAAAAGTACTCCATGCAGAAACATCAACCAAATCTTTTTCTTCCTGGTAGGCTACAAGCAGAAACTATTTTCTTACAGAGAATTCCTATAGAAAATAGTCAAGTACATTCAGCTTGTTCAACAATATATAATAACCCCACTTTCTCATTTAGCTGTATACAATAAACCTACCTCCCTGCTCAAAGGAATATAATAAACATGCTTAGGGTCCAAGCTGAGTCTCATAATCAAAGGATTATGAGATTAGTGCCGACAGAATAGTTCCTTAATTTTTGTTTTTCTTCGGTCCAATACCAAACGACTTTTTTGGCATAAAACAGAGGTGTTGAATTTTCCTTTAACAAGCAATCATCTCTGGATTTAGAAAAGGAGAGAGCAATACAAGAAATAAGAGCACCGGGCCAACTGAAGGCAGAACGGCCATTGGAGGTGGCTAACTCAGACAGCATTTGGAGCCCTGCAGTAGGACATAGTTGTTGAGATGCTGTAACCAGAAAATCCCAGTTCCCCACAAGGCTTAGGGCAAGGGAGAAAAAGCCTGCTATCACAGCAGCTCCAGCTGCTGCAAAGCCAAGGGTAAGCAGGTGTCACATGATTTCATGGCCTCAGCTGGATGCCACATGCTGTGTTTAGGTAATTATTCTTTATCAATATAAACTCAGGAATCAGATATGCAAGTAAGAACCTCAGTGAACAAAGAAGCAGTGGAGAAGCAACCAGTGACTACCATTGGAGAAGCAACCAGTGACGACCATCTCTGCCATTCCTCCATCCATGCGGGCCAAGAGTCTCTCAAAGCCCCACCCTACTACTTCCGGTATATAGATCCTCAGTCTTCCAAAACCTCTCTGGTTTATTTTGATCAGCTAGTCGGTAGCCCCACCCTATGATTCAAAGAAGTAACCTTTAATGTCAGAATGTTATCAAAATATAACACAGTAAGCATATATAACTAAAATCCTGTACACAAAAGTCCATAGCAACACTATTAAACACAATCTTAATTTACAAATGTGGTAGACTATTATTTTAAGGCGTGTGACATTTTATTATGCTGCATTTGTTTATATTTTATTTATTTTATTTTATTACTTTTTTTATTTTACATGTCGATCCCAGTTCCCTTTCCCTCCCTCCCTCCTTCCCCCTCATATGCACCCTGACCACCCTCCCCTCCCATCCCCCCACCACCATTCCACATGTATGGCTATGCCATTCAGGTGGGGTCATTTAAATCTGTCAAGTCATTTGAAGTAGGGGCTAGGATTTCTCTCCTGTCTCTAGGTTAAGGCAGTATTCATCCATGGGGGATGTGTCCTCAAGGACCTTTTGTTCACCAGGAATACATCCTGGTTCCACTGACTGAGGTCCTTTAGACTGCTCAGTCCTTCTAGCTGAGACCCATATTCAGGGGTCATGTCCCATACTGGATCCCAGCTATTAAGTTGCTCCTCGTTCAGGTCAGCTGTCTCTATGTGTTTCTGCAACCTGGTCTTATCTTCCCCTCTGCATCTGGATTCTAGTTCGACTCACTGTTAAGCTATGGGTATTTCCTTAAGTTTACAACAGGTTCTAGATGAGGGCTCCATGTTGGTGGATAAGTTAGTTGTTGAATTCACTATCAGAGAAGGGGCATTTATGGTAGTCTTGTAGGTCTCTATACCATTCTTTTGGTTCCGTTTTCTCTTCAAACCAATAATGGCTCCCTCTTTTATGTTCTCTCTCTCTCTCTCTCTCTCTCTCTCTCTCTCTCTCTCTCTCTCTCTCAATCTTCCTAGTCGCAGGTGCTTTCATCTCCTCCTCTTATCTTTCTCCTAGTTTTTAGTTTTCTCTCCATTCACTGCCCCCCCAACTTCCCCTGTGCTCTGGGGGACTTGTCCCTTCCCCCTTCTATGAGGGATTTTATATGAATCTCTTAGAATACACCTTGTATCCTAGTTCCTCTGGTGATATGAATTATAGGCTGGTGATCCTTTGCTGTAGGTCTAAAATCTGTATATAAGCGAGTACATACCATGCTCCTCTTTTCTTGACTGTGTTACCTCAATCAGGATGGTTTCTTCAAGTTCCATTAAATCGCCTGTAAATTTCAAGATGCCATTATTTGTTTTCCGCAGAGTATTATTCCATTGTGTAGACGTGCCACATCTTCTTTATCCATTCCTCAGTTGAGGGGCACCTAGGTTTCTTCCAGATTCTTGCTATTACAAATAGTGCTGCTATGAACATAATTGAGCACATGTCTTTGCTGCGGGTCATTTGGGTTTAATACATGCCTAAGAAGGGGGTTGCAGGGTCCTGTGATGAATTAATTCCCATTTTCCTGAGGACTCGCCATACCGATCTCCAAAATGGCTGTACAAGTTTGCACTCCCACCAGCAGTGGAGGAGTGTTCCCCGTTCTCCATATCCTCTCCATAAGTTGTCATTGGTGTTTCTAATTTTAGCCATTCTGGCAGGAGTAAGATGGTATCTCAAAGTAGTTTTGATTTGCATTTTCCTGATAGTTAAGGATGTTGAGCACGTTCTTAAGTGTCTTTCAGCCTGTTTGATTTCCTCTATTGAGAATTCTTTCTTCAGTTCTGTACCCCATTTTTTAATAGGCTTATTTGGTATTTTGTTGGCTAGTTTGTTGATTTCTTTGTATATTTTGGAGATCAGCCCTTTGTCAGATGTAGGATTGGTAAAAATCTGTTCCCAGTCTGTGGGCTGCCGTTTGGTCTTGTCCACTGTGTCCTTTGCCTTACAGAAACTTCTAAGTTTGAAGAGGTCCCATTTATTACTTGTTGATCTCAGTGTCTGTGCTACTGGATTTATGTTCAGGAAGTGGTGTCCTATACAAATCTGTTCAGTGTGGCTGGATTTATGTTGAGTTCTTTGATCCATTTGGACTTGAGTTTTGTGCATGGCAACAGACATAGGTCTATCTGCAGTCTTCTACACACCCTCATCCAATTGTGCCAGCACCATTTGTTGAAGATACTTTCCTACCCGCATTGCATTCTTTTAGCTGTTTTGTCAAAAATCAGGTGTTTGTAGTTGTGTAGGTTAATGTCAGGGTTTTTGATTCGAAACCATTGGTCTATCTGTGTAGTTTTGTGCCAATACCAGGCTGTTTTCAGAACTATAGCTCTGTAGTAAAGCTTAAAGTCAGGGATTGTGATGCCTCCTGAAGTTCTTTAATTGTACAGGGTTGTTCTGGCTATCCTAGGTCTTTTGTTATTCCATATAAAATGGATTATTATCCTTTCAAGGTCAGTGAAGAGTTGTGCTGGGATTTTAATGGGGATTGCATTGAATCTGTAGATTTCTTTTGGCAAGATTGCCATTTTTATTATATTTATCCTACCTATCCAAAACATGGGAGATCTCTCCATTTTCTGGTATTTTCTAAAAGACACCATTTACGTATTCTAGAAGACCATACTGGTGCCAACTTAAATAAGGCCATTGTTAAAAGCTCAAGAACCCATAAATAATTATAGGATCTTGGTCACAAGATCACATTAAGCGCCTTGTCCTGGCTCATTCTAGGTGCTGTAATTTAATTGTAAGTATCCCTATGTCAGAGAAACTGTCCTATATCTCTGTGGAATTATATGAAAAAGGAAGAATGGTCATGAAACAGGCAACTTTAGAAGATGTGTACAGGTACATAATCGTCTGCACCTGTAGGTGAATATAGCCCTACTATCTGTTTAGATTTCTAGTCTGTGGAATTGTGAATGAAAATGTGTAAGCCACTGTATATGTAACAGATTTTTCAATAGCTATTTGAAAATAATTAGAAATTTAGGTGTAAGACAGTTTCTGTTGTTTGATTCTGGAAGTAATATCAATTTACACTATCAAATGAGTTTAATACATATTAAGAAAAAGAAAATGAGTACAAAATAATATTTTAAATGAGAGACAAAAGAAGGAATTTAAAATGAAAGTTGTTACTGGTCGCTGCACTACAACATAGCAAATGATTAGCATAATTAAAGACAGCTTCTGCAGAATTACAGAAGAGGAGGTAGGAATGGTTGATGGAGATTCATATTCATTATATACTAGTAATCTCTCTCCATTAACATGTGAAAAATTCCACATGTAACTCCTCAATCTTCCGCATTTCTATGAACTATTCCCACTCTATTTAAAACAGTTATCCATACCTAATGGAGGTCTATAAGCAAATGATGCATTCTTCTTTCTCACTCAGGTCAATGTAAGGTGTAAGGTTTTTCCTCCCACTGCTGGTCTTGTCCTGCAGCCGCGCCAGCCCCAATTAACACACTGAGACTCTGTATTTGATATAATTCTGTTGGCCTGTTACTAGTTTCTTTTCAGCTAGCTCTGTCTTAATTATTAACCCATTTCTATGTATTTCCATGTGGTCTTACCGAGAGCAGAGGAATGGCGGTTCTGTTCTCTCCAGAATTCCATCTTGACTCCTCCTTCCTACTTCCTCTTTCCTCCTTGTCTCCTAGTCCCTCCTATCTCCCTTTCCTATTGGCCAACAGTGCTTTATTCATTAACCAGTATGAGAAACATATACAGAATGACATCTCCCATCATGTCAAGGTATTGGTTATTTGCTTAATTTGCAGAGATCTGATAGAATTCTAATTATTAGATAGGTTAAATGAGCTTGAACATCAGATGACTAACTTCAAGTTTTTTGTAAGAAGTAATTAGAGATGTAGAAATTGTAAAGGGAACACCCCCACACGGGATCACCTCCACTCCTTCTCCAGCTTTTATTCTTATAACTGTATTGAAAGAACAACAACGAGAGAAGCTAATTCTCCTTGTCACCAATGACTGTCTGGGTATTTATTTTGTGTAAGTCTAGCTTCATTCTTGCTTACATAAGGAAATCAAAGTAATACCACGATAAAATTTACTAGTTTATTTTAAAAACAACATAGATATTACCTTCAGAAATACCTAGCATTCTATGGATCTTCCTTTCCCTGACCTCTCTGTCCAGCGTTCTTCTTACAGTATGCCTGTCATGTTGCATTAAATAGAAAATAATGTGAACCATGACACCAAAGAGCAGTGCAATGACCCAGGTTCTGCCCTTGTTCAACTAAAGCTATGTTGAAGAAAAATAATGTTATGTACCTTGGAAACATGAGATAAACAAGGGACATTGCTAATGTTTTTAATACTTGCTCTCTATCATACTAGATACTAACCCCCATATTCATGACCTAGAACTATTTAATTTTCTCAGTAGGTAAACAATATTGTAGCTGAGCAAATAGTCTCACTTCATCCTAGTAACAAAAAGTCATAGTCATGGTTGTACATCTAATAAATGGAAGAAATAGAATTTGTGCATGAATAACTACAAACTCTCTGAGGTCCATGGCAAATGAAGCCAACCAATACATATCTATCAAACCTAATTGACCATGGGCAGTGTATTATATTTCCCTAAGAAAGGTTAAGATGATTTCTTCCTAACATATGCTTTGGGATTTTGTTCCATTTCACTGAATTTTCTTAAAGTCCAAGTGAAATGTTCCAGGAGACAGAACTGAATATTTCTATTCATCAGTTACTTACAATGTGTACCGTATTTAGTTTAGTAACCTAAAATATAAATGAAGATTAATGAATTTCCTAGTGTTGTACCAAGTAGAATATGTACCTTAAATTATGTAATCATTCTTAAGCTTGATTTTCTGCTCACAAAACCAATGTTTTATATTCTTAATTGAATACTCATTGTTTCTGATTTAAAACAACTTAATAATAATACCAAGTATTTGAGAAATCATACCAAATGTAAATTTTTTTTGTAGAGATATTCAGTATTTCACATTTTATTTATTTATTTAATTTTTAATTTTGTGTCATCAAATATAAACATATAAACATCAAAAAGTATCAACTAATCCTTTGCGATTTCTTATTAAGCCAGGCATGGTAGTGAAACCAAACTGTAATACCTTAAAAATGAATAAGAATCCCAGTTAACATGCCAATGTAAATGAGGTAACCACACAGGGCCCCACTTCCAGATAAAGTGTCATAGGCAATTCATGTCTGCTGAGATAGAGAGGCTAAGTCTTTTCAAGGGTTGATTCCCATGAATTAGTCATCCTATATCAAATGATTAGCCCTAAAATTATGTGTGCATGTGTGTGTTATGTGCTTGTAATATTTAATGAACTCAGTTGAATTTGTTATTAGATAGTACGTAGATAACTGGTGATAGATAGATAGATAGATAGATAGATGAGAGATTGAGAGATACAAAGGTACAAATGCCAAAATAGACTACAAATTATTTACTTTTCACATAATCTTTTTTGACCTTTTCTCAAATTGAAGTGGATCCTGACTAAATTGAGCATGAACTGGATTTTTTGCCCAGAAAGTTTTTAAACTTGAAATCTTTCTGGATAAGATTTTAGAATACCTGGGGTACAGACCTGTAATATTAACCTTTCAGTTTTCATTGTTTCTTTTGTAGGAAGTGAAATAATTTGCTTCGAATTCAGAGAATTCCCTCATTGTCTCTGCTTTGAGATACTTTCAGTTTTGGCCTATCATCTCTGAAAGCTTTCATTGATTGGGACATGAGTCCAATAGAATTGAACTGAAATCTTCCCCCTCCCCTCTGTCTGTATGCACTTCTCTTCTTTTATCTTTGGGTCTTTTTCTTGTGTTTTTCTTAATCTGATTTCTTCGTTTGTTTATTTTTGGTTCATTGGTTTTTCAAGACAGGATAGGCTTTCTATGAATAACATTCCTAGCTCTTCTGGAACTCCTTTTAGACCAGACAGGTCTCAAACTCCCAGAGATCTGACTGCTCCTGCCTCCAAAGTGCTGAGATTAAAGGTATGTACCAACATACCTGGCTGATCTTGTCATGTTTTATTTATTCTCATTGCTTAGATGCCTGTTTGTTTTCTAAAGAGGGACAGACAGGGTATGGATCAATACAGGCTAGGAGGGGGAAGATTTTGGAGGAGCTCGGAGAGGGGAAACTAATCTGAATGTATTACCAGAAAATACCTACATTCAATAATAGAAAATTAAGTAAATATAAGCTTTTTATGGTGTCTAAATGACGTGATGGACTTTGAAGACTCCCCATGGAAGGCCTCACCCTTCCTGGGGAGCAGAAAAGGGATGAGCTGGGGTTTGGTGGGTGTAATACGGGAGGGTGAGGGAACTGGGATTGGCATGTAAAACAAACTTGTATCTAATTTAGTTAAAAAAAGGAAAAGCAAGAAAAACAAATTATAGTACAGATATTATAGCAGCCTTAAACTTGCCATTGAGATAGGAAACACACCATTCCATTGTTTACTGATAGTATCCAGTCAAATTTAACCATGTTACTCAAAGCTACAAGTTTGTATTCAAGCCTTCACAGTATTTATTTGCAATATTCCTAGAATAATCCTTCCTTCTATAAAAAGGATTTAATATCCTTTATATTAAAGTTGAAGTAACAAATCTCTACCCTATTCAAAATAATTTTGTTATTAAAAATAAAATATTTTACACAGTTAAGATGGTTTAGCAAGTTCTATTATACATACTTTATGCTTTAAATCCATTTTCTAAACCACTATTAATATGCTTTCTTAATTATGACCTGTAAAGGATTTATGTTTCTGGATGAACAATAATTCTTTGAATAACATAATCCTACCTCTTTGTGTCATAGGTGGAGCTGAGGTTTATGTGACTCAGTAGAATGTGACAGAAGTTATACTCGTTTATTCCCTGTGATAAGCCTCAAGAATCTTGCAATTTCTCATGTTTATAAACATGTATGTATGAAGTATGAAGACTACCAATTCTACTTGTTTGCAGGCCTAAGGGTCAAATGAAAATAAAATCAAAGCCTCCTGTTATAGTTCCATATATTAGTAACTTACAGCCAGCCTTAAATGTTCAATAACTATATGTAATATTGTTTGACTATAAGTTAATCATAACTTAGAATGTCCAAAGGTCTATAAAGGAAATTAATTTTAAAAACTGGAGAAGAAAGACGAGTGGAGATTACTCTGAAATACTTAAATATGGAAATCTTGATAACTCAAATTGAACTTAGAACATAAATGGCATCTATACAATTATAAGGAAAGTATAATGTGTTATACACAGTGGTTACATAATGACTTTGTATTTTACTTCTTAGCTGTAACAACGGTTAGTGATTTTGAATTGTACTTATGAGTTTTATATTTCAGGGACTGATTAGGGAAATGACATCAGATTCTCAGTGTATATGGTAAAGGTGATTATGTCAGCTCATTGAATCACAATCTAGAAGGTATAATTATGAGAGCAGTATTCTTGATGAGGCTCTTCCTGAAGTTCAAAGCTGATATGATGAAATGTACATGTTTTTTTTTAATCACTGATATGATAAATAAATTTGAGTCCAAATATAGTGAAGAAACTGATAGAAAATTATAGAAGGAAGACATCATTAAAATTTAACAGTGGAAAATAAGTAAATAAAATTAGATATAGAAAGCCAAAAAATATAGCCATACTCCTTCTCACTTTTCTTGTTTATTGCTATTCTTCCTCTTCTTATATAAAGTATCTGTTTAATCTCTCAAATATATTATCACACTTTTTGTGTACTATAAGTCATTACACTCTTGTCTTTTCAGTCATAAAAAAGTCTTACACCCATTTTAAATTTATCCATTAGAAGATTGTTAAAAAAAAAATTGGCTTCTGTTTCCTAAATAGTAAGCCAAACATAGAAAAGCATACTATTAATAATAATAGCAATAATAATCATAGTAATAATAATAAATATACAGACCAATATAAAGTCAGCCATAAGAAAGGAAATCACACTGTTTTTGCTGATTTAATACTGAACTTTACATTACAGGGTTATGCTTCTCACATTTAGTCCAATTACTAGAGAACTTTTCACAACATTTCTTTGACGATGCATAAAAATAAATCATCTTCATTGTTTGATTATTTAACCGGTTAATTAAAAATTTGATACAGGTTTCATTATGTTTCATAGACTGACTTTAAATTCATGAAATCTTACCACAACCTCCTGAGTGTTTGTATTACAGTCAGGCATAGGACTGTTCCATAGAAAGTGTTTAGCTTTACATTTCTAATAAATTTCAGGAGAATAAGTGCGACCTTGACTGACTGTAGAGAGGTTGTCAAGCACCTAAAATGAAGGTTATTCTCTTGCTTTATCTTCCTTTTAAATGTCACTTTCATATGTCATTACACAATGAACCTTCACTTCCCTTTCATGTGCTTATAATAAAGATGAGAACACTGAGAAAGAAAACAGGAAAATATTTTGTAACTTGAAATATAAAAATACATCAATTACAAGCACTAATTCATTTTCCAAAAATTTAAATTTCCATTGAGATTACATTACATGTGATATACAAAGTCATAATTTTTGTAAATTCAAAACTGAGTTGGCTAAAACCACAACTTGACAAAGTAAATCTATGATATTCTATCTGATTTTTGTATTTAGAGTTATTATTGAAATATGTGTTAATCTACAAATGACAAATTTTCTTTTTGCCTTAATCTTTTTTTTAAATGATTCTATTTATCTTCAACTTTGGAAATTCCATTATACCAAGTGTAAGTTTTACATACCACATTTTCAACTATCTAAACTTTGTTTTAGGGCAATTGATTTCTTTGGATAGTGAATCACCATTTGAGCTTTATATAATATATATAAGGTGGAAAACACATCCTAATTTATAACATACCTTTAAAATAATTTTGGAAAAGATGTAGACTAATTTATAAATGAAAAAGGATATTTTAAAATTATTTTCATTCTCTAGCTTGCCAAACATACGGTAAAGTTGAAGAACTGATAAATGATCAGTTTTAATTTAGTAATGAATATGATTTAAAAGTGAGAATAGTATTTTGAAGTATGATCATACAAAGGTGTCAATGCTATGACAAACATAGATATGCATATGAATATATGCATTCAATAACAATTAATGAAAGGAGAGAGCAGGAATTTCAAGGACATAAGGGAAGGGAATATGAGAGGACTTGGAGAGAGGAAAAGGAAGGAAGCAAAAAATGTAAGAAATTAAAAAAAATAATAAAGAAGCAGTTCAAATGTCATTTTCCAAAAATTGCCATGGCATTGAACAAACAATAATTGTGATACAACATCTGGAATCTTAATATGTCTAATGACATCTAATTTCATAGCAATAGTAAGCCACCCTATGGAAGAGGACTATGGTCTGGAGCTGCTTAGTGTAAGATAACAACAACATAAGCTCCATATGAAGTTATATGTTTAACTACTCTTCTATAAACAATTGGAGAATGTTGATGAAATTAATATAAATACAAACAGAAATTGTTGGTTAACCTTATATTTTAGAGAAAACTGAAAGTTTCAAAGGCTTCAATTCACATTTTCACGCTGTTATTCAAGTGAGAATGATCTCAGAAGACCTTAGCTCTATAGCAGCCCTTCATTTTATCACTACAAAAAGAGCTGACATAGTTAATCCCAATGTAGGTTAGAAAAAGAAAAATGGATAAAATTAAAGGAATTGTTTTCATCCTTAATACATGTACCAGAAGCATCAATTTTCTCATGCCATGCTGTAGTCTGTGATATATGAGCAACTCGAAAAAGCAAATAAAGGTAAAGAAACATTTTCTCTGTGTCCCATTCAACCTAGAAATGAAAGATTTCTTTTCTATCAGGGAAACATTCACAATTTCCAAAATATATCAAATTTTTAAAGGACCTTATCAATCTATGTTTTTCCAATCCTGAAAGCTTTGGGAAAATAATTCTTGAAGCAGAGAAATACTAAAGTCCCATATATTTTAACTAATATTTACGTTGTAAATAATATGTTAGGCAAATCTGGTTGGCAAAATATAAAGTAAGATTTTTTTTTACTTTCTTTTGTCTGCTCTAACCATTGGTAATAATAAAAAGCATTGATGTGTATATGTTTCCAACAACTTCTTGTTGAATGGATTAATTTAAAGTATATATATATATATATATATATATATATATATATATAGTCATAGCTTTAAAATCTTGCATTTACTGTAACCAAAGATGTTTTCAGTTATTGATTTATTCAATTCATAAATGAAAATCTGTACTGTAGCTACCTTTGTACTCCCAGGACTATGTCGTTTATAAACCTATGGTGGATGGATGGTGCCTGGAATATTTTCTGGGTGTAATCCAAGGATGGTAGACAAATTTTCACTAAAAATGAAATTAAAACTTATTTTTTAAATTCAAATCTCCTAAGCCGATGCATATCCTGGCAAACAACAGTTTCAATCCCTAACAAGATACATAGAGTAGAACACAGCCTGAACTCAACAGAGTATGTAGCCTATGTGAGCATATAGCCTTATCTATTTTTTAATGGCTATTGTGTGATAACAGAATATAACACTTTAATTACTGATAACTTCTGTATTATCCAACACTTCAGAAAATCTATCACTGTCATCCAAATGGAAGGGAGGTTAGATAGAGTTGAACTATAAGGATAGGCTAGCCTGGACTATGACAATTTCTCCTTTTTAAAAATTGTGAGACGGGGGGCAAACCAAAAAAATGACCACACTCACAAAGAAATGTTTCTATTTTACTTGATTGATAAGGGAAATGAAGAGAGACACATCTTTGAGCTTTGCAAATAGGAGCAGACTATCAACATATTTACAGAGGTGTTGAATCCATTTCCTGGTATGACATTCTGGTTGTGATTGGTTTCTTTTTGTTTTTTGTTTTTTGTAACAATATACAACAAGTCCCTGTGTTCAAATCTCTACTTGTATAATTATTCTGAAAAATCCTTCAAAAGGTAAATGGATAGAAATAAGTACTTCAGAAATTAGACTTGCCTTTTAAGAAAGATGTTGGGGAGGTTGTAGGGAAAGGGTTTATTTGTCTGGAGGATAATGGTAGGAAGTGGAAAGTATGATGAATAAAAGGAACTCATTCTTTGAATGTTCGTGGAGGGAAAAACAAGCATTTCAAAGAGCCTTTGTTTTACAAGAGCCATCTGCTGTGAGACAATTTTATTTGCATGTCTTAAAGAACCTAGAGTGATTGATTTTGTCAGCAATAGACACAATCTTTACTGATTGTGGGTTCATCACATTTGTAATTACAACATTTCTGCCATCAATAAAAAACTTGCAGCAAGAAAAGTGAAAAGAGTACATTCAGTGTTAGCCTTACAATCTATGTACTTGTATCCAGGAAGTCTGTAGAGAAAACTACTTCTTTAAAATAAGAAATCAGGAAACAAAATTTCTGGGCATCATCTTTAAGAATCCAGGAAGTTATGTGTGGAGATACCAAATCGAAATCCCTGTCAGAAAGCCAAGGAAATAATATACTGTACATATTGTTTTTTATTAAACATATATGATTGATTTCCCTTCATATTGATAAGTGTAACATGTCTGTAGCTCTTTTCTATGGAGGCTAAAACTAGACAACATATCCCCTGGAAGAGGTGCTACAGATAGTTGTTGGCATAGTAAATGCATTAAAAGAAGCACAAGAATACTAGGAGTAGTTAGAAAACTCTGTCCTTTGCTGAATTTCAAATAAATATACAAATATGTAAGTACAGCCCAAGAACTTACGATTTAAAGAAACTTCCTTTAAATTTTAATGGGAGGATCAGAGGGAAACCAAGTGGATCAGGGAAATAATTACAATTGCCACAAGATGGCACCAAATATCCTCCTCCTCACATGCTTGGCTCAATGTAGTTGAATTTAAGAGTAAAATAGAAACTCAGTGTTTTAAGCAGTTAAAATAATTAAAATTTGAACCTAGCCATTACTGAGGATAGTTTAATCATAAGTGAATTCATGCATTTTAATCACAGATATTAAATCCATTTATTAGCTCACATTAAGTGATGGGGAAAAGTACATATTCATATTTGATAAGTTTATTCTTCCTTGAATATCTTCGACAAATTGCAGTTAAAATTTTATTGGAAGCACTAAAAATGCTGCTAAAGTGTATCTTTACAACCTTACTTATTATATCTATGATTGTAAATGGGTTTTAAATACCTGTTTATAACTAATTACATAATTTTGTTTTGTTTTTGTTCTTTTTTTCTTTTTAATACTCTTTCCACCAATCATTTCAGTGTCTACATCCAACAGCTGATGGGAGCAGATAGAGAGATCCACAGCCAAACATTAGACAAAGCTCTGGGAATTATGCAGAAGGGGGGGGAGGAAAGGCGTAGGAATCACATGGTTCAAGGATACCAGAAGAACAAAGCCAAGGCCACAAAAACAACTAAACAGGGCTCATGGGTGCTCACAGGGACTGAAACAGCTATCACACCCCTGTATGAGTCTGCACTAGATCTTATGAATGCAGGCTGTGTGGTTATTTAGTTTGGGGTGTTTGTTGGACTCCTAGCAACTGAAGTGGGGATGTCTTATACTCTTTTTCCTGCTCATGGTATCTAGTTCCTTCTATTAGGATTGCTTTATCCAGGCTTGAGATAGGGTTTGTGCCTAGTTTTACTGCATCTTATGATTGGAAGTTCAGTTGATGTAACTGGGAGGCCTGTTCTTTTCTGAAGAGAAACAGAGAAGTGGACCCAAAGAAGTAGGGGTGGGAGAGGAGGGAGCCTGGAAGAGGGGAGGCAGAGGAAGCTACACCAATTGGGATGTATTGTATAAGAGAAGAGTAATCACTAAAAGTAAATAAAAATATTAAAACCAAAATTTTCAGCTCTTCCCTTGATTTCTAGCATATGATACTTCCTCAGTATCTAATTACATAATGCTTTTCTTTTCAGGAAGTTGATTATTTCATTGTGAAATGCAGAGGTTCAAAAAACTTCAACACAATCACCAGTCTATAGGATAAATATTTATGGTGCAATTGAACAGCAATATGTGATGTGGGCAATAATTCAGTAAAGACACAGGGGCTTACCTGCAGCATTGTGTTGTGAACAGTGTTAAGTGTGGAAACACATGCTGCCCAAGGTTCAAAAGTTCAGTGGGATCCATAGTGGTATCCATTATTTAATGTCTTAAGTTTTCCCGATCAATGATGCCATAAAACAAAGGCTGAAACACATAGCCTTGTGTTTAAAATCGTGGTAAAAATTGAGGCAGTATTACCTGCTTAAAAGAGGTCAGTGCTGACAAGAGTGAATGTCATCTGTATTCTAAAGGGAACAGTCTATTTTTCATGTTAAGATTACAGAAATTCTGAACAAATTTTCATAGTCTTTGTGAAAGAAGACCATCAAGGTGACAAAACTTTTAAAATTTGGTTCAAATTCTGTGTGTCAGCTAATTGTAGAAAAGCATGCTGCATATAAAGCTATATGTGGTTCATATGGTTTTTATTAAGTTCTCCTTTATTTATATACTTAATAGATAAAACTATACTCTAATTGACACAAACCTTTTGTCTACAATAAACTATTTGTGACTGTAATATAATAACCAAATGATAGAGAATGTCATATGAGCTTTAAAAGGGGGACCAACCATAACTATTTAAAAATTTTTGAAACAAACATACATATGCACACATACATGCTCGAACACATACATATTCCACACATACACACATGTACTCACACATACACATACAAGTGCACACATACCAGAATCCAAACAAATACACACACACACCTCATACACATGCTCATATGCACAGACACACACCACACACTCACACATATACACATACATACTGATGTTTGTAACTTACTACTGCATGTGTCCAAAAAAATAAAAAGCAATAGTTTTAAGAAAATATTGGAGAGAGCTAAAGAGACTCCTCAGTGGTTGAGAATGCTTATTCTTGTTGAGAACTGTGGTTCAACTTGAAGCATTAACATAATTTTTAAAAAAAGTTATAGCTCCACTTCCATGAGAGCTGACTGACTCCTTGTTGTAGCCTCTAGGGAAATCAGGCATTTTTGTACTGCACTGACATAAATGTATGGAAAATAAAAACGTGTGAGTGTGTGTGTAGTTAGTTAGTGGTCAAAAATTGCTATGAAACAATAGTAATTGTATTGTCTAACTAATGATAAATATGTAAATAACTTAATTTTATTTATATTACTGAACTAATTCACAAAGAGATTTCTTTAAAAGTTAAGGCAATTAACTTATAATCACAAATTTCAAAAAAATTCACACATATTCTTCCCAACTTGCTTATAAGTTTTCTATAGTTAGAACATTTTTACACTAAACATACTTAAATAATGAATGATGGAATAGATGTTTGAAATATTAAAATGAAATTACCGTAGTAAAGTACTGAAATTTGCATTTTTCATGGTCTTGAATCTTAGAGTTCAAAGGAGCTTGAATACCATAAATTTGAGCACACATCATTATATTTCCCTATGAAAACTTAGTGGTTTTTGTATTTATTGATAGCAAATCTCACCATCCTGATTGCCAATGCAATTTTATTTATTTACATGTAAGGCTACCAGGACCATTGCATAGAAAGATTAAATAGAATGTGATCTCTTCATAGAGCAAAGTACTTGCCATCTATCAGTTTACCATTTCTTTTTTATTTATTTATTTATTTACTTTTTATTTTACATGTCGATCCCAGTTCCTTCTCCTTCCATCCCTCCCTCCCTCCTACCCACTCTGCCCCCTCACATGCATCCTGACCACGCTCCCCTCCCATTCTCTCACCCCAATTCCACTTGTAGGGCAATGACATCCTGGTAGGGTCATACAGATCTGACAGGTCATTTGAAGTAGGGACTAGGACTTCTCTCCTGTCTCTAGGTTAAGGGAGTATCCCTCGATGGAGGATGTGCTCGCAAGGTCCTTTTGTGCACCAAAATATATCATGGTTCCACTGTATCATGTCACTTAGACTGCTCAGTCCTTTTAGCTGAGACCCTTATTGGGGGGGGGGGGGTGCTGAGTCAGTCCTGTGCTGGATTCCCAGCTATCAGTCTGGGAGCCTATTAGCTCCTCCTTGTTTAGGTCAGCTGTCTCTATGTGTTTCTGCAACCTGGTCTTGTTCTCTCCCTCTGCATCTGGATTCTAATTTGACTCAGTGTTTAGTTATGGGTGTTTGCTTCTGTTTAAAAGAGGTACTAAATGAGGGCTCCGTGATGGTGGATAAGTTAGTTGTTGATCTCACTATCCTGGAAGGGCATTTATGGTAGCCTTTCCATGGTTGCTCAAATTGTTAGCTGGCAGCAGTCGTGTATTTCTCTAGACCTTTCTTCAGGTTCAGTTATCTCTTCAAACCAATAATGGCTCCCTCTTTTATGTTCATTCCTCCCCGTCTCTCTCTCTCTCTCTCTCTCTCTCTCTCTCTCTCTCTCTCTCTCTCTCTCTCTCTCCTGTCTTCTATTCCTACCCTGACTCAATCTTCCTAGTTGCACGTGTTTTTTTCTCCTCCCCCTCTCTTTCTCCTACTTCTCTCTCCATTCACTGCCCCACACTTCCCCTGTGCTCTGGGGGACTTGTGCCTTCCCAGTTCTGTGAGGGACTATATATGAATCTCTTAGAATACACCTTGTATCCTAGTTCCTCTGGTAGTGTGAATTATAGGCTGGTGATCCTTTGCTCTAGGTCTAAAATCCATATATGAGTGAGTACATACCATGTTCCTCTTTTTGTGACTGGGTTACCTCATTCAGGATGGTTTCTTCAAGTGCCATCCACCTGCCTACAAATTTCAAGATTCCATTATTTTTTTCTGCAGAGTAGTATTCCATTCTGAAGATGTGCCACATCTTCTTTATCCATTCTTCAGGTGAAGGGCATCTAGGTTGCTTCCAGGTTCTTGCTATTACAAATAATGCTGCTATGAACATAGTTGAGTTACTAAATTAAGTATACTAAATCATCCTATAGAAAAGTAAATATTGCATGACTTTTTTTTTGAGGAACAAGACTAGTTGTTGTGAAAGGTGAAGGTAAAGAAGAGCTAGAATGTGGGGAACAAAACCATATTAAATAAAATGAATAAAGCTTTATCTTCCATTGCATTGGAGGTGACTGTAGTTCATTGTAACCTACTGTACATTTTATGTAATTTCTCCAAATATACAGATATAATAAAAAGAAGAAAAGAAAGTTAGCATCACTTTTTAATTATCCATTACTTGCTTGTGTTGATATATCCCATTGTATCCCCATTAAATTTAAAATTAGTATGTGCTAATCAGAAATAGAGGAAGTCTTTAATAGATAAATGGCAAGGAGCATACAAATACATGGAGTCCCAAATCCTCCTTTTTGGATCATGGCAATTGGCCAAGACAAGGTAAAACAGAGCTTCGATAGAATTGAAAAATTCCCTCAATAATGTTTGCCACATGTCAATAAGTACATGTCATAGAAGAAAAAAGAGATAAATTGTAAGTCTTAATCCATGTGAGCTACACTATTTAGGGGACTTGACAATCACTGATTTGCTTTGAGAACAATGATGTTACCTTTAATTGACCATTTATTTCAGGATCACCAGACTCTACAACTGGAAAGCCAAAACACTAGTGAATTGTTGACTAAAGAAAATATCTTTTAGAAAGTAAATTTTTATTAATTTTATTGGAATAGCTAAAGGCAAGGGAAATATTAACATGTAAGAGGTAAACCTAAAATCAATGGATTTGCAGGTGTTGGCTGAAAAATATGAGGTATAAAACATAATAAATATGTTTCATTGGTATTTACTCATCCAAAATGGGATCATTTTTCATTTTTTAAAAGATTTATTTGATCACTTTTTTCACATATATCAAGTTCTTATTCCATAAAATTCAAGATAGAAATACTGGTGGCAAGAAGTTTGAAATTTCTCCTCAGAATGACATATAAGAAAATCTAAGATTAGAGGAATGAGATTTCAAACAATGTCTCATCAAATTGTTTAGATAACAACATCTGTGTAAATCAAAAGACAATGTTCATGTCCTTTTACTGAAAATGGGAATATCAACAGTGTCCTTAAAGGTCACAAGAGTACATTGTCACCTAAATCACAAAATGTTATGTTTCACGCTTCACTAAAATCAGTTCTTTGTGTTTGTTCAAAAGGCATAAGGAACTAGAGAGTTTTCAATCTCTCAAATTACCTAGCCTAATAGTGCAATGCACATCATATTCATACTTCTCTTCCTGCCTCAGTACAGTGAATTAAAAACTGTGTTCTTCAAAGACTGCTTTTGGATTATAAAAAGAATCGATAGCAAATGCATTGCAGAATGTTAAAAGTGCTCATAAAATAGGAAAGAATTTTCAGTGACATGCTTCTAGTATCTCTTTAGATTCCTCATAGATATTAAAGTACATAGATAACAAATTTGAAGACATAAAAGGAGTCCTGTACCAAAAAAAAAAAAAAAAAAAAATGCCAGATCTCACCACATTCAGCAATATTAGAGTGAGTTTTAGCCCAAAATCTCACACAATCAGCATCTCTGAGAATGAAAGGGAGACATCACAGCACACGGGAGTGTTCACAACAGCAGTGCCTTAGATGTTAGCAGGTGTGACAACGAAGGTAAATCCTGAGGGATTTCATCCAGTTTGTTGGCTAAAGACTGCACGTTTTGAGAAGTTTTAGATGTGGATTTGACACCATATATAAAAGCATAAGATATGAAAACAGATTGAGGAGACCTCCTTTCCTACACAGCCCTTTCTCTGTGAGTGTCTGGGAAAGGATTCAAGAGGTAGAAGAATAGGGAGTTTAGTGGCATTAGAAAAGGTTGTGAAGGCACAAACAGATAAACTAATAGAAAAGAAACCATCATCTTTTAAATATTACACACATTTGAAAGGCTATCCTATAACACAATTAAACAAAAGAACAACCATGAAATGTCCTACAAAAGCTTTACATTATAATGTGAAAAACAAAAACAAACATAAGTATCACATCATTATGGAAAAGTAAGCATTTCAAACAGATATATTCATAAAAAAAGAAAAGTCTGATAAGAGGAAATACACAGGATTGAAGAATAATATGAACTAAAAGTAGTAAAGTGGTAATTGTGAATACAGACTAAGATATATAACTACAGAGCAGAGAGATAAGCTGAAATTTAAGAATACTCATCAGTAAGTGAACTCATGCACAGATAATACTACATGTAGCTTATTAAGAGAAATAACCATTTTTGGAGAAAATAGAGATATAAGAAAGAAGAAAACCCACTGGGGTGTGTTACTTAGCAAATAATGATCATAGTGATAAGATGTCATAAAGGTGAGCTCTGATAATGTAAAGAGGAAACCTCCTAATATGAAAACAAAAAATATTCACTTATATTATATAGACACAAAACGTATCTGTGTATACTGATCCAGAATTAGCAACAAAATGTATTGTAGAAATGTTGCTATATCTTTAAGGCAAAAATGGTGTAAATTATTTGAGGAAAAATTGTATGAACTTTCTAGATAGAAAGAACATGATATTTTAATTATCGTTTTACATTAAAATTTCTCACCAGAAGAAACTGCAAGAGCATAATTTAGGTAATTAGAAGAGAAAAATAGAGTCAGTGTTTATGAGTACAGCAAAGTTTACCAATTAGAATGAAAGTGAAAACAGTTAGACACATAGAGGGATTCAAATGACATAGTTAACAGGGGAGTTTTCTGAAATCTTGTAGACAAAATGTCACAAGTAAGTAAGTAAGTGTACTCATTAGAGGACACTGCTGGGTGGCCAAGCAGTGAAGTCTAGGTAGCCGCTTGTGCTAGCTGGATTTATGTGAATTTGACACAAAGTATAATCAGCTGAGATGAGGAAACCTTGACTGAGAAAATACCACCATAAAATCAGGCTACAGGACAGGCTGTAGAGCATTTCCTTAATTAGTGAACACAATGATGATGGTCCTAACCTATTCTGGATGGTGCCAACTCTGGGCAGGTGGTCCTGGATTTTACAAGGAAACAGGCTGAGCAAGTCCTGGGGAGTGAGCCAGTAAACAACTCCCCCCACTCAGAGCTATTGCATTAGATCCTGCCCCCAGACAACTGGACTGCTTAGTGTCCAGTTCCGACTTCCTTCAGTTATGGACTACAATGTGGAATTATAAACCAAATAAACCTTTTCCTCCCCAGCTTGCTCTTTGGTCATGGTGTTTCATTGCAGCAAAAGAAACGCCTAACTAAGAGACCCAGGGACCTTCAGGAAAACTAAATGTTTCTGTTCTAGTAAATGAGCCTAGCAACAAAATTGTGCCTAATGACATCCTCCTGTCCTCATAGGTGAGTGTCTTGTTCTGCAATCATCAGAGAAGTTTCCTTCTGTAGAAACTGGGATAAATACAGAGACCCACAGGTGAACATCGTGCAGACATGAGAGATGCTGGTACACTCAACATTATGTAGGACATTACCTCAGATACCAAGCTTTGTTTAGAAAGCCTGTATGTGCTGGTTCACTCCATGCACTGTATTTTACAACTGTTTTATCTCATCTTCAAGGTTGCCTGAGCTCTGAGAGGAGATAACCGATGTAGACATCCTACTAGAACTCACAGAGAGTGTGCCATTATGTACAGGGCCTGCACAGTTCTGGGACAAATGGGTTCCCAGAACTTAGAGGAAGTGTACAAACACCAGCATCCCCAAGCCATAAGCTATACACAATTGATAACCAATACTAAATTTTAAATAATTATTTTTCTACAAGAACATTGCACTGGGTATACAAACCACTCAGTTTGGTTTCATTTCCAACAGTAAACTCTGACACATAATGAGTGCAATGGCATTTTTGAAGTTCTTTATATCACAGGGCTTTTGTTGGATAGTTTTGTTGTTGGTGATGTTGTTTTGTCAATTTGACAGAAGACTAAGAAAATCAGTAAATCAGTAAGGAACTTTATTCATGAGAGATTGATTGCTGAACCTAGTCCTTTGTGGGCAGTACTATCCCTTGGCTAATGGTCATGGGTTCTATAAAAAAGCAGACTGAGCAAATGATATTCAGCAAGCCAGTAAGCAGCAATCCTCCATGGTCTCTGTAGCAAGACTTGGCTTCATATTCTGGCCCTGTTCAAGTTTCTGTCAATGATGACAGTGATATAGAAGTATAAGCCAAGTAAACCCTTTCTTCCCCAACTTGCTTTTTGGTCTTGATGTTTCATTGTAGCAATAGAAATCCTACTGAAGACAAGCTGGAACCAATATAGTGAGTTAGAGCTGTGGCAGACCTGACTGTGTTTTGAAAAAGTTAGAGGCAGGGCCTTAGAACTTTGAGCTAGAAAAACAAGCAACACAAAACATTGAGTGTTGGGAGTTCCTTAGAATGTTCTTTAGGAGAAGTATAGTCACTCAGGTGGTACTGCTTTCAAAGCCATGATGGGGTTATAGAGAACAGCTGAGGTCTGGCATGGCGTTCGTCCAGGAGAAGCCATTGGTGAAGGTACGAGCATTAAAAACAAGGATTAAAGGGGTCACATGAAGTTGATGCTTGGCACTGTGAAGCCAGCCTATGAGAGGATATTGGTGAAAGTATAGCCCTGTTGCAGTTGAAGACCCCAATAAATTGGAGATGCCAATACCATCAGGAACAGCAATAGTTAGCAGAGTGGAGACATCTGGTATCCAGAGCCTAGATGGTGAGCTGTGTGTACTGCAGAGGGCAGAGCTTAAGAAATGACCCAAGACCTTTTGAAGATTCAGACAACATGAATGTTTCTCAGAATTGGACAACTGGAGTTCAGTTTCATGCTAATCTGATTATGGCTGTGCCCTGATTCCTCCCTCTTGAAGTAAGAAAATATTTTGTCTTTTACAGAAGCCTGTAGTTGAGAGGTTGGGGATGAGATGGAGGAATGGGAGAAGGTGATGGAGGGGAACTGGGTTTGTTATGAATCTTTTAAAATAAAGAGAAAATAATAAAAGAGATTTTATATTACAAAAAACACTAAATATTTTAGTGAACAGAATTTTATTGTGTTTGAATTGGTAAACACTGTGGAAAATTTAAAGTTATTTATGTATTTATTGTGAGAACTTAGAATGAATGAGAAAGGAAATGTTTGTGGCCTAAGGTGATGAGTGTGGTTGTGTATCAAGTTGATAAGTCATTAACTGTGTGGAATACGGAATACTTTATGTAGACTTGACGCAAGATAGATTCACTGAAAATGAAGGAGCTTCAGTTGAGAAAATGTTGCCAGGGGATCCATCTGTAAGGAATTTCATTAATTAGAGCTTGGAGGTGGAGGTCAGAATTCTTTTTTTTTTTCCAGTGTTGTTTATTTTAACTTTATTTATTTATTTTTCTTATTTTACATATCAATATATCAATTCCAGTTCCCTCTCTGTCCCTCCTGCCCTCCTGTTCTTCCACCTTCCCATGCCATCCCCTCCCCCACTACACATGTAGGGTGATGACTTCCAGGAGGGGTCATCAAAATCTGTCAAGTCATTTGGAATAGGGACTAGGCCCTCTCTCCTGCCTCTAGGTTAAGGGAATATCTCTCCATGGGGAATGTGTTCCAAAAGTCCTTTAGTGCATCAGGGATACTTCCTAGTGCCACTCTCAGAGGTCCCTTAAACTGGCAGGCATTCTAACAGAGACCCATGTTCAGGAGGTCTGAGTTGGTCCAATGCTGGATTCCCAGCTATCAGCCCATTAGCTCCTCCTTGTTCAAGTCAGCTGTCTCTGTGGGTTTCTGTAGCCTGGTCTTTTCCTCCCTCTCTACATCTGGATTCCAGTTTGGCTCAGTGTTAATCTGTGGGTGTCTGCTTCTGTTTCCATCAGCTACTAGATGTGTGTAATAGACAATGGTATCCTGCCTGAAAGATATTCTAGGATAATGGTAACACAAAGCTTTTGGCAGTAACCAACCTAGATCTGCTTTGAATTTAGGCCAACTACATGAGATGAAATCAATCCTGACAATACTTAGGTGACAAAGAACCTAAGATTAGAAACCCTAGCATCCTAGGACAAGACCAAGTACTATAAATACTACATATTTGTATATTTGTTTAAGCGTGTGTGTGTGTGTGTGTGTGTGTGTGTGTGTGTGTGTGTGTGTGTGTGTGTGATATTTTGCAGGGAATGAGAGAATTTAGAACACTGTGGACAAAAAAGAGGTGTCTCTAGATGTGGTACAGAGAGTATAAGAGTCAGAAGGGAAGGATAACACCAAGAAAACAGGCCTGATAAATCAAAATGATCAAAAAGTCTTATGCACTTAAAAGACTGAACTAGCATACCGAGCGCCTGCATGGACTTGTACCAGGTCCTCTGCACGTATATTATAGCTTCCAGTTTAGAATAATTTTTTTTATAATGTTCCTGATTTGTGTGGATGAGTAACTCAGGTACTTGCACCTTTTCTTGGTCTTTTTTTTTTTTTTCTATTGATTTGTCTTCTTAACTTTTTTTGTTTTGTCTTTTTGTGTAATACTTTGTTGTATTTATTATTGTCCCTTTAACATGCTTGCATTCTAATGCCTGAGACAAAGAGAATGGACCCAGATGGGAAGGAAGGAAGGAAAAAGGAGGAGAGAGAAGAGGTTGGAGAAGCTGTAATCTGGATATATACATGAGAAAAGAATATTTTTATGAAAGCAACAAAATATTAAAAGAAATTAGGTAAGGAAAACACCTGATTTTCCACATTTCTATTGTTATTAATTTTCAATAAACCTAAATAAAAAGAAAGCCTAATGTATTTGTGTTTTAGTCTATCACTTTCAATTATGCTTTAAAACAGAAGACTAGCATTTGCAATGTAGTAATGTTTTAAAAGTAACAACATAGAAAAGTACAAACAAAATCTTACTTGTGAGAATACAATTACTTACGTGTTTGTTGAATTAGGATGAATGTTACTTACCCTTTCCATGGTCTTCTTTGTAGTATTCAGAATCTGCTAAATCTCAAATTGCTAAAAATGTCTACTTCATTATTTTATCATAATATAAGGCAAAATAATAATATGACAGATCACCAAGAAAACACACAAACACTAATAACTTTAAATAAATATTTAAATAATTTTACCTAGTACAAATGCAAAATCACCATAGTGTCCTAAATAGTATAATGTTTCATAATTTATTTGGCATGCTAGAATGACTCAACAGGAAAGGAACCTGAAAGCCTAGGTACCTGGTTCTGATCCCTGGAACCCATGTCAAAGTGGATAGAGAGAATTTAATGCATAAAATTGTTCTCTGTCATGCATGTTGAAATACAGTACTAAATACTCTAAATTTAATTTATTCTAAATAATTAAAAGGAGATCTATATTGCAAAATTGTGAGAAACTATATGAGAGTTGTACACATTTTATTGGCCATATTTTAACACATTAAAATGTTGATTCTTTTTATTGGTGTGTTGATGCTCTGTAGTGCATAACTACATTCATATGCATAATAATCATCTTTAAAATGATGTTGACTTTTTTTCATCTGGATATGAACAGTGTTTGGTTTCCTGATGCTAATTATTGAGGGACATAAAGAAATTATGATCATAACAAAGCTATTAATATAATTCACAAGGTTTTTTATACCAGATTGTCTATGTATAATATTGACTCTATTAATTTCCAGGGCCATTGAATATAAGCGATTATGGAAGAACTGCCCTGTCATGGCCATAAGTAAATCATGTCATATGCTCCATTGGATAAGACCTCTTAAAATTATATTGTGATCTATAAATATGATCTGGACAAAGGATGGAAGCCTTTATAGTAGGGTAATGACAGTGTCAGAGTAAAGCAAAATATAACGTGAAGGTTTGGAGTCTTTGTTGCCAAAGTTGCTCTTTGTTTGGCTGTAGTCTGGGACAACATACCACTGATTTCACTGGTTTTCTATTTCCTATTTGTAAGGCTAATAGAAAAACACTCTTTCCAAATGTTCTTTCCAGCTCAATAAATCATATTTGGCTTTTAAATATGAGTTTTGTTGCAAATATAAGATTGTTGATCAGTTCTATTAGCTCTTGTTGTATTTTCACTCATTAAAATCTTAGCAATTTTTAAATGGGAAAGTTAATTTCATGGGAAACATCTAGAATCATAGTCAGGATTTATCTTACACTTTTTAATATTGGAAATCACCCAAATGTTCTTTCCAGCTCAATAAATCATATTTGGCTTTTAAATATGAGTTTTGTTGCAAATATAAGATTGTTGATCAGTTCTATTAGCTCTTGTTGTATGTTCACTCATTAAAATCTTAGCAATTTTTAAATGGGAAAGTTAATTTCATGGGAAACATCTAGAATCATAGTCAGGATTTATCTTACACTTTTTAATATTGGAAATCACTGCCAAACTGAATGGTTTGCCCTTCCTTCTTCAATGAATGCCTCAGTCTGGTTCAAGACTAGACTCTGCTGAATTTTCTATGTAAACTAGTTCTCTGAGAAGTCAGAATTGCTGAAAGTTAATTAAGATTTGTTTACATGATATCAGAAAGTGGAAATTTTTATTGCATGTTTGTCATAATGATTAGCATGTTTTTACTTCGAAATACAGAATGCAATTACCATAGACAACAATTAAAATCTGCCGAATAATCTTTAAAAAATAATAGTCATGTCATTCTTTTTGTTATAAACTAGAAAACAGAGTAAATATAAAGCTTGATCTTTTATTTTAATCCTTGTTTATATATTAAAACATTAAATTATATAAACTGTAATTTCTATTATCAAACTAACTCTCTTTAAAAGTTTTCTTGCACATTGGTTCCTGTTATATATAAAATTACTTTTTATGTTCCTTTGTTAGTTATTCTTAATTCATTGACTTGAATTTATTAATAAAACTTTCTTGTCTGTTTCATGCTATGAGGTTTTACGTGAATTTTAAAATGCAGGTTTAAACCCCTCGAGGGTTCTGTGCACAGTAAATCTAGATTTTTATTAATTTGCAGATACTTCTTAACTAAATGACCAAAAATAAGTCTGTAAATTGCTAAACCTCAATTATCTCACCACTAACATTTGTATTAGACACATACAAACTTATTAGAGTTCATGAGGAAAACAATTTTCATTAAATTATCAATCAATAAATGTTATCATGGGCCGTGAACATGCTGAAATCTGAATCTACAAATGGATAATCATCAGGCAATTATATGTAAAATTGGATTTATACCCATGACCAACTTTAATTTCTCACAAAACCAATTGCTTGCCCACCAGTAGCAAGTCATGAATCCACCCAAAAGTATACACCTGCATAAAGACAAATGCCTCTCTGTAGTAATAGCACAATAAGATGAATACAAATTTCTCCAGCACTTACTGTATAGTCACCATGACTTGGTTAGTAACCAACTGCTTTCCTAAAGTAGTATCTGACATTTCTGTTTCAGTTAGGCTATGGTCAACCTCTCCACAACAATCATCTCTAACTTGTTTGTATCCTTAACCTCCATTTCTTCTTAAATTTAGTTACTCTTCCATTTTCTTTAAATCTTTGCTAAAATACAGGTAACAACAATAGAATTCCTTTCAAAGAAAATAAATAATTTTGGCTTTTTCAATCAGTTAATTTTCTGATAGATCCTTGTACAGTGAGACAATAGTAAAAGTTCTTGACATTGCTATACTATACAGCATTTGGCAATGCACAGTGAGCACATCAGTAAAAAAATAAAATCTGTGTATGTGTAATTTTGTAATTTTGAACCTCCTTATTTCCATAAATGCTTGTTTTGGTGTAATTAACATTACTTACATGTCACAGCACTTTACTCTAGATAAGCACCAGATTTTCAGACAATTACCCCATCTTAGAAGTTCATGTTGGTTCGCTTACTGGAATAAAACAATCAAAATTAAAGTTGTATATGATTTTCTTATTTAGAATTCAGATCTAGAGATGCATGAATTACCTGTGCCTGGACTTCTGTTTATGACTTATTTCAGTAGTACTTGACTAACTTATCTACCATCATAGAGCCCTCACCTAGTAGCTAATGAAAATAGAAGTAAACCCCCACAGCTAAACACTGAGCTGAACTGGAATGCATAAGCAAGGAGAGAGGTATGATAATAAAATGGAAACAAGACCAGGCTACAGAAACCCACAGCGACAGCTGGCCTGAACAAGGGGGAGATAATGGTCCCCCAGACTAATGGCTGGGAAACCAGCATTGGACTGACTCAGACCCCCTGAACATGGGTCTCAGTTAAAAAGCCTGGGCAGTCTAAGGAACCACTGAAAGTGGTATGAGGATGTATCCCTGATGCACAAAAGGACTTTGGGAGCACATTCCCCATGGAGGGATACTCCCTTAACCTAGAGGCAGGAGGGAGGGCCTAGTCCATACTCCAAATGACTTGACAGATTTTGTTGATCCCTCCTGGAAGAAATCACCCTCCCTGTGGAATATGCGTGGGGGATGGGATGAGAGGGTGGTCGGGGGAATGAGAAGGAGGGAGAAGGAACTGGGGTCGATATGCAAAATAAAAAAATAAATAAAACTTATTAGTATATTTTTGCTAATAATTTTTCTAGATATTTAGGGTTGTCAAAATACATAATGAATTTTAAAATGCATAATGAATTTTAATGTTTTCATAGTTTCTCTAACGAAACGATACAAGTACTATTTAGTGAGGACAGAACATTTCAAGTAAATTATTTAATGTAGTATAGTAAGATGTCCTTGTCCTAGGAAAGAGCCTTCAAGGTAAGAAATATAGAGTTTATATAAGAAAGAAGTAGATATTTTATATAGGATAATCATGGCAGGACTAACACAGAAGGTGGTATCTGAGCAATAACTGAAAATATATAATTTTATGTTCACCCATACATATGGCAGAAAGGTGCTTCAGAAGTTAGTAGCAAAAGCTGTGAAATATGTACTGGCTGAACTGAACACAATGGAACACAGAAGCCAACATTGATAGAGTAAGGAGATTACACAAATTATCAAAATCAGGAAAATAATATATACATGGACATATTGTGATATATGTAACATATATTAATTTCTTGATATATACACATATATACATGTATATTTATTGTGTACCATGTGTGAACTTTGAAACTTTATTGTAGTTCTTTAGTTACAGTTATAAGAATAAAAGCTGGAGAAGGGGTGGGGTTGGTGGTCCTCAGTAAGGGTTCTAAGTGAGTGGGGTCCCAAGGTAACGGACCAGGTGGGAGAGCATAGCAGGTTACATAGCAGATGAGGGGGACTAAGGCGGCTAGGCAAAACAAATAACATGCCAGGCGGATAGAGCTTAAATGAGGAGTTTATTTAGAACGGGGAGTGAGGGAGAAGGGTAGAGACATAGAGGCACTTAGAATAGAAGAGGAGAGAGGGGGAGAGATAAAGGGGAGAGAATAAGAGGGGGTTAGCTGGTGGGCAACCAAAAGAAGAGAGAGCAAAAGAGAGAGAGGAAGAGAGAAAGCAAAAGAGGCAGGGATCTGACTTTTAAAGGGGTCCTTTACACCTGACTGCAGACTAGTACTCATGGAACCCTGGGCTGACCAGAGTACTGCCTGAGTGCATTCTGCCAGGTGACAGGGACAGGCCAGTGTAATGCCTGAATTCTTTCATTCTCACCTTTTCTTATTATTAAAAAGGTGAGGAGTTTGGCATGGCAGGTTAGGGAATAAGGACATTGAGTTCTCAGTGCTTCCTGTTGACTTGGGGCATTGATTGTCTTTCGGGGAATATCAGAAAGCTGGGGTGCTGCCATATTCTGGTAGCTGATTGTTTCATCGCAGTCCTGATGAACTCTGGCATCTCTTTGAGCCTGGAAAGATGTTGGCAGAGCAGAGGACAAGGTTAAGTTTAGAAAAAAAAGTTTTTTTTTTTTTCCTTAGGTCCTGGTACTTGAGGGGAGAATTGCAAGATGGGGGAGGGGTTCCCGAGGTTAAGGAAGGAAGTCCTGGGACCAGGGAAGGGTTGAATATTTATTTGGAGTGGGCCATTTAAGTGGGTTCAATTCAGTTCCATGGAACTTAAAAGAATCCTTTGAGTTTGTGAAAACATAAATTTTAAGACACTTAACAGCATATTCATGTTAGAAACAATTTGGCTGAAAGAATTAACACATGCAACTGACAGATCTTTAGCACAATGAAAAACACCTTAATTTTGAGCTTATAGTTATAGCTATGATCATATAGTGGCATAGTATAGTGTTCACTACTCTGTCAGAATTGGATCAGTATCTCATTAAAACTTTATTGTTTAGTGTTAAGAGTATAAAAAGTCACATCCTTAAAATATCCATTTCTGTAATCTGTTTTCTAACAGTTGAAGCCTTGGCTGCTGCTTTAAGCTGACAACGCTACCAGTTGTCAAAAGCATCAGAGTTCTTGAGAGGGATAAAATTTTACCTGGATGATTAGAGAGTAACAGAGACTTACTAGCTGGCAGCAAGGACAGCCACCCCTAGGTCTTCCACAGTTGTTCAGGTTAGAGGCTTTAAGGGCATCTGCCTTCTACTGATGGCACGAGAGCTGTGGATTAAGAGCTTTTGGAAGACTTACCTAACGTTAGCCCAAGAAACCTGGAGAAAGTCTATTCCACTGCCCTTTTGTCCACGGTCCTTAGAATCATTTACAGCTAAAGGCAGGATTGCTCAGTGGTTAGCATTGCCACTTTGTGGGTAGAGTTTCTTCAGTGTCCACCAGTCTTCTTGGAGGAAATGGGTGATGCCAGCAGCTGGCATGTCTCTCTATTATAAAAGCTTTTTAATGAAACATTTTAAATGTCATATTCTCTAGGTCTCAGAGGATTTGAGGGCTGTCTGACTGTTTAGTATATCTCAGTAGACAAAATTTGTCTTTAGTTACTTGCCTTAAGCATATAGGTGACTAGGTAAGGTTTTATCCCTGTAATTAATTAATCTGTCTGAAAACTGGATCTAAGCTGAGAGGCTGTGGAGGGATGTTTTATGCAGAGCCCTCCAGTCTGACTGTAACTGATTTTAACATGTAGGTTAGATTTACACTTGTAAAGGACAAAGAGGTAGTGAAAAAATTCCTGTTTTAATAGAAGCTTAACCTTTATAAACAGCTTACAGGAAGGACTAGGTCGCAATTTTTTTGAATTTGAAATAGACATTTATAATCTTAAATGTGTACCATCACTTAAAGTTATATAATAATTTAGAAATATTTAAGAGTACAGTTGAATTAAAGTTGTATAAAGACTTAGCTTGCATTTACATATAAAGTTAAAATTAAATCACATGTACAAATATATTAAATAGGACTGGGTAAAATTAAGAAAAACCAGAGTGTGATCTCTGATTTGTATGTTGTAGTAAACAGGACGTTTAAGTTACAAGAAAAGAGATCTGCTGCAAGATTTTTGTGTGAAATGTGTGCCTTACCAGGCCCTGGAAAGGCACACAATTCCACAAACAAGCCTTGTGCAACAGAGTCATTGAAAAAATAAATTAGAGACAAAGAATAAAAGGCAAAAAGTAAATGAATTACAGGTTTTGTTGGCAGCAGAAGCTGGTTAGACTGTTGCTCTGCCTAGGCGGCTGGTGTAGCAGAGGGAAGAACCCTGTGGGGTGAGGCTAGGCCACGTGGTCAAGATGGCGGCTGCCATAAATACATCTTCAAGTGCTGGCAGAAGTCATATAGTTTTGAGATATAATTTTGTTGGCTTTTTTTTCTCCATGAGTAAGGCAGAAGGATTTGTGAAACTAACAGGACACCAGAGTCCAAGGGGTACAACATCCAAAAAGACCACCATAGGTCTGAGAAATGCATGTACCAGTCTAAGGACAATGCTAGGGTATAAAACCCAAGAGACCCCCTCGTAGGTCTGAGAAACGAATGCACCAGTCAGCATGTGTGGTGCTTGGGTACAAAATCGGAAAACCTCATTTGTGGGGAAAAATGAAAAACTCTCGGAGTATCTTGAGCAGATGCTGCCTCAGCTCAGCCCACTGTGAGCCAATGGCATCTGCACAGAGAAGAAACAAAGGAGAAGGGCAGCAGAGAGGATAAACAAGAGAGTGAGACATTTGAACAGGAGTATAAGATGCTTAGTGGAACAGGACACTTTTAGGCAGAGGGAGGTTCCTACCCTGAGATGAGTTGTAGCTGCAGCAGGCAGGTTGAGTTTTAGTGTGACAGGAAGAGAACAGAAACAGACAAGTTTAAGGAAAGAGATTGTTTAGCAGAGAGTTAGAAAAAGCTTGGAAATGTGGTAACTCATTCCATCTACCTATTAGCTGGCAGTAATTGTGGCCAATTTTACTTATTTTCTAGGGAATAACTAGGTCATTTTTCAGTTCAAAGGTAAATGAATCTGGGTGCCTTAAAAAGTGGCATTAAGTTTTAGGCATCCCAGTGGTTTGGAAGGAACTTCCTTAGTTGGTTCATTTCCCATGGGTGAAGTAAAAACTGCCCAATCATTCTTGGAACTCAGCACAAGAATGTGGCCAAGGGCCAGGTGCCCGATAAGCAAGGATGGCAGAGCGTTATTCCAAGCTTGTGAGATCAAAAATGTTGTTGGGGCCATCTGAAGCCAGGAGGACTCAGTCCAAAGGCAGGAAGGCTTGAAGCCAGAATCTGATGTAACACAGAGTGAGGGCAGTATCTTAACTCACCCATGGGAAATGTCCCAGACCCTAAGGAAACGAGTTACTATGAAAAAGGTTACCTTACCAAATTGTAGCCAGTGTGGGATGGTATTTTCAGTGAATTGGTGGATGGAACCGGACTATTGATTCGGGAATCAGGGCCCAGATCAGCTCTGGCTGGCCACCGAGTTCTGGAGGAGTGCCCAACGAGTTTTGGCATCAAAATGTTGTTCTTTCGTTACAGTTATAAGAATAAAAGCTGGACAAGCTGTTTGTGGGGGTCCCTAGTGAGGGTCCCAAGTGAGTGGGGTCCCAAGGTAAGGGACCATGTGGACTCCAGAAGTTCTGCTACTGTTTACCAGTGGGTGTCTGCTTCTGCTTCCATCAGCTACTAGATGGAGGCTCTGGGATGGCATATAAGGTAGTTGTCAATTCCATTATCATGGAAGGGCGTTAAAGGTAGCCTTTCAACTATTGCTTATATTGTTAGTTGGGTTCATCCTTGTAGATCTCTTATATCTTTTAAAACTTATAATGGCTCCTTCTATTATGGTATCTCTTTTCTTGTTCCCCTGTATTCTTTCCCTGTCTCAATCATCCTGTTCCCTCATGCCCACCTCTCCCCTCCTCTTCTCCCCTTCTCTTTCTCCTAACTTCTTCTCCCCTCCCTCCATGCTCACAAATTGCTCAGAACTTGTCCTTTTCCCCTTCTCCAGAGTCCTCCTTGTTTCCTACGTTTTCTTTCCATCCCTCTTCCATGAGGTTTCATATGCAGGCTGATAGAGATACATCAGTTATGCCTGAGCAGTCACAGTGGTTGATTTCTTGCACTTTGGGGAAAAGGTATGAGTCTCTGCTGTAACTACAGTTCACTGTAGTTAAATCACTAAAGCAACCAAGGCTGAAAGTAACTCAAATCTATTTTAATCAATTAGAAAATAGTGAGGAATTATGATCTTCTAGAAGAGTAGCAGTAGTACATTCTTTTCAAATATCTGTGACTCATAGGTGTGGGGAATCTGGCTAAATTTTCAGAAGCAGACCTGATTTTGTTCCTTTTGAGTGGGTATTAAATCCAATTAGATAGCTGTTGGTTAGCAGTCCCATGTGAATGTCATTTATTATAATTATCCAGATATCTTGCGATGATAGTAATTATTCTGGTTCATAGATATTTCAGGTTATAGGGACTTTTAACCAATTCCCTTCCATGACACAGTTTACATAGTATTTTCTGGTACCATGGAAACTACATTTCCAATAAGTCACTTTCAGATCACATCTATCTTCACATGTGATAGTCTGGTGTCCTAGGTGTGCATTGCTATCAGCAATAAACACCCACCATCAAGTCCTGTTAGGCAACTAAAGGCTACATCAGTAGTTTATGTATTTGGGGGAATTACTTGGAATACCATTACCATTCAAACAGTAGTTTCCCATTCTTGGGTGAAGTACTGGGATTTTTGTCACTCTTTGTTGTTGATACTTCTGGGGAGCATTGTCAATAAAATGGATTAATTTCTTTGTATAGTAGTTTAATATATAATATTGAATATATATTTATGCATATAGATCCTATAATACATAATTACATATAACTTCCATATACAACCATTCCTTTAAAATATGTAAAATATAATTTTAATAAATTGAAGATATGATTTTTGAGGACTTTATCAAACATTACTGGCATTGGTTATTTCCTTCCTCCATCCCTCCTCTCTCATTCTCAATGCCTGTTGACCTCCCTATTACTACCCTAGTAGGATCCCTCTTTCATATCATTTCACCAGTAACTTGCTATGACCCTTGAAGCACACAGAACAATTGCCTTTGGTACCATTTACATTCCTGATTTCTGTGGTTACTTTATCTTCTGTGCTCATATCTGAGGATTACAACTAAGAAAAGGAATGTGAGCTATCTATCTTTTTGAGCATATATGCATTGCCAAAGGTTACCTCATTAAGATACAATATAAAAAGCATTAAGACTATTTATTGCCTAACAGTATGGCTATCACGATTATTTTAACACTTTAAATTTTGGATGCTGTCTTAGCTAGGGTTTCTATTGTGGTGAAGAGACACCACTGCCACAGCAACTTTTATAAAGAAAAATATTTAAAATGAGTAGCATACAGTTTCAGAGATTGGGTTCATTATCATGTTGACAGAAAAGATGGGGGCATGCAAGAAGGCATGATACTAGTGAAGGAGCTGAGAGTTCTGTATCTTGGTCTGGAGGCAACATGGGGTGAACTGTGTCAATGGTGTTATTTGAGTATGGGAGACCTCAAAGGTGACACATTTCCAACAAGGCCATTTTTACTCCATCAAAGCAACATGGGGGACATTTTCATTCTAAATGCTACAGGTGTAAAATAAGTCATGAAATTCTTTAATAATTTATGATAATTTCATTCTTCTAAATTTCATATTTTATAATCAATTTATCCAAAGTTAAATCTTACCTTCCTGAAATTCTTAAACACACACACATATTTAAATGTTATTGTGTAGGGAATTTCATCGTATTTATTTTATTTTTATCTCATAGCTTTTACAATATCTATTCATCCAATAAATACATTATTTCCTTTATATATAAATAGAAATGTATATACTTGCATTTATTTAACATATTAGATAAATATAAATATTAGACAAATAATGAGCATATGACTGCATTTTACACTTGATTTCAACCTAGGAAGAAATATGGGAAAGGGATTAGAACAGAAAAATAATAGTAGTTGTTATTTATTGGATAATATTGGGCACTTGAGAGGTCAGAACTATTATATGTTTGAAGATATGAAGAAACAACCAAAGGGAAGACATATCAGAAATGGAGAAATATTGACTCCTACCATTCTGGTGACTAGAATTAAATGAATAATTCAGGTACTTTTGAAATTAGTAAAAGAAACATTTAAGAGATGATTGTGTAAGAGAAATAATGTTACTAATATAAATAATTACATAAATTTACATGAATACATATATAATTATATGTTCACATACTTTTATTCTATACCTCTCCTAATTACTGAAGTACTGTATGTGTAGAAAACAATATGGTGCTAAAAATTTCTTCTTTTGTAACAATAGAGACAGTTATCATCATTGAAATGGAAACATATTTATAGAGTCAATATTTTTATAACATTTAGTTCACATGTTTTCTTATATTCAGTAGTTTAATATATGATTTAAAAAGATGTGATGATCTTTAAAACTCCTTGTTCATGATGTTATTATTGGTAGAAAACAAAAAGCAACAACCTTAAAAATAAATGTAGAAAAAAGAAAAGAGATTGTACACTCTCAACTGAAGAAAGTAAGTAAGAGGTGTTATTTGGTCCTAGAAAAATGAGGTAGGTTTTACAAATTGATCTATGTTTAGATGTGATTACTTTTTCATATGAGGGAATTTATTAGTAGTCACCTCAAGAGATACCAAAATATGATGTACTTTAATAGATTTTTGTCATTTAAATTTCCACTTAATATGGATGATTTGAATGAGAATGTCCCCATCTCAATGGGTTAACATGTCTTTATATTTGTTTACCCACTTGTGGAAGTGTTTAGGAATATTTAGGAGGTAATGACTTAAAGGAGTGTATCACTGGGAGAGGCTCTGTATTTTCAAAAGACTCATGTTCCCTGCTTCCAATTTTTAGATGAAAATGAGATCTCTCAACTGTTCTTGTCACCTTTCTTTGTTCTAACATTCAAGAGCTATGACATTCTGAAAGTGTAAGTTTCATTATATGCTTTTTAGTGTAATAAATCACCTTGGTAACACTTTTGTCAAAGCAATAGAACAATAATTAATACAGTTTGACAACAAATAGGCAGAGCTATTCCTGCTTTCCAGCTATAATGCATATGCACCAAATGGGATTAAAATTTTTGAGATATGGAGGATGACAAGTTTGTGCTGTTTCTTGCTATTTTGCTACCTATTGTGAACTTTACAGATACTGAAGTAAAAATCTGCCACAATCAACAATAATTTGAAGGCTACTCTGAGCGTCAGAACAAGGAGTCCTAGTAGTTGATGATTGTTGAGCATTATACATATTACAATAACTCTGTCATCTCCTCAGATTCATTCATGAAGAAGAAAGAAATGATTTTCTATGTCATAGATGTTTTTTATTAGTTTTCTCCTTACTTTCCTACTTGAAGAGGAAGCAACACGAACAAATGTAGGACTAATATAAATATTGCCTCTCTTTTACTACACAAGGATAAAGAAGAGTAAACATTAGGTAAAAATTCATGTTATCAGTGAAGTAAAGCATATAAGCATATATGTTGTTTAACTGGCCACAGTGGAAAGCCAATACAGTCAAAAGAAGCGGCAGCAAAAACAATCTGTATTAAGCAAAAGCACACATGCGGAACTTAAAATCATATTCGGCTATCTGATATTAAAAGAAGAAACAGAGAAAGAATAATATATAAATAAATGACTCTGTTCCTAAGAATATATTCCAAAAATATTTACAAACTGACTCTGAAAGACAGAATTAATCTTGTATATTTTACTGTCTTCTTTAAAGGCTATATTTGACTTGATACTCAATTTAACAAAACCAAAACTATTGTTGGTCATGCTCATCTACAATGCTCTCAAACCAATTCTTCCTCTGTTCTCCCAATAGTAGTAATACAGTACTTGGAACACTTTAGAAGTAATTTGGAGAGCTAAAATTCAAAGTGAATTTATTTTAATTAAGAAACACCATACTGAATAATTAAACATGAGATTTATTGATATAGTATCTGAATTATCTTCCCCCCCCCAAATAGCACAGTACCAAAGATGTTGATGTCATGAATTCTGCCCAGGTCTTGGCTTTTATTTACCTTTTACCTTGATAAGTCTCTGTTAAAAATAATAAAAATAATCACGAGAGCATGTGCTCCCCTGCTACATCACTAACAACTTTTGTAAAAAATGTAATTCCAACATGTCTAAGCAGCAAGTCAAATTAACACCCTCTAAACAAGGGAAACCAACCAAGCAGTAAAATTAAATTTCAACCATAATCAAACTTTTGTACTTAATCACTTCACTGTTTATACATCTGAACACAATTATCTAAACTCATTAATAAATTAAGGAATCTTATTTTTTGTATTGAAAAATGAAGAGGTAGGGCTTTCATCTATATTTATTCAAGAAAACCCTTTCTGACAAAGGAAAGTCACAGCAGATTTTAAGGAAGATATTCATTACTAAAACTTTACATTTCCCATTTTTCTACCCTGATAACTAAATTTATGTATAGACTAACATAAAGAAAAATAAAGTTACATATTTTTACTTGAATTCGTAAGAATATTATTCAATTATCAATCCAATGTTTGTACTTCACAGTATATAAAAATTTGCTGGCAATTACACATAACGCCATTTTTTTTAACTTATCTAGCAGCTTTGCTAATTTTTGATACAGAATTCACTCAGTTACCAACAGAAAATAATTAGTTGTCTATTTAAGACATGTATAATTCATAAAATAGTAAATTACACTATATTATGTGTTTCTTAGAAACTAGGAATAATAGATTGAAAAAGATGTTATTTCATCTATATTAAATGTTATTAAACAATGCATTTTTACCCAAATCAAATTAATTATAGACCATTCTTTTAGTTGAATAATGTCTTGAACAACCCTAGGCAAATTTTGTTATCACTTTTACTGTCACTGTTTATCATATACCCTCTTTTTTTTTAACGAAAGCAAGAATTTTTGTGTCATTCACAGGTCAGTCCATATAATGATTGTAATAGTGGCTTTAGCAATGGGTTAGCAGTTACCAGCATGTACTGCTCTTGCAGAAGAAACAAGTATGAGTCCCAGTATCATTTTGTAAGGCCACGCATAACACCCTGGCTTATCTCCTGCCTTCTGTGGGTAGTGCATTCATTTGCACACACACACAGGCACACACACACACACACACACACACACACACACACACACACATACTTGTGTTTAAAACTAAATCTTTTAAAAAAAAGAATTGTACTTTCCACACTGCAGAAACACATAGAGACAGCTGACCTAAACAAGGAGGAGCTAACAGGCCCCCAGACTAATAGCTGGGAATCCAGCATGGGACTGACTCAGACCCCCTGAAAATGGGTCTCAGCTAGAAGGACTGAGCAGTCTAAGGGACCTCAGACAGTGCAATCAGGATGTATTCCTGGAGGACAAAAGGACCTTGCAGACATATCCCTCATGGAGGGATAGTCCCTTAACCTAGAGACAGGAGAGAAGTCCTCGTCCCTACTTCAAATGACTTGACAGATTTAGTTAACACCTCCTGGATGGCATCACCCTACATGTGGAGTGAGGGGAATGGGATGGAAGGGTGGTCAGGGTACATTCAGGGGTGGTGAGAGAGGAAAAGAGGAAGGGATGGAGGGAAGGATAAAGGGAGGGATGGAGAGGGAATTGGGATCAATATGTAAATAAATAAATATAAAAAGAACAAGCATGGTAATAGTTGCTATGGGAATTGCTGATTCTATTACATTGTGAAGATAGGCTGGCACAAAATAATCTGATGGGAATGGCAAAAGTCCTAAGGCCTCTACAACAGTTTGGAAATGATCCAGAAAAACTGAGCCACATGATGGCTATCATGTCTTATGTGATTTTCATTCCCACCTGTTGTGTACTTATGAGACCTTTAATATTTGTATATTATTGAACTATTTGATTTATAAAAATGTCTTATAAATCATTTATGCCTTGTCTAAGGAGTAATGCTACAAAGCCCCAGGAAAATCTTGAACATTGTATCCTACCTGATTTTAGGGAGATGCCCTTATCTAATTGAGGCCGTCCTGATGACAAAGAAGCCAAAGATCTCTTTATGAGGGTATAAGATAATCTTTTTAATAATTTTAAATTTATTATTATTTTTTCTTATTTTACATATTGATCCCAGTTCTCTCTCCCCCACACCCTCTCAGGACCTCAGGCTCTACTTCCATCCATCCCATTTTCCCTCAACTTCACAGAGAGTGTGATGTCTTTGATGAGGGATCAACAAAATCTGTTAAGTCATTTGGAGTAGGGACTAGGCCCTCCCTCTTGCCTAGAAGATAAATGAGTATCCCACCATGGGGAATATGCTTCCAAAATCCTTTTGTGCACCAGGGATACATCCTGCTTTCACTGTCAGAGGTCTCTTAGACTGCTCAGGCCTTTTGAGACTCACATTCATGGGGTCTGGGTTGCTCTAATGCCAGTTTCCTAGCTATCAGTCTGGGGGTCTATTTGCTCCAACTTGTTCAGGTCAGCTGTCTCTGTGGGTTTCTATAACCTGATCTTGTCCCCATTTTCTTATCACTCCTCCTTCTCTAAAACTGAATTCTAGGAATTTGGCTCAGTGTTTAGTTGTGGGTGTCTGCTTCTGTTTCCATCAGCTACTAGATGAGGGCTCTATGATGGCAGATAAGTTAGTCATCATTCTCATTATCAGGAAAGGGAATTTAAGGTAGCCTATCCACTGTTGTTCAGATTGTTAGTTGGGGTCATCATTGAAGGTCTGTGGACATTTCTCTAGATTTAGTTTTCTCTTCAAACCTATAATGACTCCCTCTGTTATGGTATCTCTCTCTATTTCTCTCTCTCTCTCTTGCTCTTATCTATGCCTACCCTGACTCAATCTTCCTAGTCCCACATGATCTCCTCTCCTCCCTTCTCCTTCTCCTAAGTCCCGCTACACTCACTGCCCCAACTACAAATATGCTCAGATCTTGCTCCTATTTCCTTCTGTGAGGGACCCTATATGAATCTCTTTGGTTTCTCTGACTATGTGAATTATACCCATACATAAATGAGTACATACCATGGTCCTCTTTTTGTGACTGGGTTACCTCACTCAGGATGGTTTCTTTGAGTTCAATCCATTCGCCTTCAAATTTCAAGATTCAATTGTTTTTTTTTTTTCTGCTAGTAGTATTCCATTGTGTAAATATGCCATATCTTCTTGTCCATTCATCAGTTGATGGTTATCTTGGTTGCTTCCAATTTATTGCTATTATTAATAATGTTGCTATGAACTAGTTAAGCAGATGTCCTTGTTGCATGAATGTGGATCATTTGGGTATATGCCTAAGTGTGGAATTGTGGGGTCCTATTGTAGACTGATTCCCATTTTCCTGAGAAACCACCATACTGATCTCCAAAATGGCTGTACAAGTGGGTGTAAGACATTCTTGACACACCTGTCCCTGTATTTACTCAGGAGCAAGATAATCAAAACAAAATAAAATTTCAAAGTGCAACAAGATTCAGTTGGCTAGAGGATTTGGCCACAATCAGACTATAAGCGTCTTCCAAACACGCACTCAGGCAATTCTGTGGCATATAGTAACAAAATTAGATTAGCTGATGTTACCTCTGACCTATACAGAGACATGCTTTTGGGCAAATAGAGATGTAAATTTTGATATAAGCATGTTGTTGCGACCAGGAATATTAAGTTGGGGGATGAATAGACAAGAGCAAGAAAAGAGATACCCTAATAGAGGGAGCCATTATAGGTTTAAAGAGAAAACTGACACTAGAAAAATGTCCAGAGACCTACAAGGATGACCTAAATTAACAATATGAGCAATATTAGAGAGGCTACCTTAAAAACCCTACCCTCATAATGAGAATGATAATTAACTTTATGCCATCCTATAGCCTTCATCCTGTTGCTAATGGAAATAGAAGCAGACACCCACAGTAAAACACTGAGCTGAACTCCTGGTTTTCTGTGGCAGAGGGGGAGGAGTGATAAGAAAATGGGTCAAGACCAGGCTACAGAAACCCACAGAGAACGGTGACTTGAACAAGTGGGAGCTCATGGACCCCCAGAGTGATAGCTGGGAAACCAACACTGGACCAACGAAGACCCCCTGGAAATGGGTCTCAGTTAGAAGGCCTGTGCAGTCTAAGGAACCTCTGACAGTGGAACCAGGATTTATCCCTGGTACACGAAAGGAACCTTAACCTAGAGACAGGAAGTAGGGCCTACTCAAAATGACTTGACAGATTTTGTTGATCCCTCCTGGAAAGCCTCACCCTTCCTGTGGAGTGAGTGGGGAATGGGATAGGGTAGGGCAGTGGCATGGGAGGATGGAAAGGAGAGGGAACTGGGATCAATATGTAAAATAAGAAAATAATAATAATTAAAACAATGAAAAATAAAGAATGAGATGCCAGTACCTCCCTTCTTAGAAAAGTTAGTTCATAAAATGCCACTCTGGTATCACATACCTAAGGAACAACAAAATGCCAGGATTAGACATATAGACAAATTCTATAAAGATATATAAACATTGTATTATGTCAAAATTTAATAATAACTGTAGCAGCTTTGGCACTCTGACCATAAAGAGTTAATAATACTCTGCTTGTGACATGGGAATTTGCCAAATCTGGCATGGAGATTTTATTTTGGTCTAGTGCCATTGTATCCTCAAATGCTACTAGCCTGATAACAGGTCATCATATGCCTCTAGGCTCTTAAAAATACATTATGTGGTTAATTAGTAAAAATTGTTACAAAAGATAACTGTGTATCAATGATGTCAAATAAAACTTGTGGGGAAAATGGTTATAAATGATAATTCTGTCCCTCATGGTTTATCAGTGATGGCTAAACTTATGAAACCAGAAGTGTAAAACAAAATGTTAAACACATGTCTGAAAACAAAACTGATATGATCTAAGTTTTGTAGCAAAATGAATCTATCCCTGCTTACTGAAGTCTGCATAAATATAAAAGTGCTCTGGTTGCTAGTCAGTCAGGCTGCAAGATTCTCCAAACCATAATGCCTGGTTCAATCCATCTCTCACTTTCTCCTTACATCCTCTGCTGGGAAATGTCCACTGCCCAGGGTATCTCCTGGAAATATGTTATCAATTTTTTCCTATGATTTTTTCTGTATAGAATGAAAATGAAAAAATAAAAAATAATATCTTAATGAATGCAGATTATTAAAGCTTATTGAAATAAAGAATGTAGTCAAGGCTACTTCCTACTTTCCGGCACAGGAGGTTCATTGTGGCTGGATTTATGTTTGGTTTTTAATCCATTTAGACTTGAGTTTTTGCATAGTGTTTTGTATGGATCTCTATGCATTCTTCTAAATATTGACACAGGAGAACACTTCCTAAACACAACACCAGTAGCACAGACACTGAAAGCAACAATTAATAAATGGAACCAACCACCTGAAACTGAGAAGCTTCTGTGAGGCAAAGGACACAGTAAACAAGGCAAAACAGCAGCCTACAGGTTGGGAAAAGATCTTCCCCAACTGTACATTTCACAAAGAGTTGATCACCAAAATATACAAAGAAATCAAGAAACTAGACACAAAAAATACCAAATAATCCAGTTTTTTTAAAAAAAAAAATGGAGTACAGATCTAAACAGAGTCATCTTAGAGAATCTCACATGCCTTAAAGATACTTAATGAATTGTTCAAAATTCTTAGCAAACAGGGAAATGTAAAGCAAAGCAACTCTGAGATACCACCCTACATCATTCAAATTGGCAATGATAAAACAGAAACAAAAACCAAACAAAGAACCAAAAAAATATCTGATGACAACTTGAGTTGGAAAGGATGTGGAGTAAGAATATTCATCTATTGCTGATGGAAGACAAACTTGTACAGCCACTTTGAAAATTTGTATGGTGGTTTCTCGGAAATCTGGAAATCAATCTACCTCAAATCCAGAAATACTAATCTGGGCATATATACCCAAGGGATGCACATTCATAGCACAAGGACATCTGTTCACCTATGTTTATAGCACCATTATTTATAATAGCCAGAACCTAGAAACAATGTAGATGTCCATCAACATAAAAATGGTTGAAAAAAATGTGGTGCAATTGCATAATGTTCTATTCAGCATGGAAAAAACAAACAACCAAAAAATAAAGAAAGAAAGAAAAAGAAAACAGTGACACCTTGAAAAAAAAATCTTCAGTGAAGTAACTCAGACACAAAAAAGCCAAACAAGGTATGAAGTCAATCTAGCTTATGGTTCCTGACCCCAACGAAGCTAGGTAACAAGGAGAACTCTAAGACAGACATACAAAGGCCACCCTTGGAATGAGAAATAGGCAAAATCTCCTGAGATAACTGGGAGCACAGGCGATGGGGGGGGGCAAAAGTGCTGGAGTCAGGGAGGAAGGGGTGAGGGAAGGAGAACACAACAGAGTTTAATGATTGAGATGGATGGAGGAGACAGAGAAGGAGAGCAAGGAACTAGATAATTTGATCTAGGGAGACAATATGGGATTAGCAAGAAACCTGACACTAAGGAAATTCTCTGGAATCCACAAGGATGACCCATATAAGACCCTAAGCATCAGTGGAGATGGTGCCTAAAATGACATTTGCCTGTAATCAGATTGAGGACTGCCTTTATTATCATAGAATCTTCATCCAGTAACTGAGGGTAGCAGATGCAGAGATCCACACACAGCTAAGCCCTGGTCTCAGTTCCCAGAGTCCAGTTGAAGAGCAGGAGGAACAATAATATGTCAAAGGTGACAAGACCAGTTTGGGAAAACTCAAAGAAACATCTGACTGTAAGCTAGTTGGAGTTCACTGACAGAACTGAGACCAGGGGAACCTGCTTAGGACCAAACTAGGCCCTCTGAATTTGGGTTACGATAGTATGTCTTGGGCAGTCTGTGAGGCCATTGGCAGTTGAAGCAGAGCTTTTCCTTGGTGCTTGATATGGATTTTGGAGCCCATTCTCTTTGGAAGGATAACTTATTTGTTCAGCCGAGATATAGGAGAAAGACCTTGGTCTTGCCTCAAAGAAATGTGCTAGACTTTGTTGACTACCTATAAGTAACTTTACCTTCTCTGAGAACTGGATGGGGGTGGTGTTGGGGGGAAGGAGGGTATAGAAGGAGGAGGGAGGAAGTGGGAACTGGGGTTGGTATATAAAATGAGAAAGATTGCTATTAAAATAAAAAATATTAAAATAGGAAATGAATAATGTGGTCAATGAAGCAGCTTTATTAAATTATGTCATGGAGAAGAAGATTCTGTTATGTTTTGCTGAAATTGCATTTAGGATCTGTTAGTTATTCAAGTAGAATTGCCAAAATCTATTGGCACAAAGCTAGAATTTTGTTATTATGGCAGCCTGCACATCAATAGCAAAATTGCAGTATTAATTGAACATAAGGAGAATAAGTCAGGAGAAGTTTCTAAGATGGAACTTTGTAGTAAACCAAAGGTGTTGATAAAAGAGGAGACAGTAAACCCTTCAAAGAAAGTGATGATAAGAAAGAATGGACATAGGTGTTATAAAAGAGGAGGATACATAATATGAATACTGGACAGTAAGCACTATCATTTTCTCTCTCTCTCTCACACACACACAACACAACACACACACACACACACACACACACACACACACACACACACACACCCTGTAGAGAGTTGAATTCTTAGAAGACAGCAGATTCTGGGGCTCAAATTCCTTTAAGCAGTGATTACTTAATAGTAATTGCAACCTTGATTGATTGGCAACAGAAACCTGTGGCAATTGCAGAGGAATGTGTAAAATTACAATCAATTCTTAGTGTCTCTACTTAAAGGGAAGTGATAATTCCTCCCCCTTTCCCTCCTTAAACAATACTGATGAAATACTTGCCACAAGCTACCCTCAGGAAATGTGCAAAAACTTTCACAAGATGAGTGTTCTTGGAAGTATATGGAGGGACTTACATAAGCCTTTTTAAGAAAGCAATAGAGGGGAAGTAGGCATTGATACATTTAAATTCAGCAAAGGACCACCACTAGTTGTCACATTCTGAAAGACATTTTGTGTTTTGGTTACTGGTAATGTCTTCCGGATATAACCAGCCAAAAGTATAAGCAGAAGGTAAGGTTAACTCAGTATCAAAAACTCTTTTCACAGCAACTCATACAATTCCAGAGGTGGCCAATAATTGAATACCATGGGAGCATAATGTATTTCTAGTAAAAGATAGAAAATAGGATATTTGGCTCTGCAACCTTTTGTGCAGTAAACAAAGCCACAAAGATTACTTTCCAAACTAATTTCAGCCTTTGCACAACTGGGTGCTTTTCTCCCCTTCTCCATTTGTGTTTGCTAAAAGGTGTGTCCCTTAAAAAACATCCTGTTTCTAAAGTACATTTCAGACTTTGATTTCTTGAAAGTTCAGGAAATGTCAATAGAAAAGCCACAAAATCAAGATTTTTGAAAGCTATTGTAACCCATTGTATTTTGTTGTGTTATTTTGTACTGTGTTGTGTTACATACAACAAAAAAATTTTCTTACCTGATGCTTTTAAAACACATGTTGTCTCTGAAATTTAGGTACCAGTAACAGCTATCAAAGCATTCAAAACTGTTGAAATAGACATTTTGTCATATGGATACTTTACAATAAAGATGATTACAAGTATGTCACAATATTATATGTTATTAAGAATATAACTCTTGTTAGAAACTTTTATGTGAAGAAAAATGTGTTTATGTTAACCAACCTCACATGACAAGGTGAAGAGGTGACTTTTAGGAATGGGAAATATCTTCCTCCTAAAAGATTAAGATAAAACGGGTTTTAGTACTGCATACCAAAATAGCTGAATATTAGTAATAAACAGGAAAACAGATGATAATACATTATATCTCAATCAACTATATGAGGCTTCAGAAAAGGCAGTACTCTAATATTTTCTTGTAATACACTAAGAACTATGATTTATGTGAATACATGAGACACAAATTATTGTCCAGAATGCTTATTGATTTAAGTTACATACTACATTTTGTTGATATTGTTAAACAAACAAAAAAAACAAAAACAAAACAAAACAAACAAAAATGCAGAAAATAACACAGGGAATGTGAACAAAATGTTAATGAAAGACAAGTTCTACAGGCTAAGGAAAGATGATATAAGTCTGAGAGAGCTCAGGAGACCAAGAGTACAGTGACTCCCCTTCTGCCTTCTAGGAGAAGAACATTGGAAAATGATGTGACAAACAATTACAAGAAAAAGAATGCATTAAAAGGAGTCTAGGTTCTGACGATAGAAAACTTTTACACCAAAATCAATTCGTAAAATATAGAGACTATTACCCTGACAGCATATATATATATATATCTTTGATTCATGACTCTACATTTAAAATTTTATCCATTTTTCTGATCTGTTACTAAAGAATATCACTTATTCAGAAGCAGAATTTTAACATTACTTGACCAAAGAGTGAGCTGTGTAGAGCAGTAAGTAATGCAAGATCAAAGGTTTAGTTCCTAATAATTTACTTAGAGAATAACCCATGAATTTGGCATGCATTTCCCAAATTTCAGGGACTAACTTAGAAGAGAATCTGTATTATAAAACTCCAAGATCAGAGAGTCCTAGAACAAAGCAGTGTCTTGAAGACATGACAAGACCACAAGATCAGTGTATTTATGGACTCACAATACCTGGGATTGCCTGCATATGATAAAGACAGTTAACATTCTAACATGAAAAAAAATGGTTCATTAGCCCAGCACCATTCAACTGTGCAGCTATAGATAGTTTCTGGCTTCAAAGGGAAGAAATGTCAGTTTCTTTAAGGCTATGGCTCCTAGTAGGTGATAATTTTCCAGGGTATATCTCCACACTCAGATAGATGTAGACAGTACTACTTGGAATGGATGGGTTGTTAAATTTATGGAAAAAGGAGACATGAAATTGGAGAGGGCAGGGAAGCAGGAGTGGTCTGAGAGGAGTTAAAGGGAGAAGATTGGGTAAATATAGTCAACATATTGAATTGATCAATATGTGATCAATACATAGTTAGAAATTATCAAATAATAAAAAAATTACATTTTAACGATTAATCAATTTGGTGTATGGATTTCAGCAAATTTTATTTTTCTTTAATTTCTATTTTTTTAATAACACTTTCATTTTATGTTCATGCATGTTTTGTTTGTATGTATGTAATTGTATGTTGTACATGTCAAGGGTTCATTGAGGCCCAAAGCACATGTTGGATCACTTGGAACTTGTGTTGTATTGGGGGCCTCCACATGGGTGATGGAACCTGAATCTTACTAACTTTTCAAGAACAAGTATCTGGAGGTTGGTAGCACATACCTTTAATCCCAGCACTTGGAAGGAAGGGGCAGGTAGATCTCTTTGAGTTCAAGGCCAACCTGGTCTACAGAATGGATTCCAGGATATTTCCAAATCAATACAAAGAACCACTGTCTTGATGATGATGATAATAATAATAGTAATACCAAGTTCACTTGGGCCATCTCTCCATCCCACATTTTTACTCATGTTTGATATGACATAAGATGCAATATTGACAGCTTTTAAAAGCAATTCTATTTTTTGACATATGTAGATAGTCTTAATTATCTGCATGCAGTATCTATTATTTGATATATTATATCCATGTCAGGTTTTTATCAAAAGTCAATCAATTTTTTCCTCCCAGCTTAATATCCTTTTTTTCAAGCATTTAAGTCTCTTAAATTCTGCTAGTATATCCATGGATGTAGGATCATACACTGGAGTTTGGGTTAGTACTCCTGTAAAAGACTGTCTCTCTCTTCTGCAGCAGTCAACAGGTCCTCAACTTGGGGGTAGAACTTCATGAATCACTTCCCCATATTTACTGAGATTAGGATTGTCTGGATTGTATATATGTCTTGTACATGAATGCATAGTTGCTATGAATCTATGTATGTATTGGCACATTTGTGTTCAGAAAATTTTTGCAACACTAATTCACTGCCACTAGCTCTTTAGATCTTTAGAGCTCTTCTTCTGTGATGACCAGTAAGATTTAGAGAGGAGTAGGATATACATGTTTTGTTTTACCTGCATGTTTAGACACATTTTCCTAGAATCTATTCCTATTTTTTTACTTTTCCTTAATGGGATAATTTAATGGATCACTGAATGGCAATTGTTTATCATGTTCTCTACATTTCATGTTTATTGTTGGGTGATACTAGTTGTTTTCTGTGCATACTCTATTATCAGAACACCTCCCTCTTAATAATCTCAGTGCCACAATACACACAAACACCTTTAAATGTTGTGTTTTCTGAAGTGAATTATCACATCGTGATTTCAATCACAGGTTTCAACTCTACTCTTTTGTCCCTGGCTCCTGGAGGTTATTTGTTACCCTTCCATGTTTTCAGAGAAAAACCATCTCTTTTTTCCATATTTGTTAAGTTCCTATGTAAACATACCATAGAATGTATCAACTAATAAATATCAGATATGAATATCTGGGGGGGGCTTTGATTAGCAGGCAGAAGTGTGAATTAAGTCTGTTCTTACCTCTGTGTAATGAAACTTAGAAATTCTGCTCTGAGAATTCTAGCTTATGTCAGCACTAGCATAGATGTGCCAGAGATTAAACTCAGGTGAACCAAGAGACACTAAAGCATCAGCCAAGTTCATGGTCATTTTCATCTTTTCTTTTTATATTATTGATTTTGTGTTCACTGTCTTGCTGCAAAGTGATGGCTGCTTTCCAGAATTCTGAGAAAGTTCAAGGTGACACATTCTGCTTCTCTTTCAGTGTCTATCTTGGGAAATGGTGTGTGGAGCTTCTGACTTCACCAATACTAATAGTCAAACAGTGTCTTCTCAAAGGCAAGAATGATTGTTTATTTTTGCCAGCATAAATTAAAGCTTTTGGAATCAGCATTTTTCTCCTTACTTCACTCACTTCCTCATCATATTTTCAGACTTTATTAGCTATTGATTGATTTCAAACTGTTTTTTTCTAGAGTTAGCTAATCGTAAATTCTGCTAGCAATCAGTGTTTCGATAGGTTTCTGTACTGTTAAAGTTCAAATCAGAATATGACACCTGATGGCTGATACTCTGTCCTGAACCGCAGCTGGATTGCTTTACTAAAAGAATTTTTGTTGTTTTTAACTTTTTGTCCATAATTTATTACCAAACACAACTCAACTTACTATATGCTTTTCTATTAATAGTGTTCCCCTATTACAGGACACAGTTTTTAACCTTTGAGCTCTAACACAGAACAAATAATATTCAAACATTTGGGAATTAAAAGACAAGGCAGTTTGTGTTGAGCTTAGAAGACGGATAATCTGTGGCCTTAGCTGCATCCATTATTTCCGTATAGTTAAAGTAATATCTAGTATGCCAAAAAGTTTCTGATGGTCTCAAGAGGAGGAATTTTCATCAGCCTTAAAATGTTCCCTCTTTTTTTCTCTTAGAATTACAATGGTTTAGTCAAGTGGTTGATGTGTTCCATAATATGGAAAAACAAGGACCAGAGTAATTTCCATTCTTGGTTTACAACTACTCCAACTTCACTCCTATTCCACTTCATTTTTTTTTTAATTTAAGAATATTCAATTTGCAGAGAAATAGAGTATATTTTCAAGGAATATAAAACAATGGTTTTATTTATATAGTCATTCCACAGTTATTGCCACAATCAAACTAAGCAATGGATTCATAAACACTCATATTGTATACCAGATATCAGAACTTTTTCAGTTTTCCAACAAGATTTTTGGTTCCTGAACTATAAAGCTTGCAAGTCAGCTTTGTAAATCTACTCTGTTTCTTCTAGTAAAAGGCATTTAAATTATACATTCTCAGGAAGACACAGCTGATTCGAACTTCTAATGGCTTTAATTATTTATTATACCTGCCTCTGCCATGTATTTACAAGTAAGACAAAATTTATTTCTTTTCTTTTCTGTGTTTATCATGTTTTGTTTATTCATTCATTCTTGTAAATAAGATAGTTGTTATAAGCTATAAATGTTAATTTTCCTTTTCAGGTATAGGTTTTATTTCTTTATATACCTTTCCAGGAGTAAGATTGCTAACATGACTGATATTACATATAGTTTAAGACTTGTGAAATAATCTTATAAGCTACTATGAAATAATCATGCCATTTGATATTGCCATCAATGTATGTAGGGACAATATTTTCTTAACATTCTTGCCAACATATTTTGTTATTTGTAATTTTACCAATAGTAATTCTAACAGGTGTTACATAATATTTTAAATTTATTTTTCTCTTTCATTATTAATCAGTGAGGTTGAGTACCTTCATATATCTGACAGCTATTGGCCTTTATTATGTGGAAAAAAATGTCTACTCAAGCAAAGTGTTTATGTGTCTCCCAGATACTTTATTTGCTTTCAAATTATGTAATATTCTTATTTTTTGAAAAGTAGACATTTATGTTACTTAACTATTTTCTACAAATACATTTACATTTTTACTAATCATTTGTAGTAAAAATATTTTAAGTTCATTTTTTCATTATTATTTTTTCTCATTTTACATATTAATTCCACTTACCTCCCCTCCCATGCCACCCAACCAGCTTCCCATCACATTACCTCCCACTCCCACTGCACAGGAAGGGTGGTGCCTTCCAGGAGGGATCATTAAAATCTGTCAAGTCATTTGGAGTAGGGACTAGGCCCTCCCTCCTGCATCTAGGTTAAGGGAGTATCCCTCCATGGGGATTGTGCTCTCAAAGTCCTTTCATGCACCAGGGATACATCCTGGTTCCACTGTCAAAGGTACCTTAGACTGCCCAGGCCTTCTAGCTGAGACCCATGTTCAGGGTGTCTGAGTCGGTACAATGCTGGATTCCCAGCTATCAGTCTGGGTGTTCATTAGCTCCCCCTTGTTCAAGTCAGCTGTCTCTGTGGGTTTCTGTAGCCTGGTCTAGTCCCCATTTTCTTATCACTCCTCACTCTCTGCATCTGGATTCCAGTTCTGCTCAGTGTTTAGCTGTGGGTAGTGAGTGGAAAGGGAGCTAGGAGAAAGATAAGTGGCTATTAATTTATATTATGTTAAAGAATATGTCTTCACAAAAGACTCTGAAACTGTTATTATTAGTGATTATATGCCTCTAGGCTAAGGGAGTTTGCTTTCATGGGGAATGTGCTCCCAAAGTCCTTTCATGCACCGGGGATACATCCTGGTTCCATTATCAGAGGTCCCTTAGACTGCCCGGGCCTTCTGAGACCCATGTTCTGGGGGCGTCTCAGTTGGTATAATGCTGGTTTCCCAGCTATCAGTCTGGGGGTCCATGAGCTCACCCTTGTTCAGGTCAGCTGTTTCTGTGGGTTTCTATAGCCTGGTGTTGACCCCGTTTCTTACCACTCCTCCCTCTCTGCAACTTGATTCCAGGAGTTTAGCTCAGTGTTTAGCTATGGGTATCTGCCTCTGTTTCCAACAGCTCCAAGATGAGGGATCTACGATGGCAGGTAAGTTATAAATCTCATTATCATGGAAGGACATTTAAGGTAGTCTTTCCACTGTTGCTCAGATTGTTAGTTGGGGTCACCCTTGTAGGTCTCTGGACATGCCTCTAGAGTCAGTTTTCTATTCAAACCTGTAATGATAATGGCTCCCTCTCTTATTGTATCATTTTTTTTTCTCTCATCTATTAGTCCCCTGACTCAATCTTTCTGGTCCCACATTTTCTCCTGTCCTCCCCTTCTCTTTCTGTTAACTCCCTCTCCAATCACTCTCCCCCCCCCCACACACACACACATGCTCAGGAGCTCTTGGTCCTTTCCCCTTCTGTGAGGAAACATGTATGACATCTTAGGTTCCTCCTTGTATCCTAGTTTCTCCGATTCTTTGCTCTATGTCTAAAATCCATATATGAGTGAGTACTTGCCATGTTCCTCTTTTTGTAATTGGGTTACCTCACTCAGGATGGTTTCTTCGAGTTCCTTTCATTTGCCTGCGATTTTCAAGATTCCATTGTTTTCTTTTTCCCCCGCTGAGTAGTATTTCATTGTGTAAATGTGCCACATCTTCTTTATCCATTCTTTAGTTGAGTGGCATCAAGGTTGCTTCCAGGTTCTTACTATTACAAATAATGCTGCTATGAACATAGTTGAATAGATGTCTTTATTGCATGGATGTGAATCATAGGGGTAAATGTCTAAGAGGGGGATTGCTGAGTCCTGTAGTAGACTGATTCCCATTTTCCTGTGGAACTACCATACTGATGTCCAAAGTGTCTGTAAAAGTTTGTACCTCCTCCTGCATTGAAGGAGTGTTCAGCTTTCTCCACGCCCTCTCCAGCATAAACTGTCTTTGGTGTTTTTGAGTTTAGTTATTCTGACAGGAGTAAGATGGAATGTCAGAGTTGTCTTCATTTGCATTTCCCTGAAGGCTAAGGATGTAGAGCACTTATTTAAGTGTCTTTCAGCCATTTTGGCTCCCTCTATTAAAAATTCTCTATACAGTTCTATACCCTATGTTTTAATGGGGTTATTTTGTGTTTTGGTGACTAGTTTCTTGAGTTCTTTCTATATTTTGGAGATCAGCCCTCTGTCAGATGTTGGGCTGGTGAAGATCTTTTCCAAGTCTGTGGGCTGCTATTGGGTCTTGTGAACTGTATCCTTTGACTTACAAAAGCTTCTCAGTTTGAGGAGGTCTCATTTATTAATTGTTGACCTCAGTGTCTGTGTTACTGGAGTTATGTTCAGGAAACTGTAGATTGCTTTTGGCAAGACTATGTTTATCCTACCTATCCAAGAGCATGGGATAGCTTTCCATTTTCTGTTATCTTCTTTAATTTTTTTCTTTAAAGACACAAAGTTCTTGCTATACAGGTCTTTCACTTGTTTGGTAAGCATTACCCCAAAATACTTTATGTTATTTGTGGCTATTGTAAAGGGTGATGCTTCTCTGATTCCTTTCTCAGCCCTATTATCTTTTGAATATAGTAGTGCTTCTGATTGTTTTTGTTTGTTTGATTTCGCTTTTTTTTTTTTTTTTTTTTTTTTTGGAGTTTATCTTGTATCCTGCTAATTTTCTGAAGGTATTTATCAGCTGCAGCAGTTCCCTGGTAGAGTTTTTCCAGGTCGCTTATGTAAACTATCCTATCATCTGCAAATAGTGATAATTTGACTTTTTCCTTTCCAATTAGCATCCCTTTGATCTTTTTTTGTCTTATAGCTTTAGCTAGAACTTCAAGTATGATATTGAAGAGATATGGAGGGAGTGGACACCCTTGCCTTGTTCCTGGTTTTAGAGCAATCATCTTAAGCTTCTCTCCATTAATTTGATGTTGGCTGCTGGTTTACTCTATGTTGTTTTTATTATGTTTAGGTATGTTCCTGTTATCCTTGATCTCTCTGAGACCTTTTTCATGAAAGGGTGTTGAATTTTGTCACAGGAGTTTTCAATGTCTTGTGAGATGATCATGTGGTTTTTCTTTTGCAGTTTGTTTATATGGTAGATAACATTGATAGATTTTCATATGATGAAGCCTACTTGGTCATGGTGAATGATTACTCTGATTTTTTCTCGGAATTTATTTGCCAGTATTTTATTGAGTATTTTTGCTTCAGTGTTCATGAAGAATATTGGTCTATAGTTCTCTTTCTTTGTTGTGTCTTTGTGTGGCTTGGGAACTAAGGTAATTGTACTGACATAAAAAAAAGTTTGGTCATGAACATTCTGCTTTTATTGTGTGGAACAATTTGAGGAGTATTAGTATTAGCTCTTCTTTGAATTTCTGGTAGAATTATGCACTGAAACTTGAAAACATTTGGCCTTGGAATTTTTTTTTCTTTTTTTCTTTTTTTGTGGTTGGGAGACTTTTGATGACTGTTTTATTTAATTAGGGGTTATTGATCTATTTAAGTTGTTTATCTGTTCTTGATTTAATTTTAGTAAGTGATAGTTATCCAGAAATTTGTTCATATCCTTTGTATTTTCATATTTTGTGGAGTACAGGTTTCAAAGTATGACCTGAAAAATTGTCTGGATTTCCTCAGTGCCCATTGTTATGCCCTCCCCCCTCCTTTGTTGATTTGCATGTTCTCTCTCTGCTTTTTGGTTAGCTTGGATAAAGTTTTGTCTATCTTGTTGATTTTCTCGAAAAACCAACTCTTTGTTACATTGATTCTTTGTATTGTTTTTCTAGTTTCTACTTTATTGATTTCTTTCCTCAAAATGATCATTTCTAGGTGTCTACTCCTCTGGGATGAGTGCTTCATTTTGTTCTAGGACTTTCAGTTGTGCTGTTTATTCTCTACTGTAACTGGAGTCCATTTTCTTCATATGGGCACTTAGTGCAATGAACTTTCTTCATAGCACTGCTTTCAAAGGTAATTATTCAGTGGCACCTTTGAGATTCTTTTTCTAATACTTTTTTGTTAGGGCATTTTTTTTAAACTTTACAGAGCATTTACTTAAATATTATGGTTTCCAGGTTTGTGTTTTTAATGGGGTTTTGATATGTGTGGATGTGTGTGTTTTTGCATGGATATGTTTTTCTTATGTTTTGAAGTTTATTTTTGCCTTTTTTTCTTCTGTTGTTTATTTTTTAATCTGGTTTATTGTTTTTTGGCTAATCTTATTTCATTCGATTTATTTTATTATTATTAATTAGGTGTTTGTTATCTGCGGAAGGACATTGTGGATCCCAGGGGGATGATAGATAAAGAAGAACTAGTAGGAGCTGACATAATCAGAACAATGTGAAAAAAAATCTGAATAAATGACAAAAAGAAAATAATAAAATACAAAATTTAATTACCTAAAGAAGTTCTAGGTATATGTACATATAAAACGTTCATGAATAAAAATGCATATGTTGTACCCACCAATGTTTTTATAAAGCTTTTACCAAAACCATGATGTTGTAACTGCATTTTGCCTATTTGGGAACACTTATGGTATCCATTGAACTAGTACTATACTTTATTAATTATTCTTTCTACAAATGGCATTGTAAATATAAAAACATTGTTTTCATAGCATTTATCAGATATATTGTATCATCTCAGAAATGTAAAAGTGTTCTTCACATGGCTAATAAATCCAGGTAATTACTTTATGTACTTTATATGTAACATACATAAAATGGGTGGTGGCATTACCCTCCCATCATTGGTTGATTTCTCGCTTAAGATCAAAGAAGTTAGTATAGATGTCATAACTAAGCCATTTGAATACAGTATCATCTAATTTTAACTTCAGATAAAATTCAAACGAGACATTACTTATTAATGATGTTGTATTTCTTATTATTCAATGTACATTACTGTACAATTGTGAGTTTTATTAATCAATTTCCATGGCTGTGTGTTGTACACAACGTTTCTGTCCCACATGATCCCACAGTTAACCCCAAATAAACACAGAGATTTATATTAATTATAAACATTTTGGGCAGTGGCTCAAGCTTCTTACTAACTAGCTCTCTCTTAATTATCAACCCAAAGATATTGATCTATGTATTTCCACTAGGTCTTATCTTACCAGAGAATGCTTGGCCCATCCTACCTTCACAGTAGCTACATAGCATCTCCTCACTACTTTACTCTTCTCCCCTAGAAATCTCCTTGTCTGGTAGCACTGCCTATATTTTCTGCCTGGCGTACTGGCCAATCAGTGTTTTCTTCATCATCCAATAAGGGAAACATATATTCAGAAGGACATTCCCCCATTAATGTGTGAGTATAAAGTTTATAAATTTAAACATCTTTAGAGCAATCATGGGAGAAGGGTGTACTTTGACTTGTTTTGTCTGCATACTAAAATACTGATCTTAATATGAACATGTTACACTTACACAATTAAAAATATGTGAGTACATGGTAATGTTTGTATAGTGATGCTGTTCGTAATTCCCAGTACAAGGCAGGACGATAATCTCATACTGAATTTATTCCACTCTGCAACTTACTTTACAGTGGTAAAGTTCCCTTATTTGATGATGGAAAATAATAGAATTGGGATATTAGCTTAAGGACAGATTAAATGATGCATCATTGGCATGGCTTGCATCATGAAACATAAGGTAGGGCACATTGATTATGCAGCTGTTTATATATGCCATTGAGTCTCCTGTGTGTAATCCCCTCATCCATTCTTTTATATGTAAACTGAAGAAACTCATCGGTTCCTGACATCGACTTCAGTAGGATATTTCCCTCTGCATTTCTTGGTGCTCTATGTGAGATAAGTAGGTGATTCTTATTAACCCAGAGAAAGTCACTTAAGCACTTATTACATCTACTATTCTATTTTATTTTACTGTCATATGAATTACTGATCTTCAAGTTATTGTTATTTATATTTAAAAGTGTTTATTCTATAACATCTCAATATGTTATTGCCTATTACCTATTGGTCTTTGTTTACCCATATAAAATATATTTTGTTAAAATATTCTACAAAAGTATAATTTGAATGTATATCATTACACAAAATAATGCTGAATATCCATCCATTTCTTTTCCATTATGTTCTCTTTATTTGTTGTAGATTATTTAGAAATGAGCAGCATTCATTTTATATATTTTCTAGAGATAGAAGTCAAATTACATGGGATCTAGATGCTTGGTTAAGGAACAAAAGCAGAACCTTTTATTAGCTTTGTTTCTGTGGAAACACTCTTTGAAAGATTTGCTTATTTGGTGGTTCTAAATCTACTTAAATTTATCATAATCACCTTTATAATCCTATTCCCCAAATGTATTCAGATTATGATACTTGAATATGTTAAAGAACACAATATTCTCATTAATATTACAGCATATATTATTAAATTGTTTTATTAAAGTACAGATTCTTACAGTAAGCCTTTATGCTCCTTAGATTAATACAGTAGATGTCATAATTCTCTTTATGAACTAGTCTTCATGTCATTATTTGAATAGTTATTGTATATGCAGTATAACTCTGTCATAACCATAGTGATGATTCTTATTTTAAAAACTCCAATAACTTATCAAAATATATTACACTAATGTTAGCATATGTTCTTATGTTGAAATCATACTTACTTTAATTTAAATTCTTATAGGGTACATATCCTCTTACTTAGAGTATCTCTTATAGTAATGGTATTATATTCACATGTAGTTTACAAAATATTAGGTAATACATTTAGATGAATACATGTTTATTTAGTGTGATGAACACTGAGAATTTAGAGAACAATATCCCTTTAGTGTATCACCCACGCCAGCTCTAAAAGGCAGTAAGACATTGCAAAATACATTGTACTCTTTGCAACTATTACTGTGTTAGGTTTTTATGACCAACTCCATGATGGTTTTGACACAGTGACTACTGGCTGTACAGAGAGTTTTGTCTAATAATCACCTTGCAGTTTTCTGCCACATTTCTAAACTGGAAATCTATTGTATGATACTCTCACTGTTATCTAAGGACATTTCCAAAGTAACCCTGGAAAAAAAGACAATCAGGAACAAGAAACAGGGTCTTGTACCTACAAATGCCTTGCTCTATACAATCAAGTGTTCCCTTTGATGAACAATTTTTGTGTAGCTATAAATAAGTTGGAGAGACTTTGAAACAAGTATATACAAAATGTATTACTAAAATTATTGTACTATATATCATAGTAGAGTGATAAAGATAGTGGTTTTTGCACCATGTTAACATTTATCAATTTAATATGAGGTTTCAAGTGAGGACATGATGTACATTTTCTTGAAATCTTATGAATTTAAAATAAACAATAGAATATATTACAAAGATAAAATGCAACTTTCCAATAAGAATAAATTTGCTATTTAAGTTGTCTTAGAGACTTTTCTGAGTGATATGATAAGATCTATTACCTTTGGCTGTCATTACTCTTAATTGCTTCAGTCACTACTGAGTTATCAACATTATACATAATCAGTAAACAGGAGGAAGAGATAGACTAAGCAGTCAATGGACTCCTATGATTCTTCCAGAAAATCTGTAACATCCCATATCAAACATTAACAAACCTTTAAACACCGAGGAATCAAACTTTATTCTGTGCACTTAAATTAAGGCCCAATTCTAATTGGAGAAGCCTCTCATTACTGGATCTCAAAATGGTATACTTCCACAGCAAGGCTCAAGTCAATAATTATGTTTATATTCAGGCTTATTTCTGGGGAAGGTGTTTCAGATTAGAAACCATAGATTGTTTTTAATAGTCTTATTTTGTTTAACTCAATGAAGCATTTACTTTATGCTTCCAAAATATTTCACATAATTACAGACCCCTTTAATATATCCCATGGATTTATTTAGGTTTATATTTTGAATTATAGAATAATTTACAGTGGTTAAATTATGTGTTCTATATCATATATTCAGAAATGTTTGTCAGTTTTTTGAGGTTTGGAGATACATTTCCTCTTAGCCATTGTACCATACTTTTGTGGACTAATGTGGTGACTAATTCATCTTAAGTCATTCAGTCTTCTTCACTTATATTTTAACTGCGACAAGACTTTCATCTCTACTCACAAGATAACTATTCTCTGAGAAAGCTCACCATGGGTGTGAATTAGAAGTCAACCTTTAAATAGCTGAACCTTTCATATGTAAAACTACTGGCAATTCTCTTTGTAGTTTATAATCTTTCACACTACCAATAGTCTGGCCTACAAATGGGAGGTACTGGAGAAATGGTGACAAAAAGATTGATTGAGTAGCAGCCAATCACCAGGCTAGACTAAAATCCATGTCAGGGGAATAAGAATAACCTTCACAATGCCTGGAGCACCAGGATCCACATACATAACTAGAGGAGGAAGTATATCAATGTAATGATGCCTATCAATATTCTGCTAATCTGCTACAGACTTTTGCTTTCCCCTTTTGTCATGATATGCTTCATCCAGCCACTGATAGAAACAGATAAAGACCCATAGCCACCCATTCAGCAAAGGTCTGGAATTCCTGCAGAAAAGGGTGGGGAGGATTGTAGGAGCCAGAGGAGTCAAGAACACCAAAAGGAAACCCACAAAATGGAAGGGAGAAGGATCTGGGATTGGTATGTAAAATAAGATAATTTTTTTATAAAATTGAATCCCCTCATTATTTGTTTTCCTTGTATTATATCATCTGCTGCTTGTTATTTAGACCATTTGTAGCCTCTCTTTTCATCTTACATTCTCCATCTGAGATATACATCTTCTTTACAAACTTCAGTTTCTGTGTATATGTTTAGCATTCCCAATCTCAATTCTAAGTTCAGAGTTTTAGACTGGGCCCCATATTTTTTTTTTATTTTAGTAAATCCTTATTTTATACTCTCCTCTGAATAATTAACCAATAGATAAACTATCTATCTAGTGGTTCACTACCTTCTCTTCAGGGTGAATATAAAATAACAACCATATCAGGAAATGAAAGGTTAGCATAATCCCTAACCTTTCAGTTTGTCTCCGTTCACAACTTACTTCATGCTAAGGACAATACTCATTCTAATTTTTATTTAATATGATAGTTTTGATTGCTAATGTGTTCATATAGGTGGAATAATAAAGATATTTTATTTTGTATTTTTGTGATATTCATGAATATAGATATATGACAGGTGGTCATAAATTCTTATTTTTCTGGAGAATTTGGCAGTATTCATATGAATTATTTAAAAATTTATTCACTTATTGAAAATGATGCATATTGTATAAAATGTAATGTTGCTCCTATGTTTGAGTCTGTTTTGTAGATAATCTGTGGATATTAATTTGAATTTATTTTTCACTACAAATTTCCATGTCTTTCTGCTGATATTGCTGATAATGGATATGATGATTCTTAATTTATAGATATGATGAGTAGACCTATGTCAACTTGACAGAGGCTAGAGTTATTGACATAGGTGAATCTCATTTGAGATAATGCAATTACCTGATTGTTCTGTATTTTATTTATTCTTGATTTAATGCTCCATGTGAAAATGCAAGACCTTTTGTGCATGGCACACCCCTAGGCAATTATTCCTGAGGTGAGTATGAAATCTGCCTTAGAAACAAGCCTTAGAAAGCAAACCAGTCCCCTATGGCCTCTGCTTCATTTTATAGCTCAAAGTTACTTCATTGAGTTTCTTCCCTGACTTCCATCATGGATAAAATCAATGTGATAGGTCATGTATTTGGTTTTTCACTCAGAAAATAATTGAGTGCTCTGAGCTCAGTGCACTGTTCTATTGGTGCTGGGAAGATAATGCAGGAATCAGTAAACATAATGGGGGCATGGCTTGTGTGGTTTCAGAGGGAAGTGAAAACTCTATGAGGGCCATTAGAGAGATATTTTGAATTAACAGCTGTTAAAGAGAAATTTATACTGGTCATTCCAGATTTAAAATTCTGAAGTGACTACAATGACCTTAAAATCATTGTTATGAAACCTTCTGGCCATATTTCCTTGGGGCCAATGCAGACAAGTTGTGTCTCAGAGGCAGGCAAGGCTCTACTTTGTGCTGACAGCCAAACTTGAGAATATATGAGTTTCCCAGTTGGTACTGATTTGCAACACGAAAAGGTCTTGAAGAGCATCTTAGGCTTGGCACTGTGAAAGTCCAGGACAGACCATTGGTGAATGTAGAAACCTTAGGGTTGAATGGTTATGGAGAGAAATTGTGGCTTGACACAATGTAGCAGGGCTACATGAGATAGTAGGTGTGGCTACAGGTAAGCATGAGACTCTGTTGCAATGGAGAACAACTAGCCTATGTGTCCACTTCCAGGAATTGCTACAAATTTAATAAAAATAATGATACATTAGTATATAATAATTCAGTATTGTGAATATCAATGATTTTAAGATACTATAAAATATATGAATGTCAAATTATATCACATAATATAGTCTTTTGTTTTTCTTGTTATAAATTCATTTATATAATGAAAACCCCAAAACAAGAGTAAAAATTTCAGAAATTTGGAAACCTCTAAACTGATTCACAAATACCACAGTTAGGAGAATATTTTGAATAAAAATAAATATTGTCTAAAATAACATAAAATCTGTAAAGAACTTTGCTTCTTTTATCTCTTTCATAGGATTTCTAGAGATATAAATCACTTTCAGATAGCTACATATCTAATTGAAGTTTTAAAAAATAAGTATTTATAAAAGAAATACCATGTAAAATGTTGCAAAAGAAGGTTGGTTTCAAAGAAGCTTTTTTATAAAAAAATTTTTAAACTTTTCTACTTCGATGACAATAGCCATCAGTGCAGTACATTATATTTTGGGGTCATTGCTATTTGATGTAATTCTTTCTATTAACAAATTAACAAAATAAATCCTCAAATAACCATGTAAAATATCAATAATGCTTTCTTATGGAATGAAGCTTTTAAAAAGTTTAGGCAATTCAAATAATTCATCTAAAATGTAAGACATGTATGTGGTTTCTCTCTTTGAATGACAAACTGGAGATTGGTAATAGATCAATATGATGACTGAGAAATTTTCAAATAAATTCCCTGAATGTTCCAGAATTTCTAACATTTTAGAAGGACATCTCTGGATAATATTGAGATTGTTCCCTGATGCTGAGTTCCAGCAGGCTTCCTGAATACCCACAGACACTGCTGCCTCCTCCTCAGTTTTGAGAAGTTATTCATCATTGCACTTGCTTTGACAGTTGCACTAAGTCTCATCATAGTCTTGCTAAATAGCAAGGACAAGACAATACATCATGCACACTTTTTGCGGCAACACTATGCTCTATATAATAAAATCAACTTTTGTTGGTTCAATTTAAGGAATTAATCTGTATGGCATAAGCCCTAATAATAAACCTATGTCAGTGAGCATGCAAAGAAATCTTAGCATTAGACTCTGAAGTTACAGCCTTTTCTAGTTTGCTTTTTTTGATATTGCAATAAAACATATCCCAAAAGCAACTGGGGAAGGAAAGGATTTATTACAGGATACTGGTTATAGCCCATCATCCGGGGAAATCAAGGCAAGAAATGAAAGCAGGAACTTGAAGCAGAAACCACAGAAGAATACTTCTAACTGGCTTGCTCTCTGCTCATTTTCAGCTACTTTTTTTCACGGAGCCTCAGTCCACCAGCCTAATGATGACAACTCACAATGAGCTCAGACCTCCACCATTAATTTGCATTTAACTAAATGCCTCATGAAAATGGCATTAGGAGAATGTGATCTGGAGAATTTTTCAGCTGAGTTTTCCATTTTCTATATACCGCTGATAACTGAGATTAGGTACCACACAATCATTTCATAATTTTGAGCACAGTTAAAACAGTCTTAAGTTTCTAATGGAAATTGGAGTAGTCATTTCTTTACTCTATTGCTTTTTTCTACATCTAAGAGAACATATATTTTATTAAAATTATACCCGAGTAAACATTTTTTGTAAGATTTTTATTTTCTTATGTTACATTTTTATTTATTAATTTAATTGTTTAATTTATTGTACATCCTGAGAGAATTTTCCTTCCCTCCTCTCTTCCCATCCCTCTATCCTTCTTCACCCCCCCCCAACTCCTGCCTTCTATGACCCCATCAATTCCTCTCTCATTTCCTTTCAGAAAGGGGCAGGTCTTTCATGGGCATCAACAAGGCATGACACATCAAGATAGGACAGGACAAAGACCCTGCCCCCACAACAAAGGTGGACAACCCAGCATGGGGAATAGGTCCCCAAAAGCCCGCTCTGGAGCTTGGGACAAGTCCTGATCCCACTTCTAGAAACACCACAAATTAACTTCAAAGTTTCATGGGCATTTTAGATTAGAAGTACAAAGATATTTATTTTAATTATCATAAGTAGAAATTCTTTAATTGTTTATTACTTATTTTGTGTTTTTATCTATAGTCAGATACCTCATCACAAATGTAATTGTTCTTTCATATGTTCATTTCTGCTTAATGTATGTATTTAATACCACATATTTATGCCTTCTAATCTATACCCACGTTCGAGGCACCTTGTGCAGACCTATGCTGGTTTGCTATCTGTCAGACTGGGGGTCCTTGAGCTCCCACTTGCTCAGGTCTGCTGTTTCTAGGGGTTCCCCACGCATGATCTTGACCCTTTTGCTTATCACTCGTCCCTCTCTGTAACTGGATTACAGGAGTTTGGCTCAATGCTTAGCTGTGGATTTCTAATGTTTCCATCAGCTACTGGTTGAAGTCTTTAGGATGGTAGTTAAGGTGGTTATAAATTTTGTTATAGGGGAAGAGCATTTGAGGTAACCTTTCCACTATACTTTGCTTCTTAGTTGGAGTCATCCTCGTGGATCACTGGACATTTCCCTAGAGCTAGATTTCTCTTTAAACCTGTTATGGCTCCCTCTATTAAGGTATCTCCTGTTTGCTCTCCTCTGATCTCCCCATGACTCTATTTTCCAGATTCCTCCCTCCCATTTCCCCCTCCTCTTTCTCTTACCTCACTCCTACCCCCAGTGCTCCCAATTTGCTCAGGAGATCTTGTTCCTTTCCACTTCTCCAGGGAACCATGCATGTTCGTCTTGGGGTCCTCCTTTTTTCCTAGCTTCTTTAGGGTTACGGATTATAGGTTGACAATCCTTTATTCTATGTCTATTATTCACTTATGAGTGAGTACATACCTTGTGTGTCTCTTTGAGTCTTGGTTACCTAACTCAGGATGGTTTCTTCCAGTTCCATGCATTTGTTCACAAATTTCAAGATTTAATTTTTGTTTTTATGTTTGTTTTTGTTTTGTTTTCATTTAGTAATACTCCATTGTGTAAACGCACCACATTTTCTTCATCCATTCTTCAGTTGAAGGAAATCTAGGTTGCTTCCAGGTTCTACCTATTAAAAATAATGCTGCTGTGAACATAGTTGAACTAATGTCCTTGTTGTATGAATGTGTATATCTTTTGGATATATGAATAATAATGGAATTGCTGGATCTTGACGTAGACTAATTCCCATTTTCCTGAGAAACTGCCATGCCATACTAATATCCAAAGTGGCTGTGCAAGTTTGCACTCCCTCCAGCAATGGAGGAGTGTTCACCTGCTCAGTCAGGCATATACACTTATACTCTGACTATAGATAAAATCTTGACATTTTTGTTGAGATTGGTCCATAAGGGTAATGGTTTTAAAAATTTACCATGAGACATTTGGTCTCCTATTCCTCAACAAGGCTGTGTCAAAATACACATTTGCTCAGGATTTCAATTACTTAGGGCTTCTTCTGCACTCTACACTAGAACTTTTTATGTTTTATATTATAGGTCCCCTTGTATAGTTGCAACCTATCACTGTTGATGAATTTCCAATGTCTCCAGATTTTTATGTATATCTTAGCTAGCTACACTAAACTTATTAACATTTACAGAAGTATTTATTTTCTGTCATTCATAGGGACTTTTTCGTTCTTCTACAAAGGACAGAATCATATTTCTAAACATTGTTCATGCTAATGTTCAGACATTTATTGCTTTGTTTTAGAGAAGAATTACTACATAGTTGTTTTCTGTTTTTTGTTTTTGGAAAAATTCAGACAATAAAAACTTCTAATTTGCTTTGTAAGTAACATTCATAAAGACTGATAAAAGTGATGTAAACTTGAGTAAGCATGAATCTGTACTATAAAAAAACACCTAAATATTAAAACAATGAATAGTACATTTTGTTCTTTGTACATTCATATCTAACCATCATTAAAAAGTGGTAAAGGTTCTTACTAAGCATTTGTAATGTTTTTTTTTTTTAAAAAAAACCCATATCTTGGTGGAGATAGAGTGATACAGAGTTATTCTTTAAAATATTACTACAATCTACTTCTCTCAGTACTTTATTAATTTCAATAAATATTATCTGCATCCTTCCAGGTGTTCAGATTATATGACTTATTCTAGAGTACTAAACTTTTCTTCATCTAAAAGTATCACAGAATTCAAAGTATATTCTTTTTATAGATTCTAAATATATTTGCTTTTTAATAAAATATGACTGTCAGTCACATGTTTAAATAAAATGATTGTGAAGTACACCAATTCAATCAATTTAGAGAAAATGTAGGGTGAGCTCTAGTCAGACAGAGAGACACTGGTGGAGAAAAGGCTAGAGATGGAGAGAGAGAGAGAGAGAGAGAGAGAGAGAGAGAGAGAGAGAGAGAGAGAGAGAGAGAATATGGTTGTCTTTTCTACATTAATTATCCGTATCTAGCACAGATTCTTCTATCTCTTTTCTATCATGTCCCCACAGTTCCTAGGTCTTACCTCCAAGGGACAGGGAACTCCTTTAGTGGCTTCCTCAGTTTAGACTCTTCTTAAAAATAAATTTTCATTTCAAAACCTGAAGAAGTCTTGAGTGTTTGAGGCACTTACTTAGGTAACCTTCTCTCATCAGACAGAAACAAATATACAGGGTTTCTCTTTAATAGAACTATTCATGACAGTTCAGTTGCATCTATGGATGTGTAACACATTGATAAAGAAGGGCCCCTCAGGGTTCATTGAAACATGTTGAAGAGGATTCAGAAAGACCTTATGAGCAGAAAATGAAAGCCACCAAGAAAATGATAACCTAAAATGATTATGAACAAAGCTCATATGAACTCATAGAGATTTAGGCTTCATGTTCTGGGATTGCACAGTTCTGCCCTAGGCCCACTGCATATATATTATGGCTTACATTTTAGTCTTTTTATGGGATCCCTGTGTGTTGGAATGAGTGGGTCTCATCTTCTTGTGGCTTCTCTTGAGCTTTTTCCTTCTTTTGGTTTATCCTGTCCATCTCTAATGAGTTAGGATTTGTTTTATCTTATAATATGTTATTTTTCATGTTATATTTTATTATTTCCCTTAAAGGACTATTTGTTTTCAATAGATAGAGACAGAAAAGGTGGTGGATCCAGATTGAAGAGGATATGTGGAGAAACTTGGAAGAGTAGAGGGAGAAAAATACTGTAATCAGAATATATTGCATACCAAACACATTTTTTAATAAGTAAAAAGATAAAAGAGTTTTTCATTTCTCTTGCCATTCAAGGATATAGTCAATCCTGGCAGAAAAGTCATTATCAAGAAGAGCTTGTAGCAGCTGTTTATAATGTTTATAATGTAAGCTCAGAAAGGAAGCATATAAATTCTGTCTGTCATTTTTTATTCAGTCAGAATGATGACTTCCATATTTAAGGTATATATTTCCTCCTCAATTAACTCAATGTTGAAATCTTTTAAGTATATGATGTCCACACACAGTGCCTCCACTTCATACTGGTGTTAAATACTATCAGGTTGATAATCAAGTGTAAACATCAAAGCTTCTGTGAGATAGTTGTATAACTTACAGAAACCCTTCTCATCTTTGTTGGTTCTCTTAAAGCTTACATATTAGAAAAAGACATATTTTTTAATTTTTTAAATTTATTTTATATAACAAAGTCCATTTAAATGAAAGCAAACATGTATAGACAATATTTGGGAATTTGGGCGTCCTTTCCAAACTACTTCCTGCTGGTAAGGGGCGCTGTCATGGGGGATTCAAAGAAGATTCAGAAATCCTGGCTGTAGTCTGTAAGGCTGCTTTGTCCAGCTGTTTTGAATGTAGGTACAACTGGACTTCTTTCCTAAAAGAATGGTGCATTTAAAATGTTCTCATTGGTTTTCCCATCATTCTTTCTTTTATTTTTAAGATTGTTCATTTCCCTCTTTCTCTTTCACCTTCTAATCCCTCCCATATACCCCTTCCTGCTCTCTTTCAAAATCATGGCCTCTATTTTCAATAGTTGTTACATACATGTATGTATAAATATATGTATATGTTCAAAATATAACCTCTTTAAGTCTATATACTGTTAATCGTGTATGTTTTTAGAGTTGGCCATTTGGTATTGGATAACCAATCCCTAAACGATTAGTTTTCTTCCACTCAGCATTCCTTAGTTGCCTGTCTTTCTTTGTGTAGGGCCGAGGCCTTGTGCAGCTCATTTAGACAGTCATGTTGGTGAGACTATGGATGTAGCTTCTGATATTTCTAGGGGACAAAATCTCATAGCAAACTCCCTGATCTTCTGGCTCTTGCAATCTTTGTACTTCCACTTCTGCAGTGTTCCCCTAGCCTTAGGTTCTAGAGGTTTTTGTAGATGTAGTCCCTGGGACCGGGCTCCACAACTCTGCATTTTGATTGGCTGTGGTTTTCTGTAATGCTCTCCATCTGTTGCAGAGTTTCCTTGATGCAGGGTGAGGACCACACTTATCTGTGGGTCTGAGGACATGTAGAATATGGTTAGGGATTAAAAAGCCCTGGGTAGTTGGCCAGGTTTCTAGTACCAGCTTTTCAGTACCAGGCATGATTTCCCTCTGAGTAGGTCTTAAGTCCAACCATCAAGATAATGTGTGTTGGTCACTATTGCACCCATAGGGTTTTCTTGCCATGCTGGTCCCTATGGTTTATAGGCTTCACAGCTGGGTAGGTTGCTTTCCTCCTGTGGAAGCTTGCATGTTGTCAGTTATAGCTTATAGGCCTCCTGTGTCTGCACACAGTGTCTGAGCAATAAGGACTCACCTACACCTGTTAGGGGCAACCAAGGACAATAACAATAGCCTGTAATGATTTGGGACTCTCTTGGGCAACTCTGACCAAAAACTTAAAAGAGGGCTTCTTAAGCCTGATATATGGGTTTTGTTATATGGCCTTTGGCTCTTGGAGGGGGCATTACCAGCCCATATGAGAAAATTTCATTTAAACTATATATGTATATTTATACACATCATAGTATGAGTCTGTAATACTTCTTCAGACATCTTTAGTTGTTTTAGCCCCTCCCACCTCCTTCTATGTTTATCTCCCTCCCCATCTCTAAATAGAGTACCCCCCTTTCCCTGATCAGAAAAAAACATATTTTCATTAAATAAATTGGAATAAAAAGAAAATTTATTTCCTATTTAAAAATGGAAATATTAGAGGTTGTGTGAATCCTCAGTGGTTTGTGAATGAGAACATCACCCATTGGCTTACATGTTTGAATGCTTGGTCCCTATGTAGTGGAACTGTTCAGGAAAGATAGCAGCTGCAGTGTGGAGGAGGTGTGTCACTACTGATTGACTTTTAGGTTTCATGCCATTCCCAGCATCTCTTTCTATTTTCAGGATATAAACATGGGCATGCTGATCAAATGACACACTTACTTCTCTGCTGCCATTCCCACTACCATGATGGTTTTGAACTCCTAAGCCTCCGAAAATGTAAGCCCCAAACAGTCTTCTATAAATTGCTTTAAGCACAGTAATTTATCATAGAAATAAAAAGTAAGTAAGACACATTCTCACGTATTTAAACTTTGTTATTCATAACACTACTATTTGTTTAAGTTCTACTCATGCAAAGTTTGGCTTTTGTCTATTTCTCTGATGGTAGAGTAAAAATTTCATATTTACATATTGTAAGTACATGCTCTACCACAGAAGTATACCCTAGGCTTTGATGTCATGCAAAAGGTTTTGTTTAATCTTAAAGTTTTCTTGCTAGATATTTGTCAGCTACTGTTATGCCTTTGATAGGCTTATACCAATATTTATTTGTTTTTGAATTTTATTTTTGAGTTGAATATTATTAAAACATTTCTCCTCATCCACTTTATCACCTCAACCAACCTAAATACTCCTCACACCTCTCCTGAAAATTCATGACCCATTTCTTTTTTACTAATTGTTATTGCATATACATAGATATATATTCCTAAATATAACCTTTTCACATCATAAATGTTATTTTTATGCATATTTTTAGCTTGGCACAACCAATTTGCATGCTCTTTGAGGTTATATATATAAAAATAGTAATAGTTTTTTTGAAATGTTTTTATCATGTTTGTTGTTAGTATATAGGTACTTTATTAAATTGTTATGTTAACCTTATATTCCAGCTACCTTGCTGAATCTGATTATTAGCTGTAGGAGCTTTTTCATTAAGTCTCTAGGGTTATTAATAAACAGAGTCATGTTAACTGCAAATAAGTTTGCTTGAATTTTTTCCTTTTATATTTTTATTACATTTATTTTCCTGTCTTGCTTTAGGATCTCAAGTACTATGTTAAACAGGACTGAAGAGACTAGGCCTCCTTGTCTCATCCTGGATTCGATGGAAAAGCTTTGAGTTTTTCTCTGTTTAGTCAATATTGGCAGGAGGCCTGCTGTTTATTGATTTTATTTTAGATGTACCTGCTTTATCCATAGTTTCTCTAGAAATTTTATTATGAATGGATATTGTATTTGTCTAAGACTTATTTTTAATATGGACTGATATGACTATGTGGTTTCTATTCTTGTATCAATTTATTGCTTGGTTATTTTTACTGATTTATTTAGGTTGACAAACCTCTGGTTCTCTGGATTGATGTCAATTTAATTATTAAGAATGGTAATTTTCAAGTTGCCTTACTTAGGAATTATATTTCTGTGATTAAATGCCATGACCAAAAGCAATTGTGGAGGAAGTGGTATATTTGGGTTATATATCCAGAATCCCATCCATTGAGAAAAGCCAGCACAGAAATTCAAACTGGCTGGGGACTTGGAGGCAGTAATTCATAGAGGCCATGGTAGCATGTGGCTTACTCGTCAGAGCTTGGTAAGGTTGCTTTCTTGTAGGACCAATTACCACCAGCCCAAAAGTGGCATAACAGGCTAGGCTAGGGCCGTACACATGGATTACTAATTAAGAAAAGTTCTGTGGTTTTCTTACAACCTATTCTTGTGAAGGAAATGTCCCAATGGAGGTTTCCATCCCTTAGAAGACTCTGGATTGTGTAAAGTTGACATTAAACTAACCAGTACAGATGTAAGTTCATATTCTTTAATTTAGTTTGAAGAATTTTTAAAGAAATGTTGTGTTTCTCATCATTGGGAAGATCAGTGTATAAGTTCCTTTTAATTGGATATTTATCTCATTCAAAGAAAGAAAGGAGAGGGAAAGAAAACTGAGAAAAAAAGAAAGGAGGAAAGAAGATAGGAGACAAAAGAAAAGAAGAATTAAAGGAAGGCAGGCAGGCAGGCAGGCAGGATGGAAGGAAGAAAGGTAGGAGGGAGGGAAGGAAGACAGTATAGTCCCAAATGGGAAGTCTATAATATATTTGTCTCCCAAAGGACACAAATCATCATGAGATAAGGGACAGAAAGGTTGGAAGAGGAAGATGTAATGGGTAACTACAGAGAAACAGTGTTTTAGGAGCAGACAGGGCAAGTCAAGGAAGGAATGCAAAAGGCTTGGAAAGATCAAATCAGTGAAAATAACAGCCAGGACATGGGGTGGATCACAAAATGAGAAGTCTAGAAGAGGATGTGTTCAGGTGATAGGTATCAGGGGCCAATAGGGTCAAGCTCTACTGACTCTCTGCCAAGGTTCAGGTTTGTTGCCTCTGAGCAGCTAAAGGACTTAGAATATTTCTAATCTAAGAAGTATAGAGTGCGCTCACCTGTATTCTATTTAAATCATGTAATTTATTCTTCTTTTGACTGTAAGGTTTCTAGATCATAAATACATACACAGAGGCTACTCTCTGAATTTAAATTTCTCAGCATCATAAGTGTTTGTCCTGAATGACACTGTCAGCATCTTGTATCCCTGGCAAGGCGTGGCTAGAAGGATGCCCATGCAAAATGGTTGATTTCGGAGGCTTTAAGTTCTAAGGAGGGAGAAAGGGAATTGGTGCATGATATTACATTCCTAGATTAAGATCCTGAGGTGAAGGTAGGTGTGGGAATTAATGGTGTTTTTTGTTTGTTTTGTTTTGTTTGTTTTTGTTTTTTTTGGGAGTTTTTTAGGGTAGAGAAGAGGTTAACTGAGTCTAGCACTTTTGGGGGAGCAATTTAGGGCACCTAATCTCCTTATCAGGGAAGATTGGAACATAATATCTCTATGTTGAAGTCTTTGCATATGAAGAACTCCCATTTGACGAAATGTCCTGCCAAATAGAAGCAGGGATCTGGTTTCTAAGTCTATGTCAGGGAATGAAGCTGAGATTAGATTGTCATAACCAAGGTTATTGACTGAGTGATTAAATTACTCACTGGAGGTCCCATAGAGTGGGGGGAAGTGTCACAATATAACAGTACATGTTAAAATGTGCCTAATTGAGTAAGACACTATCATAAGACTTCATATACACATATCATGAGATTACACACTGCAATGAAGGTATTGTGAAGATATCAAGGTACTTCAGCAAAAGTGAGCAACAATTTTCTAAATTCATGGTCCACAGGATTAACCCTGTCAGATAACCATGCCTCTGGTAGGTTGACATATGAACATTAATAGTAGTCACCTGCTATAACTCATATCTCCAGATAGTTTTCTTTGAAGATGCTGATCCAATAAAGAGTCATACAGCCATAATCATAATGGAAAAACCAAATGGACTCAATGAGTTTTAAAAGCAGAATACACAGAATTTGGAGGGAGTAGTGTATTAGGAAGAAATATGAAGAGAGAATGGGTAAAGAAATTTGTTCAAAACACTTTATATGTATATATAAAATTCTCAAACAATAAAATAATTATTTTAAAATTCCCTTTCTAATTCTTATGCCAATTCCCTCTCAAAGTATCAAAATGAAATTCTATTTGTTTTCTTGAATTTTATAAATATATTTATATAACTAGAATTTCAAGCTGGCATTAATTCTCAAATGATCATAACTTTTATATAAATTTTGTGTGCTTGTTTTTTTCTAATTTGTTATAGCAAATTCAAGTTTTCCTTTATATAATAATTTAATTAATTGTGTGCTATAATTTGAAATATAAAACTCATAAAATCACTTTAAATAATTTGTTTAAATTTATGATGGAACTCATCAACTTTTGCAATAAATTGAGAAAGCACATTCTAAGTTTTCATATATTGTAGTACTCTAGATTTGAATACTAATCTCTATGTATTAGTCATTGCCTACGTAGCTGGTAACTAAACAGAAGAGAATGAAAAGTATGTTTATAAGATCCATTTCCTACAATGTACATGCTGAGTATCGGTTGTTTGTGGAATATTATTAAAAGGTCTGTAGCTTGATTGGGTGTGTTGCTTAAAGCCAAAGTAGTCAAATATTTTGATATGTTCCTACAGGAATTGAAGACTGCAGCTGCTAAATTAAGAAATAAATATAATAGTAGATATGAAGAATTCTGCTTGAGTTGTAAAGGACCTTGGAACTAAAATTTTCTAAAAATTTAGTAAGTGTGAAAAAGGACCCTGATATTGATTTAACAATATACCTTTGGCTTTCTGTTTCATATCACCTTGGAGAGAGGCTGTGGAGATGATGTACCTAACATTTTCTTTGACCCATGATGAGAAGGTGATAGCAGGAGCACGTATTGTAGAGCTGTTAGTTATATGTTGAATTGTTCTATAAAAGTCTAAAAAAGCATACCCAGAATTTTATGTTTGTTCTGGTTTTAGGAAGTAGTCCATTATATTTTATTTAATATCTTATGAGATGTTTTTGTACTGAGTATCAAAAAACTCAAATGGTTTTGACAAATATGTCTTTACAATAGGTTTTATATAGGAATGAAAATCAAACAGCATGTTTTGGGACCAAGTTAGTTTTAACTCTATATGTGCTGCTTAGGTATTGTATCAATAAAAGTTTATTATTATTTATCAATGTTTTTCAAACATCTTATTTAATTTACAATAAAAAGTATGATAGCAATATGCATGTTTTGAAAAAAATTAATATTATTACAATAATATATTATATATCATCTACATAGTATGATATTATATATATAGTACAATATATATTCACTATTAATAGTATAGACCAGTATATTTGATAAAAATCTATATTGTTTATTACATATATAATTTATTCTCTAAAACTATTCAGATATTACTATATGGTTTCTTGAGAAATATTTATTTAAATTTGTCAACCCTCTGAATAAACTATAAGATATTATATAAGAAATACATTACATTAAAGCTGTTAAGCTCCTAATATCAAAATTGCTTTATACCTAACATGTCTTTGTATTTTCAGAATTCTTTCAACACTCTCTAAATAATGATACAAGAAGTACATTTTGTTATAAAAAATATTTGCAGCAGTCTGACAGATAAGATACAGACTCTTTATTTTATAGGACATTGTATCTAGAAATTTGTTGACCTTCTGTTTCCTGAACATTATTAATATAGACCTAGACAAGGAAAAGTTGGATATTAATTTTTTCTTTAAAAATACATAACAAAACGCACAAAAAGTAGGAAACTATATTATACTGAAATGGAATGAAGGGAAATATAGCTCTTAAAACTGTCATTTTTCTCCTTCAATACAACAACAAATTTCTTTGCAAAAAAATAATAAAAATAATAATTGTAGTACTTGATAATAGTAATATTTATTATCATAGAACTTTAACACTTTTTGCTTTTGAAATATATTATTTTTTATCTTCTCTATCCAGTAATGAATATATGTGCTCTAAACTTAAGTAATAATATCTTATATACTACATTTATTTTCTATTGAAATTACCATGAGTCCTTGAATAGCTTTTGAGTAAATGTATACTTAATATAGTCCTAGAGAACAAATAAGTATCCTAATTAGCTATGTGGCACATCGGTGTATAGTAGCTTTTACATACAAATAAGAAACTAGAAACTAAGTCTAGGTTATTTTTATAGTACATTAATGTCTCTGAGCATAAAGTCATAGAGAATGGAAAGTAGCACTATAAGATTCCAGATCTACAAACAGCATTATTAAGACAGAAGCTGGTATCAAGGACTGTGGTATTGCCGTGATAGGTCAGATTATGCTTTTGTTTGGAAGATTGTGGACCACTTAAATACTTTGGACTACAAAAACAGTTGAATTCTTTAGGTAGAACTAAATGAGTCATTCTGGTAGGAACATAGACAACCAACTCTGGTGTTGAAGATGATTAGAACTGAGAGGGCTACTAAAGAGGAATCAGAGGTGAAGAGTATTAGTATATGGCCTAGATAACATTATTGTGATAAATTAAAGAAAAATGGCAGCCTTCTGCCCTGGTTCAAACACTAGGCCTGTGGTCTGAAGAGCTGTGGATTAACAGCTTTGGCAAAGGAAATCAAAACAGCCTAATATTGTCTGTGTCATGTGGTTTTCAAATCTATAAAGAAAATTAGCAATCTAAGCAGGAAAAATGTAAAACATATTCAGCCTTGTCTACAGAGCTAGCTCCAGGAAAGGTTCCAAAATAATACAGAGAAACCCTGTCTTGAAAAAAATTCCTAAGTGAAATAAAGGGAGTGTTGAACTAGAGCAAGAACTCACCCAGCTAAGGTTCCAACATATGAAAAAGAATTAAAGCAAGCTTAAGGCTAGACATGGTGTCTTATGCCTTTAATTCTACTATGGAGGAAGAGTGACACAGATCTTTTGAGTGTGAGGCCAGTGTGGTCGACAGAGCAAGTTCCAGTGTGCCAAGCTTAGGCAAGCTTCGGAAACAATTGACAAGAGAAAGCTGGTTATAAAGTATTTGACTGCAAGAGGATCCTGTTCCAGTCTCAGCAAGCAGTAATTGAGTTTCAGTCATGTTTCTAGCTTCACAGTAAAACATGAAGTTATGCATTATCCCTCTGTAACAGAGGAAAGATGCTGAGGCCAGGAATATATCAGGAGTGTCTCTGCATGGAGGCATAGAGATGAATGGAGTTTAGGAGATAAACTATGTCACCTTGGAGACTCTAAGACTTTGGAGATGCCAGAGTCCAGGGACATCTGCCAAAGAACACTGCTAACAGGGAATGGAATCAGCCCAAGAGAAAGAAGTGTGTTGCAGGCAACAAAGCCAAAATAAGTTGGAAATCTGAAAAACATTTTGAGACCAGACACGGTGATGTAGTTTGGAGTTTACCCAGTTCATTTTCAGTGTTATGCAATATTTCCTCACTAAGACATCTTTCTTCACTTTTGGAATGGCAACATATAGTCTGTGCCAATGCAAGTTGAAAGTGCGTTATTTGCCTTTTCATTTTGATTTTGCTGGTATTTGCAGTTAAGAGATTGCCATGAGTGTTGGAAAAGACTTTGAACTCTGAACTTGTAAACACACTTGAGACTGTAACGGTCGGGAACGTTTCAAGTTAGACTGAATGATGTTATTTATTCCTATGTGGCTAAAAGCCTATGTGGGTCAGGGAGTGCAATGTAGTTCTTGGAATGAAAATATCCCCTATAAACTCATAGGAAGCAGCAATATTAGGAAGGATAGCTTTGTTGCAGTACATATAGCTGTAGAGGTAGACTTAGATTTTCCTATGCTCAAGCTGCACTCAGTGACACAGTTCACTTCCACTTGCCTGCAGATCAAGATGAATACCTCCAAGCTATATTTATGGCCCCAAGCCTGCCTGCATACTACCATGTTTCTCATCAATGATAATAATGGACTAAAGTTCTAAAACTGTTAAGTCAGTAAATTAAATGTTTCCTTTATAAGAGATCCCATGACCACAGTGTCTCTTCATAGCATTAAAAGCCCTAAAAAATGTCACCATCCTCACTCTTTGACATGCCTCTACTCACTTTACTCTTGGTGCCTATACCATTAGAGAACATGACACTTTCTCTTCCACCAACCATTAAGAGTCATCAATTCCTAAGAAAAGGATTGGACATCTTAGGTACAACCTTAGTCCATGATGGAAAATTTGACAGTCAGACCTAGTGTAGTTATCCATAGGTGCTGTGTGTCCATAGTTAATCAGTAATATCATAGCTGAATGGCATCATCCATGGTATACTCTCCATCCCCCAGCTCTTAAATTTGTTTCCTTGTATGCTGTTCCATGAGTCTTAGGGAAGGGAGTTATGTAGATGTCTGCAGGCAGGGGGATAAATTAACTTTCTACCCATCTATAGACCATGGGTGCTATAATATTGAACTGCCAGGGAAGATATGCCCACTTGTATAATAAAGGCACAACTATTAGTGCCATAATCACTATGGCATTTGAGATTCACACCATAGGAGGGAATATACATTTGCCACATTAATTTGATCAAAAGCTTCTAGTTGGAAATGGCTTGGGTGCAAAGAGAGTACCCACTACCATTATCCCCCCTAAATAAAAAATGTCTCAATCTAACATAGTATTTACAAGTTTTAAAACAACTTAAAATATAAAATTTAGTATTTTGAAGAAATCTAGATAATAAAGTATATGTATAATGATGTATAGTTCTGTGAATATTGAAAGGTAATAAATTTAAAAATGAATGAAAATTTTATGCCAGTTAAAAATTTCACCAAGTCATCAAAATATAAATTAAAACCAAAATCTACCAGTATTAACAGAATTCTTTGTTACAAGAGCTATTTTACATGACATGCAACAAGAAAAGCAGTACTCTATTTTCAGTGTTGGAGACATGTTCCTGAGAAGAAAGAAGTTCTATCTGAATGTGTATCTACAAAACAGCATCAGAGTATTTAGTGTTTCCCTCATATATGATTACAGTAACTCCATTTTAATAACATTATTTTAATTTTGAACATTAAAACTAACTATAAATTCCTAACTTATTTAAGAAAAATGTAGCATTGTATATGATTTGTAAAACATTATGAAATAATCTATAATTTCAGATTGAATATTTTTAAAGACCTAGTAATCCAGAACTACAGTTAATTTTAAATGAAATAAAATAGTTTCATGGCTTGTTAAAAAAAATGAAGTAAGAGGAAGAGAAAAGGAAAATTATGGTAAGGAGAACAATATATTTATGAAGATTTAATCTGCATTCTCTATTAAACTTCATTTTACAACAAAAATATCCAATACGTGAAGTTATTGAATTGGTAGGGCACCTCCTAACAGAATTGCACACAATTTATACAGCACAGCCCATCAAACCATTATAAATAATTTGTGATGCATCATCTTCCTGAACAAACAACTTACTTGCTGGAAATGACCTTAGACACAGTCCTTGAACAGAATGTTAAAGGCTGAAGTATTACAGTAATAGTTTTAAACTGGATGACTTGACCACTCCCTGTCCCACAAAATTTAATTTAGCTTTTGCCTATAGCCATTTGAACCATTAATAGTTAACTGAAACAATTAGATGCTTCATTTACAGTTTTGATAATTATGAGGTAATCTGAAAAGGAGCAAAGGAAAAAGATATGGCTGTAGCCCCCATCATCCATTATATGAAAATCGTGTCTATGCTGAGTAGTATCAGTAGAACTGCATGCCATCATTTCCAAGGAACTCCTGCAGTCTTACAGATGTTTTGAAATTCAGCTGGATAATACTAGCAAAGCATTAAACTGTCATTGTTCCAGTGGAGGTTTCACTCTTAATTCAAAGGCTCTCAATTCAAAAATAGAGTTTTTCACTTAATTTATTTGTAACTTATAGCTTATTTATCTGTGCTTATTGTATCTAAGGATTTTTTTTTCTGAAGAAACCATATACTCAAAGTTGGATGAGAAATTTTAATCACAGCTACTAAAGGTAACCCATAAAAATTGTATAACAAAAAGAAAAATGCATTCACTTGGAATTCAGGAAACCTGGCCACTTCTCAAAATGTGATAAAGCTGGCTTTGTAATTTTTATCCTAGACTTCATGTCTTTAGTCCTGTGATTTTCTTCACCAGACGGCTATAATACCTAAAGATGCTTTCAGGCTCAAAACTGTGAATTGTTAGTGTAACAAGAGGCATTTTCTAGAATTCATGTTGTAGCTCAGGAAGTTGCTGATTTTCCACGTTAGAAGATATCCCCACACTGATTTTAAGGATTTGCAGCTTTCACAGAAAGTGAGATCCTCAACAGATTCACAGAAGCAACAGGGATGTCTTTTTATAGCTATGATGGTCTTGGGCACTGGCAGAAAATAACACTCTGAGCAAGAAAAAAAAAATGATCTAGGCATTTTCTCATTGTATTTGTATAGGACTGTTCCATGCATTGCTATCTCTCAACAGGTGCTTTGCATGAAGGCTATTATTAATGCTAAAGATCAAGAAGACAGAGGAAAGAGAAAAAGTCTACAGAAACCTTTGTGGTACTTCAGGGAGAGATACTCATTCTGTTATCCTAAAACTCAATCAAAATAATTCTTCTTATATTTCATATAACATTGTTCTAACCTACCCAGAGCTATACAAAATAAAATCATAACCATATTTTATATTTAAAATTATGTAAATGATAGACCCTTTAGTAGACTTTCATGACCACAATGATCACTTTGTATCTCACAAAAAAATTTGGATATAAGATGTTAATATTTTCAATTTAACAACTTTTCTGTGTAGGACCGTGCATGGACACCCGAGGTACCTTGAGCAAGCCTGAAGCTGTTGGCCAGAACTCCTTGCCCTAAACCTGTTGTTGGCACTTTTCCTGTTTTGATAACACACATCTCGTGACTATACACACCTCATAGGGAGGAGCTAAGCCTAAAATTCCTGTAATTTTCCGCTGTGCTGTAAGTCAGTTTTTAAGCCTGTTCTATCCCTTCAATAAACAGCATTCGATGTTCCAACATTGCCATTGAAAAAAATGGCCCGCTATCTTGTATTTATTTCAATCTCTAGGCTTCGCCCGATTTGTGGAACAGATCGTAGCGTGGGCACTACATTTCAGCATGATTAGGGTTTCGAAACTTGTTAAGTAAAGCATCATCACTCATGTCTAGTGACTCACACTAAGTTTTATGATCTAACTTTTCTTGAAGATGTTACTAATGGATAACAAAAGTAAGGAATATTCTTTCTGATTTGCCTCATGGTCTGAGGTATAATGGGTCTCATTGCAAGTATGACCGAATTTATATTGACCATATTTAGTGACACAAAATTCTAGTCCCGTATAGTTCCCTGAAACCATAAGTTTCATTCTGTTTTGATAGCTATAACATTTGTCATATTATATTTTCCTTTAGGAAAAATAGGAATTATTTTATATGATTATTGTACTCTACAAAAATTAAATGAACATAAAATCTAATGTTTGTGTTTCACCAACAATAGGTTTTATTATGTGTGTATACTTCTAAGTATATATTTTCCTGGAAGTCAGAATCTGTAAATTATTTTGCTATAAAGTTATGGAAAATACTGTGTCTAGAAAAATCAAGAAAAGAATCACCCTGTGAAATTCCATATGCATTGGCCATATGCACTAATAGAATTAATGTTACCTTCATTATGTTTTACACTTATTGATTGGCTACATTTTATTGCATAAAATTTACCTGCAGAAAACATGAAATGGGAAGTTAAGACATTGTATTATTTTTTTAAACCTGTGAGTTTAATCATAAGCTATTTTAGTTCTTTAAAAATCTTACGGTATACTTTTAAAGGGCCTATTGTGAGAATTAACCATAATGATTTGATCTAAACCATGCTTCTGTGAGAAGCACTTGTTCTATCTGATATGAAATTATAATCCAAATTAGTTTTTCATTTTCAGCTTTAGTTTTAGCTTTCATATAAGCTGGCATCTAAGTCAACATAAGCTTTTGACCTATAAACACTTTTTAATCATCTGTGTGATTGCCGTACTTTCTGGAGTTCATGGTGGCAATTGAGCTATGATTGCATGAGTACAAGATATATTTAGTACTTGTCTCATTCTGTGGAGAAAATGCCTACCTGCTTAGAGGTTCAAGAAGATCCAGGAAATTATACTTAAGCCCTCACAAATAATTATAGAAAAGCATGATTCAAAGTAGAAATCAAAGTTGTTCATATTATTTTTTTTACTTTGAATTTTGAGTAAGTTATTTTACTTCAATCCTTGAAGTAATGTAAACTATAGTAGGCAAAAATCCTCCTGTATTTGTCATTATGATTAGACAGTATATATATGAATAATGACATATTTGTTTCAGTTTTTTGATTAGTGCTAATTATACATTGCTTTATCTGGTTTGTTTCATTGTGATTCCTAATAATAATTTTCCCTTTTGTAATATTTTTTCCACATTGATTTTTAAGTTAATTCAGTGTATTTAGATGCATCCATACATGTACAAGCCATTGAAAGCTGTGTTTTAAAATTATTTTTTTATATTATATATTTGATTACACTTGTTCTCCTACAGCGTTTTTTTCTAGAAATTCCCACTTCCCTTCACACCAGATCTCATGCTCTCTTCCCTTGCTTTCTCTCTCTCATTTTTATTCAACAAAATAAAAACAAGTATATTCTAAAACAAAAAAAAAAGTCTACAAAAAACCACTGTGTCCATCTTGTGTTGACCAACTAATCCTTAACTGAGACACCCCCTCAAATGTGGTTGCTATATATACTGCCATGGCATTGAAGAGAATGGGTTTTTCTTTTCCCAGTATGAGACAATTGCAAATAACTTTTTGGTTAGATGTAAGACTTGGTATTTTCCTTTCTTTTCCCTTGCTGGGATTTTGTCTGGTATTAATCAGTGCAAGTCTTGTGCCTCTATGGGTCTTTAGGAAGTTTTTGACCAAGGACTCCACAAGACACAACCTATTGCTGGAACTGGAGGTTTTCCTTGGTGTGGTAAATGTCTAGTTGGGTATTATCTCTTCCACTGCATATGATTAGGTATGTATTTCAGAAAGTTTCTAGAGTAGTAGATTTTTATCAGCTTCTCTATAGGCATTCATGTTTTCTTTCTTTTTTTTTTCTTTATATTGCCTTCTCATTTTATCTCCACTTAAATCTTCTATTCTAATATCTCACTTATCTCTTTAAATTCTTATTTTCATTTTGACTATTTCCTTTCTTATTATGCATTTCCAATCTCTTTAGCCGTCACATTTCTATAAGTCTTATTTCTAAGATATCAAGTATGATATGGAATGGGTATGAAAAATATGGACATCATTGTCTTATTCTCAATATAATGGAAATAATGGCTGTTGGCCTAGTGTCTTTCAGTTGGTTTATATCATGGATTGCATTTATGGATTTACATGTGTTGAATCATCAGTGCATCTTAGAGATAAAGCCTACATGACCATGTTAGGTAATCTTTTGAATTTTGTTGTTTGTTATTTTTAAATCTATGTAGGGTAAGGGATATTGATCTAAATTTTTCATTTTCTTTTTTTAACTTGTTAGATCTCTGTGTGGTTGGGCTAATATGTAGTAATGGCTGGATATAAGTGAATTAGAATATTTTTCATATTTTCTATTTTCAGAATAGAGAAGCATTTTCTCTATATAGACCTGAGAGAATTCTACACTGAATACATCTGGACCTGGGCTCTTTTTGGTTGTAATAATTTTATTTACTCTTATGTCTTTAGGGGTTACAAGTGTGTCTAAATCATCTATTTCATTTCATCTTGATTTAATATGGTAGATTCTTTCTAACAAGAAATTCATCTAATTATTTTATATTTTTTCCAGTTTGTTAGAATATAGATTTTTAAAATATGACCTTAAGACTCTCTGAATTTCTTCAGTGTCTGTTATAATGTATACCTATTCATCATTAATTCTATTATTTTGGATTTTCTATATCCATATTTTGGTTAATTTGCCTATAGGCTTATCAACTTTGTTGATGTTCTTAAGGAACCAACTCTATGTGTCAGCCATTATTTAAATTTGTGTAGGCTTTGTTTGTTTGTTGGTTTGTTTGTCGACTGCCTTGATTTTGGCCCAGTTCTCCTTATTTCTTTCCATCTACTCCTTTGGATACTGTTTCTTCCTTTCTTTTCTGAGGGATATCAATATAATGTTAAATTATTAACATGAGATCTTTCTGGTTTTGTTATTGTCATTGTTTTAATGTGTGCAGTTTGTGCTATGAGCTTCACTGTGTCCCATAGATTTGTTTGTGTTGTTTTTATTGTCAATGAATTCACAAAAGTTTTTAATTTCCTTTTATAGATATTGACCAAATTTTTATTCAGTAGTGAGTTATTCAACTTGCATTTTGTGTACATTCCAGTTTGTGTATGTTATTGATTTTCTATTTTTGTTTATATGCAGCTATGATCCATGGTGGTCATATAGACAGCAGCATATTATTTCAATATTCTTCAATCTATGAGACTTGCTATTACTCCTCATATGTCGTCAATTTTGGAGAAAGTTCCATGGGTTACGGAGAAAAAAGTATATTTCTTAGTGTTTGAGTTGATGGTAACAAATATCTTTTGAGTTCATGGGATTTGTGATGTTCTTTAACGCCAGTATTCCCCTATTTAGTTTTATTTTTATATAGACGGCCTGTCTATTGATGAGAGTGAGGTATTAAAGTTACCCACTCTTATTGTGTTAGTGTAAATATGTAACTGTAGCTGTAGCAGAGTTTCTTTAAAGAACTTGGGTATTACTGAATTTTGACCTGCATGTAATCATGTTCCATTATGTTTTATGATTAGAAAAATGTGAGTTCATGTTAAACTCTTAATTTCTAAAGCCAATATCATCTCTGTAAATTAAAAAATGTAGTAGTTTGCTCATGTTTACTGTATACTTCATCATTACTAATGGTATATTTCATACATTTATGTACACTTAACACCATTTCCTACCATTTAATTATTAATTAAAATACATATAATTAAGTTGGTTTTATTTGCGTGTGTGTGTGTGTGTGTGTGTGTGTGTGTGTGTGAGAGAGAGAGAGAGAGAGAGAGAGAGAGAGAGAGAGAGAGAGAGAGAGAATTTCATGTGTACATTTAGAGGCCAGAAGATGGCATTGGATACTCTGGAGTTGGGGTTACAGGTGATTGTGAATGATCAATGTTGCTGGATTTTCTTGTCCTCCAGGGTGCACTGCCATTTTAGCTCCAAGTGAACACACAAAGAGATACTATATTAATCATAAAACTGTTGGCCAATGTCTAGGGCTCCTTACTAGATAGCTCTGTCTTAATTATTAACCTATCTCTATTAATCTATGAATTTTCATCTGGTCTTGTCTTGCCAGAGAATGCTAACCCCACTTGTTACATGACTTCCTGCCTGGTCTACCTTTCCCAGAATTCTCCTTGTCTCCTTGCCCTGCCTATTTTCCTCTCTCATTGAACGAACATTGTTTTATTCATCAACCAACAAGAGAAACATATATACAGACGACATCCCCATCAGATGAAAATAGGTGCTGGGAAAAGAACTTCCTTCCTGTTGAAGAGCAAAACACATTACTTAAAAAATCATGCAATGCATTTTGAACACATATTCCTCTCCATCAATAACTACTGTCCAACTCCTTTGAGTCTTCTCTTTTCGGTATAAACAAAAATATCTATGTGATAACTTATCTTTTTCTCAATTTAGATCAGACTATCCCAAAGTATTAAGATTTTCAAATTCAAATTTCTTTTCATTCTCACAGCATACTGCCTTGAAATTTCTGGAAAAAAATGTTTTACTCTTACTGGAACTAGCAGACCAAAGTATCTTTTCCTAAGTACTGTCATTTTGACTTCAGGTTCCATTTTACCTGTGGGTTGAAACAAAGTTCAAGTTCTCATGTCTTAGGGCAACTGGGAAAATTCCAATTGTTGACCAATCTCCTCTTTAGACAATAGAAATAGTCTGTTATGCCCCTTAGTTCTCTAAAACATTATTGCTATTCCTAACAACAACAAAGAAAAACAAATGATCTAATTGATAAAACTATTCTGTGTCTGTTACAATCATGAAATACAGTAGGGAAAGACCCCAATACCTAAATTATGACTTGTAACAAAAGTAACTGTAACTTAGCAACAAGTGTTTGTGGTTTTTAGGCTGATCAACCCCACTTTTGCCCCTGTTCAGGGCTGCCAGCAGAAAGAAGTCTTTGTTCTGCAGTCCTGTCCCAGCTTATGTGATGATTTATGAAAGATATTGGAATGTGTGTTGTCTCTGTCTCTCATAGTCCGCAATGGAAATGAATATAGCATTACTATCCTTAGAATACAAATTCAAAATACTTAATTTTTGATCCAGGCTGTGGTGGTGCATGCCTTTAATCCCAGCATTTGGGAGGCAGAGCCAGATCCTTCTTGGTGAGTCTGAAGCCAGCCTGGTGTACAGAGTGAGTGCCAGAGACACACAGAGAAACCCTGTCTGGAAAAAAAAAAAAAAAAAACAAACAAGAAAAAAGTAAAGCAAAATGAAAACAAAATAGATTTATTTCTTTAAACTCTTTGGCAGGTGTGATATTTAGTTTTTGTCCACTTGACACAACGAGAGATGCCTGGAAACAGCTTTACATGAGGTATTGCATCCATCAGACTGGCCATTAGACAAGTCTGTGTGGGCATTTTATGGAATAGATAGGCCTATCAACTGTGAGTTTTGTCACACCATACAGAGGAAGGTGGTCCTTGGTTGTATAAGTAAACATCCTAAGCAAGTCATCAGGAGTAAACAGTAATCAGCATTCCTGTAGGGTTCCTATAAATACTGCTGCCTGAGTTCCTGACTGAATTCCCTTACTCAATGTGATCAGGATGATCCAGCAGTGTTTAAACTAATGTTCTATTACAATGTGAAGGAACAATATTCATATACTTATTCAGAGAAGCTCAGCAGCTTAATGTGAGAAAGAATGTAATACATTATGTAAATATGTGTGCACATGTTCCTGCTGATAACAAATGTCTGGTTTTCTATTAAAGAATTTAACACAAAATAAATTATTACTAAATAACTATTTAATGCAATTTAATGAAAGACTTAAAGCTGAAACTCCTCCCCTTCTTCTGCCAGATTTCTGGCAATGAAAATACAGCCAGTTTGTTCTTTAGCTTCTTGTCCTTACTGGTGACTTAAGCATGAGTCACAATTTACTGGAAGCTGTAAAAATTATTAAAAAGAAATATGACTATATTACAACATATATAAGAGTACATTTTGAATTTGTAGAAGCACATGAGTAAAATACAGAATCTTAACTGCTATCCTCTTCTATTGTTATTAGGGTGGAAAGGAGCTTGCAAGGGACCAATAATCAAATTTTCAATATTCCCTTACCACATATTTCTGTTGTATTTCTGAAAACATCTCTCATTTATTCATCACAGTTATCCATTTATAAATAAAAGTGCACAAAATTCTAAGTTTTATATGGTGAATATATATATATATATATATATATATATTTAAAAAATATATATATATTTAAAAAACTTTTTTTCTTCCAAAATCCATGCCATATATTGTGGTTAGCATGGAAAACATTTCATTTCTGTAATTGTCATCTGGTGTTATTTAAAATAAAAAAAAAGTTGTAGACGAGAAAATAGTATTTGTGTAAAAGCACAAAGACAGGCCCTCCTCCATACATATCTCAGTTATGTAGTCACTTCTACATACCTAATGTACAGGGGAGACACTCACTAGCTAAACTCAGAGTCACTTCCTGTGTTACAATTTGGGAAATTCTGCTATAGTGACAGAATGCAATGTTAGCATGGCCATATGAGGATCGTACATGAAGAAGAAACTCAATACCTGTGCAGATAGGCATGCAGTCGCCAGATTCCCGTGCTATAGGAAAGACATGTCCATGAAGTAAATTGACTCCCAAGCCCATGAACAAAAATGACAGTTTCCAATGTCAGAATCTAAAATAATTCATGATTTTTTCTTTTCTGCTTTGTTTCACCCTTACCCCAAAATTATCTGTACTTTTCTTCATATTTTTCTTCATGTTTAGTAGGATTTTTATTGTATACATTTTAGTGTTTTCCTTTGTACTAATCTCTTTCATTTATGCATCTATATTTGTTAATGCAATTGTTCTACTTGGAGATTTTCCCTTAGTTTCTTTTTTTGTTCTTTTGCAATTTATTTACTAAATTTTAATCACTTCCCTACATGCAATAATGTTTTGACTCCATTTCATTGGATTTTGAGTATACTTTCTTAATATGTCTTTTCTTTCATTCTGTTCCTTACAATAAATCTCTCTAACACTTTTTTAAGTTTTTGGAAAAAACTTGGTTTCTGTTGTTTTTATTTGAAAACACTTCAAATTAGCTATTTACTAATTTATACATTTTTTTTCATTTATTTTGTATGTGAGTATTTGTAGTTGTAATTGTGTATGGATGGGCACATATAATGGTATGTATATAAAGATGACACAACAACATTTTTAACTTGGTTCTCTTAGTGCTTCATGTAAATCTTAAAAATGCAAAAAACAAAACAAACCTCCCACGAGAAAGATGAGTTTATTCTGGCAACAAATATGAATCTCTAAATCTTTAAAATTCTAATCAACTAATGTCAGAAAGTTCAGTATGAAGTATGGTTCTGTTCAGGAACTTTCCTCATAATCACAAGGATAAAATAAGAGTTGCCAAGATTGAAACTGTCTCTATGTACCTACATACCTATATATCTCCTCTCCCCACAAGATTTTTATTTACTCTCGATCTCTGTCTACTGATTAAACCTTTTTCTTTGCTTTAGCTGACATAATTCCCTCCTGCAGATTTCTTTTGTATCTATGCATATTCTAAATGACCTTTTAACTTCATAGATCATTCTACATAGCAGTTTTTCCATTTTCAGTTTGGTTGTTGTTGCTAATGCATTAGTGAGCTGCAGTCAATTTTAAGTGTTGCCAGTGGCCATGTCACAGGAGCAGCAGATCACAATAGATTCCAGGGATTTGGACTACCAGTAAACAACACCCCTATGGATGAATCTCATATAGTCAAGACTCCAAGAGCCTGAGCCCCAGAATGTTGCCCTGGCCTCTGATAAAGCAGATGCTGCAGATGATAGAAAATAAGATAAGGAAGTGTCACACAGTTAGAACACATGAGTTTCTACTGAGGAGTTGTATAGACTGTGTCTGGGGTTAACAATTAAGAAAAACAATTGATTCCTAGTAGACCAGATAGCTTCAATGCCTTTAATCTTAATTTTGGAAGATGTGTTCACAGGTTTTGAAATGCATCATAGCTGAAATAAGATCTTGAAAATAAATTACGGTTAGTCTAAGAATTTTTTTCAAATAACTGTGAGGTGAAAAGCCTAAGAAGATAATCAAAAGTGTTAAAAAGGCACATAGTTGACTGAGGAACTCATTAACTTCAAGGTGAAAGAACAAAGCAGCCAAAATATTATTAGCTGACCTACCTTTTTTGTTAGACTTGTTTGGTGACCAAGTGCAATGATTAATTCCTTTGTACATTTCTGTCTTCAATCTCCTGACACAAAAGATGTCTGGAAGTATTCAATGCCCATTCAAAATAAAAGTTGTGGAAAACCAAGGAACACAGCAAATATATCTCTACATTATGAAGTCAACATTAACAAAGTTCATGGCCAAGATCACACTAAAATAGAGAAATATACCATGTATTTCCTCTAAAATATGGAACAAGGAAAGGAATTCTATCTCTGTTCCTGGTCACTATAGTTCTATAAATATTAGCAAAAATAATGATTAAATGGAAATGAAAATGATACATGTAAGAAGGAGTAAGTAAAACAGTCTATATTTCCAGATGACATGATTCTCTTATAGAAAATGACAGAAAGAGTACACCAGAAAACTATATCTGTGAAATACATTCAGAAAAATAGGATATCAAATTAACATATATAAGTCGATATCCCCTAAATAAAACAGCAACAATTCATAATTATAAAAAAATAGATACCTCAAATATATTTTGAATGAATCTGACAATGGATATGAAACATGATCATGATGAAAATTTTAAGATACTAAAGAAAGAAATAGGAGCAAATACTAGAAGACAGTAAAGAGACCAAGCTCATTTATTAGCAGGATCAATAATATGAAAATACCCCTTAATGACTCAATAAACCAATTAACTTCTACGAAAAAAATAGATTAGCTGGGTGTTGCTGGTTCATGCCTTTATCTCAGCACTCGAGAGAAAGAGGCAGGTGAATATCTATGAGTTCGGGACTAGCCTGGTCTACAAGAGCTAGTTCCAGGACAGTCTTCAAAGCAATACAGAGAAACTCTGTCTCAAAAAAAAACAAAAATAAAATTAATATAACATACAAACCACACAAGATTTACCAAAGAATGACAAACAATAGTAGCACTTGCATGATTTAGGTTGTAATAAATTGATATTGTGACAAAACAGCCAAATACTGCTGTAAACACAGCCTTATTGATGTATTGAATAAATTGAAATGCACATAAAAGCACAAGTTTCTATATCGACCTGATATTTGACAGAGATTTAAAAAATACATATTATACTAGAAATCATAGGATATATTCAAGAATGATGGTAGTTGCCATGGATAGTTGCATGTGGAATGAAGACAAAAGGACTTCCTAAGAAGAAAAAGCCCTATAGTACACTGATGAAGATTAACAACTAATAAAGGAGACATGATGAACTGAAAAGCCACTGTCTAGCCTTGCACACCACTACTCATGTACAGAGCAGCCTTTTTATTTTTTATTACTCAATATACATTTGGCAAATGGTTTTATGTAGAATATACTAAGAACTCAGAAAAGAGTGAACAAACTAATGTAAAGCAGAGGTATGGGACTAAACATTTCTCCAAAGAAAAGCTAGAAACATCTGAAATATTTTATAAAACATGTTAAGCCATCATGTAATTGCAGATTAAAATTACTTTGAGATCCATCTTACAAAATTTATAATTAATAATAATTATAATAAACAACTTACTTGATGATAATGTCCTATAGCTGAATATAACACTTATTTATATTATCAAACATGGAGAAGTTTGACTTGAACCAACAGAGAAAATTCACCTCTCCTTACTAGAGTTCATATTGCTGGAAGCTACTCTGCACACTACCTGATAATCACCCATCTACAAACCCTGTAATCTGTAACAATGACCTGCTGGAAAGATCTACTTATACAATGACACAAACATTATGGAAGTAAACAATGATTTTTAATCGTAATTAAAATACATTCCATGAAACAAATTGCATTCTTGACACTGCTAAAGTGTCAAGCCCAAGAACCTGAGCCTTGGTAGGTCTGAGCCCAGGAGAATACCTAATTCCATTATTCTGCTAAAGGAACATAACAATTAAATGACTCCTAATGATATTGTATGCATAGATCAGTGCCTAGCTCAACCATAATCAGAGAATCTTCTTTTCGTAGTAAGTAGGAATTAACATAGAGACCCAAAATTAATAGTGTACATAGAGTGAGAGACTTTGGTAAACACAACCTAAATGAAACGTCTAAGTTAAACCATCCCATCATCAGAGGTGACTCCAAGGAAACAGCGACTGCTACAAACAACAGGACTGATACACATATGAACTCATTCATGGGACAGCAAGCATAAGACCAGCAGAGTTTCAAATCAGTCAAAACATCCTAAGTGAAGAAGGGAAGTGAGCATAAAGTTTCACACCTAAAAGGAACATTTACATTTGATGGGAAAGGGAAAATCAGTTTTTAATACCAATCATATTCAGGGAATGCTTCAGGCTCCAAAGATGTTAGAAAAACAAAACAGACCTCCTAATTTTCTATTTACTATTTTGGTTTTATATTGCTTTGTTTCATATTTTGGTATTTTTTTATTTCAAATTTGGGGGCTTTGTTATGTTTTTAGAGAGTTGGAGGAACAGGGTGCTGAAGAGGATCTGGGAGGAACTTGTGGAGGAGAAAGATATAATCAAAATATTTTTTATGAAAAATTTTAAATAATTTTTTGAAAGTGTACCATTTTCAGGGGAAAATGACAAGAAATAGGATATACTTATAACATACACTGGAAAAATAAAAGAGTTAGACACTAACAGCTGTACTTATCAAAACATAAAAAAGTTTATTCATGCCAGATAAATAACATATTTAGAGATCATATACACATAATATAATGAAATTTCATCAATAAAAGCACAAAATACATATATGCACACATTTATGTTGTTAAAGAAACACAAAAGCTTATACACAAAAATTCTATTACCATTTATCAAGTTCAACAAAGAGATTACTCATCATTAAGAAGTATGTTATTATATGCCATTCAGAATATTAAAAAATTAAACAATTAAAACAGAAATATTATAAAACACATAGACCTGAGAAATGGCCATATATGCATATCAAAGACATAAAATTAGATGACAAAAATGTTAACTTTTTTATAAAGTGAAGCTAAGTATCCTATTCCAAATATTAGTTTTAGGTACATATATTTATTCAAGAGAAATAAAAGTAATATTTTTATTCATAATAACCAATAATGCAAACAACCAAAATTTCCTTCTATAAAAGGACAAATAAACACAACTGAAAACATGACTAAAATATGCAAAATAAAAATATGCAATCAAACATACAGAGACTAATGCATGAAATAATCAAAGTACATTTGTTACATATGATCCTATTCTAAATGGCCAATGGCTTATTCCATGAGTTTGTTTGTACAAGTATTTGAGTCAGAAAACATATATCAGGTGATTGATAGATAACAGATAAGATAATAGATGATAATAAGAAGATGAAGGAAATTATATGATAGATTTGAACTGTATAGTAAATTTAAATAAACTATGAAAATATGTGTACAAATAAATCCAAATTATGAGATAAATATTTATGCATTTCATGTTGTAGGATATTCATTGTAAATCAAGGCAGATGATCAATTATGGGGCTTATTAGATGTATAAAAAGAAATAATTAAAAAGTAATGTTGAATATTTAAAACATTTTGAGTAGTTATAAGCATACAGATTAAATATATCAGAGGACAATGTATTTCTGTAATTGATAAAATCAGAAAGCTCTACAACATATTTGATGTCTAAGAAGAAAAGCCATTTTAGGCATAAGGAATTTTATGTCCTTCGTGAATATATAATGTACAATAGTCATATTAACTTTAATAATGCAATTACTGAGGAATATAACTCGGTACCTCTTGCTTTGGAACATCATGCCAACACCCCTCTTCCCCACACCCAAATATATATGTGTGCATACATTAACACAGGGTCACTCACACAGACACCTATGTATACATACAGATGTATACACATTCCCACAAAGACATACACACCCACACTAACATATATACATACGCATGCATACACACATGCAGAAGACTCACACACATGCCTATATACACACAGACATATATAAACAAACTGTGACTAGAGAATCAGAAAATAACAAAATTAAATAATATTGCTACATAAAACTTTAATTAGGTATTAAAAATTTGATTTTTTTTGAAATTACATTTTTTTCATGGCCTACTTTATAACCAACAGAATGCAAAGATAAAGTCAGACATCATTGATATTCCTTCTTGCCAAACACATTTGCCCTTTTTGCTTGCAAACATGATACACTACCATTCAGAGGAATCCATCTTACAAAAGGATTGATCAGCAAAACAAATGAAAGTTTATAGTTATCTGTAGATAAAAGCTGAAATAAGAATAAGTAGGCTACTGAATATCTACATTTTTATAACTTCTAATATTTTTGTATATTTAATTTTTTAATTTTACATATCGATCTCAGTTCCCTCTCTTTTCTTCCCTCTCTCCCTCTTTCTCTCTCTCCCCCCTCACATGCTCCCTGACTACCCTGCCCTCCCTCCCCCCCCCAGTCCACATGTAGGGTGATGCCCTCCAGGAGGGGTCATCTAAAACTGTCAAGTCATTTGAAGTAGGGACTAGGGCTTATCTCCTGTCTCTAAGTTAAGGGAATATCCCTCCATGGAGGATGTGCCTGAAAGGTCCATTTGTACACCAGGAATACATCCTGGTTCTACTATCCAAGGATCCTTGGACTACTCAGGCCTTCTAGCTGAGCCATGTTCAAGGGGTCTGAGTCAGTCCCATGCTTGATTCCCAGCTATCAGTCTGGGGGCCCATTAGCGCCTCCTTGTTCAGGTCTGCTGTCTCTATGTGTTTCTGCAACCTGGTCTTCTCCTCTTCATCTGCATCTGCATTCTAGTTTGACTCTGTTTATTTGTGGGCATTTGCTACTGTTTCCAACAGGTACTAGATGAGGGCTCCATGATGGTGGATAAGTTAGTTGTTAAACTTATTATCAGGGAAGGGCATTTATGGTAGCCTTTCCGCTGTTGCTCAAATTGTTAGTTGGAGTCAGTATTGTAGGTCTCTAGACATTTCTTTAGGTTGTTTAAACACCAATAATGGTTCCCTCTTTTATGATCTCTCTCTCTCTCTCTCTCTCTCTCTCTCTCTCTCTCTCTCTCTCTCTCTCTCTCTCATCTGTCTTCTGTCTTTCTCCCCTGACTCAATGTTCCTAGTCCCACGTGCTTTCCTTTCCTCCCCTCCTCTTTGTCCTAGTTCCCTCTCCTCTCACTGCCCCCCCTATTTCCCATATTCTCTGGAGAACTTGTCCCATCTCCCTTCTGTGAGGGATTTTATATGAATCTCTTAGGATCCACCATATAGCCTAGTTCCTCTGCCAGTGTGAATTTATAGGCTGGTGATCCCTTTGGTTGGAGAGATGGCTCAGAGGTTAAGAGCACTGGATGTTCTTGCAGAGGATCTGAGCTCAATTCCCAGCAATCACATATCACATGGTGGCTCACAACCATCTGTAAAAGTTTGATATATACACCACATATATGCCTATAGAGCAAAAATTATGAATTTAGTTGGTAGTTACACAAAGGTAAAATAATATCAGGATACAAGGTTATTCTAAGAGATTCATATAAAGTCCCTCACAGAAGGGGAAGGTACAAGTACTCCAGAGCACAGGGGAAGTGGGAGGGGGCAGTGAATAGAGAGAGAAGTAGGAGAAAAAGAGGGAGAGGAGAGAAAAGCAAATGTGACTAGGAAAATTGAGTCAGGGTAGGAATAGAAGACAGAAGAGAGAGAGAGAGAGAGAGAGAGAGAGAGAGAGAGAACACATAAAAGAGGGAGCCATTATTGGTTTGAAGAGAAAACTGAACCTAAAGAAAGATCTAGAGACCTCAAGACTGCCGCCAACTAACAATTTGAGCAACCATAGAAAGGCTACCATAAATGCCCTTCCTGGATAGTGATATCAACAACTAACTTATTCATGGAGCCCTCATCTAATGCCTGTTGGAAACAGGATCAAACACCCATACATAAACACTGAATCGAACTAGAATCCAGATGCAGATGGAGAGGACAAGAACAGGTTGCAGACATAGAGACAGCTGACCTGAATAAGGAGGAGCTAACAGGTCCCCAGACTGACAGCTGGGAAGCCAGCATGGGACTGACTCAGGCCCCCCTGAATATGGGTCTCAGCCAGAAGAACTGAGCAATCTAGGGACCTCCAGACAATGGAACCAGGATGTATCCCTGGTGCACAAAAGGACCTTGTGAACACATTCCCCATGGAGGGATACTGCTTAACCTAGAGACAGGAGAGAAGTCCTAGTCCCTATTTAAATGACCTGACAGATCTACGTACCTCCACCTGGATGGCATTGCTCTACATTGGTAATTGGGGAGGGGGATGGGAAGGGAGGGTGGTCAGGGTCCATGTGAGGGGGCAGAGAGGGTAAAAGAGAGGGAGGGAGAAAGGAAGGGAGAGGAACCTGGGATTGACATGTAAAATAATAAATTAATTTTAATTAGAATAACACATTTAAACTAAGAGATTATTAAAATTCTAAAGCTAGGTTTTTCAAAATATTGCATTTGTTTGAGAGATACAATACATATTTATGAATTCAGATCTGTGTCATTTTATATGACAAATCTAATGTGAGCTCCTGCAAAATCCACCATTAGCATCACACTTCTTGGATCTATTTTTATACTTGTAATACAAATACAGAGGAAGCTGTGTACTCTAAATTTCCACAGGTAGAAATGCCAATTTCACTGTATTTGACACATTCTGTTGTATTAGACACACCACAGAGGTATGGTTCTATTTTCACTTGTGTTTAATAACAAACTCACATTTTCTTGAAAATCCCTACAGACTGAAAATAAATATTCAGTAAATCTACTTTATCTACCTCTGGGCAAAAGTACTTTGTAAAACATGGGATTCTGTATCAAATATTTATATAAAACAAAAGTGTTAGTGGTTTCACAAGTCTCTAAGGAGTCTCTATGCCTGGCAGAAGGGATAAAGGCTGCTGAATAGCATCACACATAAATGACACACTATTCAAGAATAGCACTTTCAATTGAGATCACATCAATAACTAAATACACAAACACATGGTGGAGAGAACCCCTCATCAGGTACTATGCACTGAATTTATTTTAGCCTCTTACTTCTTATGTAAATCTCTAATGTCTTCATGAAGCTAATTAAATTCCCTCAATTTCCAGCAATTTCTCTCCTTTATTTAGATACAAAGGAGTAAAAATATACTCACATGAAAACTGCACATGTATGTAATACCAGGTAAATGATGACCACTCAAACTTGAAAGAGAACATATTTCCAGCAGATTACTGGTGAAATAAAATATAGAGCATTCAAACACTAGAACATTTATCAGTACAAAGAAATAATTCACTAATGCTTTACAAGATGCGGCAAAGTCAAATGCACCTTGCTAGCTGAAAGAAGTCAATTTGGACAGGCAAAACATTCTAGTATTTTATGTAAAATTCAGGAAATTAATACAAATAGAGGGGAGCTGTTGTCAGTGTTTGGAGTGGAAAAAAATGTATAGGTTATACACAGAGCTGTTTGAGGCTATGTATATGCTGTGTATGATGCTGTCTCTAATGGGGACAAATGCAATAATTTATATGTCCAACCACAGATGAATGCTATCATCTAACATTACAGGTGCTAATTAAGTATAATTCTATGTTCACTTATGGTAGAAATGCAGCTTTCTATTAGGATTTCTGATAAAATTTAGGCTATTCAAGAGTGAAAATGGAAGATATAAACAAAATCTTTGAATATTAGCCTTCACAGTCTTAGTTACTGTTTTATGGCTCTGAAGAGACATGAACAAGACCTTTATATAAGGAAATATAAGGACTTGTTTACAGTTTCATGGGGTTATTCTATGACCATCATGGCAGGGAGCACATTGGCCTGGGACAATGGCTGTGAAATACATATGATCCACAGGCGGAGGGAGGGAGTAAAGAGGGAAGGAGAGAAGGAAAGAGGGAGGGAAGGAGGTTAGGAGGGAGGGAAGAAAGAGAGAGAGAGAGAGAGAGAGAGAGAGAGAGAGAGAGAGAGAGAGAGAGAGAGAGAGAGAGAGAGAGAGAGAGAGAGAGACTGGGCCCAGCACTGGATTTTGAAACCTAAAACCTCACCAGCAATGACAAACCTCTTCCAACACACCTTCCAAACTTCCACTAACTGGGACCCAGACCTTCAAATATATGAGCCTATAAGGAGCATTCTCACTAAAACCACTGCAGTCACATTTTGCTCTAAATTTGTAAGTGTTCACAAAATAGACAAAGTGTACACAGATTCCAGTGAGAGAGTGGTTGGGGATTGTTTGGGAGAGGAAATTATATAAAATATGGATTACAATAAAATATTATGTTCTTTGCCTCCTTAGTAATAGTCAATGAGTCTTTATCAATTCTATGTGAGCCTGTGCCTTGTTATCAATTCTTGTGAAAGTGGTCTATATATTTTAATAACAATGACATGTAATAGGTGTGTGTTAAGGAGCACATTCCCTGCCATATTCGACCTGACTGGTATAATATATGCTATGATCATAGAAACTCATGTGTATCAGAATTTTCCTAAATATCATCTTAATATATATTTCCCTTATAAAATAACCAAAGAAAGTGATTCTAAAAGATGACTCCTGTCTGTAATTCCAGAACTTGCTATTTCTAAAATAAGAGGGTAAGGCTAGATCCCAGGCTGGCCAATAAGTTCAGTGTGAGCCTGGACTGCAGAACAAGACAGTCTCAAAACTACCAATCAGAGTAAGCAAATAAACAACAAAACAGTAGGTGGGAGCATTAAATGTGCAAATTATCTTTTACAGATACATATAAACAATAAAGCATGATTGCTAATTATTGTTTTATCATTTTATCAATGTCTTTATGGTACTGTCTGTCTCAGTTATGCTTTCAAGTTGTGAATTGAGAGTATAATTTGAAATGCTTGGCAGAGTCTAAAACGAATAATCATGTAATTACCTTATAGAAGAATCTCTTTATTCACAATATGTTCACCACAAGAATAAGCAAATAAATGAAGAGCTGGTATTTTATCTGCTAACCTGGATTCTCAGGTTCTGCTTGATTCCATGCCATCTCTCCACTTACAGAATGATCACAAATTTGTATATTTTAATTATTCTATCATCATTCCTTATGGAAGACAGGAAAGTCTCAATACATGTTAAGGATATAGCTACTAAGTATGGTGTCAGTATCAGTGATCATTAATTTTCTATGCTAATATTAATGGTTCATTTAAGGATGTACTCCTTAGCCTTTTCAAGTTACACAATAAAGTGAATGAAATCATACAACCATTCTAAGACCTGGCTCTTCCTCTGTGGAGCATCTTCTTTGCACTCAGAGAAACAAAACCTCTGTCTTCTACACCTCTTTAAATTTAGTAGAGAGAGCTGTGTAGAGCATGATGACACTACTGTTAATTTTGCACTTATCCAGTACATTAAAACAGATAACATGACTGACTTTAATTGATAGAATAGCTACAGTATTATATGATCAACTCTATGGTACTCTGATACACGATTCCATGAATAAATAATTATATTGATCATATTATTTATACTATATTATATCTCCTATTCTGAAATTGAATATAATAAAAGAACAATGCTAGAGTTTGTAAATATAATTAACTTTAGAGACAAATCTTATATTAAAGCAGTATTTCAATATAAAAATGAAATCAGAAATCCACAAAACATTCAGAAAATCTAACATTACTGTCAAGTAACTGAAAATGGGCATTAATTGTTATTGCCATTTACTAGCAAAGATATAAAATGAAGTTTTAGTGAGACTGCTGAGCTGTATGGATACCTACCCCACAACATACACAAACATTTAAAATTTAGAAGCTGACCTACACCTGAAAACCATGTGCTGCTTTGACTTTCTAATCCTTGTCTACCTCTCTTATTGACTTAAAGTAATAAGTCACAATGACCTCTAGATACCACATGTTTACATTCATTGTCAAGTAATTGAAGCATGCTTCTTCTCTTATATGAACATTCCTCTAAAAAGAAAGTTATACTACTGATATGCAAAATATCATTAGACCTATATGTGAGAATTATTAATATTGAAACATTTTTTCTGATTATCATATGTTAAAAACCTTGCATAAAAATTCTTTTATAATTTTAAAACAACAAGGTTTCAGGTCAGTTTATAATCTAGTAGACCCTACTTAGGAGTTTGAAGTGCTGTGTTCTCTTGATGTCACTAAGTGTCTCAAGGTTCAAATGTGTTTTCTGATATAAAAATCTAATAATGCATTTAACAGCATTAATAGCAGCATATCACATTTCCACTAAATTTTTGTTTCTAATAAGAGTATAGAAAGCAGAAAGAAGAAATCTTAGATTAAATGGTAATTAATGGAAGGAAATTTAAGTTGAGGAATGTTGGAAAGTTAGTAAGTGACAAATCTCTACCCTTAGGACACATGTCTCATGGTAAAATTTATACAATTTTTCAGAATTAGGTCTAATGCTATTTCTAGGGCCTTTTTCTCTGCATACTACAGAATGTAAATAATCTTGAAAGACACTTCCAAGTATAGTAGCCCTTGTGAAAAGAAAAGAATAAATAGGAAATACTGGAAAATGAAGGGAATTTTTTTTCAAAAAGACCTTAAGTGATCTATACAAGTAAAAATAAATATGTTTTATATGTTATTAATATTGACAACTAATTTTTTAACATTAACTTGTTTTAATTCCTTTAAGAAACATGCATTTATTAATAACCTTTTATGAATCATGTCATTTCTAAAACATTAAAATGTGGAATCAGTCATATATTTCATCTTTCTGGGTCTTCCGGTCCAGTGGAGTGAGAAAGTCAATAAAGTAAGCATTTAAATTGCAAATTGAGTATTTAGCAAAATCTTTAGAATAGAAAAATTAATAAAAAATGGATAATATTAGAATGGCTAGTAGGAGTAATTTTGAATAAACAAATGCACATTAACATTTCCTATTTTACGAATGAAGTTTCATTGATAAATTTTGATTATATCATACAGACACTGGTTGGTCCCAAACTATTTCATTTAAGATGAGAATTAACTTAAAATTAATTTTTAATTTTTTAAGCATGAGCACAATGGATAATTTTTGTTTCTGTTTGATCATAAGGTATAATTCTTGGCAGTATCAAGAAAAATAATTTTCCAAAAAATTACTCTATCCTGTGTCTTTTGATTCAGAAATTTGTAACTTTAATATAAAAAAAAATTGTTGAAATATTTATATTTCTGGTCATTTTTCCTACTATGCAGTGATTGGTCTTTTTATAATCCACATGGTCTTAAGTAATAAACTTTTCCTTTATGGTCACCCTGTACAAGTGTCATTTTGATAATACATTCCCGCAAATATACATAAACCAGGAACAAATGTTCCACCTTTATCCATTACGCAAATGTTTTGCTATGGTTAGTAGTCTACATTAGCAGCTCTGGTTCTTTAGATCTTGATATATCATTATAAGTCCTTCATACTGTTAAAGTTTCTGCCAAAACAATAAGTTTTTCATTATCAGTGAAGAGCATTTAAGGTAGCCTTTCCACTTTGCTCAGAGTGAGGGAGGGAGAGGAAACCGGGGTCAATATGTCAAATAAGAAATATATATATATATATTAGGTTTTTCACCAATAATCCCATCTTTATATGTGATTTTGTATTTCTGACTTTCAGCTTTCAAGTCAGAAAAAGAAAATCTCCATTTCTACTTGAAAATATAGTTATTTTTAGATAATATATTCTGATTGAAGGTATAAAATATAAAGTAATTGGTGTAGGAGAAGAAACTTGGGTGGAGCTGTAAAATATGAAAAGAGTCTAGTTTGATTTTTTTTTAATTTCATCTGGGTTACAATGTGGTAAGAAGTCCCATTCTGCATACAATATTTTCAGGATTATTCTAAGCCACAGTGTTGTTCAGGTGCCAGCTTTGCTTCTGATTGTTGAGATATACTATAGAGATTCTAGAAAATAATTCCAGCTTTTTGGTGTCAAACTCTGGCATACCTGCCTGGTATGAACAGTAGGGTTAGTCCATAGTATTCTTTTGACTTAGATTGTCTGAGCTCCATATTGCCCTATGTGGGAAAAGGAGAGAGAATGGATAGAGAAAATGTGGTACATTTTCCCAGCTCAATGGAGTATTACTTAGCTCTTAAAACCAATGATATCATGAAATTCAAGGACAAATGTAGTGAACTAGAAAAAAAAATCATTCTGCATGAGGTAAACTAGAACCAGAAAGGCTTACTTGGTGTGTACTTACTTATAATTGAATAGTAGATGTAAATTGAAGGATAACAATGCTAAAATCCATAGATCGGGAGAGACTAGGTAACAAAGAGTGCACAAAGGGGCCCTGGGAGTGGGAAACAAAAGACATTTTGTGGGTGGATTGGGGGAGAGTGGTGATGGGAGCATGATGAACCAGGTGGTGTTGGGGTTGGGGGAGAGGACTGAAAGAGCCAACTAAAGGTGGGGGGCATTTTGGTATTCATGTATAAACTTGGTACAAAGGAAACTCCCAGGAATCAACAAGGATGGTCCAGCTAAGGCTCCTAGCAACCACGTAACATTAGACCTACAGTCTGTCCTGCTTATGGGATGTGCTGGGGTAAAGATGCCACAATGACTGTGGGAATGTTAACCAAATATTGGTCCATCCTGATGCCAATTCATAGTGTAAGCCCACCCATGACACATCTGGAGCACCAAGACCCAGAGGCTGGAGGGCTCTGAGACCTAGGATAGAACCAAACAAAAGTGGGAAGAAAATGCCAGTGTAATGATACCTAGTGATATTCTGCTATACTCATACATTGGTGCCTAGCCCAGTAGTCAAACAAGAAGCTTCTTTTTTTCAGAAACTGGTGGAAATACATGCAGAGATCCAGTAAAAACATTAGTACTAGTTAGGTTAATCTTGCAGAAGAGAGAGAGGGGGTCAATGACATCACAAAGATCCCACAGAAACAACTCACCTAGAATCATAGGAGCTCAGAGACTGATTGACAATCAGGGACCCTCTGCATTGGATTGAACCAGGCAATATGCATACATATGACAATTGTGTAGCTTGGTCCACTTGTGGGATTCCTAACAGTGGAAGCAGGGCCTGTCTCTGAGCCTTTTACTGGTTTGGGGAAAGCTATTCCTCATACTGGTTTGCCCTGCCCATCTTTATTACAAGGCAAGGTACTTAGTCTTACATACTGTGTTTTGTTGTTATCTCTGTGAGGCCTGCCCTTTACCAAATGGGAAAGGAGGAAGAATGGATTGGGGAAAAGAGGAGGGGAAGTGGGGACAGACACTTGTAGGAGAGGAAGGAGGGGAAATTGCAGTCTGGATGGAAATAATAGATAAGATTCTTTTTATTAAATAATCGTGTACCTTTTATTAAACAAAGTGATCTGCAATGTCATTTTTTTAGTAAACAACATATTTTTTTCTTCATGTTAAATCAATCTCTGTATGTTTACATCCAACATTTCTATTAGATATCTAGCCTAGATTTCATCTATTGTTTATGTTAAATAATGCCATACTGAACATTTATATGAAGGTTTGTGTTTCTGTGTTCCTGTAGGGGTGCATTGTAGAATAGCCGTTATGCACATTGTAATTAAATTTTTGTTTTCAGAGGCCTTCCATAATGATTATCATACTGGCTGCCAAAACAATCCTGGGCAAAATGGGAATGCTGGAGGTCCCACAATACCTGCTTTCAAATTTTATTACAGAATCACAGTAATAAAATCAGCATGATTCTGACAAAAAAGAGACACATAAACAATGAAAGAAATTGTGTTAACAAAATTAAATCCATGCATCTCCACTGTTTTAATAAGGGTGTTCAAACCCATGTTTCAGAGAAATAACATACTATAAAAGAATACATGAATATAGAAAAGTATACTCTATATTTACTTATTCATACTGTGATGTAAGTTGATTTCTATTTGTTGTATTTCCATACCTAACAAAATGATGAACATATGTTTTCTACATACTGATTTTATTTTTTAATGTACACTAATAAATAGAAATACTTCTGGGTATGATATTTATATTCTTGGCTTTGAGGATACTTATGCAATGTTTTAGAATGACATCATTAATTTTAATTCTCAAGCACATTTATAGTCCATTTTTCCTGGAAACAGTTTTAGTTCATATCTCACTGTAGCTTTTATTTGTATTTAGCTAATGGTTTATAATGTTGATCCTTACTTTTATATGTTGTTGGTCATTTGAATATCTTATATTGGAAATGTGAATTGAGGGGCAGAGAAGATGGCTCAGAATATAATGAGCACTATTCGTGAAAACCTGATGACCTAGTTCAGATCCCCAGAGCCTACATAAGAGTTGGACAGTCACACTGTGACATAAGATGAAGAGTAGCTAACCTTGTGTACTGAAGAGTGAACAAGACACAGTTTCAAGAGCTAACATGAGGCCTAACACCTAAGGTATTTTTCTATATTATCTGTACATGGCAAACATTTAGCTATATTTATAACATGTAAATATACACATATACACTCACACAAAGCAAGAATATGTATTGAAGTTCTGCCTCATTGGTAAAAGTTAACATTTTACTCTATCAGTTCTTTTTAATGTTTATTCTAGTTTGTTTTTCTACTTTTTCAGCTTCTTAATTTTTAATCATATTTTAACTGGCCAAATTAATTCAGTTATGGATAAGGAAGTTGAATATTTGTTTTTCTATGGCTCTTCTGATCCACTTAATATATACATTTTTCTCTTATCTCATTTTCTCAATGTAGTCAAAATTACATTTTTCATATACCGATAGACTATATTATCAGTATTGAATGTTTTTCCTCAGTGAACTGGTTTTGTAATACATGTATCAAAATTTCTCTGAAATACTTTTTTGCTTGTGCTAAAGTATAAGTAATAGGCTCTATTTGATTTTTATTTGGTCCCTGCTACTGCAAGTAGTAATCAGGGTAAAGTCCTACAGATGTTAATGCAAGCCAATATTATGGAGGCAACTGTTCCATAAGGATACACCTTCTTGAGTGTGTCAAGTTGATAATAAATTCTTACCAAAATATTATATGCCCAATCAAATTCAGTGCAATTTTGAATTTATATAATCTTATGTACTATTTATATATGATTATGGCATCTAATGTGATATTCTAATACATATATGAACTGTGTATTCGAAATCTTGGTAAATAAGATACATGTTTTGAACATTTGAAGTATAGTGTTCTAGCTATTCATAACTAACAGATCTGGTTATAGACTACGGACAACTCAAGAAATGTGCTTAGGTAGCTGTTCATTAACCTTTATCTATTCTCATCCTTATAATATGCCTGTTAGAATTACTATTTGGCATTAAACTTACTGAAATCTTTAATGTTCCTTCCTTTGATTGTGTTTGAGAGAGAGAGAAAGAGAGAGAGGGAGAGAAAGGAAAAGAGAGAGAGAGAGAGAGAGAGAGAGAGAGAGAGAGAGAGAGAGCGATCAAGTGTGTAACGAGTACTCCCGTCACCTGATCTGGTCCCGCCGCCGCACCAGCCCCAAACAATACACTGAGACTCTGTATTAGATATCATTCTGTTGGCCCGGTTACTTGTTTCTTATCTTCTAGCCCTGTCTTAATTATTAACCCATTTCTGTGTATTTCCACGTGGTCTTACCGAGAGCAGAGGAATGGCGGTTCTGTTCTCTACAGGCTCTCCATCCTGACTCTCCTTACTACTTCCTCTTTCCTCCTTGTCTCCTAGTCCCTCCTGCCTTCCTTTCCTTTTGGCCAACAGTGCTTTATTCATTAACCAGTATGAGAATCATATACAGAATGACATCTCCCATCACATGTGTGTGCGTTCATGCACACATATTGTGTATGTGTATGTGCAGGTCTAGATTCACAAGCAGAGATTGGTTTTTAATGATCCCATCTACTGTTGCAGCAGGGTCTCTTCACTTGGAACATTCTGTGTGAGCTAGACTGTGTAATCATCAGGTGCAGTAGGACTTCCTGTAGAGATCTCTCCTGTGTGATGATCACAGGCAAGCAAGCCTTACACCCACTGGTTTGTTAAAATTCTAAGTTGGTTACAGAGGATAAAACTCCAGTAATCCATCCATCTCTTGTAACAATTTCATTACTAGTTAACCCATACCCATTCCACAAGCTATTTTTTTTTCTTTTCTTTTCTTTTTTTTTTTTTTTTTTTACCATTTTAAAGACTTTGGACTTTTATAAAATATTCAATGCTATAATAGTACAAATTAAATAACATTTGGCATTGTATAAAGACTAAAGGTAAACTGTTTGGCCTAAATAACCTGAAGATTTTAAATATTATCACATTTATCAAAGAAGGGGGGATATGCATATGAATTAGGTATGAGGAAAGTAAGATACATTGTTGAACAAATAGAGGTATTTATATTACCAACTCAGTTGAAGCAGTGAAAAATTATCTAACATATAGTTCAGAAATATGACTTGGTTATTGATTAGAAAATGTAATTTATTATTCTGTGATTAATAAGCCAAATGTAATTCCTTGATTTACAATAATGACTGTTCATAATGGTTACTGGAAATCTGTATAACTTGTCCTTCTCCAAATATGCAGATTCTAGGAAACCAAGCCTATAATGATTATATTTTTTGTAAAAAGGTATAAAAACCCAGGAGGCCATGCTAATTCCACATGAAATATCTACACCCTGCTGTTGGAGACTATGGCATAATTATTTGCCTGTGTTCTCATTTGAATCCTGGTTTTCTCTCTCCTGGCAAGAGTGTATAAACCTGAAGTATCCTGAGTAGTTAATGTCTTCCTAGCTGTGACAGCAAACATCCATTAAATTCCAATTATTCTGGTTTCAGATTTCTAAATTACAGTCACTGACACCTTGAAATTAGCTACACTGCATCAGCTAAAATTATGAATGTTTTATAATCTCTTCCGTGGCAAGTTTCTTCATGTTCCATTGAGTAACTATTGTTTATATTCTAAAGGAAACCTTTCCATAATAACTTCCAAGTTACTTCAGGAAACTTGGAGATTTTATCTCCATAAGTAGTTTTAATAAGCTTATTTTCCCCCAAAAGTTGTCTAAAATAACTTCTAAATATTTTAAATTCCCTATCCTTCAAGAAGATAACCATATACCAGTAATATAAATACAAAAAATTTATTATACATATATACAGTTTTTAAAAAGTCAAATATGAATTTTATCACATTTTGCTACAGTAAGTTCCTGTCCACATTAGAAAGATGTAACTGTTTTAAATATTTTTAAACTTATTTCATTCAATATATTTTATCATATTTGCCACCTTCAAGCATTCCCAGAAACCACATACCTCCATACCCACAAAACTTCATTCTGCTCTACCCCTCTTTCTCCAAGGAAGGCCTCATGCTCAGTAGGAGATGGCCAATACAAAATGAACTCCATTTTTACATGTATGAGGTGGGAGAATTTCTGTTTTTTGATAGAGAAGATTATGTTCTGACTTTATGGTAATTCACATTGATAAGCCAACCCTGTTTATTCATACTTCAAATCCTATGATCATTGGTTCACCTTCTGGATTGTAATGCTCACAAATGAAATCAGTTTATCAAAGAAATGATTTATTGGACTTTCAAGTGTGAGAACACTGGCTCAGTTGCTATTGTTTCCTACATTAAGCACTATAAGAGAGCAATTGTAGAAAGTAATTTTGGACCAAGATTAATCCAAATAGAAGAGAATAAAATAAGAGTGAGAAAAATGATCCTTATTAAATACACTTCCTAAGTTATGTATATAACCAAAATTTAATATAAAAGGCCTATCTTTAAAATAATTTCATATGTCTGTAATTTTTAAACTGTGTGTGAATTAAATACTTGTTTTTTATTTAAATTTGAAACAAGCTTCTTTTACATATCTATCCCAGTTCTGGCTCCCTCCTATCTTCCCCTGTTTCTTCCAACAACCCCCATCATAACCCCTTTCTGATCCCCAAGGATGTTGGGGCCTTCAAAGGAGAATCTTAAAAGTCTGTCATATCATTTGGAGCAGGGTCTAGTTCCTCCCTCATGTTGTCTAGGCTGAGGGAGTATCCCTCTATGTGGAACACCTACATCTGATAATCACCTTCAGCAAATTAGCAGGATGCAAGACAAACAAACAAATAAACAAAAAATCAGTAGCCCTACTATATACAGGTCATGTGAAGTAGGGACTAGGACTTCTCTCCTATCTCTAGGTTAAGGAAGTATCCCCCCATGGGGAATGTGTTCACAAGGTCCTTTTGTGCACCAGGAATACATCCTGGTTCCACTGTCTGAAGTCCCTTAGACTGCTTAGTCCTTCTGGCTGAGACCCATATTCAGGGGGGCCTGAGTCATTCCCATGCTGGATTCCCAACTATCAGTCTGGTGACCCGTTAGCTCCTCCTTATTCAAGTCAGCTGCTCTATGTGTTTCTGCAACCTGTTATTGTCCTCTCCGTCTGCATCTGGATTATAGTTCGAGTCAGTGTATAATTCACACCAGCAGAGGAACTAGGATACAAGTTGTATTCTAAGGGATTCATATAAAGTCCCTCACAGAAGGGGGAAGGGACAAATCCCCCAGAGTACAGGAGAAGTGGGGGGGCAGTGAATGGAGAGAGAAGTAGGAGAAAGAGAGGGAGAGGAGAGGAAACATGCAACTAGGAAGATTGAGTCAGAGTAGAAATAGAAGAAAGGAGAGAGAGAGAGAGAGAGAGAGAGAGAGAGAGAGAGAGAGAGAGAGAGAGAACATAAAAGAGGGAGCCATTATTGGTTTGAAGAGAAAACTGAACCTAAAGAAAGGGCTAGAGACCTACAAGTCTGACTCCAGCTAACAATTTGAGCATCCATGGGAAGCCTACCATAAATGCCCTTCCTGGACAGTGAGATCAACATCTAACTTCTCCAAGGAGCCCTCATCTAATACCTGTTGGAAACAGAAGCAAACACCCATACCTAAACACTAAGGCAGTTTTTTTTTTATTTTTTATTTTTAATGAATGGACATCAGTGTGACTCATTATTGCAATGTGGAAAGATAATTAATGAAAAGCGTTAATATATGGAGTGTGTCTATGAATATATTATTTATAAAGATTGACAAGTAACATTGAGAGGTGATATTTATGATCATGTTTCAATGCAAAGAAATATAAAGTTCTATGTTGATGTACCTAAAATTATTTCAAATTTTAATATCTCCTTCCCTTTCTAGCTCAAAGGGAAGTGTCACATAAGTCAAATTATTATCAGTTTTAAAAATGACCCTTTAATACCTAATACAGTCTGCCATGTCTCATATGTTTATCACAGAGTAAAAGACACAAAGTAAAACCCTATAAGGAGTTACCCGGACTCTTTCAATAAATGAAGAAATATCCTGTGCTGCTCTTCTGACTCTTGTCCCCAGAGGTGGAATGAAATTACTGCAGGTAGGAGTCCATCAAGCCTGATTGATCTTATCTCCTGGTCATTGCTGTACAAAACTCCTGGCACTAGAGGTCATGTTAGACGCTATGAGAAATTAATAGAGAGAAACTCATTTTTCCAAAATCTAATCCCTGTCCCAGGTGCATGTAGGTATAGAGTCCGGCTTTCATTATGAAGTACTTTCCTAGTAATATCTATGATAAAACTCTAGTTCTAGAGTCAGAGAGAAAAGTCTGAGTGTGAGCATCTGAAAAAATTTAACAACTATTGAAAATGAAAGAAAAGGACAATAAGAAGATGAGAAATATGAATTGATAGGTCATTTTATGTAGAGATGGACTAAAGTAACATTTGATATATGACAGAATTTATAAAAACAATCAGTACATAAGATGGATTAGAAAAGAAGTACTGTAGAAATGAATAATTTGAAGATTTGGAGGGTTTTACTTTGAAAGAGTTTTAAAGAAAAATAAAAGCAAACTATAGAAACAGAGGTCACTGATACTGTTTTTATTCTTTTTATATTTTATTTTTCTCTTATCTTGGTAAGATACTTTTTTCATACAATACATTCTAAATATGATTTCTCTTCCCCCCACTCTTCCCATATCCTCTCCACCTTTCCTCCTATCTGAATTCCTCACTTCTGACTCTCATTAGAAAACAAGCAGGCTTCTACAGTATGATTAAAACAGCACCAAATAAGTTAGAATAAAACTATTAAGTCGGAATAAGAAAAAACAAAAGGAAATAAAAAAAATCAATGAAAACCACAGGAAACCTGTTGACACAGAGACCCATTCATTCCCACTCTTAAGACTCCTAGAGTAAACTCTAACCTGAAAGCTCAGGCTTTCTGCTACTCTCAGGGACAAGACAGATTTTCTCCCTGAATCCCTAAAAACAAAATACAAGGATTGTAATTAATATTAGGCTTAGTTTTAAATAGAAATAAATGTGGGAAAATACTTTCTTATTAACCATGAAATACATGCAAATCAATGGACTAGAAAGATCAACATAATTTGACAACTACATATAGTACAATTATTTCTAGTTATTTAATTTCTTTATTCATTAAAGGTAGAAAACTAAGAAAAAACTGCATAAAACAAGAATTTCAATGACTGGAAATGCATTCATTGAAAATGGAGTGTATATTGTGTCAAGGATCCTTTAAACATTTTTAACACTCTTATATCTTCTTAAAATATGAAAACAGCATGCTTTGTAAAGGGATACAGATGAATATTAAAAAATTTCCATAGAAGTTTTAAACTTAGGACAGTTATTATATCTAATTAATGAAATGAGTGAATGCTTCCTAATTATTATTCTATTACACTATTTACTTTTGCTTTTATGCAATTTAATATTTTAATATTTTTAAGAGTTTCAAGAATTTTAAGTTTTGCATAGTAAAAGTATCTTTATATTTATATTTTATTACCTTATTAATGTGTGTGCTTGAGGCATGTTTATATATACCAGTTTGCCACCATTTGCCTGTGCAGATCAGAGGAACGAACCCTTGCTGGAGTAAATTTTCTCATTTCACCACATGTGTCTCAGAGTTCAAGGTTCAAACTCAGATCATCAGTCTTGGGACAAGTGTTTTTATTCACTGAGACATCTTACATTACTTAGAAATACATGATTTAAAGTGAGATGGGAAATATTTTATCTGTTTCATATTAATTAGTAGATAAATTCAATATATACAAACTTAAAGAATTAACTCTATCAGGAGAGAATTATCACTCTATATTTTTGTTCTTCATAATTTTAATTTTCCATATATATAATTATATATATATATATATGATATTAGACACTAGACATATATAAGGCAAAATATTATATATAATATAAACATGTTATAAAACAAAAACTAAATTTGAATTTTAAAACATTTTATTTCCTATGTAATGTGCTTCCTGCCTCAACCTTCTGAGAAGTTACTGGAATTACTGACCTCCACACTCAAAATGATATGTTTTATTATGTAATGCTGTAATCATTATAGCACAGACACACTTGCTTATTCTGTCTTCTATAATGGAATGATTGTTATCCATTCAATGCTGTTGTAGCATGTTAGCATATTTATATTCATGCTAGAACTGTTTATTCTGATAATTTTCTAAATTTAGTTACAATTTTTTTCTTTTTTTCAAATTATTTCCATCTTTTTCATTATTCACTTTTTATATTTCATATACACATATTTGGAATTTGATTTTAGTAGCAGTCACACTGTATCTTCTGATTATGATGATGTTCCTTAATTTCATACTGTTAATTAGGTGAGAATTTTATTAAATCATATTCGTACAATACCTTACAAATTAATTGAAAAATATGTGTGCAAGAATAAATAATACAATTGTTTTTTTTTTTCTGTCCTCACTAGATGATTGAATGAAATGTGTAAAACACAAACTAGAAGCAACAACATTTTTAAAAAAATTTAAAAAAGCAAGAATTAGGAAAAATATAGAAATAAATCTTTCCAAGTGACAATAGGACAACTACCATAGAAAAATATGTTTGACACATTTTCTGTTAACTCTGTTAATTCATTATTGTTGTTTGACACATATGTGCACATATTTATAACATTCATGGTTTTGATCAGGCATATTTTGGTGATGATAAACAGATGAAGATTCATATATATGCATATAGTATGTAATTTTATTAAAATAATATTTTCTTGTGCAGAGTGCAATCAAATTGACATCTTCTATTTTGTCATTAATTATATTCACTATTCTGTGACAAAACACAAGCTCATTCTATCAAGCTATAACATGTCACCCTCCTCAGCTTCATCCATTCCATTCTCTATGACAGTAATCAACAGTTCATAAGACCAATATTTTAGTTTCTACTGAAGGTGGAAACCATGTGATGATTGGTCTGTATCCAAATGTTTTTGCTGAATGTCCTCCAAGTCCGTTTATCTCGTTAAAATCAGAGAGTTTCATACCTACAAGGATTGTACACTATTGAGTACATATATACTAATTTTTTTTTATATTCCAACTTGAATGATATTCATCATGAATCCATGTCTTGGCTACAATGCTGCAGCAAACACGAAAATCTACATGTGATTTCATGCACACACACACACACACACACAGGTGTATGCATGACCTTTATACTTCCTAAGAAGAATGCATAGTTAAAATATTGCATATAAACATAACGGAATACCTATCAGCTGTACAAAAAAAATACAATTCAAAGGTAAATAGATGCTACCTAGATAAATTACATTGGGTGATGTAACTCAGAAACACAAACACCACATATTGTCTCTCATCTGCAGCTCCTAGTTCTAAATTCTCATATGTGAGTATACAACATTTCAAAATGGTAAAAATTAGTAGTTCTAGTGCACAATGTGATTCGGTTTGCAAGTCATTTTGATTACTTTCACCATAATTGGTATTACTTAAAATAAATTATTTAAATGGTTGCCATTTTAGGTAGGGTGTTTTAAAGAGAATGTCAGACTTCTATTCTTGCATGATACACAAATTAAACACTGAAATTACTAAATTGTTTCAAAATTATTTTCAAGGAGTAACTAATCTATTATAAACTTTTGAGTTCTTTCTTTCTTTTCTTTTTCTTTCTTTCTTTTTTTTTTTTTTTTTTTTTTTTTTTTTAACAGAGTCGTTGATTCCAATGAAGCGAAGCCCATTGGGAGTGTCTTGTTATTGCAGAATTGCAGAACGTAACAAGAGTTGTTTACTGTCTCCTGGATAGGATTAAGCAGAGAACTTTTCATCTTCAGGCTTTATCATCTTAAGCACAAACATCTGCTTTGAAATGGTTAGTGCCTATGGACAGATTATAGGAGTTTATTTCTCATCCAAAAATATCATAGCTGTGACTGTCATCTGTATGACCAAATGTAGCTTTCAGTAGAATAATCCAACTACTACAGTTTCACATTTTGGAACTCTATTTTTTTTTCTTCTGGTATTAGTAAAGAATTGAGGTTAAAAAATTAGAAACTATTTCATTGATGGAAGTAGTACATATGGGACCTATTAGCTCAATTTATTTTCTTATTTTTTATACATTACCAGAGTTGAAAAATAAAAGAGTGTTGTATGTCTTAGGAAATCTATTGAAGTATCTATGTATTCAGCTTATACACATGACCTATATTTGGGCCACTCACTACTATTAGGAATCCCAGAGTTTCCATTTTTATTTAATCACTCACCCACCCCAGTTTATAGGGAGAAGCTCCCTGTTTATAATATTGTATGTTTCAAAATGAAAGTCCTTGTCTAAGAATTTCTGATGTAAAATTTTTCAATAAATATCTGACATTAGAAGTTGGTTTGAAATTTCTATAGATAAATTCCTCACTCATCAGAATAAAGGTCATATGTTGAGTGCATTTGCATTTGAGAATACACACACACTCATATGTATATATGGTATAAATATAGATAGATACAGATATATTTTAGTAGCCTATGTTTCATAACAATTACTTAAGAATAAATTGTTATTAATGCATCATTGCTATACTCTTAATATTTTCTCCTATATGTTCTGAAGTTTCTATTGCTATTGGTATTATATCATCCTAGAATTAGTTGGTAACATTCCCTTTGTATACATTGGGCTAGCTGGATTTACTTACAGAAACTACATAACCACTTATAACCACTGTTTGTTTCCTAAAGCATGAGAACAATGCTGTTAGCTGGATCTAGTCCTTGGAGATCACTGGTGACTGCTTTAGAGTCCATATGGAAGAAACATTATTGAACTCAATGACAAGCGTAGCAATCCTTACTCTTCATCTTCTTGTGATTATGTTTGTCTATTTCTGGAATACAAGTCTTTGATTAATCGTAAGCATAAAGATATGTCATTTATCTTCCTCAGAAGGAGAGGTTCTGATAAGTTGATGGTAGATTCAACAGATTGGGGAACTCTCATACTTATTTAACATTTTTAACAGAGTAGTGTCATGCTAAACAAGAATTGCAATTATCCAAGGATAGATAGATTTCCTGAGAGGGAAGATGCACAATGGAATTGCTAATTAGTAAAGCATAAGCGTGCAAACATTTTTGATAATGAAAACCTTCTATTTTATTTTATGTATTCAATTTTAATGAGAATTTCAACATAATTCAACAAGGGATTTAGTGAAGTGGCAGCATAATCCATTCTTTGCTGTGATATTTTTAGCCTTATATAATTTTTCAGACAAGACTGGCAAGGGCATTATTTTAAACAGAGTGGGAGTAGGAAAGGGAGAAGCAGAGGGAGAGATTAAGGAAATATATGTGTTTCCTAATTTTCATTTTTTCATTGCTTATGAAGTGTCACCTATGTCTTACTCTAGTTTTCTCCAAGTATTTTTTGGAAAAAAAAAAAAAAAGAAAGAAAGAAAGAAAGAAAAAGTACCTGAAAAAATCAACAAAATACGTGGAATTGACTTTACAATGAGGTTTATTTTGGGATTACTCACATTTTTCTCTTTAGTGGCCTCACCACCATTGCCTCTCATTGTGTGTATTTTAAAAGCTGATATTTCAAATCACTCTGTGCATTTTACATTTCTTTTTAGCATAGATGACTGGATTCGGGATCTGTTACTATTTCTCAAAGTTCTGTAACTAACCAAAATTTTGCAATATTTGTTGTCCATCCAGGTTCGTTTCATTAAGCAAGTTAATGAAGTGTGATCAGTCTGACCAATACCTTGACTATGTCTTTCTTTTATTACTGAAATTAAAATGCAATTACTTCACATCTTCCTTAAATCCATCCAAATGCTCCCATATATCCTGCCTTATTCCCTTTAAAATCTTGCCCTCCTTTTAAATTAGTTTTTGTTGCATGAATGCATGAGGCCAAATGCTATAGGTTCCTCAAAATAAGGTAATTTAATTTCTCTAGCACTATGTATGAAAGTATAGCAGGAAGAGATATCTATCATGGATTCTATTCTCTGAATATTGTTTGATTTTTTAGCACTAACAGTCAGATCAGCACAGTAAATTGGTCATATTAGAACCCACAAGGATTGTAGCTATTTAGGAGTAATATACAGAAATTTGTTTGAAAACAAAAGAGGATTCCGGGACAAGAATACTAAGTTTTTTTAAGTTTTGTCCTATAAAGATAAAATAGAGAGGATTCAAAGTTCCTCTCTAATTTTGGTAAAAATCTGTTTGAGTCTTAATTAGTTTTATGAACTACTCAAGTACCTGCATCTTGAATACTGATAATGTTCAACTACTCCTACTTAAATAACAAAGTCATCAATACATAATTAAATCAGTTGCCTAGATAAAATACAGGAATATTATTATGTCTTCAATGTTCCAATTAATAAACCATTGTCTAACCAAAGATCCAGGTGTCTGGATAGTACTTAGAGGCAGAAAAAATTATTGACAATTACTATTTTTAAATCAGAATATCTGTATTTTTTATTATTTTCAACCTTCTTATAGCTTTTTCCACTGGGGGAAATGGTGTATTATTTTATGCAAATGACTTAAATACTATATACATTGTATGCATATTTATTTGAAAAAGTTTCAGACAATAAGTAGTGTTTAATTATTTTCTTCCTGATGTCTGGGGCAACAACATTTTTGGGGATCCTGAAAAGAAAAATTTGGGATAATTGCCAAATCCTGGGAGAGGTACCAGTTTCTGCATAATAGGAAAGTGCAGGACATGTCTTAGGTCCTGACTAGAGTAGTCTGTGAGGCTGGATCATCTGAGCTAGCTATCTCAAAACTGTTCAGAGGAAATTGTAGTCTAAAGCCATTATTAGGTGGTGTTATTTTTTTTTTTTTTTTCAGCTTGGTGTTATCATAGTCCTGGTGGAATCTTCATTTCGTGATCCCATCTTCTTTTTTGGAGGGTTCAGAGATCATATTCAGTGAAATTATTTCCTTCTTGGTAATTTTGCCTTCTCCTTTCAGTGCTTCTTTGTTCAAAGGTTTTTAATTCTTCAACATGTTTACTTTCATTTTCTTGAATAGACAAAAATAAAAACCTAGCCCAACCGTAACTTTGGGGAGATCCCAAACTAATCTTTATCAATTTTGATTAATGATTTCTCCTGAAATTTTTGTTTTAGCTTCTAAACTCTTCTGTCATCTATAGTATTTTATTTATTTATTTATTTATGTATTTATTTATTTATTTATTTTTATTTTACATATCAATCCCAGTTCCCTCTTACTTCTTCCCACCCTCTTTCCCTCACTCCCCCCCTCACATGCACCCCAACCACCGACCCCTCCCATCCCCCCCCACTCCACATGTAGTGTGATGCCCTCCAGGAGAGGTCATCAAATCTGTCAAGTTATTTGAAGTAGAGACTAGGACTTCTCTCCTGTCTCTAGGTTAAGGCAGTATCCCTCCATGGGGGATGTGTCAGCAAGGTCCTTTTGTGCACCAGGAATACATCCTGGTTCCACTGTCTGAGGTCCCTTAGACTGCTCAGGCTTCTAGCTGAGACCCATGTTCAGGGGTTCTGGGTCCGTCCCATGCAGGATTCCCAGCTATCAGTCTGGAGGCCTTTAGCTCCTACTTGTTCAGGTCAGTTGTCTCTATGTGTTTCTGCAACCTGGTCTTGTCCTCTCTCTCAGCATTTGGATTCTATTTCGACTCAGTGTTTAGTTGTGGTTGTTTGCTTCTGTTTCCAACAGGTACTAGATGAGGGCTCCATTTAGTTGGAGTCAGTCTTGTAGGTTTTTTTTTTTTTTTTTTTTTAATTGGCATTAGGTTCCTTAGTTGCTTTAGGAAGGAGTTTCCTCTACAATGACAGCAAATGACTTAAGTGAATTTAGAATAGGAACCTGGAAGAGGCCCCTCAAGGTTATTCCTGCTGGCATAAGGTTACCTTGAATGTCTCTTGAAATCACCTCTCCTATCCAAGCATCATCATGTTCAAGACATTCAATACTGATTATATCTTGGACCCATTCCTCCAAGGGTACTCACTTTGCCTTTAAAGGCCTAATTATTCTTTTGCAATGAGATTAGCATTTTCAGAAGCCAGAGGTTTAATTTCTTTGTCTAGTTTCTGAATTCTCTTATCATTTTATTTACAGCAAATGTCAACCTTTGCTTTTAAAAAAAAAATCCCTGAATGCATACTTTGGGCTCTGTACAACTTTAGTAAATGGTTTAATTTTCTTTACTACTTCTCCAATTCTGTCCCAGGCATTCAAGGCTGCTGCACAACATAAAGCCAGGGCATGATCATTATATAGGGATTGGCTTTCTCTATTAGCATAATCTCCTTCAAGAATTTTATCTTGGGAGATTTCTGTTCCTGCAGCTCAACTAAGTTGTGCAATGGTCTTAGCTGATTTTCTGAAGAAAGTATATCATTGTAATTGTGGACTAGGCTCTAATACAGCTTTAACCAAGTCTATCCAGTCCTTGGGGATAATTCTATTACAAACTGACCAAGAGTTAAATACGTGCTTCACAAATGCTGAATGCCATATGAAACTATTACTTCCTTGAATATCCTTAAACAAAACATTGCCACAGGGGTCCATTTAGCTCTTTATAGAGCCTCAATCATTTGACAATTCCTGTAAGGTCACTGAATATATTAAGGTTGATTGCTTGTAAACTTTTGGCTGTTCCTCTCTACCTTACAGTTCAAGGCTGGAATCGGTTCTTCTTTAAATTCTTATTTCTGGGTTTCAATATCCCTATGTTCTGTTTTAATAAGATTTTTTAAGGCCTAATTGTCAAACTGAAAACAAAGATTATCAAAAGGATAATTAACAACATGTCAATCCCAGTTAAGTTGATTATCCCTTCATTTAATTGCTCCAATTTTAAACCATCCATTGTATAATCACACAGAGACCTGTCTCCATTGTAATAGCATTTCCCAACTTTAAATATGTGAAAAACTCTCTCTTTTAACTAATTCCTTTCTTTAAGAATTCCCAATTTTCTTATCAAATCTGCTGACAGTGTCAGTGTACTTTGAGTATGTCTGACAAGAGAACTAGCATGTTTCCATGAAATGATGGTGATACCCTAAGGAGAAGAGTTACAGGGAAAGTTCACAACCCATGGCAGGGAAAGGAGGAGAGAGAGAGAGAGAGAGAGAGAGAGAGAGAGAGAGAGAGAGAGAGAGAGAGAGAGAGAGAGAGAGAGGAGAGAGAACTATCTGAGAAACAAAAACACACACTACACACAGAGAATTGTTTGGAAGAACCACCTGTGGTAGGAGTTGTCTAAAGCCAGAGCCAACTGGTCCAGGGAGGGTAATTCCTGTGAAGTTTGGAGCCCAGGTGCTTCTAGAGTTTATGTAGTGCCAGAAGACTGTTTTAGAAAGGATACAACAGGAAAATCTGAAACTCTCTCAGAGGCTTTTGAAAAAAAAATTAAAGAAAATCTAACTGGCTGGGCAGTTAGATACCAGTAGGAGCCCCATGTGCAGCTACAGCCTGTGCTGGTGGTTGCAAAGCCACACGAAAGTGACCTTTTCATGATTTCATATTTGTAAGTTAGGTGACAATATGCAGCATGAAAGAGAGAGAGAGAGAGAGAGAGAGAGAGAGAGAGAGAGAGAGAGAGAGAGAGAGAGGTATTAGGGTGGGAAGGTTAAAAGTGACAGACACAAAGCAGGCAAGTCGCTATTTCTTACCTCTACTAAGGCTCAGACCAAAAAAATGGCGATACTGTCTTCAGTGTGACTGCAGACTGAGTACACTGCACTTCTGTGTTCACCCACCTTATATGTTTCTCTATTGCTGGGATTTAAAACACACATGACCACCACCCAGCTTCTATGGCTAAAAAGTATAGCTGCTAGGATTAAAGGTGTGGCCTTCATAGCTGACTGGTGGGGATCTTCAGGGAAGTCTTATTTGTTATATCATAAACACAATATCACTACAGGAGAGGATGGAGTAGAAGCTGCAGGTGTGATGGAAAATGAATTTATTTTAAAAAAGTTTCATACAATGTGTTGGATAATATTCATGGCCTTTCCACTGTTCTACCTAGAGCCATACCATTCACCAATTAACTAAGTTTGTGTCCTCTTTGAAAAAATTATCTAAGACCCATTTGTATTACATTCATTTTCTTGCATACTCAGAGAAAAGTATGGAAGAAGGAGTGGAAGGCCAGAAAAGGCCAGAGGCTGTAGATGGCTATTGAACGAACATTTTCTTCTGGGCACAGAAGGGCAGCTGTACTTAGGGACTAGCACCTGTTGTGATAGCAAGGACTCACACCTGTTGTGATAGCATTTACAAAAACCTATGAAAGTAGTCACATTTCTACTTTTCATACACTCACAAGGAATGTATGTGTTTGCCTGTGTGTGTGTACTTGTGTGTATACACCTCCCATATATACATTGAGACATAGCGTGAGAGCATAATGTTACTTAAATATGATATTACAGAAACACAATGAAATGAAAGATTTATTCATATAAAAAATCTAAATAAGCTATTTTTGGTACCATAAATTTAGTAAAATAACGTTATGGCTACACATCACCGTGGAATTTTATAAAAGATTCCTGAATTAAAAATCATTAAGATGTGAATAGATATAATTAGAAAACAAAACTATGTACTTCCTTTTTCTGTCTTTGAAAGAAAAGAATGTCATCAAAAGACTTTGATGTAAATAGCCTGTGTGTAACTGATTCTGAAATTACAATGTTGTACTCTTAGTCAATATTAAAAATATTTTAGAAAAATGGTAAAAAGGATGGGTAACTCTTACAAATATCCTGGTAATTGATAATTACAGTCAATCTTTCATAACATTTTTATAAATTACTAAGAAATAATATAATATTTGTTATTATTTATGTTATTTGTATGTGTATGGTGGTATATGAACATGAGTTTAATTGCCCAATCAGGCCAGAAGAAGAGGTAGAATTCCCTAAAGTTGGTATAACCAAATGAATCTCATCATATGGACCTATAGACTAAGTTCAGATCCTCAACAAGAACAATATGTGCTCATAATCCCTGAGCTACCTCTTTTTGCCCAATTTTATATGAATTTTAAAATACATGCTCAATTTGTTAACTTTTCAACTAAACAATAAATTTACCTAGTTTTATGCATATACAAATCAAAGTACTTTGAATTCATTAGATTTTTTTTAACAAGTACACGTAAAACACCTAGCAAATCTTTCAACTATATAATTTCTCTACTAAACTTCTCCAAAATGTCTTTCTGTGTGAATTGGAAGATTATAAGTTATCAACTCATATGTATTATCAGTATTATAGTATTAAATAACTCTAGCATGTAGACTTTTTTTTAACCATTGTCATTAGTATAGCTCTCATGTAAACATCTTTCAATTCTAAAAAAATTAGATTTCTCTTGACTTGGTGTTATTTGGTCAGGGATCCACTCCAGGTAGAATATGCCTTCTTAAATATGTCAGACTATGTATGACGGCTCTCAGCTTCCAGTTATTTTTCTTATGTGTGGTAAAGGATCATAAATATACTAGATGAGACAAAACCAAACACAAATATTATTCAGCTCTGTAGAACTTGTTGCCAGGATATTTTGTTCCATAAATTAGAAATTAATGTGACTTTAACATTTGCTCTATTACTTTATAAAAACCAGGGCTCACTGTTGGATGACAAAAGAAGTAGACATTTCCAGACCTAGTTCACATAAAAAAAAATCTTAGGTTTTAAAAATCTATATATTGAAATTAATTTATTATATGAAACTGCTTAGATAATGTTTAAGTGTCCTAAAGAATATACAATTCTCTAGACTAAAGGCAGCATGCTCTGAAGATTTCATGATGGCTTACTTTTGTAGATCCAAGAGGATATGTAGAATTCTGTGATGAAGTTTCATTCCATCTTTCTAAAGAAAAAAAAATATGATCTTGGAATAGTAGTAGGCAAGTTGTTCCATCAGAGATTAAATTCATGCATTGGCCTCCAAATGCTATTGAGTTACACTATTGACAATTTTCCATTTATTAAGGGCTTCTGATGAAGGCTAATATATAAGAGGAAGGGATGAAATGAAGATGCACTTAAAAGGCTGACTCACATATAGTGAAGAAGAAATAACATGGTTATAAGTTAAATCATGGTTGAAAGTATATGTGTCTATAAGTTTTGGGGACTATATTATTCCTCAAAACTGGCAATTCTTGTCTAAATTGGAAACTTCTTATTGAGTAAATAATGTACATTACAATTGTGTGTGTGTTACATTAACCAAACCTGTATGTCTTGCAATGTTTAGGAGACTCCAGTCATCCAAGAAAAGTCTAAACATCTAACCTGGTAAAGACTTTTAATCACAATTCTGAGTTTTCCCCATTGTGACTGAACAAAAAATTGATAAAATCAATGAACTAGAATAAGAATGAGGTGCTAGAGATTAAATGAAAGCTTCTGTCAAATACATATAAAGTATCTCTGTCTTAATTATAAACCAATGGATAGTCTCTACATTAATTTTGAAAATACAGTAGAGCATCACATCCAAAGCTAAAGGCCCCCTTCCACTCTAATAATACTTCTAGAGACAATATCAGAAATGACTGGACATAAAATAATTTATTACTACCACATCTTCATTTATTTGTCTTATTCTTTGTTGAGGGAATTGTATTATCTCAGTTCAGGATTTTCCAAGTGGAAAAAATGTGGGTATAGACCTTGTTTTCTGAGGGGTTGTATAAAACAAAATGGAAGAAAAGGTAAGTAATGAATGATATCCTAACCAATAAAAACTCACAATGGATAGTGTAGGACAACATGTTTACTGGACTTGTTTTAATCTTTTCAGGTCTCTACAAATAAAAATATTAAAATGGATAATTTATAAACAGCAGATATAGAGTTCATATTTCTGGAAACTTGGGAAATGCCAGACCAAAGAGCTAGAAAATTCAGTATGTAGTGAGACAATATTCTATTTATACAATGTCTTCTATCTTTCACATGTTTCAAATATTTTGTGCAAGGAAAGAAAAACTGTATTTGTCATACTGCATTAAGACATTTGTCCACTCGATGAAGATTCTATTCTCATGAATCATTCACTTATAAAAAGTCTAGTAACACTTGCTACTATCATATTTGGTATTGGTGTTTTCTAGGAGAATTATAAACAAATACTATCCAGACTTTAGGAGCCAAATATATCAATCACCCTTCATTATTTAGTAGGATTGATGCTTACAGAGGCTTACCTCTGTAGTTTTAATGATTATTTAATTATTGAACAGCATATATTATGATAGATTTTGGAATAGTTTTTCTAAATGAGAGATAAATTCCAATACTTTGAACTACCATTAAGAATAGACATTTAAACTAGAGGAAAATTTGGCTTTATCTGGCATCATGTAAACCTGGATAAGGAAACAAAACCTACAGATTCTTGACTAGCTGTTAAACCACAGCAGAAATATTAATGTCTTCCTATATGAAATTTAATCATTGCCTGCATAGAACTAGTCATGAGTTTGGTGTGTGAGTAGATTAATCACACAATTCAGAGAAAGTGGTAAAACACATTTTAATAAAATTAGTGAATCCTTGATAAAGAAGGAAGCATGATTGGAGTATAGAAATTATTTGTAGAAAAATGTTTGTTCTCACTGTTTAGTTGTTTGTTTATTGAACAATTTCTTCACAAAGAATGACATGAAATATCAATGCAGGGAAAAAATTATAAACTTAGTTGAAAGGTAACAATCAAATTTGTGGTGGAAAATCATGAAGAAGCAATTTTAGCCCCGAATTCTCTGAAAGATTATGAAAAATTCCTAGTAGGTAATTCAAACATTATTTTCAATTAGGCACTGAAAAATACAAAACCTAAAATATGTTGTAAATAGTGAGGAAATATGTAAATGTACAATTTATGACTGTGAAAATGAACACATCCTCAGTTTTTCAACTCAAACCTACTATCTCTCTTCCACCTACCAATATTAGTACAAGATATAAACTATGAAAGCTCCTGTTGGTATTGCTATTATATTAAGTGTTTTATTGAATTATTATTTTTATTGAATTTCCTGTATTTTAATTCTTTGCATTCTTGAGCACAAACATGTTAATAAATAAATACTTCATAATGTTTCACATATATTTCAGTATTTTTGTGCTCACATTACATCCTATGCTAGGTCATCAGAAATAAAAATGGCTTAACTTTATGTTCAAAATTTGAAATGTAAAACTGTAAGACTGAGAAGAATTTAGAAGTTACATTGTAGGATAATAGTTACAGAGAAGACAAAGTATAAAAGGAATCTTATGCAGATAAAAAATATTGTGTTCAGAAAATTACAATACTTTTTGAAGAAAGGTAAAAATTTGAACGTATTGACAAGATCCACTGGCATATATGTGAGAGCTATCATGTGTACTAGCAGGTCTCATACTTAGTCCTTGCCATTCATCTCTTATGTCAAGGCAGATTTCTTTATAGATGAATACTGATAAAACTGTAACACTTCCTTCACAGTGTATACCTTCCTATAATTAAGGATTGCTATAAATATGCTAGGGCAATAAACCCACAAATCCTCCTATAACCAATGTTTTTCATGTCCTTGGTAAATAAGTCTGCAGCCGTCTTTCCACATTGGTAACTGGTGATAACTCTAAATGCAATTATTTTTGCCTTTATGGCATTTCTCTGCTGAATCTAACTACAGCTAACTACCTACAGCATAAAATTCAATTGGTAAGGATAGATCAGTTTACTAGTCACTGAAAGAATTCTTAAAAATCTGTTTTTTTTTTCATTTTACAATATGTGAGCTATGAATTTTTTTTTGAAACAATATTATTTTATACATCAATGTCCCTGTCTCCCCTAAGGATAGTGAGGCCTTCCATTGGGAATATCAAAGTTTGTCACTTCCTTTGGAGTGGGGCTAGGCCCTCTTTCATGTATTTGGGCTGAAATAGTATTCATCCATAGGTAAGAGGCTCCCAAAGTTCATTGTTCACTAGGGATAAATACTGGTTCCAATGTTAGAAATCCCATAGACTGCCCAGGCCTCTTAACTGGCACCCACATTCAGAGGGCTTGGATAGTTCCAATGCAGTTACTCAGTGTTTTACAACTGGGGTCACTGTGCTCTGTTCTCATTAGGTCAGGTCAACTGCTTGGCTTTTTTTTTTTTTTTTTTTTTTTTTTTGGTGTCTCAAGGATGACTTCTTTGCTCATTCCTCCTCCCATTCAACAACTAGATTCCATGAGTATGGCTCAGTGCTTAGCTGTGGGTGCCTGCTAAAGTAAGAACAAAACAGTGAAAAGGGAAAATACAGTGTATAGGAAGGATTAGGATACTATGAATGTTTTTATCTACATGTTGAGAAAGAGTACATATCTTGAGAGTATATCATCCCATTTTAAATTATTTGTTGTTTGCATGGGCACTAAAATTTGGATATCTGCATGACCCTAGCCAACGATGAAATCTTGTAGATTTAATATGAATTCCAGCAGGATTTAAAGATCTTATAATTTAAGGTCTCTCTCCTTAACGATTTTGATATATAGTACTTTTTTTCTACATCTCTTCATCTCAGCTCTTTAAATAAATTGTATATAATGCTCTATTTGCCAAATAAAGGTAAAACTTACTGCTATTTTGGACAATTTTTCTATATATGAATCCCATGATTTTCATTTATGTCCTAAATACCTAATTTGTGCAGAAAAATAAAATTTCCATGAATATTTCTGTTGTGCTTGATTCCACCTTGAGTTAACCTGGAGACAACTCATGTTGATTATGTTCACTCTCTATATAAACCTTACTGGTATTTACTGACATCAATATGGCAGCTGTCCTCCACTGCACTTCATCCCCAAATAGATTATCTTGGTATCTTTATCAGTACTGCACCAGAAACCAATATTGTATATATCATCTTAATATAGATAATTGTACCACAAAGTCATGAATGATAAAAATTGCACAATATACAGGCTAAAGCTCAAGAAAAAGTGAGGCAAAATTTCCTCAGGTATAGGATCAGAATTTACATAATATAAATTTTCAATTTAAAGCAATGTGAGCTATCAGATCAGACCAATATTGTAGAATATCAAACTAGATAAAATTATTTAATAATCAGTATTTTATATTTCCAAAATTTACCAATTTGTATGGCAAAGTAAATGAACACTGGGAATAAGAAAATAAAGGTATAAATACATTAATCTAAAACAAAAGTATAAAATTGTCAATGTTTTATCTCAACCAACACCATTTTATAATTTAAGTGTGTTTAAATCAATAATTAAAATACTTTACTAATATCTTTATATGAGGGAGTACATACCATGTTTGTCTTTCAGTGTCTGGGTTACCTCACCCAAGATGGTTTCTTCTAGTTCTGTCAATTTGCCTGAGAATTTCAAGATTTCACTGTTTTTTTTTTTTTTTTCCGCTGAATAATACTCCATTGTATAAATGTACATTTTCCTTTTCCGTTCTTTTCTTGAGGGTAATCTAGGTTGCTTACAAGTTCTGGCTGTTACAAATAATGCAGCTATGACCACAGTTGAACAGATTTCTGTGTTGTATAAATGTGTATCCTTTGGGTCTATGCCCAAGCGTGGAATTGCTGGATCTTAAGGTAGACTGATTACTGTTTCTCTGAGAAACAGCCATACTGATTTCCAGTATCTGTACAAGTTTGCACTCCCACCAGCAATAAATAAGTGTTCCCCTTTCTCTGCATCCTCTCCCTCATAAACTGTCATTGATGTGTTTAATTTTAGCCATTCTCAAAGATGTAAGATGGTATATCTAAGTTTTTTTCTCATTTGCATTTCCCTGATGGCTAAGGGTGTTGAGCAATTTCTTAAGTGTCTTTCAGCCATTTTATATTCCTCTATTGGTGAGTTTTTATTTTAGTCAAAAGATTGCAAGCCTAAAGTAGACAGCTCCCAAGATGCTAGGAAATAAGGAGGACCCTAAGAAAGACATACATGGTCCCCCAGAGAAGAAGAAAGGGACTAGAGCTCCTGAACAAATTGGGAGCATAGGGTCATGGAGAGGGAGGTAGGTGAAAGAGGATGGAAGAAGAGGATGGGGGAGGGTTATTACATGATGAATCAGGAAGACTGAGTCAGGGTAAATGATACAGTAGAGCAAGAAAATAGATACCTTCATAGAGGGAATCATTTTAGGTTAAAAGAGAAATCTGAAATTAAAGGAAAATGTCCAGAGATCGACAAGAATGATCCCAACTAAGAATCTAAGCAATGGTGTGATGGGAGATGTCATTCTGTAAATATGTTTCTCATATTGGCTAATAAATAATGCACAGCTGTCCAACAGGAAAGAAAAATAGCTGAGACTAGGACACAAGGTTTCAGGGAATAGTAGAGAGAAGATTTGAAATGTATGACTGAGGGAGCAGAACTCTGTGGTCTCTCTCTGGCAAGATAAAACCACATGGAAATACTTAGATTAATATAAATGGGTCAATATTTAAATCAGAGCTAGGCAATAAGTAATGCTAGTAACAAGCCAATAGCTTTATATATAGCATCATGTCTCTGTGTGTTATTTTGGGCTGGCACTGCTCTGGGACCAGGCTGGAAGAAAACCTGCTCATAACAAAGTGGAGAGGTTACCTTAAATGCCCTTCTTCTATAATGACGTTAATGACTACTTTAAATGACAACCTAGAGCCTTCATCCAGTAGCTGATGGAAGCCGAAGCAGATATCCACAGCTATGCACTGAGCTGATCCTGGAATCCAGTTGTAGAAAGGGATGAGGGATGAGCAAAGGGGTCCAACCAGTCTGGGGAAACCCACAGAAACATTTGACCTGAGCAAGTGCTAGCTCAGCCAGACAGCTGTGGAAACAGCATAGGACTGAACCAGACCTCCTGAATGTTAAGTGTCAGTTAGGAGACCTGGGCAGCCTATGGGGCATTTGGCAGTGGAACCAGTATTTATCACTAGTGCATGAATGGACTTTGGGAGCCCAATCCCCATGAAGGGATATTCTTTGATTCTAGATTCACGGAGAGTGCCTAGGCCCTGCCACAAATTAATGACAGACTTTTATGAAATGTCATAGAATGCCTCATCCTCCCTGGGGATTAATGGGAAATGGGAAGGGGGGCATGGGAGAATGGGAGTGAGAAGGAACTGGAATTGATATATCAAATGAGATTGTTTCTCATCTAAATAAAAATAAATTGAAATAAATATTTTACTAAAAGTAAACTATGTTTTGAGATAGACATTTGAGCTATGAAGACAGTGGATATCAATTTATACAAAAATTAACAGCAATATCCAGGTACTTGAAAAATTATCAAGTTAGATTTTTACAGTCACTCTAGTAAACAGATGTTTAATTATCTACTTATTTTGTCAACTCTAGTAGAAAAAACAGTGTTAGACTGACAGCATTTATATACTTTTACAGCCTCATAGAATGCTCAGTGTCTGACATAGAATTATTGTTTAACTTAAATTGTAAAAACTAAATTACATGTTTTGGTCTGATTACACTGTTCATCCCCTTCTCATAATTTATTAGACGCAGTTATACATTTCTATATGAGCTATTTCAAGAAAATAAAATTTACCTTATCTTATACAAATATGGATAGAAATTATTTTTGATTTAGAAAATTTAAAACAGTCATATTCTTCATGGTTAAACTCCAGTATTTGAAATATTATTTGAAAACTATACTCCACACTATTGGAAAATTGAGCCATTTTCTCAATAGATATCACATATCAAAGTCAAATCTAGATTTAAAAAAAATAAATATACTAATATATCCCCCAAAAATAGAAGTGGTCACTAAAATTATTTCTACCAAAAAAGAAAAAAATGCCAGCCCAGGGTCAAATGGTTTCAGCCCAGAATTATACCAGTCTTTCAAAGAAGACCTAATTATGTTGCCAAATTCATTTTATGGTGCCATAGTCATTGAGATATCAAAATTAAACAAAGACTCAATAGAAGGAATTACAAACCTATCTCACTAGTGAACACAGATGCAAAGATACTCAATAATGTACTCACAAGCCAAACCCCATTGGTGTAATGAAAAAACAAATCATCCTGAATGAGGTACCCTAGACCCAGAAAGACAAACATAGTATGTACTCACTTATAAGTGGATATTAGCTGTAAGGGTAAGATGCCATGATGCCTTCCACTGACTGCTATATAACATGGATGGGTCAATGGGGATACTTGGTTCTATTCGAAAAGGAAAAATAAGAGAGTTTATGGGTAGGCTAGCGGTTGTTGGGGATGAGAACATGAGGGATCACATAGGATTTGGGTGGGGAGGACAGTACTGAAAAAGCATATTTGAAAGGGTATCATTTTAGGGTCAGGTAGAAACCTAGAGAAAGTGAAACTCCTAGAAATCTGTAAGAATGACCCCAGATAAGACTCCTGGCAAAAGGGTACATATCTTGAATGTTCTACTTCCTATGACTAGGCAAAACTATGACCAGTAGAGCACCAACCCAGCCACACATCCTTCAACTTACAAGGTATCTCCTTCCTTCCTCTCCTTCTATGTTCTTCCACCAACACAACTATCCTAAACTCTCATGTTCTCATCCTCCCCCTTTTCTCCCCTCCTTTTCCCTCCTACACCCCCATAAGCTCTCAATTTACTCAGGAGATCTTGTTTCTTTCTCATTCTTGGGTGGTCCATGTATGTCTTTCTTAGGGTCCCCCTTGTTTCGTAATGAAAACATCTTGGAATTTCAGACAGGTAGACTAATGGAATCAAACTGAAGACATGAGATTAATCCACACACTTCGGAATACCAGATTTTTGACAAAGGAGATAAAATTATACAATGGTAAAAAGAAAACATCTTGCACAAATGGTGCTGGCCTAACTGGATGCTGACATGTAGAAGATTTCAGATAGATCCATAGATATTGCCATACGCAAAACTTAAGTATTATAGGTCAAAGACCTCAACATAAATCCATCCACACTGTACCAGACTTTTCTATCTGAGCATGTTAGGGGAAAAGATACTCACACTCTCTCATAATGGTTTTCTTTATTTTCTATTCCCTGTATTCTTTCCATGTTCTTTCATTGTCAATTCAAGAACAAAAGTACTCCAAGATGAAATTTTAGAGCCTATGTGATAGCAGGGAGGTCCAAACTCTTCTGATGAACTAAACTGGACTGGATTCAAATAGATGTAAAAAGGTATAGTTATTGATTGTTACACAGAGTATTTCCTCTTACTAAGGTCCCTAACTGTGATTTGCAGTTCTCACTGAAGAGCATCACGTGCCTCCATAACTCTATTCAATCATTTGCAAAGCACAGTATTACAATAGCCTCAAGTGTGCCTCAGGCATCTTGTGATCAAACTCATGAGATGGCTGCAAAGCCCCTTCAGCAAAACAGTCACTATTTTCCACAAGGATTCTTCAAGGTCAAGGTAATTCTAAAAAACAGCTGCTCATACTACTATATACCCCATAGAGTGATACTGTTAAATTCCTATAGAGCACAAGTGAAAACATATTTTGCATCTCAATGACTAAAAACAAAGTCACCGCAATAATCCTTACACATTTACATTTAAGTAACTTGTAACAGATTACCAGAAGATGATTTGAGAAGATGATTATAACTGTTTGTTTTAGCCAATATCACACACCGAAACCTGTGACTGCATCTTTAAGCACTAAGATTGAAGGAATTTGAGCCAGCCTGGCTCCTGGGATTCAATTGTTTCTCTTAATCATTCATTAACTTGAGCTTCAAGCTATGCAGGTTCTTAAATAAAACTCTTAGGCTCTAGCTTTGTAAGTTTCCTTGTATTTACATTTATTTATCAAAATTCTGTACAAGCTAACATTATCAATTATAAAGTAGATTTAGGGTAGAAATGATCTCCATGATAATCCACAGGTAAAAATACCAACCAGAATGGAATAATTTCATGAGATAAACACATTACATTACAGTTGTGGGAAATCTTTCCATACCCATTTGACCATGCCAGCTACCAGAGAAAGCTAGGACCAGCAAATATGTAATAGCAAAACAGAAGCAAAAGTCATTCTGGGGGGGGTCCATGGTCATGGTCTCAGTGCCTTTTCTAAATGAGATGTATTTATCAGGGTGTTGCCACTTGGAATGCTGAAACCTTGAAATTTAATTGCCAATTGCTAATCTTCCAACATGGTCACCAGCAATACATATAAAATGGTATGACTGGCTGTGGCTTTTTGAAGAATCTTTAAGAACACTGCTATATATTCTTTGTTAACATTACAGTCTAAAGGATGAATAATGGATTATAACAGAAAAAGTTTGAAGAAGAATGCCAAATTTTACAAGTGCATCAGGTGCAATAAACCCACAGTATTAAAAGAACAACAATTGCTGGTTAGAAATTAGTTCATTTCAAAAATTCATGATTATCCATGAGATGAATAAATTCTTGCCATAATAGGTGAAATTTTAATCAAAATTCCTAAAACCTGTAATCAAGAAGAATTCTTTAAATAAATCAAGGAAAATGGCACTTTTTAAACAAAATTATAACTCAAACTAAAATGTGTAATATATATGCATATGTATATACATATAAATATATATATACATATGTATATATATATATATATATATATATATATATAAAACCAGTATGATCAAACTTTATAAAAAGTGAAAGGAAGTGACTGAATAAAACACAGAAATGCTGCTTTCCTACCTCAAGTAATGTATAATATACTCAATTTCATTACTATTTATAAAGTTGAAAATTAAAATTTAAGTTTACACCAACACATGCTGAGGTGGTTGGAAGGAGAATGACCCACACTGGTTGAAAAGTCAGAATATTGGGCTCCAGTTTTCAAAGCATAGGAAATTATTAAGAAATTGTCCTTATTAGAAGTGTGTCATTATAGTCCTATGGTTGTAGAGCAGTTGTTAGCTGCAGAGTAGATATAAGCTCTCAGGTACTGCTTGAGCACCATGCTTGCCTACCTGCAGCCATGCTCCTCACACTGATAGTCATGGAACACCCTCTGAAATTGTAAGCAAATATCCAACTAATGACACACCCTCTGAAATTGTAAGCAAATATCCAACTAATGCTTTATTATATAAATCACCTTGGTCACACTGTTTCTTTACTCAGTAAAAAGACTCTAAGATATATGCATAATCAGGATGCCAAACCCAGCACTAGAGCAAAAGTGTGGCACATCTACAATACATAGGTTCATTTCGTCAGAATAGGATACTATTAAATACATTTTAACAGTTTTCACGAAATTAAACATATACCAAAAATAATACATATCTATTCAATAATTAATCATTAATCACTTGAGGGTAATGTTTAAAATATATTCTTATTAATATTGCATTCATTCCTCGAATCTGAATAACATGTTCACTTATAGATAAGCAAACTATTAAATAGGCACAAAATTCCATCAAATAGTACTAGAAATGTCTATATAATTACTTTCCACATATTAACAAAAGGAAAAGAAAAATGATGATTTGCTAACATTGCAATTTTATATCCTGGAGGGATGTGACATCATAGACATGTCAAACTCTTCGTAAGGGCTACCTTGGCAAACTAAAAGGAAAACATTCATGTTATAAATGCTATGTAGGTTTCTTTTGGGTCTCTGTGAATTGTCAAACAATTTCTCTGAATGTATTTCTTTAGCCCTATATCCTTCATATTGTGTCATCTCCTAGGTTGAAAGACATGGGCTTACTAGGCAACCTTGAGGCCAGGACATAAACCTGGATCAAGTTGGTTTAAAAGAAAAGGTAGAAAGGAAATATGCAGTGAGAGAAAGAAACACAATGAGAGTGATGGAATAAGAGTGAAAGAATGGGACAGAGGAATAAGAAGTTCATGGATAATTACCACAACAAAAGTATTAGAGTTTTAAAATTACATAATGTGTGATTCCATTTCAATAACAATTTTAGTAAATGAAATCCAGTGTTGACTAATAGCAAAATTACTAGGAACGGGGAGACAGGCATTAGGAACCATTTTTCCCCTGGGAGATTATGTAGTATTATAATGTATCTTAAGCAAATTTTCTTCTTTTCTAAGTACTCAATTATGTAGTCTCTATTTCTTTCAAAATTTTGGGAAAAAGCACATTTTTCTAATCTGTTTTTCTATTCATTTTATCTCCATTTAGTTATCTACTTTACAATTCAAAGTTTTAGATTTGTAACAGAAGCTTTCTATGTGATTGTAGCTAGTTGGGAACACTGGCAATCCTCATAACTTATTCAATGCATTCAAAACGCAGTCTTATTTTATGGACAGTCTCTTCTAATTTTCTCTTCTCAACTCTTTCATTATATAACCACATACCTCATCTTCTTCCAAATGCTTCCATTTATCATTTATTCTCTTGAGATTTTATATATATATATATATATATATATATATAATACTATTTTTTACAGGAAGTCTCAGTAATATATGTACCATTTTTGTAGAGACTATATCGTACAAGCACAAATAAGGGTGATTTACATTTGCAGACAAATATGTAAGTTCACACTATTACATATTCATCTCAAGTAATTTGACGTTTTATTTTTTTTTTCCTCAAGTAACTAGAATTATCAAATTATTGTCACATACCAATGAATACAGATTGGTAAACCATCTGTCTGTGATTATGGTTCACAGTACAATGAACTTGCTACAATATCTAGGGCCAGAGTTTGGGTCTTCAGAAGTTTCTTAAAGGCAAGTGCCTGAGAACACAATAATAAAAGTAAGAACAAAGAGCTCACTGGCAAGCTAATTAGCTACTCCAGCTAATCGGTTATCTATGATTTCACCTAAGAGTCTGCTTCAATAAAATAAATGTGAAGAATAATCCAGATAGATACCAGGCATCCAGTCCAGACTCAAACAGGCATTGGCACTCACATGAACATACACTCCACAGAAACATGTGTCTATACACCTGCAGACATGTTCATTACTGTTTCCCTGAACTTATTTTATTTCTATGAAGATTTCTAAACTAAAAATGAAGATTATCTTAAACATTTATCTAAAATACTGAAATATTTCTCAATTGTATTTTCTAATAAATTATCATTTGCTTTTCAAAAGCAAATGTGGTTTATATGTAATTTTAAATGTAGAAAGAGAATAATGAATGATGCTACTGAAGGAAAAACAATAGCATAAATACTTTCAGTCATGCTCCCTCCACATTCTTTCTATATGAGCACAGAAACCCACAGTCTCACAGGAATGGAGTAAAATGTCTGCATATCTGTGATGTTTTATAGTCAGAAGCAAAATTTGAAATTCTATGAAGAGATGGTAGAAAGTAGCAGAATACATCTTTGTTACTCATAAGTTTTTGAATCCCAAAATGGAAGATCTTATTAAAAACAGGAAAATAAGCCATATCTTGTGAAATTTGAAGATAACATAGATAAATAGAAACAAATTCCTTACCTGTAGCTCTAGAGAGAAGATAGAGCTCTAAGTAGGAAATAATGGGAAAAAGAGAGGCATTCATCTTGCCCAGAACAATATCATCATTTATAAAAAGTCGAATGGATATAGAGATGAGGAAAAAAAGAAAAAGTGTGCTTCTCTCTCCTCTGTGAATTTTCTTGTACTCAAAAGGGAATTGCTATGGAAATCATCTGAAATTCCTAATGTGGCATAAATGACATGTGCAAATAAATATAGGGTACAAAACAATGGTAATATGGGAACTAGAATTATTTATGTATTCAACACATCTTTACTGGGTGTCTCCATAGTATATGTCCGATATCAACACTAAAAATAACACAGCCTAGAATTCGAATCATGTGTAAAATCATGAGTTGGATTAAATCACTAAGGGTAGTGTTACAGAAATTATGGCCATCATGAAAAGAGATAGCCAGGTCTCTATAGACAGGGAGAGAATGATGTATGATTTTTAGCCTGTGTAATGTGAAGGACTGGCAATTTAAACAGTGCCTAAGAAAAAAGCTCTGAACAAAACACAGCTAATAAACTGCAAGAGATTGAAGTCTAGAGAGAAGTAAAATGCCATGCATGTCATGGATGACATTTATTTAAAGAGTAATTGAAAGAAATGTTGTCATTACTACTGTTTAGAACTAGGGTACATAGAACACAAACAAAAAATATGTCAATGTAAGAATAGATTATAGTTCAAGGACATAGAAGACATTCCTGATACTATACAAGTGAGAAGGACAGGATGCTAATGTTAAGGAGGTTTTATCTCAAAGTGTTCAACAGAATCTTCACAGTGCCTTTATTCCTCCTCAACTGCAATACTCCTAAACAGCAGGCAACAAAGTCCAGAGATGCAACATTGCCGAACTTTCCTATAAATTATAATAAGGGCACCACTATAAAGCCATAAGTAAACACCGAAATCATTGGCCAATTATGGGATCAGATAAATAAATACCCAAATCATTGTCCAATCATGATCATAGATTCAGGATGTAAGCCCACATTTCACCAGGCATAGGAAGAGGCATGAACAATATAGCCTCAAATAAACCGAAAGAAGCTTATATTAATTACAAACTGTTTGACCTATTGGTTAGGCTTCTCGTCAGCTATCTCTGTCTTAATTATTAATCCATTTCTATTAATCTGTGTATCTCTATGTAGTATTGGTTTACAGGTGATGTCCATGTCGCTTGCTTACTTGGAAGCTACATGGCTTCTCCTGGATTCAGCCAACTACATTTCTCTATCTCTGTTTGGATTTCCTGACTACCTAAATCTTGCCTGACCATTGGCCAAAACGGCTTTATTCATCAATCAATAAGAGAAACATCATACAGAAAGACATCGCCGTCATGTAATTTTTTTTCTTTTTGAAATCCTGTTGATTAGAAGTATTCTTTGGTACCCTACTCAATTCTTTAGGAAAATGTTTGCATCCTTTTATGTGTTTCTATTACATTGGCTTTACTGTATAATCATATTGAAACATAAGGTCCTAGTCATTGGGTTTTGCAACTTAGAAAAACCATGGCCCAGATTTTGTAAAAAGCTAAATTATAACAATAAAAAGCAAAACAGAGTAGAAAAGGAAATATATGAGAAAGAGATAGAAATTCCCTGACAACCCACACTAATTCTGAAAAATAAAGCAGAATTAGTTTACTAGATCCAAAATGTATTCAATGAAAATCAAATAAATACAATGAAGATATTAGGAATGCAGAAATGTAATGAGATCCACGAGACAGTAGTCATCTTTTCTCATATATATATGTATGTATGTATGTATGTATGTATATGTATATGTATATATATATATGTAACATTAAAAACTCAATTTCTACAGAAATCAACTAAAATTGTATACATTGCTCCTTATATAGATATTAATTTGAGGTGAATTCAAAGTAGCTTTATAATTGGAGGTAATGTTTAAAAAGAGTTATACAAAATAAATGAGTTATTAAAATATTATTGTAAAATAGCTTACACAATTCATAATAATATGTATAATTTGTGTGAAAACAATTAAGCTGCTACCTTAATCAATTCCCATATCCCATCAGCTTTTTGCATCAGGAACCACAGGCTACCTAGAAAGCAGCCTGATAGTTTCACTTAGGTCTGGTTACTCAGCTATGCTGATTTCACCTGGAATAATTTCTGCATTGCTTTTATGAGTTTTAAAATTTTATCTTATAAATAGGAAGTGGATTACAGTTAGGATTATCAGGTGATTGATTGTCTGAGTTCTCTATCTAGCACTGAATTAACCAGATGCCATAGTGAAAGGCTGCTTGCACAACACTCCCAAGGTAGAGGCAAGTAGAGGATAAAAAGGCAAGTATTTTTCTACATGCATGCATAGTTTGGAAAAAACTACACACACACACACACACACACACACACACACACTATTTTAGTTAAATAATATTATTTTAATATAATTTTATGATGAGTCTTACTCTGTCCTGCTAGCCATCTACCAAATAATGACACAAACACTTCTTATTAACTATTAAATCTCAAGCATATAACTTAGGCTTGTTACTAACTCAATCTTATGACAAACTAGACACTATATTAATCTATTTTCTGCCCCATGACTCTTCTGCCCCATAATCTCTCATCCTGCACATCCTGCTTGCTCTGCATCTCCTGTAATCTCTGCCTTTCTCCTTCCAGAGTCCTTTCTGACCCTAGAAGTGCCACCTAAAATCTTCCTCCTAGCTATTGTCCCTTCAGCTCCTTGTTAAACAAACCAGAATGTCCCCTTGCAAAGACTCATCTTCACAGTGCAAAAAATTATTCTGAAACACAATCTCATGCATATGTAAATTTTATTATGATCTTATTTAAAACCATTAAGCTTTGATATCCCCCTTCCACTCCTGAGAACCCAGCTCTAAACTTGCTCTCCTACTTTCATATATTTTTGTATGATTACAGATCCTTTGCAAGTGACTTCAGCTGCTGTTTTCATGATTACCATGAGAATTTCAAATCCAGAAAACCTATATTATTATTTATGAAGTTTTTTCTTCAATTTAAGTGAAATAGGCTGTTTTGACACAGAAAAGCCTATCAATATTTCTGACGAGATAATTTTATTCACAGGTTTATACATTAGTTTTTTAAATTTTTTGAATAATCAATAGACATTAATTGTAGATCAAACTCCCATGTTTGTACTAAAAAAAATATAAGGTAAGGATTTTTTAAATGTAAGCTTTGGTTAGATTTAAAACAGGAGAAAATTAAGAGATAGACAGAAATAGAAAAAGAGAAACAGGAAGAGACAGAGAAAGAGATCAGTAAACAGGGATAAAATGAGAGCAGTTGGGAGAATATGGGTAAATATCTGCCTAAAGAAATCAGAAGCCTATTCATAAATTCTAAACTGGATTTCTATAGTATATTAATGTGATAGGCTGTGCTAGAACTGACATGTACTTTCAGTTTTCTAAGATGTTATCATTGAAATTATCTTTTTTATCTTTTCATAGTGTCTTGCTTATAAATTTACATTTTTCAAAATAAAAAGCTTAATTTAAAATATGAAGCATATTGTGGAATATTACAGAAACTGCATAGAAACTAGTGACATTATCATAAGCTGTACAGTGATTTCTATGGCAAAATATTACCATAATGAGCTAGACTGTATTTTCTACCAAGCCACAACCTTAACTCTTCTGAGAATATGATGGTATAGGTGGGACTGAGGCTAAGATCTGAGATTCACAAGTTAATTCCTATTGACCTCAGCAACTCCCCGGACTTATCTACTCAAACACAAAACACACACGAGGTTTTCCATTTTGGGAAGTGTTGGAGATGGATAAATTTCAAATCTGACATGGTGAAAACACACTGAGGATGTTACTGTGAACAGAAGAATGATGTCTGGATGTGGGGGATAATTGAAAGAACAAGGGCAATCAACTTAATGCGCATCAGCACATCCCACAATCACCTTAGAGAATCACACAGATTGATGTTCGAAAGATCTGAAATGAACAAAATAAGACAATCAAAATTACATAATTATATGATTGGAGAAAGGAGATAAATGTTACAGAGAGCATTTATATCAGAGGAGGGAGAGAATCACCAAGCTGTGAAACAGAATTCACCAATGTGTGTCTATCCATCTCTGTCATTAGCTCTTCCAAGCTTTTCAAAAAGATACATGGCCATCACAGTTTTAGAAATAGGAGCTGTATAGTGTCCAATGGATTGATGTTATGCTGGTTCAGTCTTACTTACTTTCTGAAGTTGCTGTAAAGACACTGATATGATGTAGAAACGAATGCAGCATATGTAGAATACTGTCTCTCAAATGCAGCAATTTGAGAAAACCAGTCCATCACCTCTTGAGAAAGTAGCAACTGACAGCATACAATACATGCTTTGATAATTAAATTCTTAAATCACATTTTTTTAACATGATGATCCTAGAAGGAAAAAACACCACCAATAGCCACATGCTGCTTATATAACTTAGAGCAAAAGACTCGATTTCTGGTATGAGCATGAGTCACAAGAATTTCTGAATATGACAGGTGCTATATGCTTCACTAAATTCTTACATCTCAGTGCCTTCTTTAAGTCTCTCTATTGCTTACATACAACCTCATCACCTCATCCTTATACACCTGTAAGCATAGGTTCATATCACTTATTATCAATCATTTAATATGTTTCTCTTACTATGTTTGAAAGTACATACAAATTAAATATTGCATTGACAGTACTGGCTGCTTCCATTTACTATAATTTGAATATTATGGAAACATGTTTTCAAAGTATTCCAATAGTATAAATTTGATTCTCAATGTAATAATGTTAGGAGAAATGGGCCTGTTATATTGTAGGACCTTGTCAGTAGGCCATTGAGATCAGGAACTCAGAAGTGATTAAAGTAAATCCTATGAGACCACAAATTAACTCTTTCAAGAATAAATTAGCAATTTAATATGTTTGGAAGAGAAAAGAAAAATATGATTAAATCATGGGATAGGAGACATCAGAGATAGTCTAATTAATAATAATAATACATGCTTTCTTCTTGTATTAAATTGTGATCTCACCTTTTGATGCATATAGTCCTAACTTGAGGCATAATCTGAGTTAATGAGCTTGTGGTAATGCTCTTGGGTTTTATCTTTCAAAATTGTGAGCTAAATAAACCTCTTTCCTTTACAAGTTCACAATCTCATGTATCTTACTATAGCAACAAGCTCTTCTATAATTTACTTACCATTTTGAAGCCTGTTAATTATAAATTTTAGACCTCTTTGATGTGGGGAATCTGGAGTCAATAGTAGAATATTTGAATCTTCTAACATTATCAATGTTTGCTTTGTATACACTACAATTCTTTGTGGATGTTTTGTATACCATGACACAGCTATTCTAGGTAAAAGTAAAAAAAAAAAAGAAAGAAAGAAAGAGAGAGACCATTATTTATATTGGTCATTAGCTTTGAACATCATGAAAATAAAGGGCTGATACTTACTATCCCAGCAAATAAGAAAGAACTCTAGATGGTCACTGTAGTACATGTGAATCCACGTCATCAGTTGAAAGATAATATTTCACAAAACAATAATTTTAAGTGCAACATAATCATAAATCATAGTCTCACTGTATGAAGATATATGCAGCTTACTCATTTCCTCCCTATGTATATCATTTCTTCAATCTTTAGTTGCAATAACTTATTTAGATGTTATAACTGTTATTGCACATAATTACTATTATGTACAATCATTTTCCTTAGTACAAATCTTATGTATCAAGGTTTTCAGTTGCTCTTTTCCCTTTTCATCCCTAATAAGGAAACTACAATGTGTTTTCACCCTACTACTGCTGCTATTAACATATTAATTTAGAAGGGCAAGTGGCATCCTAATTCTGTGTATTTCTAGTAACATTGTAGAACTGTGGAATTCACTGTGTTTATGTCTTTCTTGAACTTTCTTTGTTTCCCTATCCAGCACAAGAAAGCATCTATAATATTGATTTTCTATTATATCAGATAGTTGCACATTCAGAAAAGTCTGAGAACAAGTTGAAACTGGTAGTGTTAGGCATCATAAATTCTTTTCTTAACAAAACCCATTTGCAAAGCTGGATGGTGCTTGTCTTTAGTCCCAACACTCCAGAGGCAGAGGCAAGTAAATCTCTGTGGGTTTGAGACAAGCCTGGTCTACAAGAGCTAATTCCAGGACAGCCTCCAAAGCCATAGAGAAACCCTGTCTCAAAAAAAAAAATTACTAGTATATCAGTGATATTTTAAGACAAACTAAAATGCTTTACTTTATCCTGTTGCTGGGTAGTTATTTAGAAACATAACAGGGATGCCTTGCTAGAAGTAGGCAAGATTACTGTGCATTAAATATTTTTCTTGTTGTCAAACATGGAATATTTATATTGTAAGTCAAATGAGTGCTTAGTCATGATATCTGGCATTTTAATAATTGGCTTATCACACAAAGAAAATATTACTTTTGTTCTGAATATCAAGCATATTTTAATTAGTTAATTAAATTAATGACCTCAACACTGATTTATAGTAATGCTTCCTTCTATAACTTTTATGATAAAAAAATCTACATCTTATGTGTACTTGTAAAGATTTAAATTTTTGGAACATTTATATTAGCATACACTGTATGGCATGAGCAAAATTTTGGGGGCCACAATTCTTTCAGGTAACAGATTTCTGAGGTTGATATGTGATACAATATAGACAGATCTATAAATATTTTAAATTTTAAGAAGCATTTGATCATATATCAAAAATTTTACAATGAATAGCAACAATCTTTAATTAAAAAATTCTCCTTTGGAGCCCTAAGGGGAACAAACATGGTCCCCTGGAAAGGAGGAAAGGGACAAGACCTCCCAAGCAAATTGGGAGCATGGAGGGAGGGGAGAGAAAATACGGAGTAAAAGGAAGGGAGAGGTGCGCATGAGGGATCAGGAAGATTGAGACAGAGGAATACTAGAGGAGACCAAGAAAAGAGATCCTATAATAGAGAGGGCCATTATAGGTTTTAAGAGAAATCTGGCATTATGGAAACTTCCAGAGATCTACAAGAATGACCCAAACTACCAATCTAAGCAATAATTGAGAGGCTACCTTAAATGCCATTCCCCTATAATGAGATTGATGACTACCTTAGAAGCCATCCTAGAGTATATCCAGTAGCTAAAGGAAGCAGAAGCAAACACCCACAGATAAACAATAAGCCAAACTCCTGGAATCCAGTTGTAGACATGGAGGAATGATGAGTAAAGGGGTCAACATCAGGCTAGATCATTCCACAGAAACTGCTGACCTTAACAAGGGGGAGTTCATGGACTCCAGTCTGATATCTGGGAAACCAACATAGGACTGGCCCAGATTCCCTGAATGTGGGTGTTAGTTAGGAGGACTAGGCAGTCTAAGGGGCTTCTGGTAGTGGATCAGTATTTATCCCTAGTATATGAACGGACTCTGGGGGCCCATTCCACATAGAGGGATACTCCCTCAGCCTAGATACATGGGGGAAGGGCTATGCCATGCTACAATGAAAGACAGACTTTGAAGACTCCGATGGAAGGCCTCATACTCCTTGGGGAGCAGAAGGAGATGGGATGGAGGTTGGTGGGAGTAACAGGGAAGGATGGGAAGGTGAGGGAACTGGGACTGACATGTAAAACAAGCTTTTTTCAAGTTTAAATAAATAATCAAAAAATTTCTCCTTTGTGAGGGCATTTTTAAATTCTTGGCCATGAATATAAAGAACATAACTGTTAAGAAATATGTCATCCAACCTTCCAAACCCAGAAATGATTTAATTTCTTTTTATAGAATATCACTGAGATATGTAATCTGATAAGTATATTGTTTAAAGATAGGCAGTTAGTAATTGAAACCAGGAAAGTATTTTGTAATGAAAATGTTGGAAATTAATAGCACCTATAATATGCATTGTAGACTGTTAAAAGAATGCAAAAGACAAAAATCTTTTGTCATAACAGATTTTTGTATTTCTCAAGAAAGCAAAAAAGACTAATACCTGTCAATCTTCATAATTCTTGCTTTCTTTTTGTTATTGTGTAGAAAAGAATAATTTTATATAATTTTTACATGGGAGTTAATGCGTTTAGACTATTAAGTATAAACAATGTAAAATGCAATTGAAGAGAAAAAGTTATGAAATGCAGAAAGAATTATAGTGTAATTATTGAAATCTTTAAAATGTTATGAAAATGCGCTGTGCATCTCAATAGCCAAAAGACTCTCAAGGTTTCCATCACACACACACACACACACACACACACACACACACACACACACACACACACACAATGAAATATTATGCCTTTCATATACATATTTAAAGATCATGGAACATTTACATTTTATTTAGAGGCCTTGATAGTCAGAGATTACAGCCTATCATGGCCTAGCCTCTCTCTTCAAATCTCAGCATCAGGGACTCCTTCTCCAGTTATACTTCCTGTTCTCCACTTGCCTTTATCTGGAAAATGTATCCAGGCCCAGAAGACTAACATTATCTGAAAGGTGTCTGAAATACTAGATTCCTGGGATATCTCTAGAATAACCCTTGACACAGTTTCATGTTAGAAGGTTTGCCCCCTGCTATACATATTGTATATAAGACTTGTACTAAGAACTTTGCTATTGAACCTTATTGCTCAAATGAAGCGCTATGACAAAAATGTGCCACTTAATGCAATATAGGGTATGTCCTCAGGTTCTCCAATCCTATATATTTCCTATACTCTGGGATAAAGTTAAGCTGATTCATTGAAATCTTCTGAATGTGGGTATCAGGAAGCCTGGGCAATCTATGGCCCTCTGGTACTGGATCAGTATTTATTCCGAGTATGTGAATGGACTTTGGGAGCCTCAAATAGAGGGATACTCTCTCAGCCTAGACACATGGGGGAAAGGCCTAGGCCCTGCTCCAAATGATATGTCACATTTTGATGATTCCACAGGGATGATGATTCCTGATGATTCTTCAGGAGCAAAATGTGATGGGATGGGGGTTGGTGGAGGTTAGTGGAGATAGGAATATGACAGACCTAGGACTGACATGTAAAACAGGATTGTTTCTAATTGAAATTTTTAAAAAAGAGAAGATGAAACTGCTTAAATTTTGTTTTGAGACAAAGAAAAATAAGATATATTCTCAAGAATTAATGGGATTCTCTGTAAAAGAAAGTCTTGAAACATTAGATTGTATGATTTTAAGTTGTGTCATTTTATCCTATTTTCCTAAAATTGGATTTATTATTAATAATATTTTCTCTCTTATGTTCATCAATAAATATTGACAATGTGATTATGGAATTAATTCAGAGAAATACTGGTTTCCCCACACTCCAAAACTTTGCATAGTCCAGGAAACTTGGCATGATGCAAATAGCGAGGGAAAAGAGGTTTGTGGCAGATACGGAAAGCAAACCATTGAAACTCTTCCCCTTTTCAGGGTGTAAGTGCATAGTAGACAACATTTATCCACTTCCTCATGTCTTAGAATGTAATATGGCTTATTTCAATAAAAGGCATGACAAAAGATTTTTTAAGTATCATTATCACTATTTTTTAATTTTATTTATTTTTCTACTTGTTCACTCATTCACTTATTTTGGGAAACTTTTTGACACAGGGTTTCTCTGTTTAAGAGTCCTGGGTGTCCCACAAGTCAGCTCTCTCTGTAGAACACATCAGCCTGTCTTTGTTTCTTGAGTGCTATAGTTTAAAGGCATGTTCCAGGACTGCTGAACTGATTATCGTATTTTATTTCCCTGGTTAATATTAGAAATAACTGTGAAGAAGCATATCATCTTCAAAACATGCCATAATGATAATAATGACACACAAGATACATGAAGCAAGGGCTTTGAAGATTGAATACATTTACAAAAACATACAAACATACTTCCAGATTATGACATTTAAAGTTAAATATGACAAAAGATGAGCATTAGAATTAGACCATATTTTAATGAGTTACTGATAATTACTGGTACATTAGTCATATGGTACTATATAACTGACTTTATAACTGCATTAAATAATTTTAATTACTTTTTCCTCATTTGAAATTGATCATAGAAATAAATGTCATTTACTCTGTTAAATAATCAAACATGAAAGAATTTGTTAATCTGGAAGTTCTAGAATGTACATTGATTTCTACCTTTTCTTTCACCCTTCTTTCCATACTATCATTTCTATCAAATATGCATAATCTTCTCTTTACATTTCTTCCATCTTGCAACCAATAACCTACTTAACATGGCCTGTCTTTTCGTGTATTTCAATCCAAAGTACTCTGTGGCTTTTTTTTTTTTTAACCTCTCTTCAGAATTTACATATTGCATAGGACTGCTACCAATAGAAATATGAAACCATAGCCTCTTCTCAATTCTTTAATTTTATTTACAATAACATAGTTGAACAGATGTCTTTCAAATAGATTCCCTGAATTCATAATCTCCCAGCTCATTTCCTACTTTCAACTCAATCAACTTTAAATGACTTTAACACCATTTGTGTTGAAAAAAACTATTCTTAAGGTCACATATGACTACCCTGAAAATGTGTCTTGGTTTTAATGGGACTGTTTTATCTTTATATAGCCTAATGGTTACTTCAGAGATGTGAACTATAAATCCTGCACAACAGTACAATTTTAATTTTCTATAATTTCCATTTTTTTGTCTGCCTCCTTTACTTGACATTTCATACGCTCATCCTCTATTACTGTTTATATGTTCATTTGCATGACATGTTTATGCAACAAATTATTGAGAAATTTTCAAATTAAAAATCCTATGAATTTTTACCACCAGTAAGTTGTTTTTATTTAAGGAACATAATACCCCAAAGTTGCAAACATGGAAAACTGATTGTGCCCTTCAGTTTTAAGTTTAGTCATTGTTATATAAGGGTATTTTGAACATATACTTTCTTCTCTGTTGAGTATCTGAAAAACCTTTTCTGATGTGATTGACAACTTGAATAAGTTTTTTAATATCATAGAGGCCCTATCCTTCTCTTTTAAACCATTATACACCTCATTAAATCTGCCATTTCCCATTAACAAAGAAAAGAATGATGTCCATATGATAACTGCTACTGAAATAACATTGTATCTTTAAAACATTTTATCACAAAAGTTATTTTATATTTGACTTCTGAAAGTTCAAAAATAGTTTATTTAAGTACAGAACTATTTGAATTGAGTATAGAGATAAAATTTCATATAAATAGTAAGCATTAGGAATAGAATATTTTCAAATAATGGAACATTATTTTTCATATGTCTTATATGAATCCTTAAATTATTTTTAAATGTGAAATTATTTTAAGTATTTCTTATATCCTTTTATTGCATATCTTGAAAATATCAGCTTTATATTACATGGGGAGAAGAAAAAAGAGCAAGAATACACCCACTCACACATACTCAATGTTTTTATTTTGAATTTTGATTGTTTCTTTTAACTTCTCTATCAAGCTCACATTCACTTGATTTTATTCCAACAGATGGTCATCTTCCTAATTGAAGTGACATAAAACTAATGATATGGATTTATTATCAAACGTTTTTATTTTATAAACTTCAATGAAGCCCATAGAAGAAATATAAATATAAATATAAATATAAATTGAAGCCAAATAATGCAAAATGTAATTGTTCATCAGAGATGAAGCAAAATATCAAGTGACATTTAAAAGAATTACTTGAACATAACAACATGCATTCTAAATATCTATACATATATATCTAAAGATTTATGATGCTCAAAACTTCAGTTACATTACTTCATTGTGTAGCAGGTTGTAGTTAATGAAGAAAATCATATCTGTCAAAATATAAAGTACAAATAAGTCTAAGTGTTCAGATATGGATTGATAATCAACTTCCCACTGTCACACAGATATCACACTATCCAATTCTCAGAGAAATCACTGTAAGATAAGGCAGAATGAACAGAATATGGACAGTGAAAATATCTGTAAATGCTGATTTCTAGACATTCTTTAGCAGTTTAATGTACCCACCCACAAGATCTATAGTTACATGCATAAGATTTATATAGGATAAAGCTAGTTAGGTACAAAAATCGATGGGTTAGGAAACTTTGAGGTCTTATCACTATTGACAATTGATGGCTGATGATGACTGAGACATTTACCTTTGGAAATGAGGCCACTGGTAGGTTAGAATACCTTCGTTTATGGACACACGTCCTTGTACATAATATTTTTTAGTAGTGAAGCCTGATTAGATGAAGGTCAGTGATGCATGATTTACAGAGGCTGTGTATGAAGACCTTTCCTGGCTTTGCTTTCAGTTTTCAGTGAAACAAGCACATTCCTCCACCACAAGCTCTGATTACTATGGTATTTTACCTCTGCATGAGAAGAACAGTAAAACAAATCAACCATGGACCATAAGGCAGAATAAATCCTGCCCCCTTTAAGTTTTAACTGCACTTTTCTTAGTATTTTGCTGCATCAACACAAAGTTTTACTAATACATTAACCTATACAACCTATATTAAAAAGAAGCAGATTAATTTAAATAAAAAGTCTAATTTATTTATAGAGAACTGGTCCTAAAACTCCATTGTTGGTTTTAACTAAATCTCTATTGTTGTGTTGTTCTGTTTTACCAATAAAGTCTTAATAATCAGATGCTGGGGTAAAAGCTTAGGGAGGCAGAAAAAATACCTAGATGCTTCCTTTATTGGCATTGTCTCAGAAATAGATTTTCTCCTATGCAATCTCAAAACAAGACTCTTCCAATGGGATATGCCTGTGCATCTCTCTATCCATCTATCCATCCTATTTAGACCCTCTTACTCATTTTTTTATTTTCATTTCCTGTTAATTGGTTGCTTTTTCTGCCTCTTGACCTGGGGTTTATTTTATTTAGTTTTGTTAACAATGTATAAGTAGAAAGCTCTTAGGTTAAAGGCATTTTGCAAGGCTGAGCCACACCACAGGTAGAAACAGTTTTTGTCAAGTAAATAATGCAATCTCAGGGTTCACAGTGTGATCAAATATACTGCCACATTTTCACCTATTTGGCTAAATAAAAAGGAAGGGTTTTAACTCTAACACAGTAGAACTATATACAATAATGAAGCTGTTTCTGCCAAACTTTTCTACAATGTCCAGCTGGGTTGTATTTGTCAGTCTTAGGACTAAGTTGTTTTGAATTCAAAGTACAATAGAATGTTCATGTGACTCTCATATGAACTCAGCCACTTGAAAGTCCTGAGCAGGCTTTGGATGTTATTTGTCAGCTTACCTACCCTGGTTAGGTAGTACACAATACCCAACACTGAGTGACTCAGACAAGATGTTTCCAGAAGTAGTCTGTGACTCTGAACAAAAATTTCAGATCAGTCCATGGGAGTAGTTGATAACACTTGGCAAATTTGTTTTTTGGGGAGGAGGGCATTTTCTTTTTCTTTTTTTTTCTAATTTTTATTAATATTTCCATTGATTTTACATACCAACTAGAGTTTCCCCTACCTCCTCTCTTGCTGTTCACTCCAACACCTCCCATCTACCTCAGTCCACATTCACTGCCCCTCTATCTCCATCCAGAAGGGATCATGCCTCTCACAGAGCATGACATAGCAAGGTGAGAGAGGACCAAGCTCTTCCTCTTACATAAGGGTGGGTGAGGCAATAGAGCATTGGCAATAGATGCCCAAAAGTGATCTCAGGAGCCAAGGACAGGTCTTTATCCTTCTAGGAACCCAATGTAGCTATCCTAATTTCTAACAAATTAGACCTCAAACTAAAATTAATCAAAAGAGATGAAGAAGGTCATTTCATATTAATCACAGGATAAATCCACCAAGACGAAGTCTCAATTCTGAACATCTATGCACAAAATACAAAGGTATCCCCATTTGTAAAGGAAACATTACTGAAACTCAAATTACACATTAAATGCCTCACACTTATACTATGAGACTTGAACACCCCACTCTCACAACTAGACAGGACTTGAGACAGAAACTTAACAAAGAAACAAAGAAATCTAATAGAAGCTGTGACCCAAATGGGCTTAACAACAGATATCTGTAGAACATTTCATCCAAACACAAAAGAATATACCTTCTCAGCACCACATGGAACCATCTCTAAAATCAACCACATACTCAGCAATAAAGCAAACCTCAAAAGATACAAAAAAAAAAAAAAAAAATAGAATAACTCCCCGTATCATATCAGATTACATGGCCTAAAATTAGAATTCAAGAATGACACAAATTGTTGAAACCCTACTAACTCATGAAAATTGAATAATGATTCCTGGGTCAAAAAAGAAAGGAAAAAAAATTCAAAGAATTTGTAGAATTCAATTAAAATGAAGACACAACATACCCAAACCTATGGGAAACTCTAAAAGCAGTGCTGATGGGAAAATTCATAGCACTAGGTATCCAGATGAAGAAACTATATAATAGCCACACTAGAGAATTAACAGAACACATGAAAACTCTAGAAAAAAAAGAAGCAAATTCGCCCAGGTGTGGTAAATTCCAGGAAATAATCAAATCAAGGAATGAAATCAATAAAGTAGAACAAAAAGAAAAAAAAGTAAAAAGAATCATTGAAAGAAAAGTTTGTTCTTTGAGAAAATCAACAAGATAGATAAACCTTTAATCTACCTAACCAAAACGCAGAGAGAAAACATGCAAAATACAAATTCAGAAATGAAAAGGAGGACATGACAGCAGACACTGAGGAAATACAGATCATACTTTGAAAACCTGTACTCCACAAAATTTGAAAATTTAAAGGAAATGGTTAGATAGCACTTACAGAATTTAAATCAAGAACAGATAAGATATTCAATTATTGAATTAGACTATAACATCTAATGAAATAGAAGAGCTCAACAAAAGTCTTCAAACCAAAAAAAAAAAAAAAAAAAAAAAAAGCCCAGGGCCAGATCCAGATGGTCTCCATGCAGAATTCTACCAGAAATTCAAAGAGCACATACCAATACTCCCCAAATTGTTCCACACAATAGAAACAGAAGATTCACTGCCAAACTCTTTTTACAAGGCAACAATTACCTTGGTACCCAAAACACACAAAGACAAAACTACAGTTTTGTACTACAGAACAATCTCTGACATGAACATTGATTCAAAAATACTCAATAAATTACTGGCAAATATAATTCAAGAATACATCAGAAAAATCATCCACCATGATAACATAGGCTTCATCCCAGAGATGAAAGGATGGTTCAACATATGAAAATCCATCAGTGTAATCCACCACATACACAAACTGAAAAATCAAAACCACATGAACATCTCACGAGATGCTGAAAAGGCCTTCAACAAATTCAAAATCCCTTCATGATAAAGGTCTTGGAGAAATAAAATATAACAGGAACACACCTAAACATAACAAAGACAATATACAACAAACTGACAGCCAACATCAGACTAAAAGGAGAGAATCTCAATGTGATTCCTTTAAAATCAGTAACAAGACAAGGCTGTCCACTCTCTCCATATCTCTTCAGTATTGTACTTGAAGTTGTTGCTAGAGCAGTAAGAAAACAAAAGGAGATCAAGGGGTTACAAATTGGGAAGGAAGAAGCAAAACTCACTATTTATTTTCTGATGATATGACAGTTTAAATAAGTGACCAGAAGAATTCTACCAGAGAACTCCCACAACTGATAAACACATTCAGCAAAGTGGCAGGATACAAGATTAACTCAAAAAAAAAAAAAAAAAAGAATAACCAGCAGCCCTACTATATACAGACAATAAAGAAAGAAATCAGAGAATTTGTGGCTATACAATAGCCACGCATAACATAAAATATCTTGGGGTAACTCGAACAAAACAAGTGAAAGACATGTAGGACAAGAACTTTGAGTCATTAAGAAAGAAATTAAAGAAGATATTAGAAAATGGAATGATCTCCCTTGCTCTTGGATAGGTAGGATCAATAAAGTAAAAATGGCAATCTTGCCAAAAGCAATCTACAGATTCGATGCAACCCCCATCAAAATCCCAGCACAATTCTTCACAGACCTTTAAAGGACAATACTCAAATTTATGTGAACAAAAACCCCAGGATATCTAAAACAACCTGTGCAATAAAGGAACTTCTGGAGGCATCAGCATTCCTGAATTCAAGCTCTACTATAGAGCTATAGTAGTGAAAAAAGCTTGGTATTGACCAAAACAGAGAGCAAGAAAATGGAATCAAATTAAAACCCCTAATCTTAACCCACACACCTACAAACACCTGTTTTTTGACAAATAAGCTAAAACTGTACAAAAGAAAAAAGAAAATATCTACAACAAATAGTGCTGGCATAACTGGATGCAGACACATATAGAACCATACATATTGCCACGCACAAAACCTAAGTCCACATGGAACAAAGACCAAAACATAAATCCAGCCACACTGAACGTCTCAGAATAGAAAATGGGAGGTACCCTTTAATTAATTAGCACAGGAGACTGCTTCCTGAACATAACGCCAGTAGTACAGACACTGAGATCCACAATTAATAAATGGAACCTCCTGGAAACTGAGAAGCTTCTGTAAGGCAAAATTCCTATTTGATCGCAAGGCATCAAGATAACATAATTATAGCTATGTAATTTATTGCACTATAATTACATTTAGCATTGATATAATAACACATAATTATTTTAACATATATAGTGTTTGTGTGTGTGTATGTGCGTATATGTCATTGTACCCATGTGCAAGTTAGATGACAGCCTGTAATAGTAGGCCTCCCTTGCACCACATGTGTTCCAGCTATCACACTCATGACTGGCTTATCTATTTGTTTAGTTCTTTTAAAACTAATTCCAAGCCTTTCCAGTAGTGACTACGCCTGTACGAGAACATGCCTCTCTCCAAGAATCTCCTTCATCCCTCTCCAGAAGAGGAAAAGAGGAAACACAAGAAAAAGCGCCTGGTGCAGAGCCCCAATTCCTACTTTATGGATGTGAAATGCTCAGGATATTATAAAATCACCACGGTCTTCAGCCATGCACAAACGGTAGTCCTTTGTGTTGGCCGCTCCACTGCCCTCTGTCAGCCCACAGGCAGAAAAGCACAGCTGACAGAAGGATGCTCCTTCAGGAGGAAGCAGCACCCAAAACCGCCTGATTCAAGCTGAGTGGGAACCATCCCTATAAACACATTTTGGGGAAAAAAACTAATTAAAAAATGCTAATACGCATTATAAAATCATAGTTCATAAGTTTATTTTAAAATAATATCAGATATTATTTATGAAATGAACTTTTGATTAAAAGTCAACCTAGTAATCCCAATCTAGTAATTTATAGTTTCTAGTAATTAAGGACATGAATTTTCACAGTATCAACCCGGACATTTCAAAAGACTAAATCAGCAAACTTTTCTCAAGGCATGAAGAGATAAAGACCTGATATAAACATTAAGGTTCACACAATATTAATATGAGGACTTCAAAATGTCTCAACTATTTTTGTAATTTTATGTTCACTTTAACCTCTTGCAACTCCATGGTGGACACATCAGAACATGTGAGAAAGGAATTTACATTTAGTCAAGGGTTTTTATGTGACCATGAGAGTGTATGTGCTTTCATTAAGTGTGTATTTAAATATGGCTTTTTGTCCTGCTATTGATTTAATGATTGGTAACTGGGATACAGGTGTTCTTTTCTGAAATGCAGTACACTGCTCTCTTTTACTAGACTTTGATCATAATATTTAGTATAAAGACATATGTATAATAAAATTAAAAATGGGCTAAGTAACTAGGTACTCTGAAACTATGAAACTATATATCTTATGAAACTATATACTTATGAAACTATATATCTATCAAAAATGCTATCAATTCCATAAAACATGAGAGCATGTTTTACTTTTATATACGCACTATGACACAATGATTAAAATATAGTTCAATAATTCATTACTTGGCTCCTGGATCACTTATGAACCACATCATTATCATATTTATTTGCTATACCTTCTGGGCTTCTTTTCTAATTTTACAAATATAATAAACACACTTATTTAAATTGTGAGACCCTTTCAAATGTATAATCAAATACAAAATTCTTGTTCTTCTTCCAAAATTTATAAGGCATGCAAAACAAATATGTACTGTGGGAAAGAGTGAATTTAGATCATAATCTGCAAAAAGAGAACTAGAATTCTTGATCGTAAAAAGTGTCTTTATTTCACTTGCACTATATCTGCATGGAACATGAAAGTATTTTGGACTATACTAAAATAGTAAGACATAGGTTTCCCAAAGAAAAGACAATGAAATTCACAGCTTCTAAATTGGAATCGTAATTTGCCAATGGAGAATAAGATACACACACACATACACATACAGACACAAATAGTACTGCTACACTAAAGAAGTAGGGAGAAACCAGTTGGCTTTTTACTTACTTATGCCACTGTAGAAGTTACCTGCTATCAGGGAGAATAATTAAAAACAATATATGGCAACTTCATACATAGTTCTTATGGCTCTGTAAGCAATGTCATGATAGTGTGCATAAATGATATATACAGATTAACCCTGGGCAGCAATCCTTACAATGGGAAAAAGATGGTCTATAAATAAAATTATTTCTGAGGCTTCTAGACTTATAAAAAGACAATTAAAATAAAAAAATTAACCTATTGGCAGAGAGCGATACATTTATTTTCTCATATATATATTTGAGATCCAAATTGAACTCTTACTGAATTTCTATTAAATGATAGCACCATCATTAAAATGCAAGTAAATAATCCTTATATTATCAGTGTACCCATTGCAAGAAATCCAGTTTTAACTTGATATTGGAAGTCGTAATGAAGCAAATTTTAGTAAATATATTGTTTAAAGAATGCTATATTTCCATTACTTTCTGATATAAAAATTGATCACACTGGGGAAGGAATAGAAAGAAATGGTTGAGTGTTTATATAGAGGAACTATTCAATTCCCAGAAACATCACAATGATGAAAAATATCACTCATTTGAAATTTTAGAAGAATTCTATCCTTCTATAGATACTATTAAGAGACATAAAAAATTATTCATGTAGGAAAGTATATTTGTAAAATTATTATCAGAAACTAAGTAAAAGAAATAAAAAAAACCACCATGTTGGAAAATTTCATTGTAAATACAAAAATCAAAGAAATAGGGCATAAGATATTGCCCAGCAGCTGATACATCTGTTCCTCTTAACATTTGTTCCCATCACCCACCTGTTGACTCACAGCTATATGTAATAGCCATTCCAAAGTTCTGATATAATTTTCTGCATTACAAAAGTGTTGCATATACATTGGTAGACCCAACCACTAATACACATAAAAACAGAAGTATTTTGTTTTCTTTTTTAATGTGTTCATTTATTATTTATTTGTTCATTCATCCATTCATTCATTTATTTTAGGTCCTGACAATTATCCCTATCCTCCTATCCTCTAAGTCTTCCCTATCAACCCTCTCCTCCCAACCCCTAATCTACTCCTCATCTACTTTTATTTAGGAAAGAGCAGGTCTTATATGAGTATCAATAAAACACAGCATCTCAAGTTGCAATGAGGCTAAGCACTTCATCATGCCCTAAAACTGGGTAAAGGTGGCCCATTGTGAGAAGTAAGGTCCCAAAAGCCAGTAAAAGAGTCAGACACAGGCCATCTTCCCACTGTTAGAAGTCCCACAAGAGATCTAAGCTGCACAATTGTAATAAATATGCAGAGTGCCTAGGTTGGTTAAAAATTTTCAAATAATATTATCTCATGTAATTTTAAGATGAAAATATACTTATTACCATTAGTATCCATAGCATTTTGATATCTACCATGACATAGTAGTATGAGTCCAGATCTATAAAAATCAAATTTAGAAACCCTGAAGTACAAATAAATATCTCAAAGTATTCTGAAGAACATCAAAACTCATGTGAAATAGCCCAGAAACTATATAGCTAAAAGCATGCTTTGTTGTAGCTAAGTCTGCCACTGAATTCCTGATCATTCTACCTCCACTTCCCAAGTACTGAAATTACAAGGATATACCTACATAGCCACAATATTCAATATGATAACATGTGAATACAATATCATTATTAATGGTAATTGAAAGAGAAACTTCCCAATACATATCCATTCAATGAATGATATTTTCCTCCACACTAAAATCACAGCAAAGATTAAAGACACACATAATATATGTAAATATCACAAGTTGTCACTTATTATGATCAGTTTTGTCAATTTGACACAAGGTAGCATTATCTGGAAAGAGTAATATCAACCAAGAAAAATGTTGACATTAGCATAAACTGTAGGTGTGTCATGACTGATATTTAATGTGAGAGTCCACTCACTAGTAGTATGGCTAAACCTGACCATATGACAAAAAGTTGAAAACAGACTTTGACAGACATGGCCAGAAAGCCATTACGAGCATTTCTCCATTGAGTCAGCGTTATTCCTGCCTCCAGGTTCCTGTCCTGACTTCACGAAATGATGGACTATGAAGTGTAAGCTCAGAGTGGAATATGAAGTGTAATCTCAGAACCATGTCTTCCAACACATGATTGTTAAATATTTTATATTAACAATAAAAAAACAAAACATCACCAAAATGAATCTAGAGATATGTACAAAGAATATACCATAACACCCAAGCATTTGTGTACAAGTAATACAAAAAAGTAGAAATGTATTCTAACAGGAACAAATTAAAAAAGACAAGGGATAGTGTTATATCTATGAATATCAAAGGGGTTTGATGAAGTTCAAAAAACCAATATAAAAAACATTCCCAGAAAAATAGAAATAAGTAGTGATACTATATCATCATACAAAAAAATCAAAAATATAACTATGCTCCATATGTTATGTAAAATTATCAAGATTTTCATTTAATGATGTTAGACAGAAAAGCTATGCTATCCATGTTAATATTTAGGCATTTTTACTGGCCTGCCTTTGCAGTTTTGACAAGATACACCCTCTGCTGCTAACACTGAGAAATACCTGTGCCTATTCAATGTTCCCTTTTAAAAGGGGCCTGCCAACCTCTCTCCTTCTTTCTCTCACTCTCTCTGTCTGTCTGTTCCCCCATCTCGTGTGTGAGTGTGTGTGTGTGTGTGTGTGTGTGTGTGTGTGTGTGTGGGTGTGTATGAGTGCACATGTGTTTGTGTGTGTGTGTGCCTCTCTTCTTTCCCACTGCTCCTGTCTCTGGAGGCCAGCCTTCCCTGCCCCTGCTTTCCCCTTTTTATGATTTTTTTCTTCTAATAATAAAAATCTTCATTTTTAATTCTATCACATTATGTCTTTCTTGAGTCACTTTTTAAAATTATAACAATCCCACCACTCCCAATTGACACTCTACCCAAAGCACTAATGCAATAAGGACATCCAAGGACAGAAAAGGAACAGAGTTAAAAGGGAGAAATAAAAATTATTCTATCCGCAGGTGATCCAATACTTAGGAGAAAGTCTGAGAGTAAAAAACAAATGTTATTCAAGATTCATGAAATAACAGGTGATTGTCGCAAAATTACTAGGTACTGGGAAAATATTCAAACCTAAATTTATTTAATATGCTACAAATGTGTATCTTGAATTGTAAAAGTTAAGTAAGATCTCTTAAGGATGTGTCAAGAACATAAAACACGATTATTATATAACAGACAATTTAAAATATATATGCTGAAAATAGCAACAGATAAAGAAATAATTACAGTGGAAATTTAGAAAAAATAAATTTTAACATGAAGAATAAATTATAGAAGGCACATTTATATAAACTCCAGAATTAATAAATTCATTGTAGTGTTTAACTAAATGACACAAAGACTAGGCAAACATGTAATTTAGGAAAAACTTTTCATCAAACTGATTGCATTTCCAAAACAAAACAAAACACTGTAAGTCAATAATAGTACTTGTACTCAGTATTAAGAAAACAGTGCTGACTAAATTGTATATCCATGTAGGGATATTCAATGTCTTTCATTAAAGTTCTGTGTAACTTAGGAATATGTCAATGAATTCAACCTGCAGAGCATCAGCACTTCATAGCACAATACTCTGAAAGAGTGCCTGCTAATGTCCTATCTATGTGTCTCTTTCCTTACTGGATCTTGTTGCCATAACTACTCTTGAATGAATATTTTGTGATTGCCAGAACAGGAGAAACTCAAGACAAGAAGGGTATTTTCTACTGAATGGAGATTGTTTTGCTCCATTACTGCATTTCTCGTGCTATAGGTCATAACCCCTCTGGTAAACCTCTAGCTCAAAATGTATTTACATTACAATTCAAAACAGAGGCACAATTACAGTTGGGAAGTAGTAGCAAAAGTAATTTTATGACTGGGGGTTCAGCGTAATATGAGGGCACAGCCTTAGAAGATGGAGAACCACTGCTTTATTGCAATACTGAAAGTGTATTAAGTCAGGCTACTCTAAACCAAAGAACTTCCATTAAGTAATAAGCATTTGAACTTTGATCCATGTTTCACATAACATGAACATATTATCTTAAAGTGGATGAATGCAAAGTACAAAACTAAAAGTGCTGGATATCTATATCGAATAATCTTCTTGACCTTGAATTGAATATTTCTTTGTGTTTAGGCTTCATTTATTTATTCTTTACATTTATATGTGTGTCTGTGAATCTGAGTTCAAGTGTCCAAAACTGACAGAAGAAGGGAATGTGATCCCCTAGAGTTGGAATGGCCAGCTGTTGTGAGTCAAGTGAAATGAATACTAGACGCTAGTACTCCATAAGAGAAGCAAGTTCTCTTAATTGCTGAAAGGTCTGTTCAGCCATATATATATATATATATATATATATATATATGTATATATATATATATATATATATATATTTCAAAAGCAACTATTTCAGAAAAAGATATAGATGACATTTCTAGTCTCAGAGCACAAATATTACTTTGAACAAAATTGTGTTAATCTTTTTTGTTTTCAATGCTACTGCTTTTAGTGGCAGCCCTAGATCAATTCAAACCAAACTTAGACTCCCGTCCATTGTTCTGAGTCAAGGGCTTGGAACATTTAGGCTGCAGAAATAATGGCAGTCTGTTCTCCCCTACCTGTATATCAGTAATCAGATTTGTAGTGGAACTGTTTGTACCTGCTGAGCCACCTTACCCACAATCAAAACACAGTGTTTTAAAAAGTCTGTGTTCATAAATTTACAAACTGTACAGAAGATGCCCATAGTGCTTTGAATGGTTTCTCTGCTAAAATAAAAATATCAGTGATGATATAGGACCTGGGGCATGGACATCCAATTCAATGTGTATTGTTTGTGACACCAGAGCTAATTTTCTTACTGTTTTAAACCTTTAGTTCTGACTAAAGGTCAGAATCAAGTTGCTTTGCTATGCTAATGTTAACATAAGCACTTTTTTTTCTTACATGCTTCTTCTTCTGGAATTAGTGAAAGGTGAGGAAGATGTAGCATTATATAGAATGCTTTCCTGGTGCTGACCACATTGGAGAAGCTAAGCATCAAATACTGAAGGTGATTTCAGGAGGGATGAGTTCCCATCGTCCTCTTTCCTTTCATGTCCTTATGTTTGCATTTAGTATGTATCTCTGGAGAGTAGATCCAAGTCCCTCCCATCAGCAGTCCTAGAGTATGGTAAGGTTTTTGAGCATTTATTTTGTACATGCAGAGCAAGAAGTATCTATATATAAGTATCATTATATTCTGTTTCCTAAAATATCTTTTCACTAGATGCTACTCTGTTCTCATTTTCAGTATAATGCCTACAGGAATATGAATAAATACTTCTAAGAAAGCACTGGAAGGCGGTGGTGTGGTGTATTTATTGGAGGATGGTTTTCATTGTAATATATCCTGACAGTTGTTACAAAACCATTAAATGTTTTATAGAAGTTCAAATATTTATGTCTTTCTCACATTCATATTTATATGTCTTTCTCACATTCAGCAAACTGTTCTTCCCCTGTGTTATATCTGGTACACTAAAAAATGTACCAGATTTTACCCAGACATCATCATAGTCTCTGTTTTCTGTTCCATTTATTTTATTTGTAATCCACTTAATTATGAGTGGGTTTTTCTTTAAGTTTTTCTCTAAGCAATTTTATACATTTTTAATTTTTAAATATTATACTTAAGATTTATTTTTTTATTTAAATAACAATTAAGTAATTTTATAATATAAACAGATCATTTACTCTACTGTTAGGCAAAGATTTTAAATTAGAAAACAAACTAAACCTGAAGAAAACATGTTTTAATGGAAACAGAAATGAGGTCTACCCTTCCATCAAGACAAGGTAGAATAGGGTGGAAATGGCACTGTCCTCAGTGTAAGTACCCACTTTGTGTCACAAACTTTTGAGGCATTCTTTTTACCTCATGCCCCAAGCCTTACAACACATATTGAACTGGGAAAGGATGCTAAATATTACTGCCAACAGTTTGAGTGATTGTATGTTAAGCACTTACAGGCTTCATTCTGACAACAATGTATTTAATTGAATTATACTTGATAAAATATGCAACTTTAAAATGTTAGTATATTCTACAGTCAAACTAAGTATCTGCCATACTTAATTCTTTTAAGAAAGCAATCACTCAAGTAACATAGTTAAAAATACTTTGTCTAGTGAAACTAGACAACATATCTGGTTAAAATTCAATATATTATTATCTTTATAATTGTGAGTAAAAACCTATTGTAGAGACCAAATACTTAAAGAAAAAGTACAAAGCATGTGTAAGAATGTGTTCCTTAAATTCCTCTACTTTCTGTAGGTTATATATATGTTCAAGAGTATTTGGTGATGTTCTCTATGCCTATTATCCCTGATGTGAACAGATCATGATCCATCATCTCTGAAAATTTCAATTTCCTAAAAACTCACTTTAAAAATCATTTTTATTACTCACTCTAAATCAATTTATCATATTTCTAAAATATGTGTTATGTATCTCTTTTGGATTTATAAAGATATTTTCTTTATCAATTATTCACATGTAAAATTAGGGATATATTTCAGTTGGTATGTTTCTGTAGTTTAATTTTTCTTTTATTTGTGACATAATATAATTACATCCTTCTTTCCGTCATTTTACTTCTTCCAAATATCCCCATAAAACTGTCCTTGTTTATAGGAGCTAACGGCCCCCAGACTGATAGCTGGGAATCCAGCATGGGACTGACTCAGACCCCCTGAATATGGGTCTCAGCCAGAAAGACCAAGCAGTCTAAGGGACCTCAGACAGTGGAACCAGGATGTATTCTTGTTGCACAAAAAGGACCTTGTGGACTCAGCCCCCATGGAAGGATACTGCCTTAACCTAGAGACAGGAGAGAAGTTCTAATCCCTACTTCAAATGACTTGTCAGATTTACATGACCCCACCTGGATGGCATAGCCCTACATGTGGAGTGGGGGATGGGTGGGAGGGGAAAGGTGGTCAGGGTGCATGTGAGGGGTGAGAGAGGGTAAGAGGGAGGGAGGGAAAAAGGGACGGTGGGAGAGGAAACCTGCATCAACATGTAAAATTAAAAAAAATAAATTATTTAAACAAAAAAGCTGTCCTTGTTCACTTTCACATTCATGGAATTTTTTAAAAATTAATTGTTGTAATATTCATATATTTTCCTTTATGTATACCCTTCTTTTGTCTGCATAATATTATTTAAATGTATGTTAACAAGACTCATCAATTTGTTTTGGATAATAAGGTGGTATGCCAGTCTCTGGAAATGAAAACCTCTCCAGCTCTCATTTTTCCTTAGATGCCTGTAGTTCTTTGTCATAGTATTGAGGACTTCTGATCTTTCCCCTATCCACATTGGCATGTTTATTGTTATTATCCTTGTTCAGTTCACATTAAGAAAGCATATTCATACAACAAGGACACCTGTACAACTAAGTTCATTGCAGCATTATTTGTAACAGCCGGAACCTTGAAGCAACTAGATGCCTCTCAACTACAGAATGGATGGAGAAAATGTGGCACATTTATACATTGGAATACTACTCAGGGAAAAACACAATGGAATCCTGAAATTCTCAGGGAAATGGATGGAACTAGCAAAAATCATCCTGAGTGAGCTACCCTGATCACAAAAAGACAAACACAGTATATACTCACTCATATATGAATTTTAGACATAGAGCAAAGGATTATCTGCCTACAATTCACAGTGCCAGAAAAGCTAGGAAACAAAGATGACCATATGAGAGACACACATGGCCCCATGGAGAAGGGGAAAGGGACAAGATTTTCTGAGCAAATTAGGAGCACTGAAAGAGGGGAGAAGGAGTTAGGAGAAAGAGAAGGGGAGTAGAGGAGGAGAGAGGTGGGCATGAGGGAACTGGGATTGACATGTAAAACAATCTGTTTTCAAATTTAAATAAAAAAGGAAAAAGCACTTAAAAAAGAAAAGGAAGTCATGTTGAAACTTCATGGGTGTAGCTTCTTATTTTGCTAGAAGACACAGTCTTTTTTTATATTTATTTTTTTAATTTTATTTAATTTTATAAAACAAAGTCCAATTAAATGAAAACAAACATTTATACACAATATTTGGGAATTTGGGCGTCGTTCTTTCCAAGCTACTTCCTGCTGGTAAGGTGCGCTGTCTTGGGGGGGGGGTTTGAAGAAGATTCAGATATCCTGGCTGTAGTCTGTAGGGCTGTTTTGTCCAGCTGTTTTGAATGTAGGATTAGCTTGTACTCTGTTTCAGGCAGTCTGGCGTGATCAAACCTCATTAGTCTGGAAGGAATCCACATCTTTTCATTTTCTGTGGAAATAAAAATAGAAATCCTTTTCCCCAGTAACTTGTCCTTCAACTTAAATTTTGGAGTCAAAGCATTTTTTTAATTTAATTTATTGTTTTACATGTCGATCCCAGTTCCCTCTCCCTCCCTCCCTCCCTCCCTTCCCCCCAGCCCTCCCTCCCTCCTTCCCTCCCTTTTACCCTCTCTGCCCTCTCACATGCACTATAAACACCCTCCCCTCCCATTCCCCCACCCCAATTCCATGTGTACGGGAATGCCATCCAGTTGGAGTCATGTAGATCTGACAGGTCCTGTGAAGTAGGGACTAGGGCTTCTCTCCTGTCTCTAGGTTAAGGCAGTTATCCCTCCACGGGGGATATGTTCCCAAAGTCCTTTTGTGCACCAGGGATACATCCTGGCTCCATGTCTGGGGTCTCTTAGACTGCTCAATCCTTCTGGCTGAGACCCATATTCAGGGGGGCTGAGTCAGTCCCATGCTGGCTTCCCAGCTATAAGTCTGGGGGCCGTTAGCTCCTCCTTGTTCAGGTAAGCTGTCTCTATGTGCTTCTTATCCTCTGCATCTGCTTCTGGGTTCTAGTTCGACTCAGTGTTTATGTATGGGTGTTTGCTCCTATTTTCAACAGGCATTAGTTGAGGGCTTCATGGAGAAGTTAGTTGTTGATCTCACTCTCCAGGAAGGGCATTTATGATAGCCTTACCATGGAAGCTGAGATTGTTAGTTGGGAGCAGTCTTGTACTTCTCTCAACCTTTCTTTGTGTTCAATTTTATCTTAAAACCAATATTGGCTCCCTCTTTTATGTTCCCTCTCTCTCTCTCTCTCTCTCTCTCTCTCTCTCTCTCTCTCTCTCTCTCTCTCTCTCTCTCTCTCTCTCCTATCTTCTATTCCTAACCAGGCTCAATCTTCCTGGTCGCACAGGTTTTCCTTTCCTCCCCCTCATTTTCTCCTACTTCTCTCTACATTCGCTGTCTTCCCCCACTTCACCTGAGCTCTGGGGGACTTGTCCCTTCCCAGTTCTGTGAGGGACTTTATATGAATCTCTTAGAATACACCTTGTATCCTAGTTCGTCTGGTGATGTGAATTATAGGCTGGTGATCATTTGATCTAGGTCTAAAATCCATATATGAGTGAGTACATACTGTGTTCCTCTTTTTGTGACTGGGTTACCTTATTCAGGATGGTTTCTTCAAGTGCCATCCACTTGCCTGCGAATTTCAAAATACCATTATTTTTTTCTGCAGAGTAGTATTCCATTTTGCAGATGTGCCACATCATTAACCATTCTTCAATTGAGGGGCATCTAGGTTGCTTCCAAGTTCTTGCTATTACAAATAGTGCTACTATGAACATGGTTGAACAGATGTCTTTGTTGCATGGATGTGAATCCTTTGGGTATATGCCTAATAGGGGGATTTCCGGGTCCTGTGGTAAACTAATTCCCATTTTCCTGAGGAACCGCCATACTGATCTCCAAAATGGCTGTATGAGTTTGCACTCCCACTAGCAGTGGAGGAGTGTTCCACTTTCTCCACATCCTCTCCAACATAAGTCATCACTGGTGTTTCTAATTTTAGCCATTCTGGCAAGGGTAAGATGGTATCTCAAAGTTGTTTTGATTTGCATTTCCCTGATAGCTAAGGATGTGGAGCATTTTCTTAAGTGTCTAGAAGACACAGTCTTATAGCATAATTCCCTGATTCTTTGACTAATAATCTTTCTGCCCTTTTTGTCTACTATGACTCAATAACTTAGGTACAGGAGTAGTTTTGTAGATATATCTATTGGGACTGGGCTATACAGCACAGTAGTTTGATTGGTTGGGTTTTCTGTTATATTTCTCTTTGTTGCAAAGAGGAGTTTCCTTGATATGTAAAGATTAGATTTATCTGAAGTTATAAGATCAAATACTTAAAAACTAGAATTAAATTATCCTGCTTTGTTTAAGTGGTGCTTCTGTTCCAAAATCCATGACTCCTCTAGCCCTGGTAATTTGACCAGGTTTCCAGTACTAGACATGGTTTACTCCTGTTGAGTGGGTTTTAAGTCTAATCATAAAATATACCTGCCGTTATAAAATCGTAAGTGTAATTATGCCATGTTGGTCATTGTTGTAGTTCTTATGTGTCATAGCAGAGTAGCACTCTTGTTTGCTTTCCTCATTTGGAAGGTGACAGCACACTATCTAGTGCCATGAAAGTTATTCCTCCTGAAAGAAACATTAAGGTCAGTTACAGCTCAGGTTTCTTGAATACTTGTATCTTGGAAACAAAGAACAATAATAATAATTGTGAATCTCTTGAACAAGCCTGACTAAGAACTCAAAATAAGACTTCTCATGCCTTGTATTTGATTTTTATTATATGTGATATGGCTCTTAGTAGGAACATTTTCATCCAAGATAAGAAAAGTATATGTGTGTATAATCATGTATATTATATTTTTGATGTAGGTCATTATTATTATTGTTCCTTGTGATGTTTTATGAATCACTGCTGTTATTTTACTTGCATACATATTCTATCAGTATTGAAATAATTATACATGGTAAATAACATAGTATATTCTGCATATAAATGGGAGCATATAAAGTATTTTTACTGTTGGATTAATATGATTTATCAAATCCTTGCCAATCTGTTGTCTCACATGACATGATTTTTCTTGTATTTCTGGCTTAAAAGGCTGAAAATCTCCTCTGTCTATGTTTCTTTGTCCATTAATTTATTAATGGGTACTCAGTTTGATGTCTGCCTAGTTATTTGAATAATTAATAACCTGTAAAGTACTTATAATGTCATCAGTTACTCATTAAAAATTCTTTAAAACCATATTTTAAAACTGAACTACTTGGATAATAGTTCAAATATCTTGTTCAGCATGATTGAGGAAATATTACACAGAAAATACTTATGAATTCTCATTCAAATTAACATCTAATAAGATTTTTCATTACTATCTCTGCATAACTTACCTTCAGTTATTTTTTTCAGCCATCTTAATGATGTGAGGTGGCATTTCATTGAATTTTTCATTCCAGTTTTCTGATGATGGCTAATATTGACCATCTTGTAAGAACTGTGGCATTTGGATTGCCTTTATATTATAATTTTTCATTTTTTAGAGCTGTACAAGTAAACACTCCATTTAATTTACTTTTAGTCTCCCTTTCCCCATGTGACTATTCCTGTGCCTCTGCCCCTTTGCTAATTCATGAGCACTTCCTTATTCATTGATACAGAATGTTAAAACTAACATTTAGTTAAAACTAAATAATGTAATTATACCTAGTAAGTAGAGTTGAATATCATTGAAAATTGTGAAATGAAGAAAACTATTATTGATCACCTCTTATTTATGTATATATGAATGTAGTCTATTAAATTCATTTAATATTGCTCATAAGTGTATGTTCTTAACCCATCACAAAGTGGGATTGATTTAATAGTATATAATAGATAACAGTATAAAATAGATAACCACCAACACATATAGTTTAATAATTCAGATTTCTTTCTTTTCAAATCTTTTCACAAGTCTTGGCTTAATAACACAGCTAATACATTAGCTATCTATCATTTAGATTCCCAGAGTGATATCATTTTTTTAAAGTGCATATCATAGCACAGTGGAATGTTAATATATGCATTTTCAAGTATTCTAATAAAATATGTGTTCCCTGGTGAGAAAAACAAGAAATAGGGACCATGGCATTCTTGCTTGGATTTTCTAGAATTTATATATTTATGCATTGTTCCAAATACCTTGGAATAAGTTTTCATTATCATTTTTGATATCAGGTAACAATGATAAAAAAACAAAACAAAATAAAGTTAGCTTTACTCTAAAGAAACTTTTCCCATTATTTTTTATTTTTTATTTCATTTTATATTCTAACCACAGTTCTCCCTCCCACCCCTTCTCTTGCACCCCTTGCCTCCTCCCAACACTCCCTCACTTCCCCCCCCAGCACACCCACAATCCACTTCTCCCCCTCACAGGTAAGGGCTTGTATGTGCAGTCAACATTGTTTAGTACAATAGGTTGGGACAGAGCCAGGCCCCTCTCCCATACTTTAAGGCTGAGCATGATGGCATCCCAAACATGGTATGTATACTCATAAGTGCATATGAGATGTAAAGCAAAGGATAACAAGGCTTCAATCCACAGCTTCAGTGAAGCTAAATAACAAGGAGGACCCTAAAAGGGACACGTGGATCACCATGGAAAGGGAAATTAGATGAGATATTTGGGGCAAACTGGTATGAGGGAAGGGAGAGGGAATGAGAGCAGGAATGAATGTGAAGGCCCAGGTGAGAAGGGATTCAGTAGAAGAAAAGAGAAAGAAGAGAAATCTGGTGCTAAGGTAATTCCCAAGAATCCACAAGGAGGATCCCAGGAAGACTCCCAGCAGTAGTAGAGAGGTTTCCCTGACTGACCTACTGCTATAATTTGATTGATAAGTATCCCAACTATCATCATAGAACCCTCATCCAGTAACTATTCAAATCAAACTCAGAGATCCATAAGCAAGAACCAAGCTGAACTCTGGGGATCCCCATGTATGAGCTAAAGAAAATTTTAAGATTACTTTGATTTGTGAGAAATAGAGTTTATCTAGCTGACCATTATAAGTGTAAAGTTTATCCCACTGCTTCCTGGATGAATAGTTACTCTACTTTGTAAAGCAGGTAAAAGATGCCATTGCTTAGAGAAAGAAATGTATGAGAATGAATCATTTTTTTAATTCTTATCAAAATTTATATAGTTAGGATACATTCCTTGAGTATAAATGTAGTAGGCAAACTATTCACAAACATTTCAATATGCAGATAATCTGAATATCCTTAACTTACATAAGAAAAAGGATAGAAAAATAAAATGCATCTCCAGGTAAAAGTCATATCTCCATTATATATTTCACTTTTTTTCTAGATGTCCCAATATAACATAGATTTCCATTGGTAGAAAAGAGAAACAGAACAAAATAGTAATGAGGAAGATGTAACTGTATAAATGGATGAGTAGGGATTTGAAAATCTGATGACTTGCAAATAGAGTTTAAAACATTACAAGCCAAGGAGAATGGGAAGTTTGCAAAATCTTAAAGGGTAGAAAGACACATTCCTGTACTTTGAATCAAACCCATTCAGGCCTGCCATATTTCTGATAAGAAGAATTGTATGGTGATAAATTTGTGGTTATGAATATCTCTAAAATTCCTGGTAGATTCTAATGACAAAAGAGAGAATCTAGGCAATGGATGCATATTTATGGTTAATTGAATTTAATAAACCTTGTGTTCAAGAGTAAGATTATTAGGTCACAAATCTTTAATATCTTGGTAATTGTATATTTTTACTTCTAAAACATTCCGCATTTCTTAGCTAAAAGAACTAGAATGTTGCATGTTGCTTTTTTACAATATAAGACAAGACCCCAAAGAACTGGATATGATCCAAGTATGTTAAAAATGAGAAATCACACTTTTCAGTCACAGTATTCAAACAAATGTTCACTGAGTTTCAATGTGTGAGCAAATCCATAGTTGCTCTAGAGAGAAAGAAATAATCAAAGCCCTTGTGTGTATTTGGTAACATAATGATCACATTTTAAAATAAATTTCATAAAACAGTTATTTTAACTAGTAACATAGAGTTTTAACAAATATCTACTGTGATATTTTACTATAAAATATAGAAAAAATTAATTTCAATTAGTATAATACAACTATACAGTTGTTCTATTTTAACAATGACCAAGGCTAGAGTCATCAGACTTCCTATTTCCAGATATTCCATTATCCTAAAGAAAGATACACACAGAGTACATGGGAGTATAATATATATCCCAGAAATATAATCACATCAAAGGCAGATTTTCAAAGTACAAATGACAACTCATGCAGACTACCTGGAATGTAACACAGACACATCACTATATATTTTCTATTCATTGTCATTTTTAGTATGATATTACCATTAAAATATTCAAATATTTATCTTATTGTAGCGAGTTGTTGAAGTAATCACTCATTTATTTATGTTATTGTTGTTTTTGTTTCATTCCTTTTTTCTTTCTTTTTTTTTTTTTTTTTTTTTTTTTTTTTTTGAGACAAGGTTCCTCTGTATTGCTGTAGAGCTTGTCCTAGAACTCACTTTGTAGACCAGATGGCCTTGAACTCATAGAGATCTGCCTGCCTCTGCCTCCCCAATCCTGAGATTAAAGACATGCACCACCACCACTTGGCTAATCACCCATTTTACATCACTAAGACAAAGTTATATCAACCTCTTATAATGTCTAGAAAGAAATATATATCATAGTATAGATATTTAATTCTTGAATATTCAATGAGTATTTGTCATAAGTCATAGGACCATAGTTCCATTTTATATGGAACATTTTTTAATGGAACAGGAAAATTGTGGTCCAATTATTTTAAAATGTTAATATTAGTTATAAACCCTAGATGTCAGAAAAATGTGAAAATATGTAGATTTGTAGATTTGTTTGTTTAGAACAGTTTTTATTTGAAAAATCCATGAATCCCAGGATACAGGTAATTGTTTGCCTATTTCCTTTAAATTGAAATGTTCCCTCATGGATGAAAAAGTAAATTCATAATGCTGAGGATTTTAATGAGACCCATAAAACTCATAACTCAGAAGATCTACAACTCCCTTCCAATGATATGAAAAATAAGTTTCTAGGGAGGAAAGATTCTATTTCCAAACAGCAAAATTCTAAAAATTGTAAAGGGGCCTGTAGGAGGTGCACTTTTCTGAGTACCCTACCCTTCCTAAATGGGCATTTGAATGACTCAACTGCCCTTTGCATCAAATCTGTGAGTAACCTCTCAACTGTGTGTATAAATGTTACCTGAATTAATGCACTACTATACTGAGCTTCCCTTGGTGGAATAATTTCTTCCTTCTGTCATCAGTGATGTTTGTTTCCATCTTTGCACAAATACACATGCATGTGCATACACCCAATAAAATACATTAATCATACACAACATGTATTTTTATAGTAAAATGTTTAAAGGAGCTATTAATATCTTGAAGTCAAGGGAGGAGAAAGTTGCTATGTAATGAAAACAAAATATAAAAAAAGATGCAGGCAGTATAGATTTGTGGTGCTACTGAAGAAATCCAATATGCAGGCAGAAACTTAACCAAATTATTTTCCTCATGTTGATTATATGATGAATAATAAACCTTAAGTATTAAATCACAGCAGTTGCTATAGACACATGTCTTAATGACTAGATAGGGAAAAAAACATGTTTCACAGTTTATAAATTGCATGTTCAGTATAATATTGACTGAAGGACTGACATACATTTGTCCTATTCATTTTCTTAAAAATAGATATAGAGGGACAATATTAGTATTGAATCATACATTTGATGTGTATAATTATACTTATTAGGTATGCATCTGTCAGTGATAAAGTCATGTGGGAACATGGCATGGTAGCTGATACTTAAATCTCCACACATCAGTGAAATCAGCCAGAACTCTACACTATCTCAATTGTGAAAGGAAAACAAAATTGGAGCCTCTTGAAATAATATTGGTAGTTACTGTTATTAGCATAAATCAAAATGTTCTCTTTCTTAAATACTAAAATTGAATGTCAGCATACAGAATTAAATAAGAGGAAGCAATCTGAGGTTTGATTTTAACTTTTAGAGTTTATATCTCTGTGTGCATATGCTTTGGGGATTAACATACATTTATAAACATATGTGTGGGACATACATTGAAGGATACACTTTGACTAAGCTGATGGTAAGTAATAACCCCCAAGTACCCCTTTTCTGTGGCCCAGTGCTAAATTTATAGGAATGCAGTGACATGATTAGCTTTTAACAGGGTTGCTCAAGACTTAATTTCAGGCCATTCTGCATATACACTGAGTGCTCTTACCCTCTCAGTCAGCTCCCCCATGTCCAAAAGTTAAGTATTTTATTGAGTGGCTTAATATTTTTAGTTAAAATGTATAACACTGCTCAATAGTACTATCTCACTTGACCAAGGTTTACAAATGTTAATTGATTAAAATGATCTTATACATATTTATATGGATGTATATTAAACAAACATAAGAAATACTGTTAAAATAATTACAGAATTCTTTCTAGAAATGGTTAAAAAAACTTAATTATAAGAATTTTGAGACATAGATATTATTGTTCTGTAACATTTGTGGAAAGCTACCATAACCAACTCAACTAACTCACAGAAAGGAAGTGGGTATAATTGGACTTTTGATTACCTGTGATTTAAGATTGCAACAAATGGCAGATATAACAGGAATAAATGTGGGAGGCTCGCATCAAACAGAGACCACATATTCAACTGTTTATACTATGTGTGAAATCTGTTATTGAAACCATCACTCAACATCAGCTAATTGTGGGAACATATGTATGGTTTATAGTAGCTTTGCACATGCATCTTATGAGCATTACTTACATTTATGTCACATTAATTCAAAGATACAGGGTCATGAATATGTTTGGAAGAGTTCTCAAATTTTCCATAGATCAAAGAAATAGCCACCATCCTCAAAAAACAAAGGAACTTCTAACATCAAATCAAAGGTCATATATCTATAATTTAAGAATTAATTCAAAATTCATTTATAGATAACAACTATATAAATAAAAATAAACTGAAAGACCATTCAAGTGAAAGGCATGAGCTAGAATAGAAATTCACAGCATCAATAGATAAATTTGCTGCTAAACATCACTAATTCAATGGATATAAAACTTTTAGGTGCCCAGTTATTCAAGTAAAAGACTTCTATCAGTCACTATTCATTAAAGCCAGTAATATTTAAGCATGTTTTTGAATTGTAATTAATAGTTAATAAAATCAAACTAATAGAGTTCTCAGAACAACCACATCCATTAAATTTAAAAATAAGTCAGTGTATAGATGTCATTCACCTACAATAGTCCCACCAATTGTTCTTTGTTTATCTATTTTACTTTATCTTGAAAAGCATATAGGTTAAAAGATAGTTTTAGCTAGAATGAATAAATGTGTGTGAATAGTTGAATATCCCAATGATGATAGTTAACAATATATCATACGTAAACAATTAGAAAGTAGAGTTGAATTGTTTTAGACATATGTACAAACCAAATTATATGTTGCTTGGCTTGCTTTAGAAATTCTATATGAACATAAATCAAAAAATAATGTTGCACATTATGAAAATATATACCTTAGGTTGTCAATTTAAGCAAAATGATGAGAAAATTAAAACAATTATGAATTTTGATGCATAAAATATAAAACATTCAACTTCAGTAAAGTTGTGACACAGCAAAATATGTTGGATTTTAGTGAAGTTGTTTAAAGTTTATATTTTCAAAAGACAAATATACTCAAATATTAGACCTTTTCTAGGACTTTTCATAGAGCCAATAGTACTTATTGATTCTCAAGTTGCTTTAGTGTATAGAAGAAGAATTGAATGAATGTTAACATTAATGCATTAGCATTATGGCAGCTGTAGTTTAGGCATTAATAAATGATATTTAGACTCTGTCCTACTTGCCAAGTGGGAAGTGATTTTGACTTTATCACAAGAAGCATTATCAATTTGAAGGATGACCATAGTTATTCAAGGGGAAGGATGTCTATGTTTATGTTTACATTACGTACAGATACAACTAAGGGATACCATGCTTACCAGAGTTGTAAAAATTAATAGAAACCAAAAACTGAAACACAGTTCCCTCTGAAGAGTAGTCAACAACCCTTGAAAATATCCTGAACATTATTTTCCTACGTACAGGATTTGTGGATATATGAGGCTCTTTACGCCTGTAGCTGCCTATCATTTCAGAATGAATAATGGGCCCTCGCAGAATGTGGTCACTGGATAGACAGTGATTTCTGGGAAAGTGGCCAGAGAGGAAAGAGTGGTCCATATGTGGGTGTTTGCCAGATTTTTAAAAAGAATTGCTTAGCAAATGTTTCCATACTGCCAGCCTTTTGCCATTTCCCTGTAAGTGCAATTTTCTACCTTAAATGCATATTTACAAATAGAATAATATTGTAACTACCATTGATTTTTTTCTTACATGGCAAAATGGGAAACTTATACTATGTCTAAGTTTCTAGTATGTGATTCTATTCATGAATAAAAGACTTATTTGCTAAAAAGTTTGCTATTTATTATTTAATAATATGATTGCCTACAGTATGTTTCATCTACTATTTGTGGACTATGGCAAAATTATGCCCTTAAAAGCAATACAGTGTGTCCACAGAATGCAATACTTAAATTTGTTTTTGAAATGCAACTTCTAATTACTGTGAAGATGTTGTTTCTGCTATTGCACATTCATATTAGTGGACTCAATATACTTAATTCAGAAATAAGCACTTGGAAAGTAACTATGTGCCTGATGAATTAGCAGAATGAGAAACCTCCCAAGCATTGAAGTTAGGCATCCTCTAGAAGTCAGTTCAGCCTATGCCTACTGAGAAAATATTTGTGTATTGATAGAAGGCTAAAGTTTATATTTTTATCTAATTGCCGAATAATAGGCTTCTAAATGTGAATATCATATTTGTTAGTTTTAGGCAATTCACTGTTGTTTACAAAGTCCTCTAATACTAAGCATAACTCATAAAGAGTAGCAGATACTGTCTCAAACCACCAGTAATTATCAGAGTAAATGAATCATCGAAAAGCCATGTTCTATAACACTTGAAAAAAAAAGTAGTGCAAACTAGCTTCAACTTGAAAATATACTCAGTTTATATTATGGCATATTAATTTAATAATATATATACACATATATATATAGAGAGAGAGATAGATATTAAAATTACATTTAGGATCTTAACTGAAACTGATGTATTACCTTAATAAATGTGACTGGTAAAGGATGCAAAAATGAAATCAAAGTCATGAGGTGATTAAAGGTTTGCAAACTGTTGAATTATGCCTGCAAGCCATTACTATTTAGCTATATTTGCTTCCAATCAAACAACAGAAACTATAAAACCATAATAAGATAAAACCAAATCTTAGATGGAGTCTGTTGGCCACCTATTCCTGGGCATAGACCTTCCCTGGAGTGTGGTTGATGTACCTGGTGTCACTTACATTGTAGAAAACTGATTTTACCTTTCCCAGGAGGCTTCTGTTGGACTCTGAGGCAAGTCTCTCTCCAAAATTGAACTTTCTTGATTCAGAAAACAAGATGATTAGAAAGTTGTAGTGACTCTCATGTTTCCACCTTCACAACCTGAAAATTACAAGTATGTGCCAGCGTGTCTAGCTCTTATCTTCATTCCTGAGCATTTAAACTCTGGTTCTTATCATGATTAGGCAGGTTCTAATCCATCCCAACACTTCATTTGTTCCTTTTTAAACTTTATTTTGTTATTCATTGTCTTACATGATACATTGCAACTGCAGCCTCCCATTCTTCATATCCTCCCAATTTCCTAAACCTTCTGTTTCCCAAGATGCTCTGCTCCTTTTTTTCCCCTTTCGACAAAGGCAGGCCTCCCAGGGATATCAAGTAAACTTGATATAACAAGATTCAGTAAGACTAGACGTAAACCCACACATCAAGGATGGAAAAGACAACCAGTAGAAGCAAAGGGAAGGAAGGAATTACAGACACCATCACTCAAACTGTTAGGGTAAAAACCATAAGCTAATCAATCACTGCATGGATACAGAAGGCATAGCACGGACACATGAAGTCTCAGGTATTACCTCTTCAGTCTCTGTGAGTCCCTCCCTATACACTCTGCTTATTTGATTCTGCGGGCTGTGTTCTCCCGGTGTCCTTGACTGTTCTGGATGCTTCTTCCTCCCTCTTCTTGTCTGGAATCATTTCATTTTTGTAAGTTAGTTAGTTTGATTGTTTCATAAGGAATGCAAGGAAAACTGATTGCAGTGGAAAGTTCCTGGAACCTATGAGGTTGACCTTAGTTGGGATTCATAGTAATGGAGAATATGCAGCCTGAACCAGCAATCTGTAATCAAGCTAGGCTCCCAGTTGTGGGATTAGTCACCAACCCAGCCATAAAATTATGACCCACAACTTCCCCTGCCTGCAATGGTGGCTCAGTGCTTGTGGGAGTGACCAGATAATGGCTTGCATTACTAGATGGCCAGGATACAGCATCTGGATGATTGAGAGACCTAAGATAGAACAAAACACGACAAAAAAATCATTTGCTTTTTTTTAATTTATGGTACAGTCAGAATTGTATTAATTACTTAATGAGATTATTCTCAAGTATCTTAAATTAACTACATAAAGATTACTTTCTGAAATCTTTATTCACTATTTTCACTATTATCAATATTAATGACTAAGGTATGTGAAATGATTAGAAACAAAAAGATACATAGAGAATGGTTGCATGCTGGCACAATCTAAATAGTAGTATCTATTTGAATATTTTCAGCTTGCACTTTGAAAAATATTCTTCAAGATTATCTTATAATCATTGTTTATAATTGAAATGTTCTTCAAATATACATCTCTATAAAATCTGATATTTTAATGGTAAGTAATGATCATTTCAGGAAATTTGCTACCACAGAAAATGGAAACATTGGATTATGTATAATAAGACATAATAATACTACTAACAAAACTTACATGTGGAGTATGTACATAAAGCAGTACCTTCATTTATAACATAATCTCCATGTCAGGAAACTTCTAGATATTCTATTTAATTTTTAAAATTTATTTTTATAATACTGTTTGTACCATAGATTCTCTGCTTCTATGGAATACCCACCTTTCACATGCCCTTTCAATCTCCTAATTTCTCTTAGAGAATAGAGTAAAAATTGCCCTAAGTGGGTAGGTAACCTGGAGAGTCATGAGCCTGTAATCAATCAGGCACCCTTTTCTCACTCTTAAAAAAAAAGCAAATGAAATTTAATTAGAAATACATAAGTGTATTTATATGAAAGTAAATACACATTAATGATATTTTCAAAAATCAATATTTCTACATCGTGTAGTACTATATATCCTAACAAAATCGGAATTCCTATCCTAGAATCTGGAAATTTTTGTTTTCGCCACTATTCATTTTCATTTTTTTGCATGAATTAGTAGTATAAGTAATATTTCTATAGCTCATTATAAGATTGACTAACTTATTACATATTAAAGAATTCATATTAACACTAAGCAATTGATTGTGGAAAGTACAAAATCATATGTTTTCTGGGAAAAGGGAATAGAGTTCCCATCTGTTATATTTTTTGCTGGTCAGTATTTTTTACTTGAAAATGCAATTAACATTTCTCTCAAATCCATGGTCAATGTTATAACACTTTATAGAAAGAACAGTTGTTTAAGTCCATTCTTCTGAAGTCCAAGTTCTCCAGTCCCACACAATAATCATCTGTTTCCTACAGCATAATGACCCAAAAGTTCATCCCAGAGCAATTCTAACAAATACCTAATTGTATAATAAAACCATAAATTTGCTTCTCATATAGATTTGTGGGTTTTGCAGTATGAAAATATGATAAAGATATAACTAAAATTATTTGTGAGTAGATATTTTAATGGCCTAGGGAGGAGAAACTGAATGTTGCAAAATCAGAAAGAGTTTTCCTATAAATAATTAGAATCGAACAGTTCATCATAATATCTTTTTGTTGCAAGTTTTTATATTTTTGCTTATTTTACATATTGATCCTATTTCCTCTCCTCCCATCCTCTTATTTAGGCCCCCTCCCCGATCCCATTCCCCAACCCAGGGAGGGTGAGGCCTTCCAGAAGAAAGGATCATCAAAATCTGTCCAAGTCATTTGGGGTAGGGCCTAAGCCCTCTTTCATGACTCCAGGATAAAGGAGTATCCATACATGGGGAATGTGCTCCTGAAGTCCTTTCATGAACCTGGGATATATTCTGGTTCCACTGACAGAGGTCTAGCTTTGTAGGTCTCTTGATGTTTCCCTAGTGCCAGTTTTCTCTTCAAATGTATAATGTCTATTATGGTTTCTCTTTTCTTGCTTTTATCTATTCCTCCAGGACCTTTACTTCAGTTCTTGTCTTTAGGTTTTGACTTTAGTTCCTGTCCTGACATCCCACAGTAATAGACCTGGGAATGTAAGATCCCTGTTACTTTAGGCAACATGTTATTCCCAGCAAACAAAAGCATACTATAACAGAAAGTATTATGGACCTGGAAAGAGATGAAATGATAATTGTGGAGGTAATATCCAGTTATTCAATTATATCAACATAAACTTTAACATTTTACCAATGTACCCACAATGTGTATGCAAGTTGGGAAGCCATGTTCTACAAAACTAACACAAATATGTGTGTGTGCATATACAAATCTGCAGGCAGAAGCATTTTCATTTTACTTTTAAAAATTACAATCATGAAACTCAATATCTGCTTATGAATTTCAAGCTTAAGAATTTTAAACTAACATTCACAAATGTAATGTGACAATTACCTTGAGCTTATCATTAACAGTTAAGTAATGTTTTTATAAATTTTATAGGTAAACATATACAATATTTATTTCACACATTTAAACTAGAATTTGTTTGATGGTGTTGTGTAATCTTTGCCTATATTTTTCTTACAGATCCCTTAAAAGTCAATAAAATACTCATATATTCCACCAAAGTATGTGTGAATAAAATACATGTTTTAGTATACTCAAGCAGTTTATATATCTAACACTAAATTGCCTATGGAATCTTTGCCACATAGTTGATGGAAATGACATATGAAAGTAATAATTCCATTCAAGTACTGAAAAACACACTGAAGAAGGCAAATTTCATTCTTGAGGACCGTCTGGATTCACTGATGATACTTTAAAAAATTATACCATGAAATGTACAAGAAATCTGAGCATAAGATTCTTCTCCATGCAAAATTTTTAATGTTCCTCACCTGTTTAATTTACTTTTTTGGGTAGAGGCAGCAGCTGGAGTAAGATGTGAACCTCATTTTGCAGATGTGAAAGAACAATTGATACATTAGTATCAGTATAAGAAAAATCAGTAGCCTATATTGTTTCTAAATAAGTCAAGTGGTTTCGAATTTCTATTATATCTGGTTTTATAGTGCAGAAGTAAAATAGAAATGCATAGTATGATCCTGCATTGAAAGATTAAAACTACAATGACAAAATTATAAGTTGGGATAACATTTATATGACTTTCTTATACTGTTTACAATACGTATTAGCTCAAATTCATAAAGAAAAATAATGTTTCAACCTCAACAGTACACCTAAAACATGTTAGAGAAATAATTTTAACAGAGGAAGACAATATCCATATTCCTTCATATAAACAAGGCTTTTTTGTTTACTTTATTGTTTTTTATTTTACAGTGTTTAAAATTACAAAGGAACTTGTAATGCATGAGTTCTACCATCCACCTCTAACCCCAGCCCTAAATATTGTATTTTCTATAAATAAAAATTAATAAATAAAAGAAAATGGAGGAGATTATAAAATAATGAATGCACAATGTACAGTACATATATATTAATAGCATATTAGTTTGCATTAAGGATGAATTGTGTTCACAATTTAAAATAATAAGGAATATTATACATGGAAAATAATTAATACATCATACAACATAATGGACTAATAGAATCTTAATTTCAAGGAAGTTTTTCTTTCTGGTTGAAGACTGGAGACCATCAGTTCTCTTGCATACCAATTCTGAAGTAGTTTGAAACAACCTAAAATGTCAGTGAATAGGTTGTTACCTTAAGGTTACCTTCAGGATGGTGGTAAGAAAGTGGCCTCAGTGCAGAATTCTACCAGTAGTTCAAAGAATAACTAATACCAATACTCCTCAAATTATTCCACAGAATAGAAGCAGAAGAATGTTCATTGCCAAAGTCATTTTACGAAACTACAATTTCCTTGGTACCCAAGCCACACAAAGACAAAATTAAGAAAGAGAAGTACAGACCATGATCCCTCATGAATATTAATGCAAAAATACTCAATGAAATACTGGAAAATAGAATCCAAGAATACATCAGAGAAACCATCGCCATGACAAAGTAGGCTTCATCACAGGGATGCGGGATGGGTCAACATATTAAAATCTGTCAATGTAATCCACCATATAACAAAATGAAAGACAAAAACAATATGATCACCTTACTGGATGCTGAAAAAGCCTTTGACAAAATCCAACACCACTTCATGATAAAGGCCTTAGAGATATCAGGGATAACAGGAACATACCTAAACATAATAAAAAGCAATGTACAGTAAAACAAACTAAAAAGAGAAACTCAAATCAGGAACAAGTTTATATACTCTCTCCATATCTCTTCAATATTGTATTGAAATTTTTGCTAGAGCAATAAGACAGCAAAAGGAGATCAAAGCAATGCAAGAGGTCAAACTTTCAGTATCTACATATGATATGATTATTTAAATATGTGGCCCAAAAGCTCTACCAGGAAACTCCTACAGATGATAAATACCTTTAGCAAATTAGCAGGATACAAGATTAACTCAAAAATTCAGTAGCCCTACTATATACAGACAATATATGGACTGATAAAGAAATCTGAGAAACATCACACTTTACAATAGCCACAAACAACATAAAATATCTTGGAATAATTCTAACCAAACAAGTGAAAGACGTGTTTGAATAGCAAGAAATTTGAGTATTTAAAGACAAAATTTAAAGAAGATAATGGAAAGATCTCCTATGCATTGGATAGGCAGTATCAACACAGTAAAATTGGCAATCTTGCCAAAAGCAATATACAGATTCAATGCAATCCCCATCAAAATCACAGCACAATTTTCACAGACCTAGAAAAGACAATACTCACCTTTATATCGAAAAACAAAAGATCCAGGATATACAAAATAACTCTATGATAAAGGAACTTCAGGAGGCATCACCATCTCTGACTGCAAGCTCTGCTATAGAGCTATAGTCCTGAAAAAAGCTTGGTATTGGCACAAAAACAGACAGGTAGTCTGAGAGAGTATCCCTCTATGTAGAATGGTATCCAAAAGTACATTTGTACACTAGAGATAAATATTGATCCACTACCAGAAGCCCAATAGACTGCCCAGCCCTCCTAACTGACACCCATGTCCTGGTTTCCCAGCTATCAGTCTGGGGTCCATGAATTCCAGCATGTTCGGGTCACCTGTTTCATGGGGCTTCTCCAGCCTAGAAGTTTTGACCCCTTTGCTCATCATTCCTTCATCTCTGCAAATGGATTCCAAGAGTTCAGCTCAGTGTTTAGCTGTGGGTGTTTGCTTCTGCTTCCATCAGCTACTGGATGAAGACTCTAGGATAGCATCTATGGTAATCATCAATCTCACTATAGGGAAGGGCATTTAAGGTAGCCTATCAGCTATTGCTTAGATTGTTATTTGGGATCATCCTCGTAGATCTCTGGACATTTCTCTAGTCTAGATTTCTCTTTAGATATGTCATGCCTCCATCTATTATGGTACTTCTTTTCTTGCTTTCTTGTATTCTTCCCCCCAACCCTAGACGCAATATTCCTTCTCCCTCATGTCCTCCACTCCCCTTCTTTTGCAAACATGTATTCGGAATTGACAACTTTAGAATACATGCTGAACAGATTGCAATAGGGCATATTTGAGTAACAAACTAATTCCGAAGTTAATAATAAGCTTTCAAAAAGGGTGCATAATATTCACTGTCTATCATTAATGAGCCATAGTTTTTGAAATGTCATTTATTCTCATTCGTATTGCTTTAATGAGAAGTAGTAAAACTGTTTATATATATATATATATATATATATATATATATATATATAGTCCATGATCAGTGAAAAACGGTGCTCTTATTTAATCTTATATAATAAATTTAATCATGTGTTACTTTGATTTTTTATAATTTTTATTAAATTTACCATGGGAAGAATAGGTTATTTAATTCATTCATTTTATTCAAGCAGACTTAGTCATACAGATCATGAAATAATTTTTATCTTTCAAGGATATTTTCCTCCTCACATACTACTTAGAATACATTCTATATGTTCTTATCATGAAGACTATAAAAATAAGTAACTCCAATGCTTGTGTTGGGTAGAAAATGTAAATATTCTTGGACTGAATTATCAAAAATGAAATGTATTTAAATTTATATATAAGTAAAAGAAATGTTTCACTTTATTCCTATTTCTCAATTGCAATACTATGTTAAGACAATACTGCCACATCGGCTTTCATCCCTTTTCTATTGAATTATGTCTTCAAGGTATGGTACACAGACAAGAAAAGGAGAAAGTAAATGTTCTGTTTTTTGATGTATTACAAAATATAATTCACAGCACTTATTTAGAAAAACAATAAAATTCTTGTCATTGGCACACTTTAACATGTAATTACATATTTTCATACAGTACAAGTTGATCTATATCCTTTCAAAGAGACTTAGGGTTAGTATTTTTATGGGTCTATTTGATTTGCAGTACATCAACTCTATCCAAATTTTATATATTTAAATGCTCACAGTAAAACTAGAGTTTATTGTAGAGATAAGAATGCCTTGGAACGCAGTTGATAATCCAAAACAGTGAGTCCCCTGAATATGCCAGCACTCCCTTTGAGACAGAATCTCTATACCACTTTATTGTTTAATGGTTCTTGGATCATTAGATTGACTCCAATTTTCTTAGTTGTGTTTCAGAGAATTCTGTTCCCACCACCTTCAAGGTTCTCTGATTTTATTTGATCTTACTTAAGACTTAGTATTACTACCATTGAATCAAAATGGCAATAGTTTGTGACCAGTGCAGCAGATGATACAAGAAATAAGTAGCAATTTTTCTTCAAGTATATAAATGACTTAACTGACAGAATTCAAAGAATTTCCTTCTAAAATCAATAAGAAATTTTCAAAATATATATATTTTTCCTTAAGAATTCTGTCACAAAATTTCATGATAACTGAGTTCAAATATTGTTTCAGTGACTCCTTTTAAAATGTTTATTAATGTTAGAAGATAAGGTAAGTTTTCATGAACTGCATTCCAAGATCATTATTCAGATTAATATATTTTTGTTTTATGTACAATTATTTCTAAAACAAAAAAAAAACTTCTTGGATACTATATAAAATTGTATTTGCATTTAATTTTATACAACACATTGACAATTTTAGATTCTAGTGATCAAGAGATTGCTCATAGTATTATTATTTATGGTTGCTTTATTTCCTCTCTTCCTTTCTTTCCCCCTCTTCTTTCTTTCTATACTTTTCTTATTTTTCACTAACTTTCTACTTTCTCTCTCTTCCTCTTTTCTATTATATATATGTATATTCATTATATATATTCATTAAAGTACTTCACTGATGTCTACTGATATCAAAAATTAATATACAATAGAACATATGCATCATAGGCCCCAGGCAATATAGAACTCTGTAAATTGATGATCTTGCTAGATGTTTATTCATAGGGAACAATTAATCTCCATCTTCTCTTTAGCAAGATTGCCAAAAACAAACCTTTAGTTTTTTTTCTATGAGTGTGGTTATTTTAGATACTTTACAAAAATGAAAATGTACAATACTCTGTGTGTCTCTAACTTATGATGCTTTTAAGTAATGTCTATGTGAATAAAAGTGAGGCATTAACTGATAATCAGTGTAAAAATTTATACTTTTATTTTTCAGATTACAAATGGATAATGCAATATTCTAATGATGGCAGGTAGTATCAGCTAGTCACAGATATTAAGAAGTCACATGATGACTGTGGTAAACTACATATATTGTGCAATTTGTTCTCCTGTTACTGGCATCCAAAATGAGTATATTGATCAACGTAAAATGTCAAACATTATGTAAATAAGTTCATAAATTATTACAAAATTAAATTGTAAAACAAACAATATCATCATCAGTATCATCTTTATATATATATGTATGTATATACATATACATATATATATCAATTTGGCAGAGATAATTTGATTTTAAAACAATGTTACAAAATCATAATACTAACTATGCAAAATAGACAAATCAAACCATATTTATAACATTCATTACAGTTTGTTGATGGAAATCCTAGGGTTAAGAATATGAGCAACATAAAGTATAATTGTATTTGGTTCTATGCATAATCAGTTTCACATTACTTTAAGCAATGAAACTATCTCTAAGATGTATGATTAGATTACACTAAACACCAATGATTTTCTGCTAATATTACATGCAACAAATTAGTTTTATATCAAGTCATAAAGATTTTAGAAAACTAAATTACTCATTAAATGTACAAAGTAACTCTATTTAATTATTCACACAAAGTTTAAATGCTTCTTATTATCTGTTACCCATAAGTAGTCAATTATATAATTACTGACAGCATGTAATATCAATAATCAATCAATATATACCATGTTATTAATCATATATTCAATTATGGAACAAATAACTAAGATAAATATTATTTTTCATGTAAGTATTTAATACTTTATTCTAAAATATATTTACCATTTTAAAATATACATTTCATACTTAATATTTATTGCTGCGTACTGAATTCATTCGAAAAATGGCTTCTTGCTAGTTACTATACAGGTTGGAGCAGGTCCATGAACAGCAAAACTGTGGAGAAGATGCAATCCATCATCAACACTCATAATCTCAGTTTTTTAAAACAATTTTTCTAAGTATTCCAGAAGCAGATAGGGAGTTTCTCTGTTTAGTATAGTTGAAAATGTATCAAGTAATAATATGTTCATTAAAACCATCCTTGCATCCCATATTTTAAAAATATTTTTAAGAAAGTGTTTGCTGTAAACCCCAAATTTTCCCACCTATTGCTAGAGGATCTTAATTCAGTGACTGACACATTGACATCCTGTGTTCTGCATAACTGTGCCCTGCATAACTGTATCCAAACTAGATCTACACAGATGGAGGAGGTTTCCATTTGAACAGTCAGCAATCTGTCATCTCTGTTTCCAAGTCATGAATACATGACTACCATAGATGTCATCCTAGAGCCTTCATACAAATATATGTAGATATATAATTATAGATAAGGATGTATATCAAACATAAAAGTTCACCATTCTACAGCTTTCAAACTCAAAGATTCTGATTTGGAGGTAGGAGTCTACATGTTTGCATTTGTGTTTGCATGTATGGCAAGAATATAAAATGACTCAAATTTAAATCCTGTACTCATTTTGACATTTTTGAAGAATTGTAGCATCAACTTACCATTAGGAATTCTGAATATATTCAGTGAAACTCATGAACTAGAGTTTACATAAGAATTGACATTTCTCCATAATTTAGGCTGATAGATAATTACAGTAATATTCTATGTGTTCTGTTTTTTTTCTTTTAATGGCCATAGTAATTAACATCCCCCCTAAAATTACACAAGGTACCTTTCTCCACAATATCTCCAGTGCTTTTATATCTGTGCGGTAATAAATACACTGACAGGTGAAAGTTGATATGCTCCTTTGTTTGGATTATTTTTCATTTTCCTCTTTCCCAGCAATGGTAAATCTATCTTCATAAATTTTTTTGATGATTTGCTTGCCTTCTTTGAGGCAATAAGTGCACAAGGCATTAGCTCATTTTTGTTTAGTTTATTCATTTCTTTGCAGTTGACTTAAGTTTCTTAGAATGTGGCAATTAAGCATTTAAATTACTCATTCATAGAGCAAAGGTTACAAGTCTACAATATACCTCCAGAGAAGCTGAGAAACAAAGAGGACCCTAAAGGAGACATGCATGTTCCCCTGAGAAGGGGAAAAAGACAATTTCTCCTGAGAAAATTGGGAGCATTTTGAGAGGGAAGAGGGAGTTGGGAGAAAGAGAAGGGGAAAAGATGAAGGGGGAGAAAGACAGGAGAGACCAGGAAGATTGAGAGTCCAGGGAAGAATAGAGGAGAGAAAGAAAAGAGATACCTTAATAGAGAGAGCTACTATAGTTTTAGAGAAATCTGGCACTACGGAAATGTCCAGAGATATACTAGGATGACCCCAGCTAAGAATCTAAGCAATAGGGAGATTCTACCTTAAATGCCCTTCCCTATAATGAGATTGATGACTACCATAGATGCCATCCTAGAGCCTTCATCCAATAGCTGATGGAAACAGAAGCAGATACCCAAAGCTAAACAATGAGCTGAACTCCTGGAATCCATTTGCAGAGATGGAGGAGTGATGAGCAAAGGGGAAAACTTGGCTGGAGTAGCCCCATGAAACAGGTGACCTGAACATGCAGGAGCTCATGGACCACAGACTGTTAGCTGGGAAACTGGTGTAGGACCAACCCAGGCTCACAGGATGAAGGTGTCAGTTAGGAGGACTGGGCAGTCTATGTTGTTATTAAATATCTTGTTTTCTCCAAATATAGTGATTAAGAGTTTTGCTGGGTATAGTAGCCTGGCCTGGCATTCGTGGACTCTTAGTACTTGAAGAACATCTATCCAGGACTTTCTGGCCTTGAGAGTTTCCATGGAGAAGTTAGGTGTAATTTTGATAGGTCTGTCTTTATATGTTACCTGTCCTTTTTCCTTCGCTGCTCTTAATATTCTTTCTTTATTCTGTATGTTAGGTGTTTTGTTTATTATATATCTCATTCTTATATTCTGTTGGTCATGCTTTTGTCTGTAGTTCTTGATCATTTGCCCAGTTTTCCTATTTTCAGCATTCCCTCAGATTGTGTTTTCTTTATTGTCTCTAATTCAGTTTTCACGTCTTTAACTATTTCCTTCACATGTTTGATTCTTTTTTCTTGTCTTTCCTTATTTTCTTTATGAGATTTGTTCATTTCTTGCATTTTTTGCAAGGTTTTTTCCCTCTATTTCTTCTAATTTTTTGTTTGTTTTTTTTTCTTCCATTTCTTTAAGTGATTTTCTCACATTACCTTTGAAGGCCTCTATCTTTTTCATGAAGGTATTTTTAAGTCATTGTCATCTGCTTCATCAGCTTTATGGTGTTCAGGTCTAGTTGGTGTAGAGACCCTAGATTCTGGTGGTGTCATGCTTGTTTTTCTGTTTTTAGGTGTTTCCTTATATTGCCATTTTCCCATTGCTTCATCCAGTGGGTGTAGGTGGGTTCTCTTTCTATGCTAATTCCACAGTGGGCTTAGGTGGGTCAGAAGTTCTATGTCTGGGTGGTCCAAGGTCTCTAGAAGTTCTCTCCTTAGGCAGGGTCCCGGCCATGAGGGTCAAAGATCAGGCAGCAGGTATTCAGGGTGGTCCTCCTCCAAGAGAGGCCAGGTGATGTGGGTCAAAGATCTGGTATGCAGGGTCTCAGGATATGCGAATCTCTGGCAGGGGTCTTCAGCTCCAGGACTTCAGCAGAGGACCAGTGGTAGTAGTCAGAGATCAGGCAGGCAGGGACTCAGGGTGGTCCCCCACCCTCAGGGTGGGTCTAATGTGCTCTGAGAAGCTCCAGGAAGTTCCCCGGAGGTGGTGAGATTGTTGGATTTGCCCTCTGTTCCTGTGCTAGGTACGGAATAGGGTAGGGGGATGCCTGGGTCTTTTCTGGGGGGGGAGGTTATCCAGCAGAGGCCCAGGGATGGGGGTCAAAGATCTGGCAGGCAGGGACTCAGTATGGTCCCTTGGGGATAGGCTGATCTCTGGCATTTGGGTACTTAGTAATTGTCTCAGCAATCATTTTTACTGCCATGGAGTCATAGCACTTGTCTTCAATTATCCCTTATTGTACTCAACCATATTTCCAAACAGAAAAGTGGGAAGGCTTGCAATTTGGATATCTCAAAGAATAGAAATGTGCTTCTTCTAAATATAAATGTGAAATTCCACTGTGATGCATTAAGAGACTGCATGCCTTGATTAGAGTCTATAGTTATAATTACTTCATTTATTAGTATTGATATTACTTTGTATGTATATTTTTATGTGAAACTATTATAATTACACTGAAAAAATCATTTATGTATTTCACTTAACCTGTGGATTAAGGCATAACCTTAGGTTCTTGAGAAATCCCATTGGTCAGGAAATAGTTTCTATAATATGTTATTTTATCTTTATATCTATTTTGGTCAAATGGTAATTTTCTTATATATGACATATAACTGTAATCAAACCATTGAAACATATCTTAATTGGTTCTCTGATTTATAGCATTGGAGTTTACAGATGTTTTAATCTTGAGATCCCTGAGTATCCTAATGTAATTAGTGTGTGCTTGATCCCAGATCCACCATGTTATTCCTACATGATGAGTCATAACAAAATTGTAACATGAAGAATATAATTCCTGACTACAAATGTTAAGTACATATCTAAAGTTACAGATTAATTAAAATTATTTCTTTAGTTAAAGAATTGAAGTTGAATATAATTAAAGATGAACACTATTAAGAAATACTGAAAATTACAGTGATAATGATCCATAATGATTTATTCTTCAATACATACATTGTTATAAAACAAAATTTCCAAACAATATATTATATTCACTGATTGTGATGCTAGATCTCCTATTTGAAATACTTTCTTTTAGTCACATGTTTAATTAGTAATTAACTTTAATTTTATGATGCTTAATAAACTTTAGAAGTTATTCTATTAGTTCAAAAATTAGAATACAATTTTCTTTACAACTTATTAAAATTAATTACTTTAGATCCTTACATTTAGTTATATGTATATCTGTGTGTCTGTGTGTGGATATATACATTTGGTTTCAGGAGCCTGTGGAATCCAGAAACATAGGGCCACTAGGATCATGCTTGAGCTAAAGTTCTACTCAATTTTGACCTGTCTGGCATGGCTGCTGGAATCCAAATTATGCTCTTCTGTCTAAGCAGGGTGTATTTTTCCTTCTGAAGGATCTCTCCAGCTTCATATTCTTCTCTCTCAATAGCCACTAATTTTTAGTATTATTCTTAAAAGACTTGCTCTTAATATTTAAAGAATACAACTGGAGCACTATAGTCCTTCTTACTATTTTTTTTTTATTTAAGGAAACTGAGTCAGTGGGCTAACATCAGTATACTATAAACTTACTTACTCAAAATTAAGTCATTTTAATCACAATTAATATATACATAAAATCATCGTTTTAGAATTCATTTGGAATCCAAAAGCATAATAACTAAACATGGCTGCAGCTTTTTAGGGTAAGTATATACACACACACACACACACACACACAACATGACAGGAACAGTATTCATTTCAGTTTTCACCACCAGAGTGAGATGATGAGTTTTAGATTAAATTAAAACATAATGATATTTGCAGGCAGAAATTATCTTAACATCCATTAAGTCTTGTTATGTCCCAATATATTGGAGTATGCTTTGTATTTTCAACTCAAGATCGCTGCAATGTTTGACAGATTGCTTAAAAGGAATATGCCCCAGCCTATGATGTTATAATAAATGGTAAAATGTATTAGAATACCTGAGATAAACTGACTTTATAAAAGTTAAATTACGAAGTTGGCAGACAGAAAATATTCCTCAAGATACTCGCATATTATCAAAGCCAGTATCATATGAATGCAAATGGGATGGCTTTTAAAGTTATGTGAAAATATTTAGATGAAAACATTATTTATCCAACACTAGAGCTACATAAGTTACTATTGCTGTATTCTTGGAGGAGTAGTTAAGACATGATATTCATATATATTTTGTAACCTGTCTCTGTAGAGCTTGAAAGTAAAAGGCCTTTCCATTCTTTTTTTTCCCCCAATATGTGTCATTACTAAACCAGAACATCCACACTCGTTTGTTCAGTAGTACAAGTAATTCTCTTAGAAAATAGGCAGCTTGAGATTGCTATGAGAGCATTTGGCTGCTATATAGATGAAGCTATGATGGCTAAAGCTATAATCATAATGTCCTTGTAGCTAGTATGATAAGCAACAGCTTTCATTGCCAAAGTTTAACATTTACTTATCCAGCAAATACATAGGCCCTTGTGGAATGAAACCGTGAATACTATTTAAACTGCCTAAATGATTCCCCTCAAGTTGTTGACACCATAAAAGTCTCTTGTTTGCATTTATTATTACAAGATGCCTGATATAAAGTCATGGTTTTAAGGTTACTGAGTCTGTCCTAGAAGAAACTATGATTTGGGAGAAAAAATAATTATAAGTCTCCTGTTTAGCAACAGCCCATGATGTTTTATTAGTTTTCCATTTTCATGTGTTCAAATCTTTCGCTAGTCATTGGCAAACTCTACACCATAAGAAGCAAACAACCTTCTCCAGCTCATTGAAGGAAAATTTGTTTTAGCAACCAGAAGCCCAGGGCATATTGGCAAATATGCATATTTTAACTACTTTGTTTTGATATCTTGAATTTTTATTAAAGTTGCTGAAAACTCCATATTATGAAACAAACACAACTGAACTAAAAAAAATGTATGCAATATTGTTTGTACAAAAACTACTGTTATATTTCTACTACCTATCATTTAAAATGCGATATTGAAGAATTAAACCATAGTTAATTACTTACAAATTTGAATAAATGTTAATGAATTCCACTAGTATTTTTCTATTTGTAATTTTCATTTCCTCATTCAAAGATGACTAATAGCTACTGATATTATTAACACACAATGGGAACGCAAAGTAGAATAGATAGAATGGTGGGGAATAGCTGAAATTACAAACAGTTGGAAGAGCCAAATAGAAACATAATACTGCAGAATATATAAATATATAATACATATATATGTGTTTGTGTGTGTGTGTGTGTGTGGTGTGTATCATAAGGGAGGGACTACACATCATAGGCTATCGAATAAAAAGCTTAGCACCTGGTATGAGTAACCTATATTTGATTTGTTGGTTATTGGTTAGTGAAGTTCTATAGATTTTAACATTACAATCTTTTGCAATTGCTATAAATTATCCTGAAGAATTTGATGGTAAGACCCTATTGTTGAAGGCACCACTGTTGAGTCACAGGACAAAGATAAAAAGAGAACTGGTACTAATCCGGAATCTTGATCCGTACTGGCTATATTTTATAGTTCTGATAGCTTCCATATACACTACCTGGGAAGAAAATAAATCACAGTCTTCCTCAGCTATGGTCTGCATAGGATTTTTAATTTTCTCTATGAAGTTGAATATTATTCTTTCAAATTATGTAAGTAATGTGGATTAGGACAGAGATTACATTGAACCTGTAGGTTGCATTTGGTAAGATAGTTATTTCTACTATGTTAATCCTACCAATCTGTTAGCATGGGAGGTCTTCCCATATTGGTATCTTCTCTAATTTCATTATTCAAATATTTAAAGTTCTTGTCAAACATGTCTTTCAATTGCTTGATTACAGTTACCCCAAGATATTTATATTGCTTTTGGAAATTGTGACGAGTGTTTGTATTTAAAAAGGCTATTGATTAAGTTAATCATGTTTGATTGATTTTTGTATGTTTAGAACCATTCCTTAATCTCTTTCAGGTCTTAAGTGTAGGTAGGTCCCAAACGTTGAGCACCACTCACAGGCACAGTTTTTCATTGGGACCCCTGACTTACCAAATAAACATACAGAGACTTTTTAATAATTATAAATGATTGGCTAACAGTGTAGTCTGATAACTACTAGCTCTCGTGGCTTAAATTAACCCATCTTTCTTATTTATGATCATTCTTATTTATGCTCCACCATATGGAAGTATCATTTCTTTTCTTTCTTTTCTTATTTTACATATCAATCCCAATTCGCTCTCCCTCTGTTCTCCCTCCCCCCTCCCTGTCTTCCTCCCTCCCTCGATTCCTCCCTCTGTCTCTTCCACACTCCCATGCACCCCGACCACCCTTCCATCCCATTCTGCCCACCACTCCACATGTAGGGTGATTTTTTTCAGGAGGGGTCATCTAAATCTGTCAAGTCATTTGGAGTAGGGACTAGGCCCTTCCTCCTGCATCTAGGTTAAGGGATGGAAGTACCTTTCTTTTTTTATTTATTTATAACCTTGTTTGATTTTATTTTAATTTATAGACCTGAGAATTATTTTTTTGCTTCTATTTTTTAATTTATTTTATATAACCAAGTCCATTTAAATGAAAACAAATATTTTAGACAATATTTGGGAATTTGGGCTTCATTCTTTCCAAACTACTTCCTGCTGGTAAGGGGCCCTGTCATGGGGGATTCGAAGAAGATTCAGAAATCCTGGAAGTAGTCTATAAGGCTGCTTTGTCCAGCTGTTTTGAATGTAGGATCACCTGGTACTCTGTTTCAGGTGGTCTGGCTTAATCAAACCACATTAGTCTGGAAGGAATCCACATCTTTTCATTTTCTGTGGAAACAAAAACAGAAATCCTTTTCCCCAGTAACTTGTCATTGAACTTAAATTTTGGAGTCAAAGCATTCTTTTTATTTAATTTATTATTTTACATGCCAATCCCAGTTCCCTCTCCCTCCCTTCCTTCCTCCCTTTCTCCCTCCCTCCTTCCCTCCCTTTTACCCTCTCTGCCCTCTTACATGCACTCTAACCACTCTCCCCTCCCATCCCCCCACCCCAATTCGATATGTAGGGGAAGGCCATCCAGATGGGATCATATAGATCGGACAGGTCATGTGAAGTAGGGACTAGGGCTTCTCTCCTGTCTCTAGATTAAGGCAGTTATACCTCCATGGGTGATGTGTTTGCAAAGTCCTTTTGTGCACCACCTTAGACTTCTCAGTCCTTCTGGCTGAGACCCATATTCAGGGGGGCCTGAGTCAGTCCCATGCTGTGTTCCCAGCTATCAGTCTGGTGGCCCCTTAGTTCCTCTTGTTCAGGTAACCTGTCTCTATGTGTTTTTGCCGCCTGGTCTTGTCCTCTCCATCTGCATCTGGATTCTACTTTGACTCAGTGTTTATGTATGGGTGTTTGTTTCTGTTTCCAACAGGCATTAGTTCAGGGCTCCATGATCTCACTCTCTGAGAAGGGCATTTATGGTAGCCTTTCCACGGAAGCTCAAATTGTTAGTTGGCAGCAGTCTTGTAGTTCTCTAGACCTTTCTTTGTGTTCAATTTTATCTTCAAACCAATATTGGCTCCCTATTTTATGTTCTCTCTCTCTCTCTCTCTCTCTCTCTCTCTCTCTCTCTCTCTCTCTCTCTTTCCTGTGGTCTATTCCTAACCAGGCTCAATCTTCCTAGTTGCACATGTTTTCCTTTCCTCCCCCTCATTTTCTCCTACTTCTCTCTCCATTTGCTGCCCCCCCACTTCCCCTGAGCTCTGGGGGGACTTGTCCCTTCCCAGTTCTGTGAGGGACTTTATGTGCATCTCGTAGAATAACCTTGTATCTTAGTTCCTCTGGTGGTATGAATTATAGGCTGGTGATCCTTTGATCTAAGTCTAAAGTCCATATATGAGTGAGTACATACTCTGTTCCTCTTTTTGTGACTGGGTTACCTCATTCAGGATGGTTTCTTCAAGTGCCATCCACTTGCCTGCGAATTTCAAGATACCATTATTTTTTTCTGCAGAGTAGTATTCCATTGTGTATATGGAAGTACCTTTTCTAAGAACAGCATATTCATCTCTTGCTCTCTCTCCATCTAGCTGGAGGTTCTGCCCTTTTCTTCCCATTGTTCTCTCACTCTGGCTCTCAGGTATAACGTCTTTTTACCTAGCATCTGACCAGTTTGCTCTTTAATAAATCAATGACTGCAAAACATCTTTGCAGCACACAAAAGGATTATTCCATAGTCTATTCATATCTGGTATTTTGGTCCACAGAATACTATGTGGCTTTGGGAGAACATAGATCCCAATGGTGAAGTGATTGCTATTATTTTGTTAAATGTATGTGATGTGCCAGTCAAATTGTTTTGGAAACATTATTGTTGATCTGGAGAGCTGGCTAGTAGATAAGTGATTATCAGATAAATAAGAAGACGTTAATTTATAATCTTATTACTCACATAAAAGCCAGAGATTACAGCATGCACCTCAATTCCAGCAACAGTGATGGTCAGAGTATACATGAGTATACTTTGTACAGCCATTCTAGCCAATCAGTGAATCTAGGTTGAATTAGAAACTTTCTCATGTGCACCCACATGTTTATTTCATATTATCACCCACACAATTGCACAATTACAAATGTATTCATCAAAATAAATACTTGTATTTATACACATAGATTAACTTTGCTATAGTCATTAATCATAGAAATAATGTTGTATAAAGTTCCAATGTTCAGCTATAAATAAAAGAAAACCATCAGTCATCTCTCTGCTTCATGATTGTCGGAGCTATGTAAGCATTTATATCACCTGCTGCCATGCCAACGGAGCCATTTTCACCGCCATGACTTCCTCACCATGATGAACTATAAACTTATTCCTTTGGTCAAAATATTCTCTTCTTCATTAAATTGTGTTTGTCACATATTTTGCCGTAACAGTTATAAAATTAACTAATATACTACTCAATGCTAAAGCTATTTCACATTTGCTTTTAAAATTGGTTCCCAAGATTTCTTTTATGTCTCACAATTTTCTTTTTAATGCTTACTTTCTTCCACTGATATATTATCCCTATGGAGTTTTGTATAGAATATTTGGGTTTAACGTTTGCATTACCCTATTATGACTGTCACTTTCCTTCTTAACTCAATAGTTATTAGGTTAAGAACTTCCAGTTATTTGTTATTTCTATATTCCCTTCCACACAAAATGTCACATAATTCAGTGACTACTAAAATCGTGTATTTCTTACATTGTATGTTTAATCTTGTCTATTTTTACAAAATGTGAATACACCCAACTGTCTAGAAGTAGCCTTTTGAGTAACTTTACATTCTCAGTTTGGTTGTACCTTTTCTGTTATATTGTTAGTGAAACAGCTTCCTTATACACAGTAAATCAGAGAGTCTTGACATTTGTCACAGTTTTTATTTTGGATGAATTTTATGAACAAAATATGAAGCATATTTAATGGAAAATAAACTTTAAAAGTATTTTAAATTAAATCTGTGCTTTCAGGTTATACTCTCCTAATCTTTACATTGTTTGGTGATACTGAATTTTTTCCCTATTTTCTATCTCTACAGTTTGAGAGCTTGTGAGGTTCTTACTACTACTACTTGTCCTGTAGGTTGGTTTGTGACAAGATTTTATGAATGTGGACTTTGAAATCTTAGGGTAAAAATAGTGACAAGCAATATTAAGTTTTAAATGTTCAGGTTGAATATTAACAGTAAGATATATGTTAGGAGACTTTATTATAATGCAAGGAAAATGTGAGGGGCTTTGCATATATTAATTCATTGCATTTCACATAGATGTAATGATTTCCTCATTACAGTAAGTTAATTGTAGCTTAAATAACCTAAGTACTTCACCCAAGATTACATAGAGGAATTGAGTCATTTGAATGAATTCTGTAAACTTCAAAGATTATGATTTGAATGGTCTTCTTTGTAGCTGTGTTTCCAGTGTAAGTAATGCATGATGACAGAATATTGGAGCTTTATTTAATTCAAAAATATACTGGAAAAGATATGCTGTGCATATAACTATGAAACCAAATTCCTTTGCTGTCTGGAAAACCAAAGAATTCCTCTATTCTGATAGAAGTTACTTTGAGCTCAAAATTTCCAGACCATGAATTTCTATATAAAAGTCATCTTCTTTGTCTATTTCTAAACTACCTTTTTAATATTAATGTCCCATATGTTTTCCTTTTTGTATCTTAATCTGACACATTTTTTCTGTAATATTTTTACCAGTGTTTGGGAATAAGTGAATCAAAGCTAATAACAAGTTGATTTGAACCAGTCATTCTATGAAATATATGCTTCATTTTCTTGGATAAGAATCTAGATTATAATAGTTAAAAGTTGTTGTCATGAAACTTGTGTAGCTATTTTATTTTTTTGATAGAGTAAATATGTTTATGGGATCAACTAATTATATTCAATTATAAAAATAATAGAGGTACTAAAAGCAGAAACATATCTGAGAGAAAATAATAAACAACAAATTAATTAATTAAATATAATAGCTTACATGAATACATGGCCTTTTAGCTTAAATTTACTAATGTAGGCCATAATATTACATTTCACAAATATTTTCATATTTTCAAAGATAAAATAATACTCTCCTGCTGTATTCCTCTCAAATTGGTAATGTCACTGCAATTATCATTAAAATAACATGAGCAAAAACACATATTGGAGCCAAACATTAATATTCAGCATTTGTTTAAAATGATTTTCCTTTTTTTAATAATGATTTAATTTATTTAGTATGATTTTTCCAGAATAGAAATTTACCTGCTTCCTAGTTTTTTAATTTATTTTATATAACAAAGTCCATTTAAATGAAAACAAACATTTATAGACAATATTTGGGAATTTGGGCGTTGTTCTTTCCAAACTACTTCCTGCTGGTAAGGGGCACTGTCATCGGGGATTCGAAGAAGATTCAGAAATCCTGGCTGTAGTCTGTAAGGCTGCTTTGTCCAGCTGTTTTGAATGTAGGATCACCTGGTCCTGTTTCAGGCGGTCTGGCTTGATCAAACCACATTAGTCTGGAAGGAATCCACATCTTTTCATTTTCTGTGGAAACAAAAATAGAAATCCTTTTCCCCAGTAACTTGTCCAACTAACTTATCCATGGAGCCCTCAACTAATGCCTGTTGGAAACAGGATTAAACACCTATACATAAACACTGAGTCAAAGTAGAACTCAGATGCTGATGGAGAGGACAACACCAGGAGGCAGAAACACATAGAGACAGCTTACATGAACAAGGAGGAGCTAACAGGCCATCAGACTGATAGCTGGAAAGCCAGCATGGAACTGACTCAGGCCCCCCTGAATATGGGTTTCAGCCAGAAGGACTGAGCAGTCTAAGGGACCTCAGACAGTGAAACCAGGATGTATCCCTGGTGCACAAAAGGACTTTGCGAACACATCCCCCATGGAGGGATAACTGCCTTAATCTAGAGACAGGAGAGAAGCCCTAGTCCCTACTTCACATGACCTGTCAGATCTACATGATCCCAACTGGATGGCATTCCCCTACATATGGAATTGGGGTGGGGGGATGGGAGGGGAGGGTGATTAGGGTGCATGTGAGAGGGCAGAGAGGGTAAAAGGGAGGGAAGGAGGGAGGAAGGGATAAAAGGAAGGAGGAAGGGAAGGAGGGAGTGAGAGGGAACTGGGAACGACATGTAAAATAATAAATTAAATTAAAAAAATGCCTTGACTACAAAATTTAAGTTAAAATGATATTCTGTATTCTCATTAGATGGGCAAAGTCGTTTTTAAAATCCACTATACATCCTAAGTGAAGTGGATAGGATGCTGTTTACAAATTATATGTCCTTGAGACTGTTTTCAATCCAGATTAAACCAAGAGCAACGTAAATATATTTTATGTAGTAGTTTAATAATAATATCTACACCTCATTAGCCCATCATATTTTCAGCTGTATCACTTCTAATTATCATATTAAAATGAAAATTAAACAGTGAAATAGAGTAAACCTCTGTTATATTGTGTTGTTATATTCTGGAGAAAGAGGAAAACAAACAAGTACTTAAATGTTATGGAGCTAATAACATACAATTATTGTGAAGGTAAATAAAACAAGAATTGGTGGACTGTTTATCAGTAAGAAATGGAGAAAGTTTGAGTAAGAAAGCCCAGATCACATAACTATGGTGAAACACAACTTTAACCCCAGAACTAAATAAACAGAGCCAGCAGGATCAACAAAGGCTATGTTAAGTCTTGTTGACACATGAAGATTTTGGCCAGCCTAAAATACATGGTAAAACACCTTCTGGAAACAAGCAAAGAGGAAGGAAGAAAGAAAGAAAAAGGAAAGGAAGGAAGGAAGAAAGGAAGGACGGAAAGAAAGAGGGAAGCAGGAAGGAAGGAAGGATGGAAGGAATGTATGAACGAAGGAAAAAAGAAAGGAAAGGAGGCAGAGAATTTCTCTCTGAAAGGGACATGTATGGCAAGGTGCCTTTAGATGTTACTATGTGTCTGATACCCTCTCCTTTGAGATTTTAGTAAACATCTAGGGATTTGACACTGGAAAACGGGGATTTGTATGTAAATTCCATCTCCAATTTATTATAAGGCCATGACCAACCTTTTGTGTTTATACTAAGCCAAGATTGGTTCATGCAAGTCAAACAGGTTAGGTGATACTTAGGAGAAGAGATCTAGGGACAGTAAGCAGGGAAGATTTGCCTTCATGAGACGAGACCTTTCAAAAGTGCAGAGGTGGAGATGAAATAAACAGCCAAAAGCCTTAAAAAAAATCTTACCCTGTCTTTCCAGGAGCTGAGATGCCTTTCTTCTGCTGATGTTTGTATCTAAATAATAGAGTCTCCAGGCTTCAAACTCTGAGATGCATACAATTCTTATTCTGGTTCTTGCTATTTTTGTATCAGATTAAGGCCTGAGCAATCAGCTTTCTTGGGTGTGAAGCCTTAGAATTGGGACTAACTCATCAGTTAATCTAACTCTTTAGATAGACTTCTCTTACTGTCTTCAAGTATATTTCACAGACATGTATAAAGGCCACACACTAAAGAGACATGGATTTTTTTTAAATGCTTGCTATCACCACTTATAATTCTGAATAATATATCTCTTAACCATGCATTTTATAAGTGCAGTCTAAGAAAACAAGGAAGACTATCTCTAAAGAGATAAACATATCAAATATATCTGCTGCAACTTTACGGAAAGTATTACAATCCGTCCCATAGCATTGAATTAAAAAAAAAAAAAAAAGAAAGAAGCAAACAAAAAAGCCACAGAGTAGAAAAAAAGCTATTAAAAGCAAGATAAAAGAGTTAGTCTGTATTTGAACAGGTGGAGAAGAGGAGTGAAAACATCCCTACAGCCTTGTCACATCGCCACTGATGTACAGATGAAACAAAGGTATTCTATGAACATGACCACCATGAATCATTTCTCACTCTTACTTTATTATCTAAGACACACAGAAGACATGGACACAGAACATAAATGGGCAGCCAAATTTCCTATACCTGCTTAGATACTAGTCAGGGAGAATATTAGGGAGATAGGAACATAGCCAAAAGAAAAGTACAGCTTAGTTTGCTTTTATAGATTTTTCATATTACTGTAACACAAAATAGTTATCTATGTACTGTGAAATATAGTCTGTAATTTCACTAATCTGATAAAGGGTTAAATGCTTTTGTATCTACTTTAAAAACTGACACTAATTGGTAGGCACAATGAAAAAAAAGTGAGATACATGGTAGTAGTTTGGAAAGAACGACGCCCAAATTCCCAAATATTGTGTATAAATGTTTGTTTTCATTTAATTGGACTTTGTTATATAAAATTAAATAAAAAAGAAAAAAATAATATTTATTGGCAAATGTTAATGAGTATTAGAAGTTTAGAAGATGTGGGAAATGGACCAAACACTAATATTTTAGTATGTGTAATTCACAATGTATAATGCACTATTAATAAGTAATTTCTTTTTATTTAGCATTAACCACTTATTGATCACCATCCCTATTAGCTGGAGGAATTTTAATGAAACCAGCTATTTTAGAAAGCTTGACTGTTTGGAAACTGCATCTTGCCTCAAGTTTGTAGTTCTGTGTGCTTCAGAAATTTGAGATTTACATGATAATATTTGGATGAATGAGATGGCTTCAGTATGACAAACTAAATCAGAGCATGCTATTCTGGCCAGAAGGAAACCCAAACTCTCTAAACAGGTGGCTTTGACTTTTCAATGAAACTAAATATGACTTTTAAGACTTGCTGAAACTTTGAGTTCTTCCTAGTTAGCAAATAGCAACTAAATAACATGTAACAGTATGGCAACTAAGTAACATGTAAGGGAAAAGCAAAAATACAGTAATAATAATAATAAATGGCAAGAATTAATTATGTCCATCCAAAGTATACATTTTTGTTCATGTAGAAAAGGGTAAAAATATTTAAAAGATAATAAAAGAAATGACAGAGATTAAGGCATATTTCAGTAATGCCAAAAAAAGACATATTGCATACTTTGACCAAATAGAACACATAAAGGGATGAGTCATAGTTTATTTATGTGAGATGTCATTCTGTATATGTTTCTCATACTGGTTAATGAATAAAGCACTGTTGGCCAATAGGAAAGGAAGATAGGAGGGACTAGGAGACAAGGAGGAAATTGGAAGTACTAAAGGAGTCAAGATGGAGACTCTGGAGAAAGCAGAACTGCCATTCCTCCTCTCCCTGGTAAGACCACGTGGAAATACATAGAAATGGATGAATAATTAAGACAGAGCTAGCCGATAAGAAACTAGTACCTGGCTAACAGCATTGTATCAAATACAGAGTCTCTGTGCATTATTTGGGGCTGGTGTGGAGGCGGGACAAGACTGGGCAGTGGGAGGAAAAACCGTACTCCTTACAGTTTATCTTGTTAAAAACAGATAATTAAACAGTAAAAGGTATTTAAGAGACCATGAAAAAAAATCGTGAATGGAAAAATCAACTATTATAGGGGGTGGAGAAGAGGCATTAGAATTTGAGAGGAACTATTCTTTTCCTTCTTTGCTACTCAATTACTCTAGTAGCAGACTCTGCTAGAACTGGATGATTTAATACTAACTGGCTTTTAAAAAAAAAATTCTGTGTTATTCATGTAAAGGTCATATGACTATCCACCCTAAATGTCATTCAAGGTGTCTTCGTTCATGAATTATATTGGCTATTCCTTCAAATTAATTCACTATTTTTACTTTGCCCTCCTTGAAGACAATATACTAATCCAAAAGAAATCTATATGACTCTAATGCCAACATGTTTTAAGATATATAAACATCAATATATTCACAACTTATTTAAGCTTTATAGTAAATGTGTACAATCCTCTCTGTTCCTATACCCTCTCATTTTGGTTTACATAAGTAATTGTTCTTTTTATATTCAACAAAACGGTCTTCATTTTCTGATTTCATGAATAAGATAATACATCTTAAAATGACATGGTGTATTTTCTGATTTAGATACTAATTTAATGTTTCAAATACCATTTTTTACTGTACTTTTGAGAACTTCTTACAAGGTGTTTTAAGCATACCAACCCAAATCTATCTCTTCATTCCTAATTAACCCTCATCACCTTGTGTCCTCTCTCTCTGTATGTGCTTATCCATCTCTCTGTCTCTGCCCCCTCTCTCTCATGGTTTGAATAGGTATGGATCCCATACACTCAAATGCTTGAAGGCTTGACCCATACGGAGTTGTGTGATTAGGAGGTGTTGTCTTGATTGAGTAGGTATAGGCTTGTTAGAGAAAGTAAGTCACTGTGAGGGTGGACTTAGAATTCTCTTATCCTAAAGCTATATCTGGTGTAGCACATAGTCTCTTTCTGTTGACTGTGAATCAAGAGGTTGTCTTATTTGTCACTATTCTGACAAGCATTTTAAAGAAAGAACTTCTCAGATAAATAATCATGCTCTTAATAATCATGCAAAACTTAATGCATATAATTTCTGTTATAAACATAATATCTAATCTTTGTAGCACTTGTTACAAATTCCAGCATGAAAGTGCATATAGAAAAGTAAGACTAGCATATAAAATTTAACTTTCTTCAAAATTGCTGGTAGTGGCTCTATTAACTTTTAAAAGGATATTATAAATATATTTCCTTTTAATAAGGTCAAAATATTTCCAGAATACATAATAATAAAACTAGATTGAGTGTATCTTAAATTATCTCTTAATTATTATTTTACTGCATTCTCAAGGACATTCCATAAAATGAACTGGAATTTTTAAAAATGAGTGATCAATATCATCATAACCCAAATTACTTTCAATCATTTGCTCATCTGTAACTATTATGAGCAACTTAGTTGTCATATTCTATATCAATTAACATTGTACTGAATATACTTCAATTTAATTTCCTTTAAAATACCTCTTTTTATATGCATGCCACACGGAACAAGATCCTGTGTTATAGTCTTCCTTTTCCATTTATAATCTTCACTTGAAAGGTAATTTGATTGCTTTTCTTTTGTCTCTGTCAGGATACTATTCAAAGTTATCACACAAATAAGAACTTGAAGTGCAAGTTCAAATTCTGTGTGTAGGACTAGGTAGTCTCTTCACATGCTCTTTTTCTAATGAAGATGTGCTTTTCTGAGTGGTCAAAGCCACAAAAGTAGAGGAGTATTGAAAGTCAAAATTCAATTAGCATATTATCATGCCAGGATATGAACCATGCTCAAAAAGTTATTGAAATTTCCTTGGCTTCACCCTCGGCATAGATTCTTGTTTAATTTTAGTGAATATGTAATTATTTTTTTCGTGATGATATGCTATGTTTCAGTTCATTTAAAATGGCTAAATGACCTTAATGATATTTGTTATATAATTAACAATGCTGTTCTTTGCCAGAGCCACCATATTTGAGTAATATTGAAACTGGCAAAAAAAAAAAAAAAAAAGGGAAAGAAGGTAAGCAAGTTCTTTTTGACACTTAGAAATTAAGGAGTTGTTCTTGCGATGACATAAATGGTAATCTACTGGGAAGGTAATAGCAAGAGAGTGAGCACTCCCCAAAAGAACATTTATGACCCCCACACATGTGTCATTATGGCCAAATTGGAAGAGTCTACATCGTCACTCAACCTGCTGTTCATTTTGTTGTCAACAAGCACATTAGTGCAAGATTCTTGGCACAGGCAATAATATGATTGTTGACCATATTCTAAGACTAGAAATAGTTTCCTGTAACTGGTGAAAGAAAATAATCTGAAAAACAAAGAAATGTACCTAGTTTCTCCACTGAGACAAACACACTATATGGGAACTTTAAAAAAGTAATCAGAACTGCTGGAAATATTGTTATCTGTGAATTCATGGCCTAAACGATGTAAAAATTAGGAGAATACCCATAGCAGGAGGTGTTTTCTTAAAAGTTGAAAAATGATATCTATAGCTTCTTATCCCAAAATCTGTAACTCCAACCTGTAAATCACCCTGTTAGCATTATTTCTATATGGCATTATATCTTCTAATATTTCAATATTTGAGCTTCGGATCCTCTACATACCATATCTACAATTTCATTTTTTTTTATATTGGTGACATTAACTTCTTTTAATAATTTAGTCTTCAGAATTTTAGATTTCTTGTACTTAATACATCATAAATTTATAATAAAGTACAATGAGTTAGGGGTTTTGAAAGCTTAAGCTGAAGGAAAGCAGATATAGCCACTCCAAAATTTTTGTGAAACTTTGAAATATTCAAAACACACACACACACACAAACACCTTAAAATAATGAAGTGATAAAGAGACACAACATACTATTAGGAAAATATAAACTATCGGTTTTGTCAAAATTATTGTATCGAATAAATTTTGTTAATTAAGTTAAGGATTTATAAATAATTGTGGCAATTGACTCTGTGAGGAGTAAAACATATTTCCAAATAGGAAGTACTAATGTCAACAAAATAACAGGTAATTATTTGTTACAGCAGATAGTTATAAGAGACAGTTATAAACCCAGATAGTTCATAGTTTGCAAGAATCAAATTTTATTATAAGGAACCTAAGATGCTATTAAGAAATTTTTGGTAGATTGCCAAAGTTAAGACTGTTGGCTTCTTACATAATCGCTCAGCATGTTGTACAGTGAATTATTATTATGTGACATAAAGTCAGTTGCTTTACTCTAGAAATTCTCAAATGAAGGGGCATCTTAAAAATTTTAAAGACAGCTGACAATATATTTGGGACACCTAGGGAATTTAAGAGAGTGAGTCAATAGAGTACACAGCGATCAAAAGTAAGCAAGTAAAATTATTCTTTCATCCAATGTCACAGTGAAAATGATGATTATTAATAAATATAAGAGTAAAACTTAACAGTATTTTATAAATTATGTTTAAAATATCTTGAAATAATTGTCATGTACAGAATACTATGATCCATGCAGATTTGTTCTATATATTAGACGACCATATATTTTATGAAAAAAGACATAAGAATTTTGCTTATATATAACAAAGCATTAGCTATTGTATTAGAAAATACGTCTCAAAGAAATAATATTAGATATATTTAAGTTAATACAGTATACTTAAATAAAACTACTTTTAATGTCAATGCCTTTAATTTTATGTAAATGTAATACTTTAGTTTTGATCTTAATTCAAAATTTGAAACATATTTTAAAGGACAAATAATATTCAGGTCAATATTGATAATGGGTTTAAAATACAGCAAATAGGCAAATATTCTATACCTCATGCCTGATAAGATAATTATTTTCTCTAAAATCCATATCTTTCTGTAAATTTTGTCATGGGGTAGAAACCTCAGTGGAATTTATACATTCCACAATAGCACATCTATTGTCATTTTACCGGTCTTGTTTAAACAGGCTATATTGTTGAGGTGTCATGAGTATAAATTCCTGTCATTTCTATGAATCACAATCATGCCATAAATTTTCTGGTCTTCTTGCTTTTAATATCTTTTCACCTCCTTTTGTAAAACCACCCCAGATATTTATGTGTGAAATTGTATTATAGATTTATGAGTTTGGACTGGGTATCAAGTGGTCAGTTTTATATATTTTCACCAGCTGTTGCTTTCTATAAATTTCTCTGTGCTGCTGTGAAAAGCCTCTTTGTTCAGTGGTGAAGGCTTCATGTATTTATTTTGTGTATAACAATGAGAATTTAGGATGTATATAACTACAAACACTTAATTGAATACTCTACAGTTAGTATTTCTACAGTTATCCTTGTCCCAAAATCTAGTACACTCAATTCCCAAGAGATCAATTAGAATTGTATTTAATCAGATGACAAGATCACATCAGCAAGGTTCAAAATCCCCTCCAATTTAATCACAATAAAAGTAAAGCACAGAGTCCTGCTGAGAACCTCAGTGATTATCTGACTTCACAAAGTGGTCATGGAATTTCGTTGTTCATTTTGCTGCCTTTGAATGCAGTAGGTCACTATTTCACCAGAACTTTCTGGTTTTCTTGCCTTTTACATGATGGATTCTTCTTCAATGGAATCCTGAGGGTGAAGTTTTCAGTACATCACTTCTACATAACACATAACTGTTGCATTGGGAATTAAGTTTGCAACCTGCAAATTTAAAGTTAGAGGCACATTCAGAATGAATCTGCTTTGCATTTATTTCCTTCTTCAAAGCATTGTTTAAATGTTAATCAATTAATTAAACCATAAGGATGAAATTGTAATCTTACTATTTCCATTTATAATATATATTCACAAAATTAATTAAAGGCATTCACACAAATCTAATCAAGATCTATAAAAGCATGAGATTTTCACAAATATATACTACTCTTCATAACACTAGTTAGGTATTTTAATGCTCATATCCATAATAGTCAAATAAAGTAAAAGTAAAGAGACTAAGCAAAGATGGTCAGAAGATCCAGAACAGCCTTGCTCATGTGGAAAGAATCTACAAAAGAAAATATTGATTGAGAAATACATTGTACTCACTTTGAGTGACATTATTAAAAGTCTTTCAAGTGTCTCTATGATGTTTCAATGATGATGTGTAGCCTAATTTTACTTCTAACATATGAAGAGTTTGACAGTCACTAATCTCTACTTCAACAGGAAAATGTCTGATAACATAGAAAAAAAATTTTTTAACTAACCAGCAAATCAAAGATATAGGACAACTCGTTGTTCCAAAGTGTAGAGATGAGTAGACACATAACCATAGTTTACAGAGAAAAACCCTACAATTGCATTCAAATCGCTTAAAAAAATATCAAAACAAAAGTAAAAGTGCTATACAACCCCCAAACATAATAGCACTGCAAATCACAACTGATTAAAAAAAAAAAAAGCATGAATTCTATGGGGAAAATAATCTCTCTGGATATTCACAGAGAAATCCAAGCAAAATTTGAGGGAATTGGAGTATTTATTACTTACACTAAAAGGTATTAAACAGAGCCCCACTATAAGTAGTTACATATAAAATGTTGCATGTAATTCATAGCTAAGGTCTGAGAGGTGGCTCAGTGATTAAAACCTCATAGTATTCTTGCTGAGGACCTGAGTTGAATTCACAGCACCCAATTTGGTAAGTTCACAGCAGTTTGTAATTCAAGGTGAATTTTACCTGACTCTCTCTTCTGACTTTATGAGATACCCTCAGCTGTATACTAGTTCCCCATTCACACAGACACCAGATACATGTAGACACACACACACACACACACACACACACACACACACACACACACACACAGAGAGAGAGAGAGAGAGAGAGAGAGAGAGAGAGAGAGAGTCAAATAATATAATAAAATAAAACAATGGTTGAAAATTTATCAAACAAATTTAACAATTCAATGATTTAGGATTATAATGTAGAAAAGAAAAATAATGTAAAAGAATGCATGGGTAATACAAGCAGAGAGGGGGAATTTAAGCAATAATTTGTTGAGGCTGGAAAGGGCAACCCATTTTATCTTGTTTTGTTTCTTTTGGATGTCATCTCTTCAAGGCCTATTCTTTTCTGAAGAAGAGAAAGACAGAGGGGATGTCTAAGGAAGACAGGAGGTGGAGAGAGGGATAAGGCAGCAGGGTGGAGTGGAGAGAGGGGAAGCCATGGGTGCGAAAGTTTACATTTGCTCCTTTGAAATGCAAAGGAGCAAATTTCAAAGAGCTGAAGAAAGAAATAGCACACTTGAAGAAATTTCAAATGAAAGATGCTATACTGAAATTCAAATAGAAAGCAACAACAACAACAAAACAAAACAAAGCAACAACAACAACAACAAAAAAACAGAATTAAATAAGATACCCAAGAAGGTAGGAAGTTTGCAAAGATTATAATATTCCAACACATAACAAGGTTTAGATTTGGTAGAAAGAGTATTTGTTTAAAGTAACAGAAGATAATTTTCTAAAATTCATTTACAAACTACAAGCAAACTATAAACCTCTGAGTGAGAAGTCTGAAGACATTAAGAAGGATTTATGATACATGCTTTTCCCTACTCCAATATATATATATATATATATATATATATATGCATTTTATTAAAAGTTAAATGAAAATATCTAATCTCAAGGAAATAATCCAGAGAGGATAAACAAGCAAAGAGTGATAAATGGGAGTAAAAAGTAATAATAATTAGGTAGAACAGAAATAGACCCACTCACATGTAGCTATCTTCCTTTCCCAAAGAAGTGAAGGCAAACAAATGGATATAACCTAATCTTTCAATGTGGAAAGCAATGTGGGTTCAAGCTTAAATACTCAGTATAGTAATCAATTCCTTGTTCAGAAGAATTAAGACATATCTATTACTACAATTACCAAGCAATGAAATTTATGAATGATCATGTAGGAAAGGCTTCTAGGTAAGATGGCAGACTAGAATCCTGATTCTCTGTAATCCAATAAAGGAGAAAAAGCAAAGAAACCTAGACTGTCTTTCAAAGAAAGAAAGAGGATTTCAGTAATTAAAACAATATATATATATCACTGTATGAAAATAAAACTTCAAGCAATAAAATGATGAGCTAAACAGAAAATATGTTACTGCTAACACAGCTTTCAGTCTGGGAAGGGAGAAGCAAAATTAGTCCCTGGAGATAAACCAGGTTGTCCTGACCAAAGATGATATGAGTTCAACCTGGAGGACAAGCCCTCAGTACTCAGATTCTTCAAAACTGGGTGTGAATTGTGTTAACACAGTGACTCCCATCATCGTGGGCCCATCAGCAGTGAAGAGCAATGCCAACCTTTCACTTTATCTGAAAGCTGGGGGCTGGACGCTTCTTTACAGACAACTTATTTTTGAAACCGATATACCATGGGTTCTAGGAACAGGGAACACACAAGATAAGCAGCCAAGCTGCAAGGTTCTCCAGCACTGAAGACAGACATCCCTGAGAAGCGTTTTTAGAGAACTGGAAATCTAGAAGCTTGTAGTGCAAAGGAAATGGTTTTCTCACCATTGGTTTCCAGGAACCGTTCTCATCACCTCAGCACAATTAATGAGTATAATTTTCTGGTGTCAATGTTCAGAGTTGGGATAAATGGTGGTGCCACTTTTTTTTTTTTTTTTTTTTTTTTACTTTCTCTATAGAATTCGAAAAATATAAAGTTTCAATGGTAAATTTGACATCAAAACTTCCATCCTGACATCAGCATAAAAGCTTAGAATATCTTGAAAGTAGGAAAAATAATCTGCATTTCAATGTTGTGATTGGTTCTTATGCAATCAAAGAAATCCAACAAGCATGGTTTTATATCACCATTCCCCACAAAACTGTAGGCTGGAAAGGATCAATAAATAGGTAGCTAGGTGCTCAGCTCACATAGCTAAACATAGCCAGTAGAGGCCACTGGAACACAAAGAAGAAAATCTACCTGAGAGAAAGTAGTCCAGCCATACATTTGATAGCAACCTAATACAGGTTCAATATCAGCATAAACAATAGGAATATCAAGAATATACAAGTTGAACTGACCCATTACCCACACATATAATGGGGGGGGGTCTGCATTATCTGCAGATACAGGAAGGAGATAATTTCACATTCGTTTCACATTCTCCATTCTCTCTCTCTCTCTCTCTCTCTCTCTCTCTCTCTATTTTATTTTTTTCCCTAGGAAGGTTGCATACACATAGTAGAATGAGGTTATCTGCTAAAGATAGCAAAATTGGCATGGACAAGGTGAGTAAACCCCTTCAAAATAAAGCATGTGGTATTGGACATAGGACTGTAAGATTTGTGTTTGCCCTTCTTATCCTTGACCAATCTTTTTTCCCTGTGCTTTTCATTATCTCATTTGTTTTTTGAATATATATCCCGTGCCACTGTGAGCTGGAATTATATGTTATGCTTCTTTATTATACAATGCTGTCACTGTTAAGAGATGGCCTTATGTCTCTGAATATTGGATTATGGATTCTCTAACAGTAGAGAGATTAGTAGAAGGTTACAGAGGCATTTAGTATTGAAGTTGAATTTCATGGGTTTTCATCATGAGCTAATCATGAAAGAAAGAAGTTTAACTGTTTCACCATTAATAAATAGAACACAAATTTTTAATTATCAGTTATTTTCAAATGTATAATCTAATGTATAAGTAAATGTGGCTAAAAGCAAAATTATATTCAATAAGAAGGAAAAGAGGAAGAGAATGAAGTTCGTAAGAAACCAAAAACTGTTTACCAGCATAAAGATGATCAAAAGCCTAAAATCACTGGGTACACAGTCATAATTGAACATAAAAATTGTGTGATTATAAAGTCATTGTGTTTTTAAACTTCCTTTACCCTGAGCCTTTAGAATAATTTCAGGACACAGAAGACACCAATTTCCAAGAGTTGGCATAACAGAAAGATCGATATGATGCCACTGTAGTCTAGGGACTCCACACCAACAAGACCTGAACATACCACCACAGATAAAGCAGAACAGAAGGGCCCTAAAAATAACTGTATGAAGATCATAGACACCCTCAAAGAGAAAATGAAAAATATCTTGAAATGAAAGGAAAAACAAAAACATTCAAGAATTGGGGGAAAAGACAAGCCAAATTTGCAAGAAATAAACAAATCTACTTAAGAAGTCAAAGAAAGACATGACAAAAAAAAAAAACTAGCAAAGGAAACAATTCAAAGCTGAAAGAGAGACGGGAAAAAAAAAACAGTCTAGAGAAATTCTGGAAATAGGAAAGCTTGGTAAACAATCAGGAACTACATATACAAGCATAACCAACAGAAAACAGGAAATGGAAGAGAAAATCTCAAGTGTTGAAATTACACTATGAGAAATAGATTAATCGACCAAAGAAAATTATAAATCTAATCAATCCCTAAACAAAATATCCAGAAAATATTGAACACAATGGAAAAGCCAAATCTAAGAATAATAGGTATAAAAGAAGGTAAAGAAAACCACCTGAAATGTGCAGGGAACAAAGTCAAAAAAGTTATAGAAAAAAAACTTTCCCAACCTAAACAAAGATATGCCAATGGAAGTATAGGACTACTACAGAATACCAAATGGAAGAGGCCACACACACGCACACACACACACAAGACCCCTTTCACCATGTAATAATCCAATCACCAAACATAGAACAAAGAAAGAATATTAAGAGCAGAAAAAGTAAAAGGCCAAGTAACATATAAATGCAAACCTATCAGAATTACACCTGACTTTTCCAACTCTGAAAGCAAGAAGGTCCTGAATAGATGTTCTACCAATACTAAGATACCTTGGAATGCAGCCCAAACCACTATAGCCAACAAAATCACAATAGATGAAGAAAACAAGATATTCCATGACAAAACTGGATTTTAAAAACCCATTTCCATTAATCCAGCAAATAGAAAGTCCTGGAAGAAAAACTCCAACCCAAGAAAGTTAACTACACTCCTAACAACATAGGCAATAGATAATCCCACTTTACCAACAGCCAAAAGAAAGAAGTGAGGGAAATCCACATACAATACCACCACCGCCACTATAAACAAAGCTTAAGCAAATACTCTGCAATATTACATCAGTCAGAATGGCTAAGATCAGAAATACAAGTGAAAAGTCCTGATGGTGAGGATTTGGAGCCAAGGAACACTCCTCCTTTGATGGTAGGAGTACTAAATTATATAGCCACTTTGGAAATCAATATACTAGTTTCTTGGAAAAACTGGAATTCTTTGTCTTCTTCCTACATTTATTTTGTGTTTTATTGTTATTAAAAAACACTCATTTTCTAGTTCCATCCATTTGTCTTCAAATTTCATGATATCATCATTTTAATAGATGTGTAATATTCCATTTTGTTGATGTTCCATATTTTCTTTATAAATTCCTCATTTGGGGGGCATCCAGGTTATTTCCAGCTCCTGGCTATTACATATATTGCTACTATGAGCATAATTGAGCAAGTGTCCTTGTGGTATGATTGAGTATCCTTTGGGTCTGTGCCCAAGAGCAGTATAGCTGGGTCTTTAGGCACATCCATTCCCAATTTTCTGAGAAACAACTATACTGATTATTAAAGTGTCTGTACAACTTTTACTCCCACTGGCAATTAAGGGGCATTTCCCTTGTTCTATCAAGCATAAGCTATTTTTTGTGTTTTTTAATCTTAGCCATCTGATAGGTATAGGATGCTATCTCAGAGTTGTTTTGATTTGCTTTCCGCTGATAATTAAGGATATAGAATATTTCTTTAGTTGTTTCTCTTCTATTTGAGATCCTTCTGTTGAAAATTCTCTGTTTAGGTTTAATGAACATTGAGAGGATCACAGAATACTATGTACGGAAACTTTTAGATACTAAAATAGTTTTTAGAGTATTTGTTAAATTTGATTTTATTGCTATAGCAATGTAAAGACACTCATTAGAAAACAAAGCAATTAAATACTGAGATGAATTAAAGAGCAGTAATTTTAAGTTTGTGTTCAGTCTCTACCTCAATAGTATTAAAACATATTTTCATATTATTTTGTAATTTAGTAACAAATTCATGTTCCATCTAAATATTTAATAGATTTTGGAGAAACTACAACTATGTCTGAAAAAATGAGTCCCCTAAATTAACAAAAGGATTTCATATCTGCTATGCAGTTAGTTTGCTGAAACCATCATTATTAACTCAGCAGATGTCTAGGATCCAATATTTTGTCATTTTGTGGAGATAAAGATCTTACATAAGATGGTACAAACAGTTCAGTATCAAAACACTGTTTTATTTACTTGTCAGATGTTCTAAGATCACACATTGTTATCTAGGTTTTGGAATTTCTTCTAGATCACACTGTTCTGATAGGTGTTCTGGGATTAACAGTGACACTAAATCTTTAAAAATAAAAACATTGATAAAATACACTGTGTTAAATTTGTTGTAGGTGAGGCTATAATAGTCAAGCCTCAGTTTAAAATAAATATAAATTACAATTGACTTAGTCTACACATTTTAAATTTGTTTTACAAATTACCTTAACCATGGTATCACTTCTCTACAAGTGCATGAACAGTTAATTAAAATATTGCTGTTCTGTTCCTAGGGACAAACAGCTTGCAAATTTAGCACATTTCAAAGCCAAAAGTGTCAAACTTGAGTAAACCAGATGATAATATTTTTTTAATTGTCTGAAGCATTTTGTTTTCTTTAGTTTACTAGTTAAGTGTTTTTTAAGTATAAGGAAATGATTTCCAAACTAATATTTTTTAACATAGGATTAAGCTATCCAATACATCCATTAACATTTCCACCATTTAATATAGCACAATTTGTGATACAAGAATATCTCCAAACTTTTATCATTTGCCAAGAAAGCCAAACAATTTTTAAGATTTTATAATTGTATTTTAGAAATACCAAACTAATTAATTTTCACTAACAATTGCAAGTACTCATAATTATGCCATGCCCAGATTAAACACTTATATTTTGATGCCAATCTTGATGATTAAGTTAACATGCTGCCTTTGAAAATGTTGCTATAGCAACTTTCAAATTATACTGATTAAGGGAAGCCATCTAGGTTTTAGAGTAACTTAAAGAAATTAAACTATGGAAGATATTATGTAGAAAACTAGCATTAAAATGAAAATATTATCCTGTAACTGTGTGAAAACAGACATCAATAATTTAAAAGTAAATGGATAGATTTTGGTAGTATAAAGGTAACCACAAGGACTGGATTTAGTTTGACAGAAACAAACTCAGATTTAAATCAACCGATTCTATTAGTCTGTGAGTTGAGCAAACGTAATAGACCAGATTGGATAGTTCAACCAAACATTTGGAGGCAATAGTTAATGTTCAATATTTTTTTTTGCTTCCAACATTAGGGAGATTTTTTCCAAATTCATAATTAATGAACCAATTAGCTAGAATTAGATTATTATACTGCCTGTGCTTGTTTGCAAGCCCTGTGTCTCAGATCACAAAGTATTCCCTAATATTAACAGAAGAACATACTGTATTTCATGTACTTGTAACATGTACATATAGAAATACATATGAGGATACATTTTATTGACACTTATGAACACATTCATAGCTCAGGTGAAGGTATTGAAGTCATGTTTCAACTTTATTCACCCACCGAGGTAGCAACTCCTTGCTCCAGAGACATTGATGCTTTAAATTGGACAAGTGAACTGACATTATCTCTAATAAAAGCATAGTTCACTATAGTCACATTAGGCTACAAAATGAACAGTTCCCTGTCGATAGCCCTGGATAAGGAAACATAATTCATGCAATCAGATACTAGAAGAAATGAACATTCATAGTTTAAATTTGAGGAAGCAGACAGGTTTTGCTTCTGGCATTATCTTGTTCACGATACTTTACATAGCACTTTTCCTAATCATCTTGTACTAAACTATTGATAAAATTATAGTTTCTGATGCCTTTGTACTGTTGCTTTATGTATTGTGAATTGTTCTGGAATTTCTTTCTCTAACACTTCAGCTCTAAATTTGTCTTGTCTCAAAAACATTAAAGACAATGTTACACATGCATTTATACAATTCCTAAAATATAAATTTATTTAATTCAACTATATAATTTCATGTTCTATTCTACAATTTTTATGTAACGTTTGATAAAATATCACTATGAATATTTTAGTACTGCATATGTGATGATTTCATAAAAATATTAATTGTCTAAAGCCTTTAATCCCAGTACTCGGGATGCAGAGGCGGGCGAATATCTGTGATTTCGAGATCAGAATGGTTTTAAAAAGTCTTGACATAGCAAACAGCTTTTCATCCCTGATTAACATTCTGTGGAGCTTGATCTTCAATGATAACAATCTCATTGTTGGAGAACTACTTAAAGGAATAGTAGAGTTAAGGTGTGTCCCTGTGGGATTTTGAGAGGATTAACTGAGTGGAGCCACACTAAAAGTGCTTCTCACTACCTTATAGCTTAGAATTGCAGATTGAACAAATGGAGAAAAAAAAGAGAAAGACAGTTAAATCATTCCCCCTCACAATGTGAGTTTTTATAGTCACAATATGCTTCTCATCAAGACATACTGTAACCATTGAAGATGTGAGACATCTAAGTGTTTAGCGACAAAGGTATAAGGGAGAGAGCCAGTTCCAGAAAACCCAAGGCCATTTTAAGTCATCATAGATTACTCTTATCATTGAGAACACTGTACAAAATTTCATTATTTTATTACAAAAACGATGATACTTCATGTATGTATGAATTTCTATGTATGTGTATAAAATACTAGCCCACATATTATGATTATTATATGAAGGCACACACATACATATATGTATATATATACATATGTATATATACACCAATATATATCATACACCAAAGTTTACTAACTGTTGGAATAGCAATAGCATTTGATTGATATTGCAGAGCAGTTTTATAGGGAAGGCTCATGAGACTGGGTAAGTATCTCAATCCATTAGAGATTCTTGTATTTAACTCCAAACTCAATTTATGAATATTACTATCTTTCAATAACATGTTTTAATAATATGTGCTATACAAACCACTGGTTGTGGAAAGTCAGTTAAGGTCATTAAGAACACATCATCATACCTTAACTATATATATTTGTCCTCTTATAATTCTTCTCTTAGCCTTATTTCTAAATTCTTTAATGGGTGAGAAGAAATAGGAAACACTGATTACATATCTTCCTATCTCAGCAAGATACTCATAGCTAAACACTGATGGGAATATTTTCATATAACAGAAAATAGAGTGAGAGACTAATACAGAGTAACAATGGTGATTTCCTATGCTATTCTGCATCAAATTTATTTGGAAAGTTTAATCAAATGAAAGTTGTGTGATATGGAAAGCATTATATAATGAGTGTGTGTGTGTGTGTGTGTGTGTGTGTGTGTGTGTGTGTGTGTTTGGCAGGTGAATTTTAATTTTAAAAGATTTCTAAACAAAACATGAAATCATGACAATTTATCTTTGCATTAAAAAAATGCTTAAAACATCTAAAGATTTGCTCCTCTACCTGAAATTTAATTTTAAATCATGTAGTATTATATAATTACACTAAAATGCAAATTCACTGACACGAAATAGACAAGAATTTTAAATTAACTACATCAGTTTTAAAAGATTTTGCTGAAAATACTCATGGAAATAGTGAAATTAAGAACATCAAAATTATTTGTAATTTAACAGAAGTAATATTTCTCATCAAGAGCAAATGTGGCAAAAATCAATATGTGCATATTAGTGAAGCAAAATATTCAGGGAGAAAGTTCATTTGATTTCATTACCATTTATTAGAGAGCAGTCAAATGATTGCAAATACCCTAATATTATATTATGTAAAGAGACAAAGAAATGAAACAGTCTGGAAATAATGAAGTGAAGAATAAACATGAGAAAAAACCACAATGGAGACAAATAATGTTTAAAAGAAGAAAATGCTGAGGAGGTAGCACAGTTAATAGAGTGTTTGGGTGCAAGCACTAACACCTGAGTTCCCGAGCATGAGAAATCAGAATAAACAAATTATATATATATATAATGTTTGTGATCTCAGCAGTGGAATGATGAAGACAGGCATAAACATATCAAAAGTCAAAAAGTGAACAAAATAAATCTGTCATGCATTGGATGTTCTGTCTTCCTATCATATATTAAAGAATAAAGTGATAGTATTATGAGGTGTAAACTTTGGTAGATTTTCAGGCAGGATTCATCAAACTGACATCAACCTTCTTGTAATCTTTATTCATGAGAATTCCCTAACGTCTCCTTAATTTCGTGTGAGAATAGAGAAATATGACTAGAAATTGAGACTTCTCAGAAGTCAACTGTGATGCCATGCTCACTGACATAACAATTTCAGATGCATTCTGGTTGATTATAAGCTATCAGTTTTATGGTCTTTTTCTGGAGTTACACATATCAAGTTAATAATTAAATTCACATTATGGTCTAATCTCAGAAATGACAATTCAAGCACAAAACAGTAAAAGGCTGGCTCTCTGTAATTGCTTTTATTCTTTCTAACACATTAATCATATTTTGGCTCCTTAATAATTTATGTGACTGCATTTCACAAGTTCAATAATGTTTGTGAATAACTTTTCACCAAGATAAACCTTGGGAAGTACTAACTGTTCAACTACTCAGAAAAGTAAGCATTGTTCTTCTCTGTAGAGTAGGGTCAATGTTGTTAAATTCTGGTGTTAGTGCTTGCAAAAATCAAAGCAGAGAGGCCTCAGCTGGAGAGTGCCAGGTCCCTGCTAGATCTGCCTATCTGTGCAGAAACATATGAGTATCAGCCCAGCCTTTGTTCCCCATCACCAGGCCTTTGCTAGAGGCAAGAGGAACATCCTGAGTCCCAGCCTTTGGAATATTTGACCCTCATCGCCAGTCTTCTGCTGACGCGTGATCGTTGACCCCCATCACTGGGCCCCTGCCAGTGGAGAGACCTCCTAGAAAGCTCTGGATAGAGCTACAGATATCGAACCTCTGACCCACATAAGCCCACCCGGGAAGTACCATAGAGAGAGGGAGAGACCCCACCAACACCTACTGGAAGAAGCTCTGGGAAGGCGGCAATACAAGAAAACACCTACAACAGAAAGACAAGCATGACACCAACAGAATTTGGGGAAACTACACCAATTAGACCAGAACACAACAAAGCAGATGAAGCAGAAGTGAACTACTTAAAAATTATCATCACAAAAATAATAGAGACCCTCAAATAAGATGTGAGAAAATCCCTTAAAGAAGTAGAAGAAAAAACAAACAAAAAAGTGGAGAAATGAACAAATTTCTTAAGGAAAGTACAGAAAGCCAAGAAAAAAATCAATTAAGCAGGTGAAGGAAATGGTTCAAGACTTGAAAACTGAAATAGAGAAAATAAAGATAACACAAACCGAAGGAATAGTGGAAACAGAAAAACTGGGAAAATGTTCAGGAACTACAGATGCAAGCATAACCAACAGAAACAAGAGACGGAAGAGAGAATCTCAGTCATGGAAGATAAACTAGAAGAAATAGATTCATTGACCAAAGAAAATCATAAATCCAACAATTCTTTAACACAAAACATCCAGGAAATGTGGAACACTGTGAAAAGGCCAAACCTAAGAATAATAGGCATAGAGGAAGGCAAAGAAGCCCAGCTCAAAGGTGCAGAAAACATATTCAACAAAATCATGGAGGAAAACTTTCCCAATCTGAAGAAGGAAATGCCCATGAAAGTACAAAAAGCATATTGAACACCAAATAGGCTGGACCAAAGAAAAAAGACTCCTCGACATATAATAATAAAAACACCTAGCATACGGCATGAAGAAAGAATATTAAGAGCAGCAAAGGAAAAAGGACAGGAAACATATAAAGGCAGACCTATCAAAATTACACCTGACTTCTCCAAGGAAACCCTCAAGGCCAGAAGGTCCTGGATAGATGTTCTACAAGTACTAAGAGTCCACAGATGCCAGGCCAGGCTACTATACTCAGCGAAACACTCAATCACTATACGTGGAGAAAACAAGATATTTAATGACAAAGCAGAATATGCACACAATGGATAAACAAATGAAATAAGCCATAAAACTCACCATTTCATGTAATCAAATTCTCTTTAAAGAAGACATACCCATTTAACATAGATATGTGAAAAATGCACATGTCCTCAATCATTGAGATTATCTATGAAATCATTGAGATATTATCATGTCCCAGGAAGAATGACAGTCATGAAAAGTAATAAAAATGCTAAATCAGATATAAATAACAGGGGATTTGTATTTATTTTTTGAGGAGGCAAAAGATAACATTTAAATTCTTGAACATATTTTAATATTTCTCAAAAATATTACTAGAACAAGAATATATTCCTAAACTCTGATTCTAGGGTATTTACTAAGGTAAATGAAACATGCATACATACGGGATTTCTTCAGGAGATATTTTTTTTCTGTAATATTATTCTATAATCACTGTTCTGAGGTGACTGAATAATCTGCAGTTTCCATGTAGCCAAGACAAAGAGCCCAAAGTTTCATATGCACAGAAACTGTAATAAAATGTCATAAAACTGTACCTAAAATCCTGTCTGTATCTATATCCATGTGTCAACCTATATAGACACTGACATGTTAATATGCACATAAAAATAATGGAATTTTGTCATTTACTAAAGTTGATTAGATAAAGTAGGTCAAAGATGAATGTTGAAAAGTACATGAGCTTACTCATAAACATTATAAAAAAGTAGAACTCACACAGCTTAAGAGTAGAACATGGGTATGAGAACTTGGGAGATGAAAGAATATAATAAGAAACATTAAACAATCACTATTATACAGAAGCAGTTAGTCCTGGTCTTCAGTGGTGGAGACGGGGTTGGGGGATATTGCTAAATAACTCATACTATGTCTCAAGATAGCTGGTAGAGAGAATTTGGAATACAAGCAAAATGAAAAAATAATAGATGTTTAAATTCATGGAGATATTACTTTCTTTGATCATTTAAAAAGTATACATGGATTTGTTACATGAACAATAAAAACCCACATACTGATATTGGGGTCCAAGCTTCAAGATGAAGAAAGCAGACAGCCGCTAGCTCTTACTTCTATCTCAGGCTGAAAGGGATGTCCTCTTTTCTGCGTGGTTGGAGAATAAATCTATCATGAGCCCCTTTGTTTCTTCCTTTTACACCTCCCTAGTGCTGGGATTAAAGGCCTATGATCCCAAGTGTTGAGGTCACCTGTCTGTGAGCTATTTGTCTTTTCGACTGGATCACTTTCATGTAGCCCAGTGTGGCTTTGAACTAACAGAGAACCCTCTGTTTGTCTCTTAAGTCCTGAGACAAGGCTGAAGTTTAGGTAGTTTAAGAAGGGTTTCAGTTAAAAGAATAGAAGTGATAGCACTTAAATGAAAAATTGTCATTATTTTTATAATTCCGCGTCATATGCTAGTACTTTTGTAACATGGCTGATATGCTGATATTCCCAATGACAAAACACATGGCATATAAAATGTGAAATTTGGAAAAAAATATAAAGTTTGGTTTTGGTTAACAATGTGCCTTGTCTAAGTTTTGTCCATGAATGACAAAATATGCGTTAAGTTTTTTGTTCTTTCATTCTTTTATTTTTGTTTTTGGTTTTTTTTTTTTTTTTTTTTTTTTTGTTTTTTGTTTTTTGTTTTTTTGTAGTGACTCCTGAGAAGACTGACATGTAGGGCAGTAATTAAAAGTAGGGTAAGCATGCAATAAATGTGGGTACTGGGTATGTAATGAGAATGTCATAGGGGGCACTCTCATAAAAGGAAGTTGGGGAAGATGCAATCCACCATGATCATTTAGAGCAACTTCCTTATCTTCACTAGTTAATTTCTTCATTCTCTAAATATTAGACTCTAGCTTCTATCAATGTGGACTCAACAGAAGTGATATTGGGACACTTCAATATCAGGTAGAGGAAGCTGAGGTATCCAATATTATGGAGTGAGTAGCTACTGAGTTTTCTGAATTTTTAATAGGGATGCAGGTGTCAAGCAATTCATATTTCCCACCTCCTTTCACACAAGATCCATATATCCATACATATATATTTTTCTTCTTATAAAAATGTCATGTTTTAAAACTCTTGTTTCCCTACTTCCAATTCAAAAACCTATGTATAACATAAGTAGACCATTTTAATGAAAATATTTTCATAGTGGATATGGTGTGAAGTCAATACTTTTAAATTCTAGTCACACCAGATTTATGCTTAACAACTATCCTTATCACTACTAGCTGACTGAGTATCACTTGTTGATGACAGATATCTGAGAGTTTGGGAATCCCTATCATGAAAATTCTTTTCTTTTTCTTTTTTTTTTTTTTTTTTTGATGTATCTGTTTCTATATTATCTTCTATTAAGCATTTTAACATTAACATTGCTAAATTATATTGAGAAAAATGAACACTTTCATTCGAATTCAGATTTATGAAAAGCATGTTTTGTTATTTTCATTGCATATAAAGATATTGTATTGTCAATCAAGGATTCTAAAGATAAATTTTTACATTTATCTTCAAATAATTGATTACATATTCCTTAATAATAGTAGACTTAGACTCTGAGTATTAAGGGTAAGTAACATTTTTCCATATTATCTCTTAATTAACACATTAATATTGAAAGCCATTAAAAATGAGAACCAGGGATTAGTTTTCAGATCTGACTTCTTTCTCGATCAACAATATGCAAGAGACAACATAATAATAGAGATTAAACATACAAAAATCCCCTATGTCAGTAAATATGTATATATTGAATATCCTAACAACTAAAAAGCTTCAATTGATTTTATTTTTTTCTTAGTTTCACCTTTGGAAATAATTGTCCTAAATTTTATATGAATATGACTTTTGTGATTAACCATGAAAACTGAACTTTACTATGTCTTGTGTTAATTAAGAGAATTGGGCAGTTTATGGGGCTGCTGGTAGTGGATCAGTATTTATCTCTAGTATATGAATGGCTTTGGGAGTCTTTTCCACATAGAGGGATACTCTTTCAGCCTAGACACATAGGGGAGGGCCTAGGCCCTGCCCCAAGTGATATGACAGACTTTGAAGATACCCCATTGAGGGCCTTACCCTCCCTGGGGAGCAGAAAGGGAATAGCATGGGGGAGGGAGAGACATGGAAGGAGGAGATGGTAAGGAAACTGGGATTAACTTGTAAAGAAAGCTTGTTTCAAATTTAAATAAAAATATTATCAAAAACCATAATTATAATTTTTGGAAAAAACCTACTCATAACAATAATTTATGATTCGCATTTAAAAAATCCTAGTATATAAATATATAATAAGTAGAACTTGTAAGTCAATGTCTTAGGAAACAAACTCATCTAGAAGCATTCTGTTTAAAATTCCCTAAAACTATAATCATCAAGCAATTTCTCCTTGCACAGAGTGAGCACTTATCAAGATTTAGGATAGACAGATAGTGTTTGATAGGGATGCTGTTTCCATCTGTGATGATATGTTTGTCTCCATGGTAACTGTTACCATGGTCAAGAAATGGTTCCAACAAAGACTCGCAGATCATAAGCCAAGGAATACAGAATATGATTGCTCTTGTGGATACTCTGAAAGTGTATCTTTACAAATCTAGGGAAGCCTTGTGCTGCTTTTCTCTCATGGTCTTTAAATATGGCAAATTCTTTCACACATGCTTTGGTATGGTTTTATAATGAATCTAAATAAAATCATGTAGAGTCCTACTTTGCAAATTCACACTCAGTAATGTTATTTTGTATCCAGATGAGTTTAAGTTTCAACAAAATAATTTACCATATACAAAAGTTGTTTCATACAATAGGTGACAATTTATAATATACCAAAGTCATACACATTTCTGAAAATGTTTATTTTAATGCTACGATGAGACTGAATTTTACCAAAAATTGTTATTAATTTTTAAGGACAGAAATTCATGGAGTATTGTCTTGCCTTAAACTAATCACAGAGTCAAAGATGACTTTTAATTTCTGTTTTTCCTGCCTATGCCTTCCAGGTAGAGATCTCTGCCACTATATCCAGGATTATACATACCAATTATCATACCAGAGCTTTGTCCATGCAGGGTAATCATTCTGCAACTGAGTTACATGCCAATCTAACATTTATTAGTATTAGTTCTAGAACTATTTATGAAAATAGGTGATATATATATATATTGTTTAATGTAAATTCATATGAAATACAGTAATATTCACTTATTCGACTTACTATGTGATTAATGAGGAAATTATCACTGATTTTAACTGTTTCATAATACAGTTTAAGAATTTAAAGATTTCTCTTTGATATTTAAAATATCTATTAACATGACAAAATAACACAAGCCAGATCTCCAGAGCTTGAACTCAGGCATTGCTTGAAAATTGTAGATATTAAAATAGAAACAGTCAATGATTTTGAAAACTTGGGTTTAATTTCCATGTTTCACACTTACTCAATGGTCATACATTCTAAGTAGCTATCACATTAGAGCTGGAATGTGGATAAATAAAACCATTGTGGAATATATGTATGCATGAAAACAGCTAAACTTTGAATTCATTCTATTAACTTGTACAGTTATCTCTGGTAACAACTATAATGAAAGTATGTGGAGCATTTTCATCAAAATGGAATGTTTTTAACAATTAGCACTACTCTAGAGAACAAGGAAATAAACAAACAAATAAACATACAAGGTTGTAACAAACAAAGGGTGTTCCAATTCACATCTCTGCTAATGTGATAAATACCATATCCTATAGCAATTTAGAGAGTGAAAGAATTTAAATCCATCAATGTGAGAAGTCAGTAAAGAAAATTAAGGGAGGAACCTAGAGTCAGGAAAGAATGAAAAGACCATGGATGCTTATTGGTTTTCTTTGTCTTTCTCAGCATTCTTTATTGTACAACCCAGAGCCACCTGACCAAAAGTAATACTGCCCATAATTGACTGTGTCAACTCACATCAATAACCAATAAAGAAAATATCCCAAGGATATGCCCACAGATAAATGTGATAAAGGTAATTCCTCAGTTGCAATTTCCTCTTTCCAGATGACCCTAATTTGTGTTTAACAAAGACTATCCAGAACAATAAAGGAGAAGACTACTTACAAATATACAATCCCAAAAATTCAGGAAAAAAAAAGAACAAATAATCTAGTAGTTTATTTTAAGCTATAAATGTATGTAGCTAAATGCCACAATGAAATCATGGTTATGCTAAACACAGATTCATCCAACCATACTGTGTTCTTTGCTTATAATATGATTATCTTAACATTTAGGAAGATATTTAGATAAAGCAATAGGGTCAGATATATAACTATAAATTATCTATTGATTAAAGGAAATGGAAAGTGGGAATCAGAAAATCTTCTGTTACAAGATAATTATAATCCTGTGTAAAAAAATTTGTGAAATACCTTCAAAATATTTTTAAAGTAAAACTTGTAACGTTGGTTTATATAAAACAAAAAGAGTACACATTTATTAATAAAATATCTTCCATAAAATACTGAAAATGAAAAGAAATTATATACATCCTATTACATATATTTTATAAATGATTTAAAGTCATAAAAACAATTAATTACATATAATAGGCATAATGAGAAAAAGAAAATAAAAGAAACCAAAAAGTTTTATTAAGAGAGTCAACAAAATTTACGTTGGGCCTGATTAAACAAAACAAAACCAGGGAAGTTACACAAGAGTCAAAGTAGAAAAACAAAAGACTATCCCTAAAATCCACATACCCATTAACATTCTAGGAAAGAGATGACAGAATTGTCTACAAATTTCAAGAAATGGATGCATAGAGTAATACATGAAACAACAGCTAACCTAAACTAACATAATAATCATAAGAAATTTCATAAAATCAGTGGTTGACCAGAAAGAATACAACACAATTCAAGCACTACAGTTGTGGTATTATTTAGCATTACAGAAACATGTTTGTTCACTTCAGCATAAACATACCATTAAGTTAAGTAATCACAAGCACTATAAAATTATTTCAGATAGCTTTATATGTGAAAAATTATCTCTAAAACTGAGATAATTTTTGAGTATCAGCAATAATAACAAAAATAGTAATGATTTCAGATACAAGCTAATTGGCTTGGCTGAAAGTAGTTGCGATATTTAGAGTAGAAATTCAACAGTAATCAATCTCAATTTTAAGGTCGCTGCATAAATAAGGAGATATTAAAAATTTTTCTCCTAGAAAACACATAATTTTGAAATGTATGTTTTTCTTTCAAAGAAATGGTAAATTTGGTACTATTCAGATTTTAATTCCACTAGTATATTTCTATATTTTATGAAAGTGATCTTCAATTTATTTCATTCAAAGGAAATGACCATCAAGAAACACCAGAGTAAACTCAGAAATGATAAGTAAAATGGGAGAAAAGGGACTGCTTTTTCTATGAATAGATATAGCAATAATTTTATTAAAAACAAAGTAAATATGGTACATACTTACTTGTATGTTGGTGTCAGCTCTTAAGTCAAACATAAGCAAGTAACAATCCAAAGAAACACAAGAGTAGCTATTGAGTAAAGGACCCTGGACGGGGACAGATCTGTACAGGAAGGAGTAATAGAATGAAAGTTGTGGAATGATGAAGCTGGGGGCTGGAACAAAAGAATCCCATGATAGGAAGTAATGGAGAGAATACAGGGAGGGATACATAGAGCTAAAAGCCATTTATACAGTAACATGGACCTAGTAGAGTAGAAACTTCCTAATTTATATACATGCATGAAGACTACAAAAATTAATTGCCAAATAATTGGAGACAGAGCTGCATCTATACATCTCTCATCATGAAATAAATTTTGAATACGACATGTGGATGGCATCTAATTCAGATGTTGGCCAAAGAAATTAATCCTGTGGGAACCCCAAAACAACCAAACCTGTTCTAAAGAATATAAGGTTGCTCTCCACAAATTTACATCAAGGCCTTATTGCTGAAGATAACACCCGTATGATCCATTGAACACAAAGATGATCTTGGGCCTACATAGAACCTTCACCCCTTCAGATTAGTGCTCATGTTTCTAAAAGACACTCTGAGTGCTACCAAAGGAAAAAGAAAATACTAACCTAGATACAAATTCATTTATCTAAATTTCTGTTCTATGTGCAAGATATGCTAATACAATGGTGACACAAAGCTTTTGGAAGTAACCATCTATTATGAGTAGGTTTTTCACACCGGCCCACCTGGTCGCACCACCATGCCAGCCCCAAATAACACACAGAGACACTGTATTAGATATAATTCTCTTGGCTAGTTACTAGTTTCTTTTCAGCTAGCTCTGTCTTAAATATTAACCCATTTCTATTAATCTAAGAATTTTCGCGTGGTTTATCTTACCAGAGAGATGGGCTGGCATTCTTCTCTCTCCGTCCTCCATCTTGGATCTCCCTACAACTTCCTCTCTCCTCCTAGTCTCCTCATCCCGCCTGTCTTGCTTTCCTATTGGACAACAGTGCTTTATTCATTAGCCAATACGAGAAACATATTTACAGAATGACAAGTCCCATCAACCATCAATATCTGATTTGTCTTAAGGCCCACTTCATGAAAAGGAGCTCCAACCCAAAACTGCTTGGATGACCAAGAAACTAAAACCAGATAGCCCAAGGACCCAGGGAAAAACCAAATATGACTGTTCTACAAAAACAGAGTGTTAAGAAAAATCACTCATAATGACATGCTGTGTATACTCATAGATTAGTTCCTTGCTCAGTCATCACATAAGAAGCTTCCTCTTCCACTAAACCCAAAGAAACAAACACAAGAACCACACAGAGACAATATACAGAGAGTGAGAGACCCTGAAACAGGAATCCATAAAGATATGTTTCCATATAATCCCTAATCACTGGGCTCAGGAAACCCTATTGAAGAGGAGGCAGAAGGATTGTAAAATCCAGATGAGATGGAGGACACCAATAAAAGAAGGCATTCTAGACATAGGACTGAAGGACATATGAACTCACAGAAACTGGACTGTAGACATAACCTGCAAGGGTTCTTAATTGGGATTCTGAACTAAAAGGAGAAGTGGATATTAGCCCATCTTCTAACCAGAAGCCATCTCCATTTGATAAATACTTGCAAATGAAATATATTAGTTTCATCCAAAGGAATTTCATTGGAAACAAATATAGTCTTAAGGATTAGCCAAATACCAAGCAATAGATTATATCAGAAAATAAACTCAATGGAGTGACTGGAGGTTATTTATTTAATAATGTCATTTCAGGGCTTTTAATTTTAATTTAAAATTACATTAATATGATTATTATTTATTACCCTAAATATTTTGTATATATGCTGTTTTGTTCAACGTCAATTATTTTATATTGCTGTAATTCATTACATATTTTTAAAGAATTACCCTTTAGAATCCTGTTAGTTTTCTAAGGGAAGAAAAATAGAGATGGATCCAGACTGTAGTGGAACTAGGGAGGAGTATAGAATGGGAAAAATATACTTAAAGAAAAAATTATAAAAATATGTAACTATTTAGAAATATAATAACGTGCTGAAGTTTTGGTAATTCTTATACAGCAAAGTGAATCATTCTTCAGGACCTACATGGTAAAAGGATAGAGTGATTTTCCCGAGTTTTCATTTATTCTCAAAAAAAAAAAAAAAAAAAAAAAAAAGGTATCAGAAAAAAGGAAAAAGTAAATCATGCTCCAAACCACACTAATTGGTAAAAATAGACAGTGAATACTCTACCTCAGAATCCTGGCAATTTAAAATTTGATTATTTTCTACAAAACACACTAAAATAATTGTCCAACTTAAACAGAGATACTCAGAGGTGAAGTACTGCAGTGTTTAAACCACAAATATACAGAAGTCATTGGGGGAGGTTACCTTTTAAAAACAAAGTTGTAAAGTCAGATACATAATTTCTAGGATGAAATGAAGGAAAGAAGTTATAAATATGTTAATTTGAAACCTAATGGTGAAGAAAGGCATGATAGAATTATTAAAGAAAATAATTTGCAACATTCAATTAATAAAATCATTGAATATAATCTTTTTAGCTATACTGTATGGTTAAAATCTAAAACATCCCTCTCAGATTCGTGACTTGAATGTGTGTTCTCCAGCTTGTTTAGCTATTTTGAAAACCATTATAATTTTAGACTTTAGCCTAAGTGATGGAAATAGGCCATTAAAATCAAGCCTGACAAGATTAATAGTAGTCAGTCCCAAGATTGTGTTTGCTCCCTTTTTCCTGGTTGGCAATGGTGAAGAAGTTTCTACACCAGGCTTATACCACTCTAGACTGAGATTCTCCTACCCACATGTAATCTCAAAACCATGAAGCAAAAGCCTTTTTTTCTAGGCTTTATCTATTTTTATCACAACAGTGTGACAGTAGCTCTTTCAGTTATATACTGGAAAGTTAATATGCATTGATTCATATTATAATTTTTGTTTTTATTCATTTCAGAGAAAAAACACTAAAAAGGCATACATACAGCTCTTCAGAATAAATATCTAATAGAATATTTGTTCCATTTCTAATAAAAGTAGTAGACAAATTGTTTCATTACCCTCAACATTCAGCCCTCATTAACATTATCCCCTAGTGTTTATCCAAACAATAAAAAAAATATAGTAAAAAGGAAGAGGGTTTGTTGGGAAAGATGCACTTTCTGGCCTCTCCTATGACTATTATGTTCATGCAGCTATATTCTACCAATGGCTTATGAATGATAGTGACACAAGCAACTTCTAATAGGATCCAGAAAAGAATGGAAAATGTACTTCTGTGAACTCTTTTCTCATCTATGTCTTTTAGACTGTATTAGGTAGACTGTGCTTCACATATCTTTGGCATTATTAATGAATGACAAAAGAAAACAGGCTGTGCCACGTGGAAGAAGCATAGCCCCTATACCACATGGAACATTTTAGTCAGGGAGAAGTCAGTCCCTGGGAGCAAGTAAACAACCTATGATCACTTATAAGACTGAACTTTCTGAAATAATTACACAAGCTATTATTATTCACTGAAGCAGTTGCCTTACTCCCAAAAATAAGTTAGTAATACATTCTTGGGATTTTGTCTTTCACTGAATCTGTTATTTTAGTTGGTATTCCTTAGAAGCTGCCCACTGAATTGTATGCTTCACTGTTCATTTTAATGTTATTAGTAGTCACAGTAAGGTAAATTATGTCTATTTGCTCATTTAATTTTAATATAACAGAATCACCTAACAGCTCTTGTTACAAAGAAAGTCAATGTGGCAGCAAAAAAAGAGATGAAACACAATAAGTGAACTTCCTTCTTACTACTGAGACAAAATGAAAATACTTAGTAAGGCAAAACCAACATATTACCTTTGCAAAGGAAATCAGGATAAAATGATCTAATCCTAAATAAATTCTCATTGCTAGTAAAAATAGTGCAATGTCTACATAATGTTATTTTAAAACCAAAGCTCAAATAAATTCAATAATAAATTATTAGGAATGAAAGTAGTACTCAAATTTGGCAAAAGGCTTTTGCAAATAGAGAATTTTTAAAGACTATCATAGCAGCCATAGCTAAGTAATCCTTGGAGGTTATCATACAAAAGGCACAGTGATTGGCATGCCATTTTTTCTATAAATTATTAATTATAATGGAACAAAGGTTTGCTTCAATGTGAATTATCTAACGGATGCAGAAAAGGGAGTAGCAACAGCATTACACAAATTATGAATAATTATACAGTTTCCAAAATGTAAATATTAATTGTGTCAATGAAACTTTTATATTAACGTTGGCATCCCAGTTCCCACAGTTTTAACTTTCTTTACTATAATTTAGAATTAGTAAATGAATCATCACTTAATCATAATAGTTTTATAATCTATGTTATAAAACAGATGCTACATGTTTAACTCAAATATAACCATTTTGAAATATGAAGCTATATTTATTATACACATATGCATATTGTGTTATATATACCTATATAATAAAAATAATAAAATCAACAACTCAATCAAAATTGATTATTAATATCTTAATTTTGGTCTACAGTGACACTGTATTCTTACTAGTAAATAATGAGCATAATTTTATTACCTCATGGTTCTGGGCATGGAAGCCACATACTAGGAACCCAGGATTCTATTCAAAGACTTTCTGCTGCATCAACATTTGAGGAGATGGTAAAGAAAATGGGAAGAGTACAGAGATAGGTAAGGATAGCTGAAATGAATGCTGAATATGCAAATTTTATCTAAATTTATATCTTTGAGGTGTAGTAATATTGTATATTTGTGATTATATTCTGTATCAGCCATCGTGGATTTTTGGTCAGTAAGTATAGAAAGAATACTGATTATTTTTTTCACGTGTCTACTTACTGTCATCAATGCAAGCTCCTGATGAAACTCTATGTGCTACATAAACTGAGGGACATGTTTCTAGTATATTTTGATGATAACACAGCTTTAGCATTTATTACACTTAGTTTTATCATACAATGTGGAGAAAGAAACAGAGCTAAAATCAATAAGATTTTAAGACTAACTCTTCAGATTTTGCTTTGCTATCCTTATAATGAAACACTTTAAGTCCTGACTAGCCTCCCTTCGGCTGAGATGGGAATGAGACAGGAAGAGAGGATTTGGAGACTTAATTCCTTTAATCTCAGCAAAAATTGTCATTCTCAGCAAAGGTTCCAGTTTCATGGTCACTAAACAATAAACTTTTGAGAAAATAATGGACATTTTGTTAGCTATATATAACCATTAGTTTCTTATTAGATGCCTACCTAGGGGACATATGGCTATATTGTGATGCTTTTGTAGCATTTTCTGCAACCTATTGATTTTAATAGCATACCTTTTAATGGGAAAACAAGCTACAAGATTAGAAATAATGAAAAATGAAGAAGTCATTACATTTGCTTAAGATCCTCTCTTACTTTTCTATAGCTGTGATAAGAGACCATGACCAAGGTAACTTACAGAAAAAAAAAAAAAGATTTCACTTATTTATTTATTTTTGTTTTTCTGGACAAGGTTTCTCTGTATTGCTTTGGAGCTTGTCCTAGAACTAGCTCTGTAGAACAGGATGGCCTCTAACTCACAGAGATCTGACTGCCTCTGCCTCCCGAGTGCTGGGATTAAAGGTGTGTGCCACCAATTCCTGGCTCAGAAGAAATATTTTATTAAGGTTAAAGGGTAGAGTTCATGTACATCGTGACAGGTATCAAAAACATAGGCAGTATCATGGCACAAGAACAATACCTGAGATTTCAAATCTTGAGACACAACCACAAGCCAGAGAGAGATAGCTAGAAATGGTGTGTTTCGAAAAATCCCAGTTGTCACTCGGTGACTTATCCCCTCCAACAAAGCCATGCCTCCTTCTCATATAGTTCCACCAATTGGGGAGCAATTCAAATGTATTAGCCTGTAGGGGTAATTTTCATTCAAATCACCAGAATGTCATTGTAGAAAATGACATTTTAAAAAAACTAGATAATCTTGTTTTTTTTTTTTTACATATTAATTGTACGTGGATGAAATATCACATAAATCATGAAGTATAAAGGACCAAAAATATACTATATTGTACAGTCTTTGTTTCCATAATGGCATTCTAATGAGTGCAGACTAATAAAATCTATGTGATTTCTATTGTAATTTATTTATTGATTTTCATATTATACTTAAATAAAATAACAAAGGTTTTGAGAAATAAATTTCTCTCAGAATCTGGTCAAAAAACTTATTTCTAACTCTTTTGACTAATTTTATAGTTTCAAGGTACCAACAATTTAGATAATTACTCTGAAATATTCTGTATTTGCACTAAACAGGAGAGAACAAACATATTTTTTCTGACTAAACATTTACAGTAAAGAATAGATTATGAACAAATGTGGATTGGTTGTCTCTGAAAATCTCATCTTATCCATCAATTTAATCTTCTCTTTTGGGCAATAGGCTTAATTTCATGTATGTTACCACAGAGAGATAATGGAAATTAAATCATCTTTATCAAATGTTTCCTTAAAGTAAAGCAACATTTAACTTCTGGTCAGGTATTCACAGTCTTGAGCCTGGCATGCAAATAAATGCTAAGTAGGAATTTTCACAGTAAATCAGTTCTGTCAGCAGTACAGTACTAATTGTAAACAAAGGAAGGTACAACCATTTCTGAACAGAAAATCATGTACAGATTTGAGAAAAGTGGTAAAGCTGTAACTGTATTTATAGATCCTTTGTAATAGCTTCCTTTACCCAACAAGGAAGGTAAGATTGTGAGGTCAGAAAGCCATTATTAACATAGATCAACATCCATGTTCTCAAGACACATGTTAGTTTGGCTATGCCCTTTATCTGTTGTCTTAGTTTGGGTTTTTGTTGCTGTAAAGAGACACCATGACAATGGCAACTATTATAAAGAAAGTACTTCATTGTGTGGGTTCCCTTACACTTTCAGAGGTTCAGTCAATCAGAGCTGTGGAATGGAGCATGGTGGCATGCAGGAGGAGGCGGTGACAGGACAGACATTGCTACATCTTTACTGACAACAGGAAGTTGACTGTCACACTACACTAAAGGAAGCCTGAAAAAAAGATCTCAAAGCCTGCACACCTGGTGACACACTTCCAACAGAAGGTGTTACCCAGATTAAATGTGTGCCCTCCAATTGCAAGGTCTAGATTACAGGCATGTTTCTTCCAGCCTCCTCCGTCAAGAGCACACTTCCTCCAACAAGGACCCACCTCCTAATAGCACCACTTTCTATGATCATATGGCACCCAGATACATCCATACTATCAGAACTGTCATGTCTCTTCTCCTACCCAATCCAACTGCCCCGCTTCATGCTCACTCAAGAAGTGAGCTTCTTTTCAGCATCCAATGTTTTAATACATCTTTCAAGGAAAAGATGTGGTCTTTGTGTCAAGGCTGAGGCAGTGCTGCTACAATTTCATTTGTTATATACTCTGTATTCATGCACTTGAAGTTAAAATACACAAATATGTCTATTGAACACTATCACTAATTATAAATCTACTTGAGTAAAAGAAGATTTGTGCTTCAAAGGTGCAGACTGAATACTTACCTTTCAAATAAGTTTTACCCTTCAAAGTCCTTGACTAGTGTGCATTACAAATACTTGATTCTATCTGCAGCAAAATACAATTACAAGTGACCAAATGTCCCTGCCATGGTGTTGTCTTTATTTTACAGAGGGAGAAAAACAAAACTCAAAACTCACATGAAGTATAGTCTTGGCTAGTCAAGTTTACACAGAATTACTATGATAGATGTCAAGAGTGATCTGTGAGAGAATAGTTGTAGACATAAAAAAAAAGTCATAGAATAGTGAGAGAAAGCAGAGCTCCAAATAAGTGTTATTTAAACTCGGTCATGAATTGCAAGAAATTGCCTGCCATCAGGAATATGAGACAGGAATGATATCATGCAGTGTCTCTACCCAAAATTTAGAAAATATCAGTGTCAGAAAACAAGTAGGACTACAGTGAGGATAAGACTGTAAGGAAATTATCTGGGGAAGGCTGACACCAACAATATCACATTATATATGCTTGAAATTCAAAAAGCAACTTTGTAAGGAAAATTTTTTTAAGTGAGGAAAGTCAGTTTTCAAAGGAAATAAAGATATCTCACTTCTATTTTAAGTTGATAAGTTTTAATAGGGCAAAGTAGAAAGAGTAACTATATAGAAGCTGTAGAATTTAGTGGATATTATAGCACTATAGATAACACATGATTTTATATGAGTGGGATAATGACAAATGATAATGAAGTTATGTTTATTATTTATATGTGGGTGGATCTAAGTGAGGAGCCTACATGCATATAAGGGAACACAAATACAGAGAAACTACATATCAACTCTGACTTTCTTTTATTAGGTGCCATTCAACTTATTTTACATAAGTGCATTCATGGTGTGAATGTGTGTATGCATATTCACATGTTTCCATGATATATGTACAGATATGTGTGTGTATATATATATATATGTATATATACTGGTAAATGTCTGTGCATGTTTGTGCATGTACATGTTTACGTGAGGCATGAAGTTGCTCTCAGATGGCTTCCTCAATCACTATCTACCATATTTATTAAGGCAGAGTATCTTGCTTCTATTTTCACATATTATAGTTAATGAGATTATTACAGGAGGGATTCCCTATCTCAGTCCCTTGTGCTTAGGCTCATAGTACAGGTGGATTGTCACACCTCCTATTGTTTTTGTGTGTTCTAGGGATCTAAACTCCGGTCCTCACATATGCAGAGGAAACACTTTTGCCATTGAACCATATCCCAGGCTCCATACAAATAATTAAAGCAAGTTCAATACAATAAAACCTAGAATTAACAGGACAGAAATTCAACACAGATAGAGACTGATAATAAGGAAGGAAGACATATACATACATTGTAAGCAAAAACAACTTGAACAACTTGAGTTTTTCATTGTCTGTGTTCATCCCATTAACATTTACTGACTTTATACACATATCAGTATACTTTATGTTCGGTTAGAGAGAGGTTAAAAATGATTGAATGCTTTTCTGAGTGTGTGATGTGAAATGCTTTTTTTTTTTTTTTTTTTTTTTTTTTGGTAGAACTAAATTTTATTCCTTCCCTTTAAAATGGTTTTAAATTGATTTGAGACAGGTTTCCTTGGTGTAACAACCCTAGCTGTCCTGGAACTAACTCTGTAGACCAGGCAAGCCTTAAGTTCATATAGTTCATTCTGCCTCTGCTTCCCTGAGTGCTGGAATCATAGGTGTTTGTTATCCCCACCTAGTTGGAAGTATTTTTCTAAAACTGGTCTAATATTACAGTTCCTTGTCTTGATTATCAAGGGCAATGGCCCAGTAAACAGCCCAGTAAACAGAATATAGACAATCACAGTCATTCCTACCATGTTAATAACTGTTTATCTCTCTCTAAGTTTTATGATAGAATTTTGGTGTTCAGTTCCAGTTGTTTCCATATAAATCTTACACAATCTCTTTCTAAGACAAAAATGTGACTTTTGATGTTATTTTATTTATTTTAGTTTGTTGTTTGTTTATATTACAACCTCCTAGACCATTGTTCACTGAAGATTAAACTTAAAAATAACTTACTGTCCATGCCCTTCCTAGTGTCTGCGAGTCACTGTGCTCCTTGAAATATTAATGGATTTGTCACATCCTTGTTTAGCAGGATATATGCCACCTGCACAGAAGTTCACCTTTGTTTAACCGAACCTTAAAGTTAAAATCCCCCATTGTTCCCAACTTCCATCCAAAAGGCGATCATTTAGTACAATCTTACTTTCCAAAGAAGCATGCTTGATGGTTCTTTCTTTTACTTTATGTCCTGTATGTTTGTTGTTAACCTACATTTTTCTTAAGTAATAATCATTGGAAGGTATGTGCCCACTTTTCTTCTTTCAAAAGAATTTCTTTTTCTTTCCCATTAGTTATTACAGTTTCCACTACCTCTACTCCTCCTAACTTCTCCCCTCCCCTCCAGATCCATTTCTTTTCTTTTTCATTAGAAAAGAATAGGCTTCTAAGACATAACAACAAAACATAAAAAATAAAATATAATAATATAAACCGAACCCCTTACATAGAAATGGGACAAGACAAACAAACCCTAAAGCATGGCACAAGATGTTTCACACACACACACACACACACACACACACACACACACACACACACACAGGCAGTGAGGGTGCAACTTAATCTCAGTTCCAGCACTTGGGAGGCAGAGAGTACTCTATGAGTATGAGGCTAGCCTAGTCTACAAAGTAAGTCCTCGGGTGGCCAGAAATACTACAGACAGAAACCAAACAAAAACCCAAACCAAACCAAATATATATTAAATTAAATTAGATATGTCAGGTACATAAAAACATATACATTTTACTTGATATTCATTGATGTGCTTCATAAATGTGCGTTTTGTTCTAATGTTGATATCCATCTTCCCAAATAGTGACAGTTTCTTCACAGTGAACATATAAGATACTCTATCTCTTCCTAATTAGTATGTTTCTAATAGCAAACTCTAACCAGAAAGAATTGAGAAAACCCCTGACACTATCATTGGTGTACTTGCTCACTCAGGTTTTACCACAAGGCTGTGAGCCAGGTCCTATTTCTGTCACACATGCATTATACAGGAGGAAAGTCAAGAGTTTGAGTTTCTTATTCAAGGTCAAAAAACCTAGTGAAGAGAAAACTAGATTCAAAGGTAGACAATCACAGTTCAGATATTGTCTTCAAAAAAGCCTGCCTTCTATTTCCTTTCATTTATTTTAACATGATAATTTTGTCTTAATTAACTTCATAAAATTATATTGGTCTCACTGAATTCTGTTGCTCCTTTCCCAAAAAGAGCATACATTCCCAAGTATTCACTATATTTAACTCTCAAAGCCTTCATATTTAATTAGTTTAAGTTTCAATGTAATATATATTTTGTAACAAGCTCTATTAGATATCTGTTTTGATATTTTCTTTACTTATTAGTTGTTTACCAAAAAGTGTTTTAAACCACCAGTCTCATGGTGATTTGTCACCTATTATGTTCATGAGAAAATTTCACCCAGTAAAACTTATTATCAATCAGGGCCATTAGTTCTGGTTATCTTAATAGTTTAGGGCAAAATAAACATTTAAAAATATGCCACTGTGATGAGAGAAATATTGACTTTTACTGTTATAGATTATATTCTTTGTATTCTTGCTACATTTATACTGTGTTTTATTGTAATTTAAAAAAACAGACTAATTTTCTAGTTCTATCTATTTACCTGCAAATTTCATGAACTCATTGTTTTTAACAGCTGGGTAATACTCCATTGTGTAAATGATCTAACAAATAAAGCACGCCTGAAAATGAGAGTTCAAAGCCAATGACACTAGATAGCCATGGAGACCAGGCTGTGGTGGCGTACACCTTTAACCCTGGCACTGAGATAGAGGCAGATGGATCACTGTTGGTTCAAGGTCACTTTGAGCTATATGAAACTGATCTAGCCTAAAAAGGAAACAGAAAGCACACAAAGGTGATCCCAACACTTGTTGTGATGCTTCCTTAATCCCAGCACTAAACAGGCAGAGACAGAAAGGGATATATTGGGCAAAGAAAGGACTATGAGGTGGGAGGGGACAAGAGAGAGATGCAGCCCAAGGAACAGTGCAGTCTGAGGAGCAGTGCAGTCTAGGTAGAAAGTATGACAAGGGAGTCAGAGGTTCAGTAGGTCATCCTTTTGTTCTGGGCACTGTTACAGTTCAGAACTCCCTAGTGACTACCCACCTTGTCTCTCTGATCTTTCATCATTAACCTCTATATCTGAGTATGGGGTTTTATTACTAATATCAATTATAATTCATGCTACAGCCATCACTCTAGCAATGTTCTTCTTGCTAAGCATTGCTTTTGCACGTACATATTAAATTTGGGAGGATTTTTCTTAATTCTCTGAATACTATCATGGGGAGTTTGATTGAATATACAGTGAGTCTGGAAAATATTTTTTTTATTGTTGTCATTTTTACGATATTAACTATACCAGTGCAAGGACATGGGAACTCTTTACAGCTTCTAGGATTTTTCTTAGCTCCTTTATCCAAAGATTTAAAGTTCTTTCTTTTATATAAATGTGTTTTACCACCTGGGTTAGATTTATTCGTGTGTGTGTGTGTGTGTGTGTGTGTGTGTGTGTGTGTGTGATTTTGTGAATGGAAATATTCATCTCTTACCATTTTTCTTCCTCATATATAGAAAAGCAGCTGATTTCTGTAAGTCTATTTTGTATCCCACCTCCTTGTTGAAAGTATAGATTATTTCTAGGGGTTCTAGTCTCTTTATCTATAATATAAGATCATCTAATATATTGATAATTTGACTTTTTTTACTATTATGACTATTAGTACATTTCCCTAGCTAAAGCTTCAAGAAGTATACTATAAAGTGGTTAATGCATTGGAAAAACCCAATGTGGTAATATATTGTTTATGATTTAGTAAAGCTTGCCTGAGAATTTGGAAAAAAATTCACCCAGGAGCTATAGAAGCCAAGCACACACCTTTAATTCCAGCAGCCAGAAGCTAAGAGGTCATGGTACACATTTTTAATCCTAGGAATCAGGATAAAGAGGTACAAGTGTCTTTCTGAATTCAAGGCTACCCTGGGATACAGGAGATTGAGCCAGTCTAAAAGAGTAACATATCAAACAACTTTAATCCCAGCACTAGATGGATATAAAGATAGGAGCAAGTAGTCAGTAAGAGACACTCATTCTCCACTTAATGCTGCGGTAATACTCTGAGGGTTGATGAGAACTCATGGAGACAGAGCCAGCCCATTCAGCCTGAGGTAGAGGTAAGAAGCTAGTAGCCTGATTGCTTTGATTTTCTGATATTCATCTTGAAGTTTGAATCCCAATATCAGTCTCTGGGTCATTTAATTTTTGTGTTATACCCCATTTCTTTCCTAATTTTAATGAAACATGTTAAGATTTTCTCTAGTTAGAATTATGCTGTCAGTTTGTTGAATATATCATGTTGAGAAATAATTCCTTTATCTTAATTCCCTTTAGCACTTTTATCTTGAAAGAATGTTGAATTTTCTCACAGGGCTTTTCATGTGAGTTTTAAGTCCATTTATATTATTTGTTTAATTTATCAGTTTATATAAATTTAACCAATACTGCATCTCTGGAGTAACTTGATCATAGTGGCATATGATTTTCAAATACATTAGCATTTACATTACAAGTAATTGCATCTGTGTTGGGAATGTTGACCTGTGTGTATCCTTATATTTTTCTGGCTTTGATATTAGACTACTTGCTCCTATCTTTCCACAGTAGTTGGAAATTTATGCTTGTAACTGCAACCCTAGCCAACTATCTATAGCTGCAGAGGTTATAACTTAAGAGAAAAATGTACTCTGTGATTTCCTTATCAAATATAGTTTTGTTTGTTTGTTTTTTGTTTTTGTTTTGTTTTTCAAGACAGGGTTTGTATGTATTGTTTTGGAGCCTATCCTGGAACTCACTCTGTAGACCAGGCTGGCCTTGACCTCACAGAGATCTGCCTGCCTCTACCTCCCGACTGCTGGGATTAAAGGCGTGTGCCCACCAACAACACCCAGCTTCAAATATAGTTTTTAATTATGTACTAAATATTTTTCTTTATATCCACAGATTAGTGTAGCTTTCTCCACACACACACCAAAGAAGCTTCTCTTTATAAAAGAGAGAGGCTACCACAGAAATGCACAAGTGGTCAAAATACTGAGAATAAATGAAGGTGAGGAGGTCTTTTTTTTAGGACACACACACACACACACACACATCAATGATAGTTAAAGAAAAAGTGGTCATGAATTTTATGAATTTGAGAGATAAATTGTGGAGGCATGGAGGAGCTAGAGGAAGGACAGTGAATGGAGAAAATGATCTAAGCACTATAGATATATATAAAATTTAAAAATAATTTCATATATTTTTCTGATCTCTAAGAGTCAAGATTCACCGTTACCCATTCCTAACTGGTGAATCAACAATGAAAACCTTTCAGATTAGTCAACTCAGAATAATGGTAAAATGTTTATAAAAAGAAGAGAATTTAGAGATTATTTGTTCTGAACATTACATTTATGCTGCAGCCATGACATTAATAATATGACTAAGTCAAAGAGTAAGCCAAAGTGGATGTGGAAATTTTACAAGACCCAAGAAGCAAATATGCATCTGTACACAATCTGTGGCTTCTGAGATTGGGTGAATCACTTTTCTCCTGATAAATAATACATTCCCAAGTATCATCTCTAAACAGATTTATATATAAGCAACATTGCATGTACTCACACACACACACACACACACACAGATATATCACATATATATTATAAAGAGATCGTGAATTGGAAAGTGAATGAGGGAGAATAAGAACTTCAGGGGAATAATGGGAAGTAGTAGATGTGGTATAGATATAGTACTCATGTAAAAAGTTTTTAGAAAATTTAAAAATATTAAGAAGTTTTTTTCTGAGAAAATGATATATAACTCATTAAATGTATTAGTTATATTTTTCTTAAAAGCTACGGATAATGGTTTGCAAGAATATCAGATTCCAATCCATGTCTTCTGTAAGACTGCATCAGAATCTATTAGTTAATTTTATGATGATTGGAATGTCTATTGGAGAATGACAAACTGTAGGTCCTCTGCTATTATCTTCAGTAGCTTTTCATAGAATTATAAATGTCATAGAAACTGCAGCTACATCATAGGTAAGAATATTACATTTAATTTTTCAAGTATTTTTTATTCAACATATTGGACTGTGGTCCTCTGAGGATCATTTACTATATAGGAACTGTGACCATTGCTAGAAAAATATGAATTTGATTAATATATAAACCCCATGGAATGTGATAATCTTATACATATCATTTTCCCCAGTGCACTTGATAGTATAAAGACTGATGAAGCAGTACAATTTCAAGCCCACTTAGCAAAACCCTTGCTATAAACTTATTTGCTAATTTTAAGTTGTGTGACAACCTACACTCTCAACTTGAAAACTTATACTGTGGCACCACTTGGATATTCATGTAAAACATTGAAATTAGTTGATCTCATTATCTGCCCTGTAAAATAAAAAATTATCAACAAGTCAACAACACAAGTTAATCTGGAGATTATGAGCAACCAACTCTTGTTGGTAATTGAATATTGAAATACCTGACACAGCCAAGAGAAATCACTTAGCAAGCTCTGTATTAACATTCAATGAAGTAATACACAAACATAAAGAGTGAACTCAAAAGACATGTACATTATCATTTCAAAGCCATGACAATAAGATAATATGTTGTAAACTGTTGCATTAACAATTAAAATTGCAAGAGTTAAAGCAAAATTGAATTGAGTACGTAAGTGTCACTTTTATTTCTCCATCATTTAATCTATAACTAAATACATAAACAGAATTTGGCTTCCATTGCTGAATAATTTCTATGGCAAAACCATTTAGAAAATATCTGTGAAAATTATGTAAAGATGATAACCTTTATAAAATTCTCAAAATATGAAAGTTTTTTATTTTATTATGATTTAGATATTATAATTCTATAATATTATAACTATTGCTAAATTGACACAAAGTCTCATGTATCTAAGGTTGTCTTCAGTTAATTATATAGCCAAGAGGGACCAACACAGCTTTATTCTGTTGTAATAAAACAGAATTTTGAGGGAGAGTTCACAGTAAGTTCAAACAGTAGGAAATTGAAGCCACTAGGCACATTGCATCCACAAATCAAGAATAGAAAGCAATGAATTAATGGGTGCTTACTGCTCAGATTCCTCTGTCCTTTCATTCAGTACAGAGCACAGTCAATAAAATGTTTCTCCATCATTCAAATTGAGTCTTTTCACATTTATAACCAAATTAAGAAATTGCCTTACAAATATGCTTAGAGGCCCAGCTCCCAGGTGATCCCATACATCCCTTTTATGTTATACTGGGTGCCAGACTCAGAACTGGGGACTTCTGGGTACTAGACAAGCTTTCAACTAAATGAACTCCATTTCCATCTTCAAATTTTTTATTATACTGATGTGAGATAATTATCTTGTACACTGTAAAGATTTGTTACCAATTGGCCAATTAGCCAGAAGCCAGGCAGAAATTACAGGCAGGGCTACCAGATTAAGAGAATTCTAGCAGAGAGGAGTTACCAGCTAGGCACAGAGGAAACAAGATCAGAATTCCATACAGAGAAGAGATACCAAGTCACATGGCTAAGCAGATAAGAATTATCCATTAATTTAGGTTGTAAGAGTTTGTTAGTAATAAACCTAAAGAATAGGCCAAACAGTTTTTAATTAATATAAGCATCTGTGTGTTTATTTGGGACTGAATGGATGTAAGGCCATGCGTGACAAAAACTTCCATTTATATTAAGCTTTCAGTTTAAATGTGAATTTCAGACATGAAAAATGAGGTTTATCATGTCTGAAAACATTAGTTTGGTTTTAAAATTTATATATTATTATTACAAACAATAATTTTTCTATAACATCCACATGCATTAAAAATATATTTGCTTACTCCACCTCCACGCCAGCCCCAATAATACACAGAGACTCTGTATTGATATAATGATATTGGCCAGGTACTAATTTCTTATTTGCTAGCTCTGTCTTAATTATTAACCAATTTCTATTAATCTCCACGTGGTCTTATCTTACCAGAGAGAGAGCCGCCTGCATTCTGCTCTCTCCAATCTCTCCATGCTGACTCTTCCTTACTACTTCCTCTTTCCTCCTTGTCTCCTAGTCCCTCCTATCTTCCTTTCCTATTGGTGGCAGAATAAGACCAGCAGCAGGCTGGCGGGAAAACCTTACTCCTTATATATGGCACCCACATGGCTAATAAGAATTTCCACTTAAAATTTAACAAAAGCTTACACAAGTGTTTTACAAACAAAAGAACAGATACCGCGCCAGCCCCAATAAAAACTGGTTTGAATCTATTCACAAATGATGAAACAAAACTAATTTCTTTCAATCATTTCTTTTAAATAAATAGATATACATGTACTTACTAAACAATCACATGGACTTTTACATGTATATATAGATTCATTCTCTTTATATGCTCAGAAAAAAAAACAATGTCTATTGCTTAATTCTAATTCATTCTCAAAGTAGGCCACTTTATTTGGTTCTAGTTTATTACAAAAAGATTAACCTTACTTTAGGGAATTTTGCAGAAGAAACCCTGGGTTGGGTGGTGATAAATTGTTACCATGGATTCACAGAACTAAAAATAGTGAGTTGGTGCACTTAGCTCTTATCTCCACAAGAAAGATTTCAAAGCAAAGTAGCATTTGAGTCAGGGATTTTGTCTCCTTTTTAAAATCCCATTAGGTGAGAGCTCTGTGCCTGAAACTGCAATGCAGCTAAAAGTTCGAGAAAATGATACATGGGATTGTTTTTCCCAAATGTCATTATTACAACACAAGAAATTCAATACTGGTATAATCAGAAAAACCTTCATCCTCGCACAGTATAAATTTAATCTATTCACTGTTTCATAATTTGATCAAAATGGCCTAATTATAACAAGTTAAATATTTAAACTTTATTGAAATTGCCAATAGCTTTGTGTTTTTTTTAATTTTTCATAAGAGTTAGTATCATAATATATAATATCAAATGCTATTCGAGGGATCACTATAGTACAGATATATACTAAATCACAACAATCTACTTAAATATACATAATTTTAAAAAACAGTACAAATGGCTGGATTATAATGGTGTATGCTTTTAACCCTAGTATTTATGAGGCAAGGCAGGCAAATTTCTGACTTTAAGGCCTGCCTGGTGCCGTAAGTTCAAGTTCTAGCATAGCCACAGATATACAGAGCAATCCTGTCTTGAAAAACCAAAAATTAAAAGCTACAAATGAGCTTGAGAAACATTTTTAAAGATGAAAGATTGCTGTGTATTATTCTAATTGTTAAATAAAAGCTGATTGATCCATAGTGTGGCAGGAAGAGACTGAGCTCAAGTCTCACACAAGTGTGGAAATGGAAAGGGCTGAGTGAGAGAGGCAAATGCAGAGAGGCAAGATGAGAAAGAATGCTGTACTGAGAAAAGGTATCAACCCACAAGGATTATGGTTAATTTAATTTTAACAGTTGGTAGTAACAAGACTGAGCTATTGGCTGAGTAAGTAATACAAGCCTCTGTGAAGTATTTTGGAAGTGGCTTCTGGGTATTTGGGACTGCTCAGCTCCAGGACTGGAAATGTCCATTTACAAAAGATGTCATTAGTTTTGGAATCTGCTGATTATACAAGGAAAAAGAAAGCCCACAAACAGCTATTTTTCATACCTAGATATAAATCCCATCAAACCCAAGAATTAATAGTGTGTTCAAGAAACATAAATAGAGAAGAGACACAAAGACACGCTGAAAGAGGGAGATATTTAAGTGAATTCCCCAATTTCCCTGATATATTTGAATATTTGTATTCCATTTTATAATGTTTTAAAATTTTCAGCTGTTATTATTAATAACAAATATTACAGTATGTTTTGGATAAGTTTATCCTATTTTCACCCTCATCTCTTACACACATCACAGCTTCTATGTAATCATTTTATATTAAAACTGACAATATTGGTTTTTCACATGAGTGAGAATATTGGATCATGTCTTTCTGAGTCTTGTCTATCTGACTTAGTTGTCTCCTGTGTCATCTATTTCATACAAACTACAGTATGTCACTTTGCAAGAATAAAAAAGATACTAATGAATATATATATATATATATATACATATATATATGTATATATATATATATACATATATATATATATATTCTATTATCCAAGACATAAAATAAGCATACTCCTTTATGAGCTGTTCTATAAAGCACACACACATATTATGTAATATATAATTTAATATATGTAATATAATATAAATACAATGCTTATCATTTTCTTCTTGAAACGATTAGAAAAGCTTGATCCTCCAGCAAATGTACTAAGATTTTCCTCAATGAATTTCCTTTTTTCTGTAGACATTGTAGTTACTGAATTTCCCAGCAACTATATATGATTGCTCTTTCTTCTCCATATCCTTACGAGTATTTATGGGGATATTTTGGGGGTTTGTTGTTGTTGTTGTTATTGTTTGCTTGTTTTTGGTAGTATGTACTCCAAATCATGTAGGTCCTTGTATCATGTTTATAAAAATCTTTATTAACAATTATTGATAAATGAAAGGAAATACCATCAAGTTACCAATCCTCTCAAGACCAGATAAATGAGCTCAAAATTGCATATGGACCAGTTTGGCTATATACACTGTCGATAATATGAACGTCAGGAAACTGAAATAAGGAGGTCGATCATTAGTTGCAGGCCAGTCTGGTCTACTTGCTGTATTTGGGGAAAATCCCCGGTTTATTTTTTTCTCTTTAATTGATTCTTTGTAGGTTTCATATCATGTACCTCAGCCCCATTCATCTTCCCATCTCTTCATATCTGCCCTCTCCCCCAAAAGAAAGTAAAAATGATAAAAAAATAATAAAAAATGAAAAAAAAGTCTTTCTGTGAAAGCTGTGGTGTGTCATGATGTTTCACCCAGTCTGACCTTTTGCCAAAACATCATTATTGGAAAATGTTCATTTATATAAGTCATTGATCTGGTTTAAGGCATCTGATGTCTGCTACAGTACCAATATGGGTTCCTGACTGGAGTTCTCTTGGATAACTTGCTGTTGCCTTGTGTCATGGAGATCCTGTAACTTTATTTCTGTATGTTCATTCCCTTCTCCTGCTCTAGCAGTTCTTCGATGGAATATATGTTAGGTTGGACGAACTCAAATACCAGGATCTGGTACTAGGTGGTAGCTTGTTTGTTAGCCCACCCACTCTCCTACGCTCATGCTACCAGGGCCAGCTCCCATTTTCTGGGTGAGGGACTGAACCAGCTCTCCTGCCTGTGGTGTCTGGTTAAGGGAAGGGGTCAGCTCTCCTATGCCTATGACAAGTGGACCAGAACTCAAAAGTACTTTCCAGAAAAGGAGTTGAAGAGGATCTTCTGTTATCTAGGTAAGGTACATTTCCTGCTCTCCCAAGTGCTGCAGTCAGCAAGAGGCAGGGGCAGCTCTGTCATCTGCCATAGGTAGTGAGGGTGGAAGCAATCTCTCTGGGCCCATACCCTGGGGACCAGCTCCCTCACACTCATGCCACCAGAGCCAGCTCTATTGAGCTGCCCTAGTAACGTGCAGTACCTCACTCACCTAAAATGCTACAGCCCAGGAAGGATGTGTACAGCTCACTGTAAGGTGTACGGTTTTTCCACCTGCCACCGCTGGTCTTGTCCTGCCGCCACGCCGCCACGCCACCAGCCCCAAATAATACACAGAGACTCTGTATTTGATATTATACTGTTGGCCAGGTACTAGTTTCTTATTGGCTAGCTTTGTCTTAAGTATTAACCCATTTCTAATGATCTATGTATTTTCACATGGCCTTCTCTTACCGGGGAGGCGGCTGGCATCCAGATCTCTCCAGACTCTCCATCTTGACTCCTCCTTACTACTTCCTATTTCCTCCTTGTCTCCTAGTCCCTCCTATCTTCCTTTCCTATTGGCCAACAGTGCTTTATTATTAACCAGTATGAGAAACATATACAGAATGACATCTCCCATCAGCTCACCTACTCTCATGCCTTTGGGGCCAGTTTCCCAAACTAAGCAGGCAAGGAGTAAGGCCAGATTTCCTGCACTCACACCCTCAGGTCCATCTCACACATTGCCCTGCCACCATGGCCAGGTCTATTGTGATGACCAATTAAGGTTAAACACCAGGCTTTTCTTTTTTCTTTTGTTTTTTATTTAATTGATTATTTTACATCTCGATCCGAGTTCCCTTTTCCTCCCTCCCATCCTCCCTCCCTTTTACCCTCTCTGCTCCCTCACATGCACCCCGACCTCCCTCCCCTTCCATCCCCCCACCACAATTCCACATGTAGGGCAATGCCATCCAGGTGGGGTTATGTAGATCTGTCAGGTCATTTGAAATAGGGACTAGGACTTCTCTCCTGTCTCTAGGTTAAAACAGTATCCCTCCATGGGAGATGTGTTCGCAGTGTACTTTTGTGCACCAGGGATACATCCTGGCTCCACTGTCTGAGGTCCCTTAGACTGCTCAGTCCTTCTGGCTGAGACCCATATTCAGGGGGGGCTGAGTCAGTCCCATGCTGCATTCCCAGTTATCAGACTGGGAGTCCGTTAGCCCTCCTTGTTCAGGTCAGCTGTCTCTATGTGTTTCTGCAACCTGGTCTTGTCCTCTCTCTCTCTCTCTCTCTCTCTCTCTCTCTCTCTCTCTCTCTCTCTGCATCTGCATTCTAGTTTGACTCAGTTTTTAGGAATGGGTATTTGCTTCTGTTTCCAACAGGTAATAGATGAGGGCTCTATGGATAAGTTAGTTGTTGATCTCACTATCTGGGAAGGGCATTTATGGTAGCCTTTCCATGGTTGCTCAAATTGTTAGTTGGCAGCAGTCTTGTAGGTCTCTAGACCTTTCTTTAGGTTCAGTTTTCTCTTCAAACCAATATTGGTTCCCTCTTTTATGCTCTCTCTCTCTCTCTCTCTCTCTCTCTCTCTCTCTTTCCTGTCTTCTATTCCTACCATGATCAATCTTCCTAGTTGCACGTGTTTTCTTCTCCTCTATCTTTCTCCTACTTCTCTCTCCATTCACTGCTCCCCCCCCCCCCTACTTCCCCTGTGCTCTGGGGGAATTGTCCCTTCCCCCTTCTGTGTGGGACTTTATATGAATCTCTTAGAATACACCTTGTGTCCTAGTTCCTCTGGTGGTGTGAACTGTAGGCTGGTGATCCTTTGATCTAGGTCTAAAATCCATACATGAGCGAGTACATACCATGTTCCTCTTTTTGTGACTCATTTACCTCATTCACGATGGTTTCTTCAAGTGCCATCCACTTGCCTGTGAAATTTAAGATTCCATTATTTTTTTTTTCTGCTGAGTATTATTCCATTGTGTAGATGTGCCATGTGTTCTTTATCCATTCCTCAATTCTCCATGGAAACCCTTAAGGCCAGAGGACCAGGCTTTTCAAAGTGTTATAACTGCTGAGTGGTGGGGTCATCTTTTATGTCCTCATGGCCAGTTCTCCCTAACAGCCCAGGTGAGTTATAGGTCTAGCACTCATGAGTGATCCAACCAGTGAACAGCAGCTGCAGTTCTGTACACCCCTTGGATATCTACATGGCCCCAGGTAGTAGCTAAGATGTTCCTACTGCCTTTGGTGTTATGGTGTTATGGACTCAGACACAGCCCTGGGAAGCAGCATGACCCAGGGCATCTCCACAGCCTCAGATGGCAATGCAGACTACTCATGTTAAAGAACCTGGATTTAATGGTGAGCTAGAAAACACCATGTATATAATGACTCTCTATACCTATTAAACAAACAAACAAATAATGTGGAATCATTAAAGGCTTATACCAGGCAAATCAGTCTTGAATTAAAAAGTATGCCTGAAGGTAAAATCATAACTGATCTCAAGGCACCCTACAAAAATTATAACAACCTCATAGCCTGGTATTGGTATGAAAGTAAACACACTGGTGAATAAATTATTGCAGAAATTCCAGAAACACAGACACACGCAGTCATAAACTTATTTAAAAAAATGATTCAAAACAATGTTTTGGAAAGGGTGAATTTTTGCCTAAAAACTATATATCTATTTGCAGTAACTTGATACTTAACCATTTAACACACTGGTCAAAAATAAATCTAATATGTCCCACAGACTGAAATAAAGGAACAAGAACTCAGAAACTCAGAAATTTTAATGAAATTGCTTAAAACATTGTCATAGCCTTTTAATGTTACCCCAAACACACAAGGGACAATTGCATAGGAAGACAATTGGCTTTACTTCATGCTGAAAGAATTCTGTAGCATAAAGGAAAATACTGAAATTGCAATGACAATGACTAGAATAGGAAAGGGACCTGTAGGAATATGAAAATATTTAATCCTACTTCTGTATTTCATGCCATAATTGGTCTCAGGAGCAAAGTTACTCTTCTTATTAATTCTTCTTTTCCACAAGATAGCCATAATCAGCATCTTTTATTTTCAGTTTTAAAGGATCCTAAAAGTATTATGTTTGTCCTTTAAAATATTCACTAGAATTTTAAAATTTATAGACATTACTCTTATTTACTTACATTAACATTTTCATAAAATTTCTCAAAATAATACAGTTTATATAAAATTACCACTTAAATATGATTCTGTATAGAATCATTATTATTGCATAAAATACATAAGCCCACAATATTATGGTATGTGTAATGTTTATTTCTCCAATAATTATTTTCGTGATTTTCTTGGTAGACTGAGGGCACATTCTTTGTAATCTTTTGCATTGAAAATGTTTTAGAAACTGAGAAAAATCATCCTTGATTTTACATCCTTGATCATGCAAATTCTACTTGTATACAAGTTGCTATTAAATAAATAGTTTTGTTTCCTAGACTCCAGTACCTGGATGGATGATAAATGTTTTATTTCTAAATTTCTCTTAGGAATCCTAGCAATATTTGACATTCAAATTTCTGCTTTACATTTCTATGTGCTGTTTCCTTGAAAGAATGAACCAGACAATTAAAAAACAAAAAAAACCTTTGTATACATACAAAGACCTATGGAATGAAAGGGGCAAATGAAAATGGAGGCGGAGGGTGTGTAGTGTTGGGATAATACAGGAAAAGGGCTTTAGTGCAGACAATATTGATGAAAATCCATGTTATTATTACCTTCACATACACAGCCTCTTATCCTATGTACTACAGCCCATGTATCAAAGTGAGATTCCAGAGCCACCATAGCTCCATCACTATGATATTTGTTTAGCTGTAAAATAAAGCTACATATCTACAAACAGAAGATTTTAGCTTGTGTTACCTTGCTGAATTCCTAGAGTGAGTTAAAAGTGTTTTGTTTTTTTTTTTTTTTTGTTTGTTTGTTTTTTACATTTAGATGTTTTATAAGCCATAAAAAAATCACTTAAATTTTGAAACTGACACAATTAACAGATATCGCATATATTGATTTGTTTTTAGCATGGTTAGTAAATGTTCCCTTTATTCACTTAACACAACTCTACTCTCTTAAAAAGAGACATATTTCTGAGTTCACATACTCAATAATCTATAATTTTCTGTAATAATTCATGACTAAATTAACTTTATCTAATCTATTTTATCTAGCAGTAATTCTGAGCTTCTTAAATGTTTATCAATGTGAGGAAAGTCTTATCCCTCCCTCTTCCTCTATTTTTTCCAGACTGTATTTAAATATTTCTTTTATAAGATTCCTAGACTATATAGCTTTAACAGTACGTGTCTAATTCAACCCTATGAGAATATTTTATAGGAAATCCTGACATTAACCCACACACCTATGAACACCTGATTTTCGACAAAACAGCTAAAATTATACAATGGGGCGAGGACAGCATCTTCAACAAATGGTGCTGGCACAATTGGATGATTGTGTGTAGAAGACTGCAGATAGACCCATGTCTGTTGCCATGCACAAAACTCAAGTCCAAATGGATCAAAGACCTCAACATCAATCCAGCCACATTGAACCTCTTAGAAGAGAAAGTAGGAGGTAAGCTTGAACAAATTGGTTTAGGAGACCGCTTCCTGAACATAACTCCATGGGCACAGACACTGAGAGAAAAAGTTAATAAATGGGACCTCTTCAAACTTAGAAGCTTCTGTAAGGCAAAGGACACAGTGGACAAGACCAAACGGAAGCCCACAGACTGGGAAAAGATTTTCATCAATCCTATATCCCACAAAGGGCTGATCTCTAAAATATACAAAGAACTCAAGAAACTAGTCAACAAAACACCAAAGAACCCTATTAAAAAGTGGGGTACAGAACTGAAGCATTCTCAATAGAGGAAATCAAAAAAGCTGAGAATATTTTATAGGTACTGGGATCATTAACAGTTACAACCTAACAACATAAGGGATACTATTTCTGTCCCACATACAAAGATTACTATGGGAACATATGAAAATGTCTGTTCCCTGCTCCTGTGTAATTTAGTTGCTTAGATGAATGGACAAATTTAGACAAAACCTTTCCTTACTCTTTCTACATCTATTTAGTGTTACATCAATAACTGTGTGCTTTTCTACAGAAACCAACCTCAACTCAAGCCTCCAAGTGGGGCTCATCTTTCTAATCATGATGCTGACTCAGAGAAACCAAAGGACCTTTCCATTCACACAGAGAGAACTTCTCAAAACTCTTCACTCCTGATCACTCCTGCTTTGAAATAATTGAACAGGAACTTTTTGCAGGACAGTAACTGGTTATTTTCCAAGGACTCACCAGTGTGCATGACTAAAATCAATGGAAAATCCATGAACTAATTTAACTCTGGAAAACTAAATTTAATTGTGCCGGTAATGGGAAGACCTAGCACTAGCACTATGCTGGTTGTTCACTTTTCTATTCAGAATTATCATGTACTCAACCTATTTTTTTTTTTTTTTTGGATTTTGTTCATAAAAGAGCAAATGCATGTTGTATATTTAGAGACATTAACTTTTCCCTCAAGTTTCCTGTTTTACATGCCATAGCATTATATCTACATCTCAAAAGGTTCTGAAAATGTGCTCAATCACAATATAATTTAGACAGTTTTTCAAATTCTTTGGTGTAACCTGTTGTATCTTGTTTGGGGAAAATTAAATAGTATTGCTTTGTAAAGCATGGTAGATATATTCTAAAATTTAGGTACCAAAGCTTAATTGAAAAAAAATACTCTTGAGAATAAGTGGCATTTATGTTAATTGCACCACTGTTCCGTTTTATGAACCAGCAATACCAGTTAAAATGTCTTAATATGGACAAGTGTATCACAGTTTATAAGTGGTTTTCTGTAAGATGAAGAGTAAAGACACCACTAATTTTGAAACTTTTGGGAGCCTCAGACTATTTCAAAATGAGGCACATTTTTAAAAGCATTGACAAGGAATAAAGAAAATATCTCACTGTACTTTCTGAAAAATGAGCAAAAACTGAAAGAGCACTTTTGAATCTTTTGAATCCCTGGCTTTGTTCAGAACACTCAGAACACAGTTTAGCCTTCAAGCATTCAATAGGCTTCAAGCATTCGTTGGAGACAGATACACACCTCCATGTTTTGTCATGGACTAGCCACATGAGATCATGTTCTGTTTCAAGTTAGAATCTTCCTAGTCCCTGTATAATCACATTAGATACTCATCTTCTTCTTCCATAAAAACATTTCTCTGTACCACACTTCATCTCTGCTCCAGAACCTCAATAACTTGAAAGACCTGCCGATTTACACCACTTACAAAGTAACTGACATTCTAGCAACTGCTAATAAGTGCTGGGGAAATATTTGAAAATATCACATTGATACCTGCAATAAAACATTATTCAAAAAAAGATAACAGCAACCAGAGAATACTCATTTGTGCATGTCACCTGAGCCCCAACTACTATAAACGATGTCAGTCTATCCTCAGATTGAGTTTTAAAAGGACTCTAAAATATTTTCTAATTTCTGTTCCTCAGTTAAAGAAATGAAGAATATAATGATGCAGCATGATGTGGAATAGAAAAACTGTCAATGTTAGAAAGCTGAAACAGACAAAAAGAATTAAGTTTTATTACCCTCCATAGCAGCTGGAAGAAAATAGTCTGTGATGATCATTAAGTAATAAACATAGAGGAGAAAGCATTGACCAGATTAATAGTCACTTAGTAAGTCTCAATGAATATGTTGATTTGTTCCAGCAATGGCATCACATGTAAGATAGCTATTGTAATTAGAATAGAGTCAATTAAGTTTATAATAATGCCTTGTTAATCTCGAAATTCCATCTGTCTTCTGAAAAGAGCAAATAGGTAAGTAGGAAGGGTCTGGGTAATAATCATTATCCCTGGTTCTTTAAGGTTTCCAATGATGACACTAATCTCTGTCATCCCTCTAGCACTGGACTGCATAGCAAACACTTGAACATTTTTATAGTTACAAAGCAGTTTTTGGTGATCCCGTTTAGTATACTTTGACACCACATTTTTCACTTCAAAGATCAAGAAGGCCATGTGGTGATTATACGCATAGCTGAGCAAAACTATCCCCTCTCAAGCATTCTTGACTGAATATGTATTCATAGGGAGAATTCATGTCCCAGTGAATCAACTCTGAGGATGACTGAAACCACAGTTCCATAAATAATGCAGCCTTCATTAGCTGCTAGTATGATGGTAGAGCAGTTTTGTGTTGGGTCTCCAAGAAATGTCACGGTAGTTCAGTCCATCTAACAATACTGCAACCTTCTGAATGTTTCTCTCTCATGAATTTATAGTGACATTGACATATAATCATAAATTATAAATTGTATAAGACCTTAAGAAATTACAGTGGAAAGTATGAGAAGTTCACTACTCTGACAGATAAGTGACAGCCTTAATTTGATGGCCAATATTCTATCAACTAGCTGGAATACATAGTTTTCATGATGTTGTAACTAATGTGGTAATTCATATCAGAGTTATGTTATGTTCACCAAAATTAGAGCTTTTCAGATAACATAAATTGTAATCAAGCAGCCTATCAATTCAAACCAATTCATGGTGTACATTATTAGCAGACGATATATGTGTAAATCATCAGGCTCATGGTTTAGTATGAGGAGAGAGCTTAATCTGTCTTCATCCATTGTTTCAGTTCTTCAAATCCATATATTCTGTTTGCCAAGCCTTTTACCTATAAAACTGATTGTTTTGGTCTGTTTTCTACCTGCTTACTATGAAAAGTGAAAAGGGAATGTGTATACGTAGGTTCACATAAACTCACACAAAAATAGTTAATAAAGTGTAAAGATATGCCTAGAGGAGTACTTTTCAAAGAGAGCAGTCTTCATAGTAAGCATATTAATACATATTAGTAAATGCCTTTGAAAATTAATTTAATTCTTACAAAATTATCCATTGTATGAAATAGAACTTTGAGGCTTAATTTTAAAGGTAATTATAACTCCTGCAGCCTGTATATGACCCCAAGAAGGCAGAAAGCAATCCAACTCCAGTTTTAACAATTATGAATTTTTTCAGTTGACTTTCATTTTTCTGTGCATATTTCTGTACATAATTTAGTACTTAATTTTTTAATTCTGATGATTCATACTTATTATCATTAATTATGTGTACTTATTTATGTTTATATCATTAAGAATTAAAATGTAAATATGAACAAGTAAGGGAGATATTGAAATCCTTCCTTGCTATATATTATTGGAATAATCTGAAGATCAAAATTTCCTAAACATTACTTTGAGAATTTATAATAGATTTTACAAGAACATAATAATATAAAGATGAATAATAAGAAAGAACCTAATATTAAATTGTTTGAATTTTTACTTAAAGCATTAAAAACAGTTGAAACTTGAAAAATTGAGTGGTGTATGTTCAGAAAATTTATACTTTAGAACTGTAAAATAAAGTCTGTACAAAGGTGCAGATTATATATATGTATATATAGTCTATAAATGCATGTAGGTATAGTGCTAGATAGATAGTTATGTATTTAGAAATTAAATAATATAATCAATTGTACATTCAGTAAATGAAAAACTCAAAAATTTACTTATATTTTATTCTGTTATCCCAGGAAAAGGACTTTAATTGCCAAATAAATTAAGTATCCAAATTTGAAATGTTTTGAGCTTCAAAAGCCATCTGTGCTTTCTGTTACATCAGATGATTAAGTCGCCTTGGTAACTAAGATTGGAAACATTTTTTTTCCATTAAGAAAAAAGAAGGAATACAATTATAAAATGGTGTTAAATATATATTCACAAATACACATATGAATATTCATATATCTATGAATGATCAAAAGGAAGTCACATGGCATCTGTATTTCTAATATATTATCAAATGGATAAGTGAATTCATCCTGAACTTGAGGTCTATATTTTACTCAGACAATGGTACAAATTATTCAATATGCAAGGTGAGTCCAGCAATTATTTCAAAATAATATGTAAGAAGCATAATGGCAATTGAGAGATCTAAGGATTTAACATATCATATGTATTATCTTGAATCACATATCTTATTAAATTAGATACAACTCAAACCAAAACTGTTATCAAAGACACCATTGAATTTTTTAAACATTTCTTAGATAGTCTCAGATTATGACAACTGCATGCACATTTTATATGAAGCATGCATCACTATTTGATGCAAAATATTGCTTTTAAATGCATTTACTACATTTTAGTCATTCATTCATAATAATAATTGTCTGAGAGCAGGGAGGGTCATTTTAGTATTTTGCTATCTAAGATTTTACATTTCATAATTCCATTTGTCATCTTCAGTTTATAAATATTAAATAAAAATTCTCATAAACTATTTTCAACATTGTGAAATTTTTAGTATTGCAATTAATTGTATTGCAATTACTTTATTCCTTCTAGTACATGATTCATGACTCTGTCCATGCTATCTACAATTTTACATGGTTTCTAACAAGTAGTCTCTTAGTTGTAGTATCACATACAGTATCCACTCTATGATATAGCATGCCAGATTTTCTTAAGTAAGTTATCCTTACATTATTTGAAAATGACCCCAAAACAAAACAGGTATTGCTAAAGACTTTATTCAAATAAAGAGCATTTGTGAGAAGGTAAAAATAAAACATAAATTAAGAGGAGACCAAAGAGAAAACACACACATATTCCTATAACTCTTGTTATGTTGTTCTAATTTGCTATTGCTTATTATTAAACCCCTACTGTTTCTGATTACTAACTGTGTCTGTAGGGAATACCATATTATATAGAGAGGTTGACATTGCTTTTGTTTTAGGCATTTTTTTAGGGCCTTAGACCATTCTTTCTTTTGTATATTTCTTTCTTATCACTCTAAATACCACCTACTATGTTTTAGCTTCAATATGGATATAATATACATGAATGGTTTAAAATAGTTATCCCAAGTAGGGCTAACTGCCTTAACCTAGAGACAGGAGAGAAGTCCCAGTCCCTACTTCAAATGACCTGTCAGATCTACATGACCCCAACTGGATGGCATTCCCCTACATATGGAATTGAGGTGAGGGGTAAGGGAGGGAAGGGTAGTTAGGCTGCATGTGAGAGGGCAGAGAGGGTAAAAGTGAGGGAGGGAGAGAGGAAGGGAAGGAGAGTGAACTGGGATCGACATGTAAAATAATAAATAAATAAATGAGTAAATTAATTAATTAAAAATAATAACTGAAAATAAAATAAAATAGAAAAGAAAAAAACTGGGTAACAAGGAAACAAAAGTACAAGACACAACTCAACTTTACTATACTCCATACATTAAGTATCACTAACATCAAGAAATAATTCTCTCCCAGAATAGATTCAAGATACAATTTATGGAATATATTTAGTTTTATTGTGTGCTTTTTAAACACTTTGTACAAATCTGTCAAAGCTGCAAATACAGATGATGGCTTCATTTGTTTAAACTCTCAGAAATAATGTTCAGGTTTAATTAGTCATTGCACAGTAGTCTTCTGTGGTTCGAGCTCTGAGTTCTCAACTGATGAAGTGTCAAGTGTGTAAAATATTAGAATTGTTTAGAATGTTCTTACACTTACTGTACATTGGAAATACATGGTAGACTTCTAAACTTAACTTTCTATATGTCATGGTGAGAAATAAAAAGGGATGGGAATGGAGATATTGGAAGGAATGAAAGGAAGGAAGAAATGAGGACTAAAAAGGAAACAAAGTGTCATGGCATATTTATAAAATAGTTCTTTAGTAAAAGACAATATGCTTAGCTTTGTCAGAGAAATGTAATGTCAAAGACTGGGTAGGGGGTTGAAAAGATCACACAATATGAAAAAGGTAACCATGAACCATAATCTATGCTGTTGCAGATTCACATAAAGGTACTCTAAGAACTGCCCTGCCAATGCTTTAATTTTGGCCTATGGAGATTAATATTGAACCTCTGACCTATAACATTCTTAATAATTTCATGAAATAAAAATACTTGGTATCATTATCAATAATTAGTGCAATTACTTATAAATTCTATCTCACATAACCTCATATTAGCACCTACTTTGCTATGACTGTAAGCAGCATGGCTCCTGAACATGAAAAGAAAAAAACAGCAATTCTTCATACTTCTCTGTTAGTTTTTTGAAAGTAACTGTCTTCATTTATTCAATCATATTTGAAGTTGTGCCCTAGAAATACATTATATTTAGGTATAGAAAGCCGATCATATATGAATATTATTTTAAATGACTTTAAATTTTGAAATGTTTCAATAAATTCAAATTGCAGGATATCATGAAATTTTCTATATACATATGTGAAGAACTGTGAGATGGAAACCCAAAGTATATTTTATTGCAAACTTCTTTACTTTAATATTTGTACATATAAATTGTAACAAACTGTAATAATTTTAAGAAGACAAATGAAGACTGTGTCCTCCTCTCTCTAGTTTGATGAGTTGAAATGCAAAACCCCATGGTGATGGCATCACAAAGTAGAACCACTGGGAGGTAATGAGGATCAGTTTCCCTGTAAAGGAGAGTCAACAAAAGAAAGAAAGACCTTTTACTACAATTCTATTGAAAGAAGACACACAAAACATTGCCATATGTGAAACAGCATCAGTAGAAAGCAAATTTAGTGGTATTTTTGTTGGAATTTTCAGCTTTGAGGCATGCCAAAATTTATTGTACAAGGTGCCCAATGTGGAGTAATCCATTATTATTCTCTACCCATTCTGAGACAGAAATAGAATTAATGTTCTATTTCAGTCAGTTGGTGTTGATGAGTGTTAAGATGGTCAGTGAGGATAAAAGCAGTCATGAGCACAAGTGTAGAACACTTAAACAAATTTAAGTTCTATAAAGAAGAGACCTATGAGAACGAAAAGTTCAGCTTTCTACCGTCCATCTTTCTCTCTCAGAATCAGTATTAGGCATAAATCAGGGGATGCCAATACATATGAAAGAAATAATAGTGCTGTGACATCATGCATAAAAATAACTGGGACTCAAATGCAAATGTATGCAAGAGCTAGAGTTCAAAAGATACTTGTCATGTGGGCTGAAAAGTGTCTCATGATATCACTCCTCCCTCTCTGCAACTGGATTCAAGTTTGGCTCAGTGTTTAGCTGTGGGTGTCTGCTTCTGTTTCCATCAGCTGCTAGATGAGGGCTCAGTGATGGCATATGGCTAGTTATCAATCTCATTATGAGGGAAGATCATTAAAGTAGCCTTTCCACTGTTGCTCAGATTGTTAGTTGGGGTCACTCATGTAGGTCTCTGGACTTTTCTCTAGAGTCAGTTTTGTCTTTGAACCTATAATGGCTCCCTCTATTGTGGTATCTCTTTTTTTTTCTCTCTCGTCTATTCGTCATGGGTCACGACCAGGCTACAGAAACCCACAGAAACAGGGACTTCATGAATCTGCACCAGATGTTTTCTAGGCGTTGAAAGAAGTATACATTTACCCCCATCCCCAACCCAGAAATTATCTCCAGTTGATAACCACTTTCAAGAGAAATTTTATTTTGTTCATGGAAAATTCACTGAGAAAACAAACTATTCGGAAGAGTAGGCTTTCTGTCCAGCAGTAGATGGCCAACAGGGAAGGAACTGTGTAGCAGGATTTGTTTTGGATCACCAACCAGCTCCCAAATAAAAACACATAGACTTATATTAATTATGAATGCCCACCCCTAAACTATGCTTGTCCCACTCGTTCATATAATTTAATTTAACCTGTTTCTATTCATCTATATTTTCCCTTGGGGGGGTCTTTTATTTCATTCTGTAGGTCCTACTCTTATGTCCCACTAGCTCAAATAACTTAATTTAACCTGTTTCTCTTGACCTATATTTTGCCTTGGGGGGCTTTTCTTTCTTTAATTCTGTAGGTCCTACTCTATGTCTAGCTGGTTAGTGGCTGCCTGGCTGCTGCAGTTGTCTCCTAATCTCTCTCCAAGATTCTCTTCTCTCTTCTCTTCTCTGGAGCCTAGTTTCCTCTTACTACTTATCTCTGACCACCAGCAATTCCCCGATTCCTCTTCTGCCTAGCTATTGGCTGTTCAGGTTTTTAAGAGGCCAATCAGGTACCTTAGGCAAGCAAGGTAAAAGAAATGCAGAACATTTTGCATAGTTAAAACAAATGCAGCATAAACAAATGTAATAATCTTTCCTAGATAAAGAGATACCCTAAAAGAGCACTCAAAAGCATCCATGGATGTCTCTTTATTTATAATGTCATGTCAGGACTTTTTCTTTCCTTTCCTTTTTTCTTTTTTTTTTTTTTTTTTTTTTTTGTCCTTTATGATTTTTTATCACTTTTTTCTTTCATTTTACCTTCTCTCTTCTTCCCATCTTTAATCCTAAAGGGACTTGTGTATATATTATAGCTTCCAGGTTTTTTGTTCTATGAGATCTCTGAGTGTGTGAACACATGAGTCAAGGTTTTTGTATGTGATTCTTGTGCCTTTTGGTGCTCTTATCCTTCTGTTTCTTTTTTTTCCTATTCTGATGGACTATGCTTTGTTTTAACTTCCTTTGTTTTATTTTATTACTATTCCTTAGAAGATTGTTTGTTTTGTAATGAGAAAAAGAAAGGGCGTAAACAGAGTGGAAGGACAGCAGGTAAGAGGACCTAGGAGCAGTAGAAGTACAGGAGCCATAATTAGAATATATTATATAAAATATAGTTTAATAAAAGAAAAATTAAATAAAATAACTAGTCCTAATTCTAAAGTCAAATTTACAAAGATGTTTCTAAGTACTTATAATGTGTTCTACAGTTTAAATTTATAAATAAAGCCAAAGCTAAACCATACCATAATAATGTATATATTAACATGTAGCATGAATTATATTAAATGTGTATATATACAATAATAGTATGTATTATATGCATGTGTATATATTGTATGCATGTTTATACATGTGTACATATTTTTTTCAAGAACTTATAATCTGTTTTGTCAAAGTTTCAAATTTTTGAATCCAGAATTAATTGTTGAAAGAGTACCATGTGTACTTTTGGTCCCTTTTCATGAGACATAATTTATTTGTCAGAGACAATTCAGCTAGGCAAAACAGATAATACGTTCCAGATAAAAATACATATACATGTATATGCATATATATGCACACTATATATCCCAGTGAGATAAGTATGTATGTATGTATGTGTATATACATATATATCAAAATAAAATATAATAATCTAAAACCAAAACCTTCACATAAAAATCAGACAAGACAAATCTACTAAAGGAAAAGATTTCCAATAGAAGGAACAAGAAACAGAGACCATTTGTTCACATATTCAGGGGTCCAATAAAAATACTGAACTAAAAGCTATAATATATTTATATTATGCTAACGACCTTCTGTAGAGCTGTTTTGGTCCTATGCATCATGCTTCAGCTGATATTGATTGTCTGGTTCCTCTATAGTCCTTCATCTCTTCTGGCTCTTTCACTCTTTATGCCTCCTTTTCAGAGTTCCCTGAGTTTTGCTGAGGTAGGAAATATGAGGAAGGACAGCTACAACTAAGATTCATATAAGTGGTTGTCTTTAAAACAAAATCAGCAACAAGTTTGAGACTTTATTTTATGCTAATCATAATGACAAAGCATAATAAAACAGAAAACAGCTCATGCTGGTAAAGATATAGAATAAAGGGAACACACCCAGCTATTTTTGGTCTGAGGGGTAAAATTGTACATTTACTATGGTAATCTATGTGGTAGTTAACCACAATGCTGTAAATCAGGATCCATCTCAAGATTCAGCTATAAGACTCTTCAGAATATATCCAAAGGATGCTTCCTCCTACTACAGAGACCATTGCTCACTCATCTTCAATGTTTATCTATTAAGAGTAGACAAAAATTGGAAAGAGCCTAGATGTCAGTCATTGGAAGAATATAGTGAGAAAAGTTGCATATTTCCACAATGGAATATTACTCAACTGTTAAAACAATTAAATCATGAAATTTACAGGTAAATGGAGAGAGCTAGAAAAAAATCATCCTGAGTGAAGTAATCCATACGCAAAATTCAAATGTGGTATTTATTTATGTTGATTCTAGCTGTTAAGTCTTCCATAATGAGGACACAGTCCAGAGTTTTTAGGTATGATGAAAGGAGCAAAGAAGAAGAATTTTATTACTCTAGGTAGGGTAAATAAAACAGATAGCTACAATTGTATGTGTGGGATACATAGATGGTTGAATAAAATGAGAAGAGTACAATTGGGTGAGAAAGGGAATACTAGAGGTATAGCTAAAACTATGGGCCATTGAAGGGTTATATGGAAAACAAACTAAGCAGAAATTTCCTAAAATGTATACATATATTAAGGCTATCTAAATGGAATTGACAAAAGGTAGAGGAAACTGAGCCCTAGCTAGACATGTTTCATTGTCAAATAAACACTTCAATTCTAGATATGGATTACATCTAATCTAAGGGCCCTGTAGGAATCACTAAATAACCCAGACACTTCCTATGATTTCTGTTGTTCTCCACAAACTGATGGCAAGGCTCTATTGCTGAAGAAAAACTCTACAGAACTCTTGAAATATGAGTAAATCAACCTGATACCTTCCTGTCTTCGTTACAACTGACTTGTATTCATGGCACTGGAATGAATTCTACATAGTAGGAAATGAGAAAGATAAACCTGAACTCAGCTACAAACCCTCAGTTTACAGAAATTACCTGCACTCAGATGCACCAGTGTAATCATGTTACAAAGTTTATGGAAATAAACAACAAATATAATTTCAGAGTTTATTATGTGAGAAACACCTATTTTCATAAAAGAAAAATAAATAAAAAAGAAAAATTACTAAAAAAGATAATTTCCATTTACATTGTTTGTATTCAATTTTTGCTTCACTTCCATACAGTTTTAGCTTTATGTCTAGCAGCAACATCCCACCTTCTGATCAAGAATGTGGTTCATTACTTACACTTATATTCAAAGTTTCAGTTCTTTAACATGACTAGTTTTCCACTCTATCTTAACTCAAACCATACAAAGAGATCTGCTGTGCTTTTTGCTTCATATTGGTAGATACTGCCCACCCCCATCATGTGGCCTTTAACAGCAATGTCTACTACAATAAGAATGAACACTCAATTGAATAAAATTATCTCCTTACTGTGTTGACTCTATCTTGTATAAAATGCATGCCTTCTTACACTGGTTTCTCAGATTTTCCATGTTAAGTTTTGTGTTTTCGATTTAAATAGAGACTGAAATTACTTAGATATTCAACTAGAGTTATCTAAGAAATTTATGAAGTGGATTTTCTCTGTACTTGGACTAGGTCATGGTAAAGCATCTAAAAGGAAAAAGCAAGGGACTTTGGATTTTTGTGATTAAAGTCTGGACAGTAAAAGCTTCTTTCTTTTTCCTTTTGTTTTATTTTGCTTTATTTTGATATTCAAGACAGAGTTTCTCTGTATTGCTTGGGATCCTGTCCTGGAACTCACTCTGTAGATCAGGCTGGCCTCGAACTCACAGAGATCTGCTTGCTTCTGCCTCCTGAGTGTGCCTGGCAGTAAAAGCTTCTTAATGAAACACATCACAAAGAGTCTCATTCCTTAATAAATCTATTGTTTCTATAATATGATTTAAGTCATGTCAACTCCTGGCACTCCATTTAATAAGAAAATTGATCATAAAACTATCATTTTTTTAAGTACTAGAGAAAAATATCAGATGACCAGAAACCAAAAACCCCGCTATGAGATCTAGTGTGGAAGTCACTAGTTCATTGCATATGGATATTTATATGTACAATTGAATACATTAACATGAAACAAAATTGAAAAAAAGCTATTATTCAGTAGCACCATATGGGTTTTAAGTAGTAAATAAAACGTTATGCCCTCAGCATTGAAGCCTCACATCACAGATCACAGGTGTGGTAAGAATAAGAATTATACTTTAAACCTAACTAAATGTTACAAATCAGTTTTCCACTTTTCTGTAAAGAGTAGTCCATTAGTATTTTCTACCAAACATGAAAGCCAGCAGCAATGTCTTTGGGCAGCCAAGGACAAAGATAGTAATTAAGCTAATTAAGATTAACATATAACAAAATCTACCTAATTTAAGCCATAAATTATAACTTTTATATAACACTTGACTTAACAATGATAAATGTCTGTCCCCAAAGCAATTCTGTGTAAATGCCTAAATGACTATCTCCAAAAGGGTAGGTTGTGAATTACTCCTTCCTTTTTAATAACACATGGGATAAATAATAAATGATATAACATCAAATAAAAAGGATACATGAATATATATTTTTAAAAACTGTTATATAGGAGAATGAGTTTATGTATGTGTCCTAATTTACAAATATAAGTGCCATACTCACCTCTTATCAAGCAATCTGCTCTTTGAAAGGACAGAAACCACTACAGAAACATCAGCAAATCAACACACAGAGTTATGAAACTCAGTTCCAATATTCACATCAATAAAACATTTGTTACACCTATGGATCAAGAAATATTATGGATGATGGGCTGGAAATATTTTTTAACAGCCAGCTGAGTTTGATGTGAGGTTTTATCTCCTAGATATTAAAGAAGCTACAAATGTAAAGTCTTGTCAACATAACTGCCTATACATGAGCTGAATGATGAAAATTAGATGTGCTATTGACAGGTGAAAGACCATGAGGCTTCAACCCTAGACAAATAAATACAGACAGATATGTAAGACCAAGAGTCGGAGACGTTGTCCTTTCCAGGGATTAGCACAACAAAAGGTTGGCCAAATGATTTCCCCTGACCACATATATGTGAGTAATATACAAACATAGAAGGATGTATGTGTTTCTGTGAATAGTTATATATGCATATATAAGAATATATTTTTATACATGTAAATACATGCATGTTCCACGAATTGTTGAAAAAAGAGGCCATGAATTTGAAGTTATGATGGAAAGTATATGGGAAGGTTTTGAAGTGGAAAAGTTTAGAAGGAAATTATTATACTTATTTATACCTATATTTATAATTATAATCTTAGAAAATATTAAATACAATTTCCTTATTCTGACACAATTCTTTTTAGGAATATTAGGCATGAAATTTTATATAGTTTTGGCTATCCTACTCACAATTGCAAATATATATATTTAAGTAAATTATCTGAAGTCCTATCTATCTTTAAGTGAATATAAGCTATGGGCTTTAGTTTCTAACACTGCAGGGAAGAATTTAAAAAAGAGTAAAATTAGAATCTGCAGAATATATGTAAAACAGAATGAACATACATCTTGCAACACACTATACTGCTACAAAGCTGTAGACACATATGGACACATTCCACAGCAAAGCACAATGGCTGTGTTTCCAAAACAGGACTACATTCATGTCCATGAATGCATACCAACCTGCACTTATGTATCTATACATCTATCAATTTTTAATTGTTTGAATACTTATTTTTATTCATCATTGTTCTAGAACCTGAATCTATAATGTCATGACTACCTAATACTTTACAAGCCCATTCTCCCTGAGCTGTACACTGAGCTTTTACTATAGTCATTTATATTATTAAATGCTGTGTGACACTGAGCTTTCATTTGTAAACCAGTGTCTTATTAAAATAAATACATAATAAAATTCAACATAAAATAAGTGCTAAGTAAAGACACCCAAGTTTGCATTTCATAAAAAAGGAATTTTTCATTTCTTCTAGAAATGAATGTTATGTAGACATATCAATTTTGCCTGGACTCTATAACTCTACATGTAATAGGCTGTGGTTTTCTATAGTGGCCTTTGTCTATTCCATTTTGGTTACCATTATTTAAATTTATCTCATTTAGTGATTCCCTTTCTTCCCCCCCCCATTATTATTTCCTTCTCTCATTCATTTCTTTATTTTTATTCCATTCTTAATTGTTCACATACCTCAAGTTAAAATTATATTTTCCAAAAGTAAAAACTAAAGCAATTCCATCTATGGAAGCCCAATATTTACTAAATTTTTCCAAATGTTTTAATACATGCATATATTTGTCAAAGTAATATATTCTTTATCATTTAATTTAAATTTAACTCAATAATTTCCAAGAATTATAATAATTCTTCTTGCAGCTAATGATGTATAAAAGTAATAGAAGTTATGAATTAGAGAAAAGGAAATGAATGTTAATATGGATAGTTTTCATAAAACACTCTTATTGCTATATATCAACATGTGAAAAGAAATACATGAAAATTGTATGCCATTAATTACTGTGGTAAAAATTAAAACATTTCATACATGATAAGATTATCTCAGTTTCATCAGTTTAAAAATAAATATTGCGGCCACAGCATCCCTCTCATATAAATCAATGACATTCAGCAAATCTTCCATGTATGTATAAATGCAACCATTTACAATTTTAAAAGTGTTTATATGTTGCCTGTCATTATCAATGTTGAAATTAATTTTATTTCAATTGTATATTAATTGATAGCCATTTTGATTTTTCAAATTAAGTAACTGTTCAGGAGTACTTAAACTCAGAAAACATAGATCAGCTATTTGTAGCCCACAAAACAAATTAGGATCACAAGTAAAACTTTAAAAGACCTCTTTTGTGCTATACATGCTGCAATGCATTGCCGTCATTTTTACATAGATCATAACAGTGGCTTCTACTTTATGAACAATGTACAGTCCATCTGTCTATGAGGCTTTTTCAGTTCAGCCTAACTGTATTTTTCTAGAAATGTAAGCAACATTTGAAAATTTAAAATGTTAATATTGAACTATTGAAAGAACAATGTTCAGTGTCATAAAATATTATGTCAGTCTTGAAATTAAGTTATCATGTTCTACAAAATTCAATACTTGTTTTAACTAAAATATATGTCAAATTTTAATTATTTGACTTACTTTTTCTTCTATGAAGAGAGTTCTTTAAGTAATACTTAGCTTATTCAAAATATATACTTTCCTCAGTATTCATAGTAACTGTGCATTATATTGACCCAATTCCAAGACAACTCGTCAGAATGAATACTTTTATCTCTCTCTCTAATATTTTCCTTTCATTATGTGACTTATATGGGCATTACCTTCAGTAGTCCCTAGTATTTTTAAATAATAATCTTAGACCTATTTGGGGAATGTTTCAATAATGAGGTCATCAATGAAGTAAATGTCAGGGTGAGGATTCCCATAATCTGTCCCAGTAAATCAAGAATTTAAACATTGCCTGATATAGAAATGAAAGCATTAAATAATAGAGTGCCATGTCATGAGCACCGAATGTTAATTTATCAGTACCACTTAACTCAAGTTTAAGTTTTACAATGACACATTCTCAAAGCACAATATGGCACTAGCAAAGAATTAAAGATCTTATAAAATATTATTTATATTACTCTGAAGAGAAGTAAGTGAAAAACTGAAAATGAATGTTATAATTGCTAAAGACAGTTTTCTAAGGATTACCTTTATATGAATACAACTAACAACACAATCCAACTCTTATGTAATTTCACATTTTCATGTCTGGAAGTATCCGTTGAGGTAAAACCATGTTGCAATTTTCTAGTCAGACAAAAACAGCAATGGTACATCCAAAAATCTAGAGGAGCAAATGCTCACTTTCATACATAAAAGGATGATCACACAAGCAGATTTCTTTCCCAAATTCTGAACACCATTGAGACAATTTTTTTTTCCTTTGTTAGGTCAAGAATCATTTTTTTAAAAAAATGAATTTTTATTTAAATAAAAACAATCTTATTTTACATACCAATCCCCATTCCCGCTCCCTCCTGTCCTGCCATACCCCCCACCACCCTCCATCTCACCCCCATCCACTCCCTAGGGATGTTGGGGGATCATCAAAGTTTGACAAATCGTTGGGGGCAGAGCCTAGGCCCTGCCCAGTGTCTCAAGGCTGAGAGAGTATCCCTCCATAGCAAATGGGTTCCTAAAGTCCATTTCTGCACTAGGGATAAAGACTACTTTCACTTCCAGTGGCCCCATAGACGGCCTAGGCCTCCCAACTCTTGTTGCTAGCATCGTGATTTTTATTAGTTACCTTGCAGAAGATAATGACTCTTTATTCTCCCTTTGTTTATTCTGTAAGAAGACTCAAAAGAAAGCTTTTCTTCTTTAAGTTTTGTTATTATTATTCTTTAAAAAGAAAAAAAATTTGTTGCCAATTCTGTAGCTTGCTACCTTTCTAATTAACAGTGTCCTTTGCCTTAAAGAAAACTTTCAGTTTCATGGAGTCCTATTTGTTAACTGCTGATAACAGTGCCTGAGATATAGGTGTTCTGTTTAAAAAGTCTTCGCCAACTTGTTCATGTCAGCTGTCTCTATGTGTTTCTGCAACCTGGTCTTGTCTTCTCTGTCTGCATCTGGATTCGAGTTTGACTCAGTGTTTAGGTATGGGTGTTTGCTTCTGTTTTAAACAGGTATTAGATGAGGGTTGCATGGATAAGTTAGTTGTTGATCTCACTATCCAGGAAGGGCATTTATGATAGCCTTTCCACGATTGCTCAAATTGTTAGTTGGCGGCAGTCTTGTAGGTCTCTAGAATTTTCTTTAGGTTCAGTTTTCTCTTTAAACCAATATTGGCTCCCTCTTTTATGTTCTCTCTCTCTCTATCTCTATCTCTTTCTCTATCTCTATCTCTATCTCTCTCTCCCCTGTCTTCTAACGGGCTCCCAGACTGATAGCTGGGAATCCAGCATAGGACTGACTCAGGCCCCCTGAATGTGGGTCTCAGCCAGAAAGACTGAGCAGTCTGAGGGACCTCAGATAGTGGATCCAGGATGTATTCCTGGTACACAAAAGGACCTTGCGAGCACATCCGCCATGGAGGGATGATGGGAGATGTCATTCTGTATATGTTTCTCATACTAGTTAATGAATAAAGAACTGTTGGCCAATAGGAAAAGAAGATAGGAGGGACTAGGAGACAAGGAGGAAAGAGGAAAGATTAAGGAGGAGTCAAGGTGGAGAGTCTGGAGAGAAAAGAACCGTCATTCCTCCACGGTAAGATCACATGGAAATACATAGAAATGGATTAATACTTAAGACAGAGCTAGCTGATAAGAAACAAGTAACTGGCAAACAGCATAATATCAAACACAGTCTCTGTGCATTATTTGCGGCTGGTGCGGCAGCGGGACAAGACCAGGCAGCAGGCCTTACTCCTTACAGAGGGATAACTACTCCTTACAGAGGGATAACTGCTTTAACCTAGAGACAGGAGAGAAGTCCTAGTCCCTACTTCAAATGACCTGTCAGATTTACATGACCCCACCTGGATGGAATTGGGGTGGGGGGATAGGAGGGGATGGTGGTCAGGGTGCATGTGAGGGGGCAGAGTGGGTAAAAGGGAGTGAGGGAGAGGGAACTGGGGTCGACATGTAAAATAATAAATTAAATTATATATAGGTCTTCATTTTCATAACATTGATCAACATATCTGCTTTCATGCCAATAGAATGTTGTTTCTATCACTACAACTCTGAAGTCCAACTTGAACATTGTAACAGTGGGATATCTAGACATATTTCTTTTGTTCTCTGTTTTTTAAGATATACCAGGGTCTTTGTTTGCTGATTTTGCTTCACTTTCCATCCGAAATTGAGAATTATCTTTTTAATGGCAGTAAAGAATTATGTTGGAATTTTGATGAGGTTTTCATTGAATCTATAAATTGATTTTGCCAGATAGCTATTTTTACTACATTAGTAACACTGACCCATGAGCAAAAAAGATCTTTCCATTTTCTCATGTCTTCTTAAATATCTTTCTTTGAGACTTAAAGTTTTTTTCATACAAATGTTTCACTTGCTTGGTTAGAGATACACCAAAATATTTTACATTATTTGAAGCTATTGTAAATGTGTGAGTGGTGGGCGTTGTTTCTTTGATTTTTCTCTCTCAGTTAATTTGTTATCACAGGGCAACAATTGTTCTTTTGTTTTGTTTTGTTTTGTTTTGTTTTCCAGTTAACCTTGTATTCAGCCAATTTGTTGAAAGTGCTTATCTGCTGTAGGAATTCCCAGGTGGAATTTTTAGGTCACTTGTATATATTATCATATTATCTGCAAGTAACTGTAATAGAATTTGTAAGCCCAGGGAAAAGACTATGGCCTCAATGAAATTCCAATTAAAAGATTTATTGATTAGCTGCTTGGTATTCATGAAAAATGTATGAGCCAAGTTTGAGGTTTTTATGAAGGAAGGGTATTGAGATTTTGTTTTAAAGTTGCAAACCAAAAACATCACTTCAATATCTATGCAAGCAAGTAAGAAAAAAACTGGTTTATTCTGCCAAGTTTAAGTGATTAAGGTGACTGAAAGCACTCCTTGGATACCCATGTAAAAAAAGTTGTAGAATCCAAAACAATAGTCATTTTCATAACAAGTATATAGCCATGTTTATATGTAACATGAATTAATAACAGACCTAGAGAAATATATTAGGGTTCAAACTTTGTGCTGGGTATCAAAAACAGCAAAGCAGCCAGCCACTAGCTTCTTACCTTTGCCTCAGATGGAATGGCTGAACCTGTCTCCATGAGCTAGACATGCCTAGGACTACTCTTTCTCATCAGCATGGCTGAACACTTAATCTTCTCTGAGACATTGCTTCTGTTTTATATACTTACCTAAGATTGGGATTAAAGATATGAGCTACAATTCTCTTTTAGACTGATTCAGTCTTGTGTGGATCTGGGTGGCCTTGGACTCAAAGATATTTGTGTACCTCTTAATTGCGAGTCCTAAAAGTAAAGGTAGGTATCACCACTTCCTAGCTTCTGGCTATTGGGATTAAAGATTTATGCCTGGCTTCTGTGGCTTATGGCTACTTTTCTTTGTGAATCCTCAGGCAGGATTTAATAAATCATAAATAATATATCACCAGAATTATGTATTTTTGATTAGGGTAACTGAGTCATGGTTACTGGGAGCTTATCTTCCAGGGACTTGAGTCAGAAACAAATGAATAGTGGGTAACAAGATGGATACCTAGCATAAAACAGAGTTTCTGTAGCCCACTGGATCTGAAACATATGAATCAAATAATTGATTTACATTTATGTGGGGCTAAAGATTTATATCTTAATTTATTCAATCATATCCCAGATGCTATCTTAAACAATTTTTTTGTAATTTTCTGGTTTTTACAGGTATTTGTAATATTGAAGGAATAATAACAGGCACTATACATAGTCATTCTGGTCTTTTGAAAATGAGATGAAAAAGACTCCTGTGTTAGCAGCTTACTAGTTTCCTTTGGAAACTGAAGCCTTTTGTTAAGATTAGGAGTGATATAGTGTCTCCTGTAACTGTTCCTCAACTGAAACAAGAATTCATTATCAAGGCCCAGGAAAACTGAAATGATGGACAAATGTCGGGAGGAGATGGGTTATATCTGATTTGCTGGCCAGGCTTTGTTAAACCATCTGGGGAAGGCAAAGTGGAGGTACCTTTGGAAAAGTCTGGAATACTGGTACAAAAGTGATACTCAAGCTTTTATGAAAATTTCTTCAGAAGCATCTGGTTTATGTTGGGTTTTGAAATCCTGATCTGCTTAGTTTTCCAGACTCACCTGACACTTGTGTGTTTGGAACATTTTATAATCATCAGAAATTGTTTTTTAGTTATTTGTTTTAGGCTTAACCCTTGAAGTGTACAGAGTAGGCTAAATAAAATACGTGCCTGAAAATGAATTACACTTTATATTTAAGATTATTTTAAACGTGATTTTGAGTATAATAAAATTTAATCATATATAGGATATCTAGCATTAACTTGCATGTCTTTATAATTCTGTATAATTTATAACAAGTTAACAGCTTTTAGAGAATAAGACTTCACAGTTTTATCCTTTGATTTTGGCTTTAAAATTATATTTTTAATTTATGTTCAGTTAGTATCAAAATTAATTGTTAAATCATAAATGCAGCCCATGGAGAGTCTAAAAATTTTATAAAATCATGACTATAGTCCATGGAGAGAATGGGAACTTTATTTTCTAGATCCTTGTAAAGTGTACCAATACAGAATATAAGTTGCATGAATAACTTAATTCAAACAGTTAAAGCTTTGTGAAGTTACCAGAGATAAAGATGATGGACCTATATTCTAACTCAGTTATTCCTAACATGGGTAGATCTTACTTTTAATAAATAGGATTTATATTTAAAATGTTAGGATAAAAGTCATCATACCAAAATCCATCTTAATCCAAAATATCTTGGAGACCTGTTGTTGCCTCCTCAGTCTAAAATGGATATAACAAACGTTGATTTAAAGTTATATAGATTCATGCATAGCAAATTAAGATTACCTTTGTACAGATTTTTAATTATCAGTCATTTTATTATGTTTTAAGCCTATCATTTTTGCTTGGAATTATATAGGTTTTCCAGTCCCCAAGCTTTATACTTACAGAAACTAATAGGAAAAAATATGTCTACATTTTGGTAAGAGCTTTGAATATTCATTACCTTGAATGGAGGAACATGTTTTGTAAACTCCAGCCAAGAAGAGGGGTGGAGAGAAATCAAAGTGCTAGACATCATTAACTGTATCTAATCATCTTAATTTTTATATAAAACGTTTTTAAAAAATAACATTATATAGCTTGAATTCTAATTGGTCGGAATAATAAAACCCAATAGTAGGGAATGTTGAAAGATCAGAGAAGTACTGCAGTCAGCCACTAGAGTTCTTATATCTACTGAATCCTCAGACCAAAAGGGCGATCTTGTCCTATGAATCCTCAGACTGAATGTCAAGTTCCTGTCTCCTCCCTCTATATTCATCTGCCCACCCAGCCATATTCCTTCCTGTCTCCAACTTCCTATTGCTGGATTGAAGGCACATTATTCCCAAGTACTGCGATTAAATGTGTTAGTCGTGTTAGTCATCACCACCTGGCTCTGTTTCTCTTTTAGACTGGAAAAATCTCATATAGTCCTGAAGTCTTGAACTCACAGATATCCTTTTGCCTCTGATTCCCCAGTGCTGAGATTAAAGGTGTGTGTCACCACTGCATAGCCTCTATGTCTAACTAGTGGCTTAGCTCTCAACTGTCATCTTCAGGTAAGCTTGATACAAAAAACAAATATCGCCACAATATTAGGCATAACAATAACAAATGAATTTAGCATTTATTTATGCCTAAGGGAATGCAAGACAATATTTGGAGCCCTTACACAATATACGCAACAGCTTTCCCATTGCTGCATAGATGGAGCCCATCCTTATTAGTTTTTCAGCATGTACCTTCTAATTTCTCCAAAAAACATTGAAGCCTCATGCAATTAGTGTTTAATTGCATACAATCAGTGTGAAGGAGTGTTAACTTTTAACAAGTTCAAGCCTAATAATTTTAGCAGGCATATCTAGGGTTATTATTGAGTTTGACAGACATTTCTAAATTAAATGAATTAAAATAAAAAAAATCACTCACTTTGTCTCTCAAAATGTATTCTTCATCAGATTTGGATTAGAAACACTCTTACATATCAATCCCAGTTTCCTCTTGCTCCCATCCTCCCATGCTCCCCACAGACTCCCCCCCAAATACCATGCCCCATCCACTCCCTAGGGAGAGTTAGCCCTTCCATGAGGGATCATCAAAATCTGTCAAGTAATTTGTGGTAGGGTCTAGGCCCTCTTCCTTGAGTCTAGGCTAAGGGAGTATCCATCCATGGGAAATGGGCTCCCAAAGTACACTAGGGATACATTCTGGTTCCACTGCCAGAGGCCCCATAAACTGCCCAGTAATCCTAGCTGACACCCACATTCAGGGGAACTGGTTTTGTTCCATGTTGTTTCCCAAGCTGTCAGACTGGGGTACATGAGTTCCCATGTAATCCACTATATAAACAAATTAAAAAATAAAACTAAATGATCATTTCACTAGATGTGAAAAATTCTTTGACAAATTCTAACACCCTTCATGATTAAGCTATTGTAGAGATCAGGGATAACAGAAACATAGCTAAACATAATAAAAAGCAATATACAGCAAACCAATAGCTACCATCAAACTAAATGGAGAGAAACTCAATGTGATTCCTCTAGAATCAGGATCAAGATAAGGCTATCCACTTTCTCCATATGTCTTCAATTGTGTACTTGAAGTTCTAGTTAGGGCAAACAGAAAACAAAAGGAGATCAAGGAGACACAAATTAGAAAGGAAGAAGTTAAACTCTCACTACATTTACTTATTTTTATTCTTGAAAATTTCAAACATAGGTATTCAAACATAAGAAATATTTTCCAGTTTTCCTCACAATATTGTCACATATTCTTTACTTATAAATTTTATAATACTTATGCGTATATGAATACAAACTATTGAGTTGATTTAGTATTCCTTCATATCTTCAGGAAGCTTGAGTAGGGACTATGAATATTATAATCTCTAGATCCTTCAAGGAACTTGATAGTTGAGTCTTCCCTGACTTTCTTGAGACTGTCCCTTCTGTCCACAATGAAATGTTTCAATTTGGAAGTATACAGCACTGAGAAACTGATGTGAGATGTCAGTTTGTAAATATTTTTCTCTTATTGGCTAATGAATAAAACACTGTTGACCTATAGGGAAGCAAGATAGGTGGGACTAGGAGACAAGGATGATTCTGAGGATGTAGTAGAGAAGAGTGAAAATGTAGGACCCAAGAGGAGTAAGAGGTCCAGATTCTTTTTCGAGTAAAGATAAGACCATGTGGAAACACTTAGATTGAGAGAAATGAGTTAATATTTAAAACAGAACTAGCCAATAAGAAACGTTTAACCGGCCAACAATATCTTAATGAACAAAGTGCCTCTGTGTGTTATTTGGGGCTTATGTGGCTGTGGGACTAGGCTGGAGGGAAAATGCTCATAACAAGAAGCGTTCCATACAAATGGAGGGGTTCTTTAATTTTTAACTCCATCAGTATGAGTTGTTTATAACTGTTGAGATATTCTTATGATATAATAAAGCATTCATGAGATCAGAATGCAAAGCTAGCCACAGCCATAGAGGGCAGTCAGTGTTACACACTTTTAATCCCAGCAGCAGTACTAGTAATCCGTAGAAGCCGGGTGGTGGTGGCACAAGCCTTTAATCCCAGCATTAGAGATGTATATAAAACAGGAGCAGGGTCTCAGAGCTGGCATTTAGTTTCAAGGCAATTAGTCTCTAGCCACAACCACGTTAAACACAGGATCATCTAGCCTTGATAGAGGTAAGAGCTCTCTGGTGGCTTGGCTGCTTTGCTTTTATGATTTTCAGCTTGATATCGCCAATATATGTCTCTGTGTTTTTATTATTCATGATACATATGATAATCTTTTTCCAGAGAATACAGTATGATACACAGTGGGGGGGATGTCAAAAATAATTTTCAATATGGGTAAACAAAGTAAATAGCAAATATTTCTCGATGTAAAGTCATAAATTGTCTTTGTATATGATTTAGATGTTAGACAAACCCCAAAGTCCATCACAATTATGAAACAAAAACATACAAAATTCAATTATAGGAAGTACTTTATAATATATAGACAAGGCCATTTAACAAAGGGAGATTCTGAGAAATTTTTACCACCAGGAGGAGGCAGACCTAACGGACACTACACACCTAATGTGGCATTGAAAAGGAAGACACATCATGCACTTTTAAACGAACCAGCACAATGTTGAATCATCTGGTGGGAAGAGCAACATGGAGGCAAGAGGAGCAATATGAAGGAAACCCCAGGTACTGGTGGTAGTGGATTAGAAGCATACTTAAGCTCTGGTTAGCACTGGAAAACAAAAGCCAGGAGAGAATAAAAATGAACAGTTATGCTTTTTTGAGTCTGGGCACAGCCAGGCAACCTCCTAGCAGATTTTTGGGACTGCATTATACTTTGGGGAAGGAAAATAAAGTAAGTTAAAGTTTGGCCCACAGGTGTGCTCTCTTAGCCAGGTTCTTAACTAGACCAGCTGATTAAATTAAGTGAGAAAATAAGGACATTTCTTGACCCAGTAGAGATTTCCTTTACTGCAGAATTGTGAAGCAAATTGTACAAATATATTAGAGATCTGCAATTAAAACTGCGCTTCATCCTCTACTTTAGTTAATCATCATTTTTGCATATTCACTGACTGGAATATTAAGCTTTTATATGCAGTAAATTTACCCAAGAAAAAATATATATTCCAATCTTTTGTTAAAATTTTAACTTTCAAAAACAGTGGCCTTATGAGAAAGGAAATCTATTCATTGAATATTGCTTGTCAACACTAATTGTGTATATAAAATTTTATAGTGGATTAAAACTTTCATTTTATTTTGCTGACTACATTGTATTTTTAGTCCTACATTATTTACAATGAAAACAGCTTATTGTATGAATTTTAATATAGTCTTTATGAAGACTGCCTGAAACTCTTTAGTAAGTACAAAAAAATCTATTGAGTTATCATTAACATAAATCTAGTTATTATGACTAAATGCTTTTAATTTGCATACATTTTGTTACATAAAATAATTTAGTGATTACAATCATAAATTACATGAGTTTAAATATTATTAAAAGAATTTCTCTGATAGTATTATGTGCATTAATTTTTGGCATAAGTATATTAAAATAACTCATGGTACCATTAAAAACAAGAGATAGCTTCTTCAGCAAGTAAATCATTCTCAATTTTCATAACAAAGATAAAATTCCAGTTCCCTAGTATCTTATATACAGGGCAGAATTCACCAGGGTATTCCCCTTAAAATTTATTGAAATATTTAATTCATTTCCAGGCAATTTTTTTTTTCAGGATTTCTCTGAAAACCTGGGACTCTGAAAACAGGGTTTCTCTGTGGTTTTAGAGGCTGTCCTTGAACTAGTCTTTGTAGAATAGACTGGTCTCAAACTCACAGAGATCAACCTGTCTCTGCCTCCTGAGTGGTGGGATTAAACGGGTGTGTCACCACTGCCCAGACAATTTTATTTAACATATTGTTTTTCTATCTTGCTTTTCATCACCATCTACAATAATTAAAGCTCTCAAATTAACTGTTTTTGTAATTATAATGTGAATGAAAAAGTATTACAGACAAGTTAAAGCAAGTTATTCTACACTCTCTCCAGTGATATTCTATTACCTCAAGGACCCCATATTTCCTAATTTTAACTAAATTTTATGGCATGGAAGTCTTTATTTCACAGACATTTACAGTGGTACTTTTTCTATTTGCTTTATACTTACTGGTCAATTAATACAATCAGTTTTAAATTTTAAATCTAAAAGAACTATTAGAGATGAACATTTTATAGTCCTGTCTTTTCTCTGTCTCATTACAATATTATAATTCTTTAGATGCTGTTAATCTTTTTTGTTTGTTTTTTTTCTTTCTCTGATGTATACCAGTGGGGAGTAGAAATAAATTATCTTACTTTCTATTCAAATTAACTTAAATTCATGCTATAGGGAATAAAGAAGAAATTAATATAAAGGTTCCCAATATTTGAAAATTTTGCCTGTTTTCAATGATATATAAAAATTGTATTAGGATTTTATTATATTTCGGGTTATTTTACATGATAAGATGGGAGATTCATTCAGATTACCCTCCAAAGAATGGTAAATGAGTAGAAATGACAACATTCAATTGGCAGCTGCTTCAGACTGTCCAGGAAATATCCTGTCTTTTCTAATTGTATTGTCTGTGCCTTTGTAGGGGGTACCTTTGAATGACTTCTGTTCATTTGGTCATTTTCCACAATTATAGGGTTCCAAATTAATTCATAGAAACTGCTAAGAATGCAAAGGTTTCTGTGAAGAAATACACAATTTTTTTCTCCAATGGAGAAAACAAATCTTTGAATGCCTGAGTCTTACTAAAATTATTTTTAAGATCTTCCTCTTTTCCTAACCACTAAATATGACTTTAATGTTATCATTTTTATTTAATATGTGTATAAGAATTTTTACTATACAATGAATTACTAACAGAAACATGTTAGTTATTCAAAGTGTTAAAATAAAATAAATTTTAAAAATAATAAGATGAAATATTATTTAGCATTCAAAGTTTGTTTCAAAGCAGTTAGGAATAATTTTCTTTACTTGTTATTTTGCTTGTTTATGGCTGTGGAGAGCATCATTTCTTAAAAATATAGAAGCCATAACTCCACCCTGGTTGCATTAAGGCAAAAGCCCTTTTTACCCATTTCACAGAGAGAAATCTAAGTTGCTTATCTTTCAATCTGAAGAAAAGACACTATAAAACTATACCTCCTATAGAGAGGTTAATTCTTCTGTTTGAAGTTATGGGAATTCAAGAAAGAACATTGTAAATCAGATGGTGTTCAGTTTGGGTTCATCTAAGGATTTTCTTCAAGAGAACAATTCCATCCATTGGAATGCTAGATGGTGAAATAATGTCTTTGATACTTCTTGCTTCTTCCTCATTTGTTAAGTTAAACAAACTTGTATTTGGGAAAACTGATCTAATTTGCTTCACCAAGGTCAATTATATCCAAACAATATCGTAAAGCCCACTATATAAACAAATTAAAAAAAAATAAAACTAAATAATCATTTCACTAGATGTGAAAAATTCTTTGACAAATTCTAACACCCTTCATGATTAAGCTATTGTAGATCAGGGATAACAGAAACATAGCTAAACATAATAAAAATGCAATATACAGCAAACCAATAGCTACCATCAAACTAAATGGAGAGAAACTCAATGTGATTCCTCTAGAATCAGGATCAAGATAAGGCTATCCACTTTCTCCATATGTCTTCAATTGTGTACTTGAAGTTTCCAAGACACCTTTATAGAATAGTTAAAATCATTAAATTTTCTTGACAATAATATAATGATTTACATCTACAATTTTATTTAGAATGTGCTGCAGAAAAATATAATTAATTACTTCATCAGGACATTTCTTTTACTGTGTTGTGTGCATATTTCTGAATAGGCATCATTGTAGGATCTCATGAATAAAGCCATCATGTGTTCTTGGTGACATGTTTAATGCTTTGAATATGATCAAGGGAACTACAAAACTGATTCAAAAATACACATTAAACTTAGAATACTCGGTTAGGAGGCAAAAAATTTATATTTAGGAGTCTAATATAATAAATATGAACTGACAGGAACCTGAAGTCTCTAAAATAATATTAAAAACAATATTATTTTATGGACCTGCGAGACAGTGGAACCAGGATGTATCCCTGGTGCACAAAAGGACTTTGCAAACACATCCCCCATGGAGGGATTACTGCCTTAACCTAGAGACAGGAGAGAAGTCCTAGTAATGTTCTGTAGATATCTGTTAAACCCAATGGAGACATAACTTCTGTTAATTCTTTTGTTTCTTTCTTAAGTTTCTTAAGTTTGGTGGTCCTGTCTAGCAGTGAGAGTAGGGTGTTGAAATCTCCCAATATCAGTGTGCAAACTTTTATGTGAGCTTTGAATTTTAGAAGCATTTCTTTTAGGAATGTGGGTGCCTTTGTGTTTGGGGCATAGATGTTCAAAATTGAGACTTTTCTGATGGAATTCTGCTGTGATGAATACAAAATGACTCTTTATCTCTTTTGATTGATTTTTCTTTGAAGTCTAACTTGTTAAATATTAGGATAGCTGAACCTGCTTACTTCTTGGGTCCATTTGTTTGGAATATCTTTTCCCAACCCTTTACCCTGAAGTAATCTCTGTCTTTGAAGCTTATATGTGTTTCTTGTATGCAGAAGAAGGATGGATTCTGTCTTCATATCCATTCTGTTAGCCTGTGCCTTTTTATAGGTGAGTTAAGACCATTAATGTTGAGGGAAAGTAAGGGCCATCGATTGTTTATTCTTGTTTGTTTTAGATTTGTTGTTGGCAGTGGCATTGTGAATATATTTGCCCTGCTTTACCCTTGGGTTCTGGTGAAGTGGGATTATCTATTACCTATGTCTTTGTGAGTGTAGTTAACTTCCTTGGGTTGGAGTTTTCCTTCCAGAACTTTCTATAGGGTTGCATTTGTAGATACGTATTTTGAAAATCTTGCTTCTTCTTTAAATATCTTATTTTCTCTGGGTATAGTGATTGATAGTTTTGCTGGGTATAGTAACCTGGTCTGGCATCTGTGGACTCTTAGTACTTGTAGAACAGCTATCCAGGATCTTCTGGCCTTTGGGTTTCCTCGGAGAAGTCAGGTTTAATTTTGATAGGTCTGCCTTTATATGTTACCTCTCTCTTTCCTTCTCTGCTCTTAATATTCTTTCTTTACTCTGTATGTTAGGTGTTTTGATTATTATGTGTTGAGGGTCTTGTTTCTTTGAGCCAGCCTATTTGGTGTTTGGTATGCTTCTTGTACTTTCATGGGCATGTCCTTCTTCAGATTGGGAAATTTTTCTTCAGTGATTTTGTTTTCTGCACCTTTGAGCTGGGCATCTTCGCCTTCCTCCTTGCCTATTATTCTTAAGCTTGGCATTTTCACAGTGTCCCACATTTCCTGGATGATTTGTGTTAAGGATTTTTTGGATTTACGACTTTCTCTGGTCAATTAATTTATTTCCACTAGTTTATCTTCAGTGCCTGAGATTCTCTCTTCCATCTTTTTTTTCTGTTGATTATGCTTGCATCTGTAGTTCCAGATTGTTTGCCCAATTTTTCTATTTCCAGCATTCCTTTAGTTTGTGCTTTCTTTGTTGTCTCTATTTTAGATTTCAATTCTTGAACTGTTTGAGTTGTTTCCTTCATCATTTGACTATTGTTTTTTTCTTGGCTTTCCTTACTTTCTTTAAGAGATTTGTTCATTTCTTCCATTTTTTCTTTGTTTTTTTTCCTTATCTTTGATGGATTGTCTCATATCATTTTTGAGAGCCTCTATAATTTTTATTATGTCATTTTTAAGTCATTCCCTTCAGTTTCATCTGCTTTGGCATGTTTAGGTCTAGTTGGTGTGGAGTCCCTAGATTCTGGTGGTGTTGTGCTTTTCCTTCTATTGTTACATGTGTTTTATTGTATTGCTATCTTCCCATCACTTCTTTCAGTGGGTTCAGGTGGGGTTGCTTACTAGGCTACTCCCATGGTGGGCTCAGGTGGGTCAAGAGTTCGATGTCTGTAAGCTGTGGGTGGTCCAAGCTCTCTAGATGGTCTCTCCTCAGGCAGGGCTCCAGTGATGGGGATCAAAGATAAGGCAGACCAGGATTCAGGGTGCTCCAGCTTGGATAGGCAGGTCTAGGGTGCTCAGAGCAGATCCAGGAAGTTCCCTCCAGCATAGGCCTAGCAATGGAGGTCAAAGATCAGGCAGGCAGGGTCCCAGGATGTTTCCACATGGATAAGCAGGTTTCCTGCAGAGGCTGGTGCTCAGGCAGAGAGGCCTGGCAATGAGAGTCAAAGATCAGGCAGGTGGGAACTTAGGGTGGTCCTGTGTGGATAGGTGGGTCTAGTATGCTCAGAGCAGATCCAGGAAGTTCCCAAGAGGTGGCAGGATTGTTGGACCTGCCCTCTTGTCCAATGCTCAACTAGAGCAGTGGATCAGTGGGCTAGGTAGGGCACAGGGTGGTTGGAGGTCAGGCTCTAGGAGGCAGAGTTGGATCAGAGCACCAGGTATGCTCTCCCTGAGGAGAGGACACAGGGGAGATTAGGGGCCAACCCAGAGAGTTCCCAGGGAAGGGTGTGGGGCAGATTGGACTCAAATTGGTCTCAGACTCACTTCGGCAGAGGCCCGGTTAAAGGTAGTCAAAAATCAGTCAGGTAGGACTCAAGGTGGTCCCACCGGGGATAGGCGGATCTCCAGCAAAGGCCGGGAGCCTTGTCAGAAGTCCGATGTTGGAGGTCAAAGTGGTAAATAAAATTTAAAAAGGAACATTAACAAAATTCTGAAGGTCATATAATTATAATTTGCATAAGGCAACTTAAAGATTGTATGTAGTAATCTTGGACCTTCAGAATATAAGAAGGAACTAATGTTAAAATGGCAAAATTGAAGAGATTATGTGATATAATATGTGAGAAGAAAAACTAAAGATAAAATAAAAGCAATAAAATGCCAATGGAGGATATCAAATAAATTTGGGGGGTATGTATTGTGTCGTGGGATTCTACTATGAAAAAAAAAAAAATGACCTTCACTATGAAGGAAAACAATAAGCAAAGTATTTTGTGACTGATTGCTTTTCAGCTTATTGAGGTATCTCTACACTGATTTCCAAGAGGCTGTACCAGTTTTCATTCACACCATCAAAGGATATTTCTCTTCCCTCATCTCCTTACCAGTATCTGCTATAATTCAATTGGTTAATCGTGGCTAAAATGATATGTCAAAATTTAAGTGTACATTTTCCTGATGACAAAAGTTGTTGAAGATGCATTAATGTTTCTCATTAATTTATGTTTCATTTTTAGAAGTATCTGTTTAGTTCTATATAGCATTTATAATTTTTTCTTGATAATCCAGTTTTTCCTAAGTTCTTTATTATAGATATTCTTCAAATAGGATAATAAACCTATGTGAATACTATAATTGCCAAAGATTTTCCTTATCATTCAATTAGCTCAAATTATGGTGTCTTTTGCTGTAAAGAAGCTTTTTAGCAGCCAGGTAGTGGTGGTACATGCCTTTAATCCTAGCACTCAGGAGGCAGAGTCAGCAGATCTCTATGAGATTGAGGCCAGCAATATCTAGAGAGATAGTTTCAGGACAAGATACAGAGACAGTCTGTCTCAAACAAACCATTAGAAAAGGAAACATTTTAGATTCCAGAGTTCTCAATTTATTAAGCATTTATACCATTACATAAAATGCACTGGTATATTATGCCATGTTGTGGGTAGTTCTTAAAAGCCATTCTAAAAAGTATGGTCCTTTATGTAATTAAGATAAGTTAATACGTGTAAATTAGAGAGGAGAAACTTCCTATTAAGATGGATTTTTTTTTAAAAAGTATTACTCTGTCTCAAAAAATTTCTCTTCAAAGTGAGGTTCTAGAACTAGTAAAAATATGAAAATATATTACTAAATACAGCTAGCCTATCTTCTGAAGAAATTGAAGTAATGCATTTTCTTCTGTTTTTTACTAACCAGATAAAAACAAAATATAAAACCAACTTTCATCAATTTAATCTGATAACTGAAGCAAAGAATTCTGTCTAAATGTTATAGTTGACTAAGTTCTAACAGAGTTTATGTATTAAAAAAGTTGACTTTATAAATTTCAAAACTTAACTCATGACTTGAGAGGTACTTGAGCTTTCCTCCCAACTAGGATTAATGTAGAAATATATCTTTTGATGTTTTGAAGAACCAATATGAGTGAGAAATCTTAGGATGGAATTTCACATAGGTTCATCTAAATAGGTATTTTTCTCAGATTATAATGTTGTTGGAGTCTTCACATTTTACCATAACAACTTAATATTTTACATAAAAATAAGACCTATTATGAAAAAATGTAATGTATAAATATGTAATGCAATTTTAAAAATGTTAAGTCAGTCCCTAAATGTCATTTTCAGAAAGATAGAAGTAATTATAGAACATTGTTTTGCAAAATAAGCAAAGAAGATCCTTTTTAAGCATAATATATGCCAAGGAAGATCAAATATTGAAATGACTAACAGGATAAATGAAATGAGGTCACTATATGGAAAATAGAACCAGATATAATTTAACAGTAATTTATAATAAATTATGCATCATTATATAAGGTTTAACTCTCATTAAAAATTGCTAATAGTGAAGTAAGTGAATAAATTAGTAACATTTCAAATTAACATAAATATATTTATTGTTCAAGAAAACTATGAAAATTTCTTGAAAAGTTTTCCTAAGCATATTTCAGTGACAGTGAAAACTGGTTCACAGGGTGAATAATCAACAGCTCTTTCAGAAAAGGATATTTTCATATAACACGCTGCTGGTACAGCAATTTTAAAATTTCTTTGGATAATCTCTCTAGATAATATATAACTATATGCACAAAATGAAATGTAATTAAATTTTTGTTTCTATTAGTCATAGACTTCTAGTGTCAACTCCCTTTATTTCAAATACAACATAGTTATAAAAAATTTTTCCTTATTTTTCTTTTTTATTTTATTCTTACCTCATATAGTATATCTTTACCACAGTCTCTCCTCTCTTTTCCTCTAAGTCCTCCTCACCATCTCCCCTCTCCCCAGATTCACTGATCCTACTTTCCCTTCAGAGATTGGCATGTCTTCCAGGGATATCAACAAATATGGCATACCAAATTACAATAAGACTAAGCACATCCCCTCTTAAAGATTACTATAAGTTGGGATTGTTTCCTTACTTGAGGTAGCGATTGGACAATGACAAAAGAATGAAACGAATAAAATAAAAAGTTGAAAAACCATACCACTTTCAATCATATTTCTTTATTTCTTTGTGTTGATCAATCGTCAAATAGTACAAGAACACAAGAAACACGGAATTGCTTGATATAAAGAATGAGAGGGCTGAAAGATGGCTCTGCAGTTAAGAGTGTATTACTCTTGCGTAATACGTGAGTTTGTTTCTTTCTACCTCTCTCAAATAGATCACAATCACATGTAGTTTCAGCTCAAAAGGGCAGACACCCTCTTCTGGTCTATGCATACAGGAACTCTGCAAATACCCGTACAAACACTCATACATTATAAACATATCTTTACAAACTGATTAAACACAGCATTATCCAGTATATTTTTGCACTTTTGAGTATTGCAGGACAGGTCCCCATGATGCATGCTTATTTTTAAAAATTCAAGATCATTTCAATCATGTATCATTATATATATATATATATATATATATATATATATATTTAAAAGAAAACCATTCCAGTTTTCTTAGATAACTTATATTTTCAATACTCTAAATAAAGGGAATGCAGCATTAAATCTCTACTCCTGTAGAGGGATATTCACTTTGTCTCCTTCTGTGGCACTGACCATGCCCATTGGGGGGGTGGAGCCAGGGGCAGAAGTGACCTGTGGAATGAGGTTTGAGGAGGAGCCGGGGAATGCTCTCTTTCTGTTGGGTCGCGGAGAACTTGCTGGTATTCATGTGTCTAGGTTGTAAGTTATTTCTCCCTGAATAAACATCTACTCGGCCTATTTGTTTACACTGATCCTTATTTAATGGCAATATACTCCCTTTTTTCTTTCTTTAATCTTAGTCTTGAGATTAGGATATAATTCATTTCTCCTTTCCCCTATTTCCCACCACCCCTCCTACACATGAAATTTTTAAGTCAATTATCTTAAGTAGGTGAGGAAAATGTTAATTGAATTCTACTTTTATTATTTAGTTGGTTCTCCAAGTGCAATTGTTTATTTTACACTAAAAGTCATCCGGTGTTATCCTAAATCATATGATATGTGATAGCTATTCCTTTGTCAATTTGACTACATTCAAAATTAACTAAAATTTAAGAAACTTACTCATTCTATCAGTTCTTTTTCTGAAGTGAACACTGACTAATATAAGCTATTAATGACCAAAACAGAATATTTACTGGTAATAGTGGTGATAGTGGTTTTGTGATTGAGAAGTAGAAAGGGTAGAAGGAGTGTGGATTAGTAGAAAAAACAAACTTGATAGCCTTGCATACAAGCTAAAAACTGTATCTTAAAGTAACTATTTTTCATATAACAAGTAAAAATAATTTAAATATATTTAATGAAGTAAAAATATAATTTTACAATCCCAATGAAAATCTCTAAAAGATAAGACAATGTGAGAGCATAGATGTATAGTCACTATGTCAAGGCCAAGCCACATTATACATTTTCAAGACTTTCTTGTGTGATATAAAAGAACAGGGAACTCTTGATTATGTGTCTCTGACAAAGCAATTTTCTTTTGATTTGGTTTTAACTAAATTCCAAAATTCAAAGATCTATAAAAAACAGAGTACTTCTTAATTCTAACCCATTCCTGTCATGATTCCTCTGTCCCATAAACAGGTTCTTTATTTTATATTTCTTATCTAGTATAAGTGCTCTAATTTCAAAACAGCATTGACATATCTTAATTTTCTTAGTTTTGAATATAATGTCTAATAATGTCTAATCTTGTATGCTAACACATATCCAAATATAATTTCCAATTTGTCGCATTTCTTTGTTTTAGCCTGGTGTTTTTTTTTCAATTTTTATAATATATTCTCCTTTGTATGTTCTTCTTAGGTCCTTCTACCTGACTATTCACAAATTATTATTACTTCTATGAATGTATAGTTATTAAATCATCGCAGTTTTATGATGAGATTTGCTCAATCATCCAGTGAGCTTGCATAATGAATAGTAAAAAATATAAAGACAAATTTTCAAAGTAATATGACTAGTATGAATATTTTGAGATGTTTTCATTTTAAAATGTAATACACTGCAAATTTTTATTTTCTATAAAATATCTGCTGTGTTAATAAGGAAGAAATATTTTGAGAGAAATGTAAAAATTTAAATATTCTCTGTTCCTTTAAAAATTCAGAAAATTAGTTTTAATCTGATTTTCTGAAATTATGGCCCAAAGATTGAAGACTTGTTTGTATCACATGGCTCTGTAGAATAGTACATTCATAATTACCTCCAGAAAATTTTAGTGATAATCTTAAAACAATGTAACATAAAGCATTTTTCTGTAGTTTTTACTACGGACCTTCAGAGATAGAATGTGTAGCATTCTATGAGATGAGCAGGATAAAAGCTCTAACTGAGGCCTGAAGTTCCTGGTTAGTTAGGGAGGCAATAAGTAATGTCAGGTGCAGCTGTGTCTTAAGCTACTTATGGTCAGGATGCCCTCTTTTTGGTAAACAACCTTGAAAATACTGTTAAGCTCTTCTCAACATATCAGAAAATAAGGGACCAGGGTTCTTTGCCCATTGTCTCACATGTACACTAATTAAGGATCTGCATGCTCCAAAACTATCTTCATTGTAATGTTATGTAAGCTTTGTACTTTTATCCTCTACTGCAACCACTGAGTCTTTAAGAGAATCATGGGAAGAAATATCCTGAAAACAAAACCTGAAATGCTCAATTGAGGAAAGAAAACTGATTCCCTCAATCTCCATGTATATTTCCATAGCATTATATCATTAATGTCAATTTTTTCTTTAAAAATATACAGTACAGAGCCAAATAAGCTGCTCCTTCTAATTTCCATGCATGAGCAGGCACATACATACATACACAGCAACATACACACACGCACACACACACACACAATCCATGAAATACCTGGCTTAATCTGTTTTAATCTCTCTGGCATACACTAAAATTCTAAAACCATGAGTACCTCTTAGCTGAACTATTTCCTTCAGGACAAAACTTACAAAAACTTGTAACATTGATGTGTTAACAGATAAATAATTCAATTTTCAGTTTTCTTTAATTCTAATAGACAGTAAATTATGTATTAAATTTTTTGAACAACTATCATAAGATAGATAATGAAATATTTTCTCTAAATTTGTTAAATAAAAATGAACTAAATATTGTACTGTAATTCTTGTTTTGTTGTATGTAGTTTTACTACGTAAAAATTGAAACCTTTCATTTTTACTTAGAAAACAAGGTGGAAACAATGCAGAATATTATTTTTAAATATATTATATTCATTTATGCTGGGGAACTTTAGTTTAATGATGCAAAGATTTGCTGCATTCTTTTATGTTGCATTTGTTTAACTCTGTGCAGCTGTGTTACTTTGCCTGCATAAACACTTGATTGGCATAATAAAGAGCTGAACAGTCAATAGCAAGGCAAGACAAAGAATAGGTGGCACTGTCGAGACAGAATAAAATGGAAAAAATCTGAGAAGAAAGATCAAGAAAGGAGAAAGTGGAAGAGAGGAAGACTCTAGGGGCCAGCCACATAGCTACACAGCAAGCCAAACAGAAATAAGTAAAGAAAGGTATAGAGAAATAGAGAAATATAAGAGTCCAGCAGCAAAAGATAAATGGAATAATTTAAGTTAGGAAAATCTGACTAGAAACAAGCCAAGCTAAGGCCAGTCATTTATAAGAAAGTTTAAGACTCTGGTTTATTTGGGAGCTTTGTGGCGGGTCCTCAAAAGAGTAAAGAGTAAAACAACCAACTACAGAAAAGTGTTTATATATAGGAACATCAGTCATATGTGGCCCCAAACAAAGTATTTCTTTGACCCTTTAAAGTAAGAGTGGTATTATATCATTATCTTCTTACTATTAAACCACTCCTCTGGAAGGAAGAGCATTGCACAGGACTTTTTTATCATAACAAATCAACTCTTCACATATGATTAAGCAAAGAGTTTGAGCTTCTTCTCTCTTTCTCTATTCAGTTTAGTAATTAGTAGGCAAGATTTCACTTCTTGCAATTTCTCATGTAAATTCCAGCTTGGAGCATTCTTTAATGTATTATTTGTAACTCATTCTCTCTAAGGTCAGTATTAAAATTAGTCCCTAGAAGTTATGCTACTGAACCTTGGAGGCTAAAAACAAAAATGAATCACTAGTGTCAAGCTCTTTCCATAGTTTCCTCTGTGTTCAACCTCTGAAGAAATTTTACCTTTATACTTTCTTTCCATACCATGAATTCTATTTCAGAAGGCATCCTAGTTTTTCGAGATGCAAGACTATCATTAGGCATTGTCCTTTTTTATAGTGTTTCATATATTTAATTTATATTAAATTTAAAATGCCATACCAAATCAAACTTCCTCTCTGGTAGGGAATGGTTCTTTTCTAAATCTCAAAGAAAGACAGCTCTGTGTGAATCTGATAACACTGGTTCACTGTTGTCTTTCCCTACTACACTCTGCTATCTGCACTCACACACTGCTCGGTGGGGCTTTCTGAGATCTGTTATCTATAGACTTAGCTTGTGAATGAAAAGCAGATGAGAAAGTCTGCAAAGTACCTTAAAAAATACTACTCTAAATGAATTTTTGGTTAAAAAATACTAAGCCACATACAAAAAAAAAAAAAAAAGGAGGGGGTATTAGAATTCAATATGTACTCAAAGACTGCAAACTCACACACACACACACACATATTTCTCAACACATAAATGCAACTTGTTCAGTTCATTTAATAAACTTGTAATAATGTGATCTGGGATCCTACTATTTGCTATTGACTAGCCAGTTGGGTAGTTCTTCCTGTGGACAAGTTCTCCTGCACTCTGTATTCTTTAGTTTCTTGTATTTGTTTCATTATTTAAGCAGTGTATTTTCTTCTATTATAATTTTAGGACACAAAATTTAGTACACAAAATAGATTCCAGAATTGGGATATGTAGTGAAGAGTCAGTAATATACTTAGTACCAAGTCAATAAGCAACTCATGTGGGAGATAGTAGTAACCTAAGTCATCTTCATTCGAAAGCAATTAGCCTCATAGGTTGGGATGTCCTGAAAATATTCTTAATTAAGTTTCACTCCAGGCAGGGCTTAAATATAGAATGAAAAATGATTCTGGCACATAGTTCACTAGAAGTTACCACCCTATTGTCTTCTAAGTTTTTCTTGCTGACTTGAATAATACTTGGTATATCATGATTAATTTTTTTTTCTCTACCTGTCAGCATATGCTCCCAGTTTAACACAAGGTGTCCAACCTCATAATTTACTGTATTGTTTGCTTTTCAAGCGAAGCAATTCAAGATAAAGGTTCATGTATTCATTTACTTCTTGAAAATTCTTAGTTGCTGCCTCTTAAGAATTTCTTTTGACCCTTTATTCTTTAAGGAATCTTGAAATGACCTCTTATTTTCTATTTTGCTATATCTATCCCTATGCTATATTATAGAATTATCTTGGTTTAAGATCCATGTCATTTACCCATTTCAACATGAATGCTATTTAAGGGCATTAATTGAAATTTTAATTTAACCGACTTTCCCCTAGAAACTCCATTACAGTGCTTTTGAATTACTAGTTGTTCTGTGTTCATTTTTTTATAATACTTCAGTTGAATTATGGTTAAATTTATTGACATTTACTTATCTGTGATTTTTCTTAAATGATGTAGGTAATATCAATATTTGTTGGTGAATTATAATAAAAATAAAATAATGTTTTTTTTTATTTAAATAGTAGTGTAGAGATTTGAGTAAGAATGGCCCCATGATCTCATATGTTTGAAAGTTTAATCACAAGGGAATAGGACTCCTTGGCAGGAGTAGAACGATTAGGAAATGTGAGCTTTTGGAGTAGGTGTGCTCTTGTTGGAGGAAGTGTGCCACTGGGAATAGGCTTTGAGTTCTCAAAAACCCATGGCAGATTCATTCTCTTTCTTTCTGCATACAGGATGTAGCTCCAGAGGGTGCCTGTATGCCTTCATGGTTCATGCCACGATGATAATGGAGTAATCTATGAAACCATAAATAATCCTCATAAAATGATGTAGTTCAAAATAATTGGCTTGCTCATTGTCTTTTCACAACAGCAGAATGGTGTCTAAGACATATATAATCTTTTATATTGCTTTTGTTTAAAATCTCAGGATTTGGGGCTTGGGAAATGGCTTACTTGGTAAACCAATTGCCACAAAAACATGAGAATATGTGTTTAAATATAAAAACACCCACAGCTGAATAATGTGCAGGATTGACTCCATCAAAACCCTCCAATAAAAATGCAGGGAACCCAGTAGAAGAGGTATTAGGAAGATTGTAAGAGCTAGAGTATATAAAGAAGATCAAGAAACCACTGTCCTCTAATAAACAGCCCGACCAATTCACATATAAACTTAGAGATTTTGGCAGTGTGCATAGGGTCTGAACAGATCTATTCCAGTAGAGGTCTCAGCACTGACTACAAAAGTTAACCCAAGCTCCCATCTCTAACCCAGAATATCTACGCAATATTTAACTGTTCAAAAAGGAAAAATTAATTTTTATCCAATAGTCTCACTAGATATATAACACTCTTAAGGCCAGGCCACATGCCTAACATTAGATGGCCAACAGAAGAAAATTCAAGTGCAATTTTGGAGTCTCTTTGTCTCATAATGCTTTGTCTGGGTTTTTTGTTTGTTTGTTTGTTTGTCTGTTTGTTTTTTCTAGCAGGTTCTTTGCATGTATGCTATAGTTTCTGATTTTGTATTTTTATAGTTTCTGTGTGTGCAACTGTGTGTCTCTCTGTTTCTATATTTTTGAGTCTTTTCTTTGACTCTCTTCTGTTTGTTTTGTACTATTTTGTTTTGTTGTTATTTTTATCAGATTATTCATCATTATTATTTTCTAGTGCTTTTCTAATTCTAGATGAGTTTACTCATTAATAAAAGATTCAGCAGCATATAACAGAAGATTCAAATAATTTCCTCAAACAAGAGGGACAATTCTTCTTTTAACAGAACTGTCCAGAAGTTCAGCAGAATCTTACTTTTAAGGCACTTCCGAAGCCATTAAGATTAGACTATGCTTAGCTCCCTGATGCATTATTTGGGGCATATCCCCTTTCTTTCACCTGGATGATGGATGCTAAGCCAACAATGATCTAATTTAAACTTAGGGAACTTATATTCTCCTTTTACATACACTTTTCAGTATTGTTACACTGTCTATCCAGCTATATGTGCTGCTATCTTGATTTTTTGTAGATGACAGAAAATGGCAAAGGTCATTGAAAAGGGGTGCAGATATAGTAAAACTACATTTTACTTGAATGGCAGTCTTCTAAACCATTGATTACTTAACTATCAAAAGTAAAAACTGCTTTCAGTTGAAGAATGTCCTGACATGGATAGATTTTTTTTTTCAGTTAAATTAGATTTTTAAAACTGAATTTTGGTACTCATAACACCTTTTTTTTTCTTTTTCAGATAACTTAGCTAAGGATTCCAGAACAAAATTGTTGTGTTTCATTCCATTGTTATTGCTTTTGTGTGTGTATCTTGGTGGAACTTAAGGGGGTATTGGGATATTGAAGGGTGATGGGAGGTGAGAGGGAAATTAGAGGTAGCAAGGTGAGATAGGAGTATGGAGATTCATAGCAGCTAGGTAGCGTGGGGTATGATAATGACAGGGAAGAATAGGGTAAAGTAGGAGTGTGGTTGAGTATGGAGGATAAAGGGAGGTGAGATCAGAGTAAGAGGGTGGTAGGAGGTAGAACGAGATGGGAAGAATGCTGGTGCTCCATTTGGAACCTTGGAATGTGCTATTCCAGCAAGTTTATTTTTTTGCATACTCACCGTCCTCAATGCCTATCATCTCCCTAAAACTATCATGTGAGTTTAATTAGGATTTCTTTAACCTAAGAGCTTAGTCCTTTCTGTATCATGAAAACTGAAGTCCTACCTCAGTGCTAATGAAAAGAGAAGTCTACCCTGAATTCACTGAACAGGAAAACTGTGCAATGGTGAACATCTATCCTGTGAGAAGTGGGAAAAAGGAAGGGGTATTTTTGCTTTCTGTAGGAATTATTTGTGTAATGAGAGCAAATTGCAGGCACAAATGTATTAGGTTTTCTACAAACAGATAACCTGATGTCACCACAGAGGTAGGCATACATGTTTTTCCTTTTTCAAGTTCTTTGACCAAACTCCAGAATATATAGTGCAGTTTTCCTGTGGTTATGGGTGTTTTACATCCTGCTGGTCTCAAAGTAAGAACAGGCATATTTCTTGAACTGTGGAGAAAGACTTCCCAGGGAGGAAAGCAACACTTTTTCTACTGTGACTCAAAGAAAAAAGAAATTGCATGATGTCTTTGTTCTCCAAATTAACTCTTATACACTCTTTGGAAATGAGATATATTCTGAAAAATTAACTGGAAGTTTGGAAATATATGTCAATATCGTTCCACACAGTGCTGGGTACTCAGTACCAAAGGGTGAATAAGATACTTTTTTTTTTTAATGATATACTACCAAAATTGAGAAAAGCTACAGAAATTCTTAAAGTAGATGTTGACCGTGGAAACCATGATTAGCATTTCGGTGCTCAGTAACTTTCCTTATTCCAGATTTGAAAGGAGTTCTACAGAAATCTAAATTTTAAAATTATTTGTGAAATTAAAAAAAAAAAAAAACTCTGCTCCTGAAACAAAATGACTTTCATAATGTATTAGCTTATTTCTTTACCTACATTTGTAGTCTTTTTGGAAAATTAAATTTTGAAAAGTGTTTGCTCAAAACAATTTAATGCACAAAATAAGAAAAAAGAGAAAATCTTTTCTGAAGGGATTTATGGAAATTAGAAATACAAAGCCTTAGTGAGCCCTTTAACATAGTTTTAAGAAAGAGTAAAGTTCCTAGTCTCTTAGTTTTTCAAAAGTATGTGGGCACATAAAAAGTTGTTACAAGCATTTTAATTAAGTTGTAATTACATTTTACTGGCAAATGTTAAACTCCAAATTTTATTCTGTTTTGTTCATTTTTCCTTAAAAGGATTGTTAGTTTGTATTTTTAGGTTGAATTTGTGATATAATGTATAATTTATTTTCTGCAAAAATGTAAATTAACAAGAAAGAAATTATACATTCATTTTTATTTGTATATGTTTTAAAGTTCATATTTGATATAGTTGATTTGTTCTACATTCATTTAAATATACTACATATAGTGCAATTTTCCAAAAATGGATGAGTCTTGAAATAAAATATTACAGATTCTTTTAAGGTATGAGCTAGGCATTTCTTCTTTGACATAGTATCCATTTCTCTATCCTCAGCACCATCACTTGACTATTTCTCTGCAGCGCAAGCTTTTACTTTGCAGAGTTTTGCTGACCCAACTCAAATGGTGAGCTTGAAACTCAAATCTAGCTTATTACAGCACAGCTGCAATGAATGGTATAAACATGAACATATGACATTGTCCAGTATCGACTGTTAATTTTTTACTCACTAAGTAAAATAAAATAATAATAATATGAGTGTCTGGAAATCTGGATAACACACTTCTACAGTACTGTTTGAAGGCCTGGAGAGGAGAAAGAGTTGTTGTATATCAATTAGGAAAAAAGAGATCTGCTCAAAGAGCTTTACAGTTTGAACAGAAATTTCAAGATGTATCTAAGTGAATCTTATAACAACAGAGCACAGCCCCCTTGCTTTTCATTTCTACTTGTTATTTGAATGACAAGAAATACACAAACATATATAAAATAGAAGATATACTTTCAAACTACCTAGCACCTGCATTGTAAATTATTTCCTTTAAATGAGTTCCAATGTTGTAATTGAACCATGTGGCAACAGCAATTTAGTGTCTCCTCTGAGTCTCATGCAGTGATTCAACATTTATTTTAGGGTACTGAACAAAGCTGACTGTGACTTTACTGTGACAATTAAATATTTGTGGAATGATAGAAGTTCCCCCATTTACTTATGAAATGTACGCTTATTAGCATAAAGCAGAAGTCTTCACTGTGAAGCCTTTTTAGACAGTCTCTGCTGACCTCATCTAAGTCTAAAAGGCAGAGACATGTGTCAACCTACTCTAAGAATAGAAAACAACCATCATGTCTGTGAGATATGCTTTTCAACTGCATAGTCTTTATTAAATATTTCATTAGCTTCATTGGAATGTTACAGTCAAACCCAAAGTCATACAGATGAATCAGAATGCTGGCTTTAAATGGAACACGTTTACCACAAACATCTTTTAATAAATACCTCATAGTGCAAATGCTGAATGTCTTCATACATGTTTAGTAAAAGGGAATCTTTGTGTCTAATTTTGACTTCAATTTGTATCTCTTTTTAACATGTTATTCCCAAAAGATCAGTGTGATACTTGCATGAATCCTGATACTTTGTCAAATTTTCCATTGCAAATTTTTATGGGGAATCCTGACAATTCGAGGATGTAGAAAACATATGTGACTCATCTGGAACTGTAAATCTAAGTGTAGTTTAAATACTTTTATTTAGAGAGAACTACTGTGATATTGATTTCCTTATCAAAATATGTCTTGTTATTATGCCATTGTTATATTTTGTTAACTTTTATTTATCCACTTATTGACATAAATTAAACAGATGATTATACTCCTTACAAGTTTGAGCTATACCCAGCAATACAAGCTGGAGCTGTTGAGAGACAAACATGATGAATCAGAAATGAAGTCTCATGGAATTTGAAGTACCCTGTGTGTACAATACAGTTCATTGTTCAACCTGCTATACAAACACTTGAAATTTCTGTTGTAAACAGTAAGGAAAAAAATGATAACAGACATATACCATTTCATACTTTTATTCCTTTTTTCCTAATAATGTGCTGCTTCATCAAGAATGTGAGCTTGTCTGTTCCCAGCTGAATCCGGTGCTGATGACTGAGCATCATGGATGTTACTGAGGTCAACTTGAACACAGAATACACAATACAGAGGATAAGAGAGGGCAGATAATAGCATGATAATAAGGAAAGAGTGATAATTCCTACCAAAATACAAAATAATTCGGCTATTTTATAACAGTTGAATAACTAAATAACATATATATGCATAAAAAACAAGAAAGGAGATCAAAGACCTGAATTATAAAGTAACTAAGAAGATATAAACATTAATTACAATGATTTCAGTAGCACAAAAATACTCGTTGACATAGCATAATGAAAAATCATAAATATGAATAGCTATTATGCTAATGAAAATTTTAAAAACATTTAAGTAGATGGAAATGCTAACCCCCTTGATTTTGACAATTACTTACTGTATGTGTCTGTGTGCATATGTGTGTACTTGTGTCTGATTATAGCAATATACAATTAAATTATGAGCAATTAAAACAATAGTATTTAGAAAATATAACATTTAAGGTAAAATATATTACCCCATATGATGGAATACTCTCTCAGCCTAGATACACTGGGAAGAGCCTTGGTCCTATCCCAAATGATATCTCAGACTTTGATGATTCCTCATGGGAGGCCTCACCCTTTCTGGGGAGTGGAAGGAGTGAGGAATGGGGTTTTGGTGGGGGCATGGGAAGACTGGAGGAAGAAGGAACTGGAATTTGTATGGAAAATAAGATTGTTTTTAATTTAAATCAAATTTATTTTAAAAAGGAGCAAAATTAATTTAAAATTTATTTAAAATGGTAGAAATAAGTAAGTAGAATGGATTTTTCTACAGGATAAATAGAGGTTTGTTGTGATGAAATGGTTTTAAATACTTTCATGAAGTTGAATTGGAAGTGTGAGCCTATTCTATAGAGGTGTCTTGAGCACATGAAACATCAATACAGAGCATAGCTAATATCTTACACACACACACACACACACACACACACACACACACACACACACAAAGCAAGCAAACAAACAAACAAACAAAAACACCCACAAACCCAACAACAACAGCAATACTCTGGAGCAGATACTGCTGGACCATGAAGACTAGATGCTCACTCTCACCAGGTTATATCATAATAAGTAAACACTTACTCAGCATTTGTAATGAAGGAGTTTGCATGCAAAACATCCTGCTCAAGATTTAGAAAGTTTTAATAAATTGTGTATGACTTTACTCTGTCATGTTAGATCCACACAAAATCTACTGGAATCAGGTTATAGCCAAATAAGTTGTTGGTCTAATGGGTCCATTGTAAATCCACAAATAACCAAGGTGGTTGCCAAAACAATAGGTTGATCTCCACAAACTAAAAAAGCCCCACTGAAAATGCCAACACAAGTCACTGAATACAGAAAGGCAAATTTGGTGCCTACAAAGAACCTCCACACCTATGTTCCAGTATCTTTGCAAGCTACCAAAAGAGAAATGTAAACACCAACCTAGCCACAAAACCTTTTTATCTACTATCTGCCTACCTAAAATATAAGCTAGGACAGTGGTTGCACAAGGTTTGTGGAAGTAGCTAATTTGGCAAAAGCCATGATAAAGAGATGAAACACATACCCAACACTGCTTGGGTGACAAAGAACCAAAGACAAGATTGCCTAAAGGCCTATCGTAAACCCAAATACTACTGGCCTTAACAATACCTGCACACACACACACACACACACACACCATAAAATGACCCATATTTTTCCTCCTACTTTTCTGTGTCACTATGTATTTGTAATATTCAACTTATGAAAGACTAAAAGCTATATGTTGTGTTCTTACATTTTACCTCCTCTTCTTTTGACTGCCTGGTGTATTACCTTATTCCAAATCTCTCACCTCTGACACTTTTTTCAATGCACACATACAATGCTATATCATACTAGACATCTCATCCATTAAGACTAAAGGACTAGAGTGCAATTATGAAAGAGATAGTCTGTCATCCCTGGTCACTTCTGTTCTACTTTGGGTCCAAGAGAATGCCATCATTTTCCTTTTCCTTTTTCTTTTCTTTTCATTTTGTTTTTGTTTTTGAACTTTTCGCACACTTGGATATACAATCTGATTCCACAGTGTGCAAATAGTTGTACACAACATTGGTTGTTACCTTCAAGCATCAAGGATATTCTGCTTTGTAAACTCTAGCTTTATGCTGTTTATTGGCTACACAGTAATAAAATAGTTCAGCTACTTTTTAGAGAGTTTGCCATGTGTGTAAGTTTTTAAGAGATTAAAATCACAATTTGGCTAAACTTTCATCATTTTTATAATACCATTACTCTCCATATAACTTGTTTATGGTTTAGTTTTCTTTTAGCCTCTTTGCCATATGGACTCAATTTCATGGTTTTTTTTTCAAATATACAATTTTTGGGTTTTACTATAATTACATATTTTGCTTAATTAATTTCCACAGTAACTTACTCCTCTAGGCTTAATTTTATCTTCCATTTCTCCTGAGTTTTTATTAGATACAAGATATCACTTTATTTTCCTTTTATGCAGAAATGTCTATTCATCCACTATGGGAAAAATTTCAATAGTCTGATACAACACCCGAATGAGGCTCAAGATTTATATTGTTAGGAGAGGTATTCTTCTCTGTGACATAGCTATTATTCTAGATAGCTTTGATAGAAATTGCATATAGTATTAATTCCTTCATTGAATGAATATTCATCTTCCTTTTGTCTACTTTTAAACTTTATGTTAACAGTAGGCATTGGTACTTTATATTGGATAAAAGTGTTGCTCAAGAAGAATGAGAATCATGGGAACTGTCAAAAATACAAGAGAACAGAAGATAACACAAATGTTATCGATATGCTATGATTCATCACTAGATATATAAATCATGTTCAATAAACACTTAAATTAGTCTTAGTATTTCTGTTTCCTTAATTCTCTCATGATATAGTTTAGAAAGAATTCTGAAAGACAATCTATGTTATAAAAAGCATTTGTAATTACACTTTTGTATCCATAATGCAATTCTTTCTTCTTTCTCCATTTCAAAGTGATATTATTTTTAGGGCATTGATAAAGGAATGGCATAGCATGTTTTCATAAGATTTACATATGTATTTTAAGTATTCTGAGAGTCCCAAAATTAGAACTTCAATGGCTATTATATACTTATCATAATATAAATTATGTCAATACAATTTGGTAATAAATTTTTCAAAGAAGCAGTTTATCACAAAACTCTTTTGTCAATACAAAGGCATAAAAAGGATGGAAATATTTGAAGATGTTTTAAAATATATCAAGGCAACAAAATTATTGATGTGATTATCATGGTTTCATGTCTTTTTCGAAAGAAAAATCCTGAACTCTTTTATTTAAACTGAAGCAAAATTATAATATTCAGATTGCTTAAATCAAGAATAAATTGGAAGTGATTGTGTGCAAGGTTGCTTTTTAGTTTGTGAGCAACAGAAAGTTTCAGGTTAAAGAACATGAAGGCTCATAGAAAATAAAATTAATATCAGTAAGAGTCAAACTCCTATTATAAAAGGAAATTTTACAAATCTATACTACAAGATATACTGGTAATAAAGGACTTCTCATCTCAAAAGCCCAAATACCAAGGGAAATTCTAATTTTGTCTCTGTTATGAGTAATGAAAGATAATGTCAAAGAACTAAAAGCTGTAAGAGGGTATTCAGAGTTCGGCTAACATTGGGACTACAACTAGCTGCTTTTATTTCACAATGAAAGAGAAAAAGTACTTCAAACCTAAACTATAAGCACTATAATTTCACTCTAATTTTACATGTAAAAAATACAAAGAAATCATTTAATGAGTTTGCCCTTTTTCAAAGTACACTCTTGCATGACTAACACTTGACAAATCTCTGAGATTTTGAATACTATTGTTTCACCATTAAAATGTTAACAGAAAGATGATATACTCCATTTAAAGTAGTTATATTCCCTGTTTTCATTAGAAAACAGAAAAACATTAAGATAAACAGGAAGGATTTTATTTTCATGTAATTTTTAAATTGGTCTTGTAACATCATATTTTATTGTGAATAGCTACAAATGATCTCGAACACACTACTCCATGTTTAGTATACAGTACACTCTTATAAATGATTCATACATACCATGTAGAGAAGGATTCAGAAAAAGAGAGCGAATGAGAGAGAGACAAAACTCTCAAGGTGACACATGAGAAAAATGAAATTATTTTAATTCCATAGGCAAATTAATCCAGGTTAAAACGCAAATCATGGCATCTAGCTAATACTAAGATTCACTAGTATACCAATATTCTCACTATTTTATACCTTCACAGTACAGTATCTTACAAATATTTGAATCATTTACAGATGTTTAATGAACTATGCAAATTACATTCTAGTTCTTCTTTTATGGAGGGAAATGATTAGCAATATTATCCCATGAGGATTATAAACATTTCCTCTGAATTTACAAATCCATATGAGTATATGAGCTATCATCATGACACTGCAGATAGCTCATTGTGCATAAATGAAAAAGCAATTAAAAGGAAACCATGAAAGTAATGGCAAGGTTTATTCAGTATGAATTCCACTTTGCTATTGGTTTTCAAAAGCAATCTAAATGTCAAATTTCTGACGCCAAAATTGGTACCAAGAAAAGTGCACAGCACTAAACTGCTAAGTGGAATGCAGAATTTAGAACAGTAGGTTGTATATAATTAGGAAAGAGTTTGTGCTTCTAAATATAAAAGCCCTACATTCAGCACGAGAAAAGAAAACCTTCTGGAAGGTGGCAGTTTGGTTGTATTTTACAAAGATTCTTAAGACAAGCATAATGTTAAGAGCTGAAACATAACTGCTCAGTTAGGAGACATGGGCTTTTCACAGACAAATGTGTAAGAACCTTAATGGAAGTAAATAGAGGATGCTTTAGGTTTTACTTTTCTCTGTATTTAAATATTTTCTCGCCTTTCATTCCAATAGTGTTATTCAAGGCAGAGTTTAGTCAAATATGAAATTACTAAATCTGTTATATACCCCAGCCATTTATTCATTCACTCATCATAGTGTTTTAAATGCTTCAAATAAATAGATAAATAAGAAAAATTCATAGCATATAGGAAATGGCCAGTTCAAGCTACCTACTGACGATTGCTAGGAGTTTTAGCTGGGGTCATCCTTGTAGACTCATAGGAGTTTCTGTTGCACCAAGTTTCTACCTGATCCCAAAACACGCCTGCCATCAAGAGGCTCTTTCATTACTCTCCCCCTCCACCCATCCCCCCAACTCAATACCTTATGTTCCCATCCCTGCTGATCCCCAGTCTACCAAAGAGATCTTTTTCATTTCTCTTTTCCAGGGAAATCCGTGGGTCCCATCCCCCTTTGGGGCTTCAATGTTACCTAGCCTATCTGGGGCTATGGAATATACTATTATCATCCTTTTCACCTAATATCCATTTATGAATAAGTACATACAATGTTTGTCTTTCTGGACTTAAGTTATTTTATTCATTTTTTCTAGTTCCATCCATTTCCTTTAAAATTCCCTGATGTCATTGTTTTTAACAACTAAGTAATACTCCAGTGTATTAATGTACCATATTTTCCTTATCCATGCATTTGTTGAGGTGATATTTCTGTGAATATAGTTTAGCAAGTGTCGTTATAGAATGATTGAGCTACATATATATATATATATATATATATATATATATATATGCCTGACAGTGATAATCTGGCTCCTATAATTAGATTGATAACTACCCCAATTGACATCAGAGTGCCTTCATCCAGTGACTTATAGAAACAGATGCAGAGATCTACAAACAAACACTATACCAAGTTCTGGGAATAAAGAGAGGGAAGGAGAATCGTATGGGTTTGGACACAGGAATCAGGGGGGAGGGTCAAGGTCATCACAAGAGAACCCATATGAACAACTAACCTGGGCTCATAGGAGCTGACATATACTGAACCAAAAACAAGGAAGGCAGCACAGGACTGACCTATCTCCTAACCTATGTGTGACAGTTTGATCTATATGCCGAACTCTTAGTGATGGTAGCAGAGCCTGTCCCTGATGCTTTGACTGGCTTCCAAGAATCTATTCCCCACACTGGGTTGCCTTGCTCAGTCTTTGTCCAAGGGAGGAGCTTAGTCCTACCTCACCTTGATGTGCCATGCTTTTTTTGCCACCATGGGAGGCCTGCCACTTTTTGAACAGAAACAGAGGTTGAGTGGATTTGGGAGGTCATGGGAAGAGAGGTAGGGAAAGGGAATGTGAGTAAAGGAGGAAGGGGAAACTGCAGTTGGTAGGTAAAATAATTTTAATTCATAAAAGAGAAATTTTATTATAGGTAAATTCCAATGGCAGAGGAGAATGGTAAGCAGATTAAAATATACAAATATGAAAAATATTAGCACTTAGACATAAAGACAATCAGATAGTGTGAAAAATCAAGTATGGTAATAACTATAATAAAACAAAAATGTGGGAGAAATTGCTTCCCTGAAAATATATCAGAAAAGCCAAAGACTGAGGAATAAATTTACTGAACCGAGTCAATTAGAGTAAGGTAACATTGACATACAGTGATACATGTTAAAAGACTTGCAAGAGATGAATGAGAAGCAGATGCAACTACAGCTTTTGAAATGATAATCATTAGTATGTTTAAGTTTGCAACTTGGAAGTAATGACAATAATAAAGGTATCCCAGTACAAGTGGTTGAGAAAAGCCATGGATACTGTAAATATGTTAGCTTTAGTCACATATGAAAGATTGTTGCTATTATTAATAATGAGGAAAATTATGTTGAGGATATATCAAATAGTTAGGTACTAGATAGATTCAATTTGAGATATCATCCACATACTATAGAAGTGCTATTAAGAAAATAATTATCGTTCCCATCATCACCCTCCCACAGTCAACCCAGAATAACTCTTCTATTTCCCATTTCCAGGGAGATCCTTGAAACTGCCTTTCAGTTCTCCTTGTTACCTAGCCTCTCTGAGTCTCTGGATTGTAACATCCTTTTTCCCAGTAACTTGTCCTTGAAATTAAATTTTGGAGTCAAAGCATTTTTTTATTTAATTTATTATTTTACATCTCGATCCCAATTCCCTCTCCCTCCCTCCATCCCTCCTTCCCTCCTTCCCTCCCTTTTACCCTCTCTGCCCTCTCACATGCACTCTAAACACCCTCCCCTCCCATCCCACCACCCCAATTACATATGTAGGGGAATGCCATCCAGGTGGGGTCATGTAGATTTGACAGGTCATGTGAAGAAGGGACTAGGGCTTCTATCCTGTCTCTAGATTAAGGCAGTTATCCCTCCTTGGGGGATGTGTTCCCAAGGTCCTTTTGTGCACCAGGGATACATCTTGGCTCCATTGTCTGAGGTCCCTTAGACTGCTCAGTCCTTCTGGCTGAGACCCATATTCAGGGGGGCCTGAGTCAGTCCCATGCTGTGTTCCCAGCTATCAGTCTGGTGACCCGTTAGCTCCTCCTTGTTCAGGTAAGCTGTCTGTATGTGTTTCTGCTGCCTGGTCTTGTCCTCTCCATCTGCATCTGAATTCTACATCCACTCAGTGTTTATGTATGAGTGTTTGCTCCTGTTTCCAACAGACTTTAGTTGAGGGCTCCATGGATAAGTTAGTTGTTGATCTCACTCTCTGAGAAGGGCATTTATGGTAGCCTTTCCACGGTTGCTCAAATTGTTAGTTGGCAGCAGTCTTGTATTTCTCTAGACCTTTCTTTGTGTTCAATTTTATCTTCAAACCAATATTAGCTCCCTCTTTTACGTTCTCTCTCTCTCTCTCTCTCTCTCTCTCTCTCTCTCTCTCTCTCTCTCTACTGTCTTCTATTCCTAACCAGGCTCAATCTTCCTGGTCGCACATGTTTTCCTTTCCTCCCCCTCATTTTCTCCTACTTCTCTCTCCATTCGCTGCCCCCCCCACTTCCTCTGTGTTCTGGGGGACTTGTCCCTTCTAGGTTCTGTGAGGGACTTTATATGAATCTCTTAGAATACACCTTATGTCCTAGTTCCTCTGGTGGTGTGAATTATAGGCTGGTGATCCTTTGCTCTTTGTCTAAAATCCATATATGAGTGAGTACATACTGTGTTCCTCTTTTTGTGACTGGGTTACCTCATTCAGGATGGTTTCTTCAAGTGCCATCCACTTGCCCGCGAATGTCAAGATACCATTATTTTTTTCTGCAGAGTAGTATTCCATTGTGTAGATGTGCCACATCTTCATTAACCATTCTTCAATTAAGGGGCATCTAGGTTGCTTCCAGGTTCTTTCTATTACAAATAGTGCTGGAGAGATGGCTCAGCCGTTAAAGGCTAGGCTCACAACCAAAAACATAAGGGTCCCAGCAATTTGTACAAGGCTCATTTCAATCCTTCATTTAACAAAATTTTGCTTGCCTTAGTTTGTTAAGAGCTATTCTATAGGGACCAGGATCAGAAGGATCGTCTGTTACTGGACACTATTTAGTGTTACACCACCAGGCTTAACTACCACAAGTTGAGATCTACAACTAAAACCATCAAAGTTCCAGGATAGCAGAATTACATCTCAGGTAATTGCAACATCCTTCACAATTTAAACTGATATAATATCTGAGATCAATTGTTCCATACCTGTGGTGGATAATCTTATAATGCAGGACTTTATGTTTTCTGTTCATATATATATATATATATATATATATATATATATATATATATATATAATTTTAGCAGAAGAAAATCATGACTTAACCAATATATTTATTTTTTTGTAATAGTAATGGGTTTCATCATTAATATATTTTTAAATAAATGGTTCGAGATTAAAGCAAGCAATAAGGACAGGTAGAATACAAAACATGGAACATAAAAATGACCAGGTAGAAATCAGAATTTGTTCCATGTCCAATGCCTCAATAACCAAAACAGAAACAATGCAATGCATTAACATGCTAGAAGAAACAGCTCATTCCTGGTCGGACAAAGCTACTAATAATGTTAAAAAACTGGAACATCAGATGGAAATCCTAGCAGACAGAATCTATTCCATGTCTGAGTATAATGGCAAGCTAGCAGATAGAACTTTGTTTCTGGAAGGCAGTTTACATGCCTTTCAGATAATATCTAAGGATGAGATTATTAAAACATGGAATCATTCATAGTTGGAGAAAGCAAGAAACTGACTGATGCAATGAAATCCATAGTAAGTTATATGATTCAAGAAATCCAGACACTCAAAGAAACAATGGTGTATAGATTTCAGCCCTTAGAAGATCTTCAATCTGACACATCGAAAGAACTACAGGTAATGGGGCATGAAAGAGATTTAAAATTTTGTACACTGTTTAGGGTCAGGGGAGCTTTCTCTATTAATGAAAAACCAACAATGAAAAGAAACCCAAAAGGTGTTGTTGCATATCAGTGGGAACCAATACGTATGAAAAATTTAAAAGGTATAAAGGAAGCAGTAGTCTCTTATAGCATGCACTCACCAAATGTGAAGCAATTAATAGAATCATCCGCAAGGAATAACAAGGTAAACCCTAAGTATTGGGATTAATTAATATCAGCTGTCCTTAAAAACTCCTCTCAATTAGAATGGAGGGCTTTATGGAGAGAAGAAGCAAAAGCTCTTGAAATACAGGGCATAAAGAAAGATTATAAAGCCCCCCCCAAGATAAATTTCTTGGTGAGGGTCTTTATACTGACTCAGAAATTCAAGCTGCCTATGATGAACATATATTGTCTCTGTGCAATACAGAAGCTTTGAATGCTTAGGATAAGGTACATGAACTAGGGAAGAGGATAGAATCCCATACCAAGATAAAGCAAGGACTGAGAGAATACTTTAGTGTATTCATAGAAAGGTTGTCTAGGGCAGTACAATTAGAGGTAGCCGACACAGATTGTAGGCGAATGCTCATAGAATCATTAGGTTATGAGAATGCAAATCCACAATGCAAACAAGTGTTTTGGCCCTTAAAAATCAGATCATCACCCTTGGCTGAATGGGTCCTATATACAGCCAACACTGAGTATAATGACAATAACACTGAAGCTTGTGTAGGAGAAGCTATTTCTAAAGGTCTGAGAGGACATCAAGATAACAGAGAGCTTAACTATGGTGACATAGAAGTTTGGGTAGGAGAAGCCTTCTCCAAAGGTTTGAAAAGATATCAAAATGTCAGATGTTTTAACTGTGGTAAGATAGGACATCTAAAAAGAAATTATAGGCAAATCATTTCTAGAAATAACACTCCAAGGAATGAATCAAACAGAAGGCCTCAGCCTTCTGGGTTATGTAGAATGTATGGCAAAGGGCAACACTGAACAAATGAATGTACCAGAGATAAACAAGGAAACCATTTACAATTGTGAAACTCCTTGGGTGGGTGCTCTCAGAGGCCCCCACCCATGTCAAAGATGGTCCAAACTGTGGAGGACAATCTCCCACAGGACAATTAGAAAATACAATGCCTATTGTAAACACTCATACCGCTCTGGATGACAAACTAGTGATGGAAGTTGAATCAAACATGAAAGCAGGAAACAAAAAACATATATTTTGGCAAACCTCTATAAACAGTCAAAGGCCTAGACTGATAGTTAAGATGAATAACAGACTGTTTGGAGGCATTGTTGCCATGGGTGCAGTTGTAACTATCATAATTAATAAATCTTCACCTCAAAAATGGCCCCTGCAAGAGGTAAATGTTCAATTCATAGGGATTGGAACCCTGTCTCAGGTAAAACAGAACATGAGATGGATTGAATGTGTAGGACCGGAAGGACAGAGAGGAAGGTTGAGACCATATGTGGCTGATATAGCAATAAATTTATGGGGTCGTGATCTATTACAGCAATGGAATACACAAGTTAACATTCCTTCAGTATTAGATTGGAACAATAAACGATCTTGTGGTTGTGGAAAAAATATTATAAAGTATTATACAAGACAGACACCAAAAGTCCAGGCTGTACAAAAACAGAATACAAATGCCAAACAAACAGAGGAACCAAAAGCCCTACCCTTAAAATGGCTAACAGATGAACCTGTCTGGGTAGGACAATGACCTATGACCTCTGAGTAGTTAGATGCTTTAGAAAACCTGGTTCATGAACAGCTAAATGCTGGACATATTGAGGAATATACCACACCCACTGGGGATGGAGGCAGGGCCGGACGTGACCTGGGAGAACTATGGCTGGGGAAGGGGCTCAGAGAGCTCTCTTGTTGGCATCACGGGGACAGGGGTACATCCAGAGGCATCCTTGGAACCAGGAAACTGCTGGTGTTCATCTATGTTGTAAGTTATTTCTCCCTGAATAAACATCTGTTTGGCCTATTTGTTTCTCCTGATCCTTATTAAACATCAATACACCATTCTCATGGTACTCATGAATTTTACAGAACCCCTCAACATAGTTATTGACTATCAATACTCAGAGAGAGTCGTCTTACACATTGAGACTGTAGAATTTATTCCCAACGATACAGAATTAACTTCATCGTTTATACAGTTACAAGATACTATCAGAAATAGTACTCATCATATCACACATCATATCGCATACAGGTCTGTCATGTCCTCTAGCACAAGGTAATGATGAAAATTGATCGGTTATTAATAGGAAATTTGCTAGAAGACTCAGAGTCTCACGAGAATCACCACGTGAACAGCAAAGGTTTAAAAATTTTTTTTCTATCACTTGGCAACAAGCTAAGAAAATAGTAAGGAAATGTTCCACTTGTTCATTCTATAACCAAACTAGTTTACCACCAGGCAGTAACACTAAAGGTATAAATAGGAATGAAATATGACAAATGGATGTGTTTCACTTTGCAGAATTATGAAAATTAAAATATGTGCAGTTTACACTATGGAAACATTTTCATAGTATCAATGGGCCACTGCTCTGAGCTCTGAAAAGGCTGATTCTGTTATCATACACATATTAGATGTAATGGCCATTATGGGCATACATGCACAAATAAAAACTGAATGCTCTAGCATATGTCTCCAGCAAATTGAAACAGTTTTTTGAATATTATAACATAAAGAACATAACTGGTATACCACACAATCCTACAGGAAAAGCAGTAGTTGATAGATCTAATCGTATTTTAAAAGGAATGTTCCATTAACAAGCAAGAGGAACCAAGACACCCAAACACAGATTACATAATGCTTTATTAACATTAAACTTCCTTAATGCTAATGAAAAAGGAAAAACAGCTGCAGAAAGACACTGGACAATAGAAAAAAACTTCTGAACTAAATCAGCCGTTATGCAAACCAGGGTATGTGTTACATTGTGGTAGAGGTTTCGCATTTGTATCTACAGATGAAAAAGGGCTATTCCGTCTAATTTGATCAAGATACAAGAGTTGAACAAGAGAAACATCTTAATGAAGAGAAATGACAAGTTAGCCAACAAATTGGTTCCCATGAGATGTGTAGAGACCTCTCAAAGATAGAAGTGTTCTGTCCTTGTCCTTAAAGGAAAACAGAGAATACCCATCTTCAAACAGCCAAAAGACACTGAACATGTAGGTACCTATAGAAGAGAAGATAGCTCTCCAGAAAGATTCACTTTGTCTGCACCTGAGACAGAAGTGATCTGGGGGAACTAGGTCAAAGGAGCAGCCCATGCACACTCTCTAGCTGGCAGCATGTGGACAGGAGTGAATCCGGAGGAACCTGCTGGTGTTCATCTGTCTATGACATTAAGTTATTTCTTTCTGAATAAACATCTACTCAGTGTATTTGTTTCTCCTGATCCATATTAAACCACGATAGTTACTTTAAGAGATACAAGACCTATAAAGGAAGATAAGAAGTGAGTCCCTTAGTATTTGTAATGGAAATATTATTTATCTTCTTTATATCTTAGGGAATTATGGCCAAGAAAGAAATAAAGAACACATGAGACTGAAGTCCTTAATGTTAATGTATACAATTTCCAAACTTCGTATCTTCTCCACCAGCCATTTCTTTCCAAATTCACATCTATTTCTACTACTTCAAATATCACCCACACAACTTGTTTAGTGACATTCAAGAGATTCCTTCACTTTCCATGCATTCTTAAAAAGAACATTCATCTCATTGCACTCTCTATCTGTAAAAGAATACCAGCTTCAACCTAGTTTCCAAAACTGAAAACCAGGATCTTCTTTAGCATTCCCTTCTCTCTGAAACCATATTTGCTATACCTCATCTATATAATACTCCGTCCCAGTAACTCTTTACCATACTCTATTTTATTGACAGCCCTATCTTACTGAAACTATCCTCTTATTTCGTCTCCCAACTCAAAACATGACCCATTTTCTATGAAAATCAAGTCTATAATATGCACCTAATATTTTAATCCTACATTGTGTGACAAATCTTTTTGTCACTGAACTTTTATTTTTGTACTACCATGTGTATAGGAAATATAAATAACCTGTGAATATTCTGGACTTTAAAGACCTACCAATGACTGGGAGGTCAGAAATCTAACTGTAGGTACTGAAGCTGTTAGTTTGTTTTATGGTCATACTGCCAAATTCTATTCAGAATATTTACATTTATTCCCATAACGCTGAACTTCTCTCTACCTTAGTCAGACAACTTTTTTTTTTTCTTGTAGAAGGGCAGTAGCCAACAGTGAGATGGATAACTGGTCAAAGTGCTGAGGCAAATGTTGCTTAAAATGCAGTATCAATAGCTCTCCCAATACAACAAAACTAAGGAAATATCAATGAAGATGAGTTAGAAAATATATAAGAGCTGAAAACTGGGGAGGTGTGTGTGTGTGTGTGTGTGTGTGTGTGTGTGTGTGTGTGTGTGTGTGTGTCAGGTACTCATAAAACAACAGAGGCTTGGTCAATCTGAATATGTGGAAAGTACATCTGTGTTGGGCTGAAAGCCCCCTGGGCTGGAAATCACCAGATTGTGTCTTAGGAATGCTATAAGCTACACGCAGAACATTAGTTTTCCTTATTTTCTATTTAATAATACCTTTGTTTTTTTTTTCTGACTTTATTCAGAGCACATTAGTGTCAGGTGATGGACCATCTTGTTTAGGACTTTTTTTTACCCAGACCACATTTTAATGCAGAAATTAAAACTGTCATCCAGCATGGCTTACCTAGCATGTAGACACTATCTCAGTAATTTCAACCAATGTCTTTTGGGTGCTTATAAAATCAGAAGTGATTCTTCTAAAAGCTTTAAAACATTTTTTTTTTATTTGCACAGGATAATTGAGCTAGAATTATACCTGTGCAGAATATGAAAGATGTAGTAATATGCTAAATTTTCTTATAAAATTTTTATAATTTTAGAAAACCAAAAAACTGAACTGGTATAAATAGAAAATGTATCTCAGAAGCTAGGAAACAAAGAAGACTCTGAGAAACACATACATAGATTCTCCAAGAAGGTGAAAAGGACAAGATCTTCTGAGTAAATTGGGAGCACCGGCGGGGGGGGGGGGGAAGGGGGAAGGGAGGAGAAAGAGAAGAGGAGAAGTGGAGGGGGAAGAACATGAAGAATCAGGAAGGTTGAGTTGGGAGAAGAATAGAGAAGGAGAGCAAGGAAAGAGATACCCTAATAAATGGAGACATTATAGGCTTAACCAGAAACCTGGCACTAGGGAAATTTCCTGGAATCCACCATGACGACCTCAACTAAGAATCACAGCAATAGAGGAGAGGCTACCTTAAATGCTCTTCCCCTATAATGAGATTGATGACTACCTTATATGTCATCATAGAGCCTTAAAAAAGTTGCTGATAGAAGCAGAAGCAGATATTCACAGCTAAGCAATGAGCTAATCTCCTCGAATCCAGTTGTACAGAGGGAGGAGTGGTGAGTGAAAGGGTTAAGACCATGCAGAGGAAACAGAAACAGCTGAGCAGCTGACTTGAGGGGGGGGGGACCTAAGACTTACAATCTCCAGACTGACAGTTGGGGAACCAGTATAAAGCTGAGCCATGACCCCTGAATGTGGGTGTCAGTAGGGGAGTTTGGGCAGTCTATGGGGCCTCTGGCAGGCATACCCATTATTTATCCCTAGTACACAAATGGGCTATGGGAGCCCATTCCCTATGGAGGGATACTCTCTGCCTAGATACATGGGGGGAAGGCCTAGGCCCTGTCCCAAATGACATGACAGTCTTTGATGATCCCCCATGGGGAGTCTTAACCTCCCTGCAGAATGGCTGAGAGGTGGGATGTGGGGGTGGGGGTAATGGGAGCTCAGAAGGGAAAGGAAATGGTTTGGTATGTAAAGTAACTTTTTTTTTAATAAAAATTAATTTAAAAGAAAAAAACAACATGATGAAAATTAAAAAAATGTATCTGACAAAAATTAAATACAACACAAGAAAAGGAAGTATAAAAGAAAACTAATTGCATTAAAGCTCTTAGTTATCTGATATCTAGTTATAAAAATTGATATGCATTATATAAAATAACTTACTTTACAATGTTCATTTTATATTTAATATTATACTTCAAACTCTATTTCTACTAACATATGGTCATATTAATCTAAGTCAAAATCCACTCCATGACATGGAACCAGTCTGTGACACTGTTCTGGTATAGAAAAACCTGAGACTAAGGCCTAGAAGAAAACCAAATACTACTGTTAAACTAAATGAATGACTCCTAACAACATCTGTTATATTCATTGATCAGTGTCTTGTTCAGCCATCAGAGAAGCTTCGTCCTACAATACATGGGAGCAAGTACAGAGATCTACAACCAGATAATGTGTAGACTGAGAGACTTTGGAATGCTCAGTCCTAAATAGGATGTCTCCATCAAATTCATCCCCTCAGTGTTCAGGGAACTCTGAGGTGAGGAGACTGAAAGATTCTAAGAGTCAGCGGGTATAGAAGGCACCAATGAAACAAGGCCTTCTAGGCATAAGAGAGAGGAGTAACATACCTCTGAAATCACTGATATGGAGACAGCAGGAACAGAGATTGCACATGTTCAAGTCAGATGGGGCTGCACTGCTGAGATGGGATATATTGTTTACTGGTCACAAAGGAAAAGTTAGTTTCCACCAATAGATTATCCTTGTATGTACAAACCACACTGAAGGGCAGGCCCCATGCCCAGCAATAGATGGCTAAACAAAACAAACTCAATGTATTTATTTTAGTTTATTTTTTTGTTTTCATCTCACAGTGCTTTGGGTAATTTTTTTTTAGCCTTCAACATCATTGCTTATAAACTATAGTTTTGTTTTTTGTGTTTTGTTTTTTTCTGCATATGCTAGTGTGTATGTTTTAGCATCTGAATGTCCTTTTATTTTGGCTCTTTTTTAATTTCGTTTGTCTGTCTGTTTGTTTGTTTTGTTATATACTTATCGGATGTTTTCTATATTTATATGATAGTAATATTGTAATTATTGAATGTTCATTTGTTTTCTAGTCAGAGAAAAAGCAAAAGAGTATGCACTTAAGAAGGCAGGAGAATCATAATCAGAATATAGTTTATGGAAAACTCTAATTTAAATAAAGGAAATCATGTATAACACTAACCTTTGTAAGTATCCATAAAGAAGGTTCTTCCTCTAAGTCAGAGAGCTCAAAACTGTCCTTACTAAGTCAAGGGATCTAAAGTGCTAAGGTTTGGCTTCTACAGGAAGTTTCACCCTGGTTAGGGGGATGTCTTATCTAAATAACAACAAACTTGGGCTCAGGTGTGTTTACTTTTGACCCTCAAGACCAGATAACAGGTGTGGTTACCAAATGCTTGGATGATTAAGGGATGCAAGTCTGTTTGTTCCTTATACATGATAAGTCTTCTGTCATGTCCCGTTTTTGGTTGGGGTTTTTAAGAATGTTAAAGAATAAATTTAGAGTATTCAGTATTCACTGGGTTGCCCTTCTGACTCTATCCCATGGTGTCTCTCTCTTTCTTAGCCCTTTCTCAATCCGCACTGACTAACATAATTTTTTTTTTTTTTACTGTGTTTAGAAAAACAGTTGTAAAGATGAATAAAACTGCACACAGGCATGCATTTTACAAATTCAGACTGGCAGTGCTAACCAGATACAGAACTATCTAGATAGGGGTATGTCAGTAATTCCAGTAATGTGCTTTGGTGTTACAGAGTATGCAGTCATTAACCCATCTAAGAAAAGGGATTATGCATTTTATATAAGTTTCAAGACAAAAAACAAAGTGGGAACATGGAGCCATTCTTTTCCTACAGCTCTTTTTATAGTATGAATATGGTCTGATGTCTAGATAGGGAAAAGGGGAGAGAGGTAGAGAGGCAGAGAAGGAGGGAGATGCACTCAGGAGTACCATTTAGAATTGTCTGTTTCTGGCATAGTGCACTTTGTTCATTGAAGACACTAAAGTCTTTTAACTAGAGAATTCTATTGTGAGACAGTCATTGTACAATCAGGTATGAATAACAATTCAGCCCTCCTTTGATAAAGGAGCTGGTAGGAAGATAGCAAGCAAATGAAGAGTACTCAGCATTGATTTGCTTGACTATACAGGATCCATACAGAATTTAAAATATGTATTATGAACTAGGAATGAGAGCTCCCAAATGTAACCCACAAACTCCAGAGGTTGTGAAGAATTAAGGTTGAACTGAGTGACACAGTGAAGCAAATTACAAAACAAAACATAAACAAACAATGTTGAGAAAAATAAAACACATTAGTTTTTTAATTTGCATAAGGCTGTTTCTTTACAGCTGAGACACACACACACACACACACACACACACACACAAAACATTTTTCCTATAGGTCAAGGAGATTGATTCTCATATTATTCCAATAAATGAGAATACTTATTTCATTCCAAATGAAGTGGGCACGTGATAATTTTCTTAACTGATCAAATTTATGTGAGCTTATGTCTCTTAGAACTAATAGCATCAAACCCTCTGCTGTCCTAAACACTGTACTTAACATAAAGTATGATAGAGATTTAGGCTTATTTTGTAAGACCCTCAGAATGAGGAGTCTTCCAGGTTCGGTCGATACCCCAAGAACTCAATGTCTAGTCCAGTTGCTGCAAAACGCAAGAGGCTTTAATGAACAGGAAATGTTTGCGCAAATGGGCTCCTCCAGCACGCAGGCTATCGAGAAGCCCCCTCCCCTGACCCAGGTGTTTTTAAAGGCAAACCCACAAGCTGAGGGAGGGGGTGGGACCCTCTGTCCATTGAGTACCTGACCCTTGGAGGCTGGATGGTCTTGCTATTAGGGTCAGCAGAACTTAGGGCTTCAGGTGTGCTAATTAATCTTGTCTGGGCAAACCAGAGTTACAGCTATCTCTTGACCCTATTTACCACCGTTGACTCACAGGAAAGGAGGGACAATGTGAATTCTTCTTATCTCATGGTATCACATACAACATTTTTAGGACAAGTTTAAAAAAAAATCAATGGGATATAATATTTCCATGCCAATGTTGAAATTTTTTACTTTTTCCTAATGGGAATGTATCTTATTTCTTTTCTATATTTCATCAAAGTAAAGATATAGAGAGCACAGCTGATCTCATTTGGATATGGAATGTCCCTGAAAGGGCTCATTTGTTGATATTATGGAACCTCTGGGATTCACTGATGGAGTTGTAATTTGTAAGCCTTACAAGACAGGCACATTTTGAAGGAAGGCATACCTTTGATGAGAAACATCATTTCTATCTTTGCTTCCTAAATTACTAAGGAATAAGCAGCCTCCACCATAACCTCCCACTTCCACAGTATTTTATTCTCTTTAGGCCCAAAGCTGTAGAACCAAACAAACTTTAAATGAAACCACTGAACCTGTCAGCCAAAATGAGCCTTTCCCTGATGTTTTCTTACTTGTTTCATATAAGGATGATAAACTAGAACTATAGATTTTTTTCTATTACATTCAAGTAATCAGGGTGCCCCATAACACATTTTTAGAAGAGGCATTAATGTCTTTTTTCAAGTTTTGTGGAACTTACTCATGGTTTAGCCAACTTTATATTAATAATAAAATATGGTTTCCAATTCAATTTTTCAGATACTATGATAAGATTAGAAACTTCAACTAACAAGATTTTATTCTCCTATGTTTTAGGAAAAGCTTTAAATCCCATGACACTGCATCACTGTACCTCTGTACGTGTGAAGAACCGAGAACAACAAACTTGTCGCCTCCAATTAAACATTAAACACCTACAATCTAAATATATATTATGCTTTGTGGAACATGGCTAATTTATAGAACTTAAAACATTAATATTTTTGTTTTATATCCTACATATATAATTAAAATATTATGATAAACAATATAAATTCGGTGTGAAGTCATAAATGCATTGGTGATTTACAATGTTTACAGAATGATAGCAACCATATTAATATATTTATACAACCTCTAACATAAGTGACTAGTGCTTTTGTAAAAACCTTGTACAAGTATTTATAAACATTAGGTACATAATGTTGTTATGTAAGCAAAATCACATTTGTAGGTTATCAATAAAACTGTAGAGATTATATCATATGCAATATTCTATGAGCATGGTATGTGGGAATTTAGTCTATTCACACAGATATTATGGCTATAAAAATAAGTAACCTACTGGGTGGTGGTAATGATTGTCTTTTGTTAGGGTAATCAGGACGTAGATGCAGGTGGAATTCTTAGTTCAAGGCAAGCCTGATCTACAGAAAGAGCTCCAGGAAACAGGGCTACACAGAGAATGCATATCTTTAACAAAAACAGAAAAAAATAAAGAAAAATGCCTCCTTATTTAATGAATAGTTTCTCTTTTGAATATCAAATGACTATATGTGAATATTATTATGTAAAACATATGTTGCATGCTATTACAACATGGTATGTAAAACTAAGAAAAATTTAAAACAATTTCAATATTTTAATTTTCATGAAATGTTCCAATACCTCAAACTATGCAGTGTTTCATACTGTGCTTATCAGTCACTAATAAAATATAGATTTTAATAATTTCAAATGTAGCAAATTAATATCAAATAAATTAATATCAAATAAATACATTAGGTAGCTTTAGTTTTCCATGAGAACATTCACATATAAATAAGAGCACTGACTGTTATCACATATTACTGCAAGCATCATCTTTCTATCGATTTTTCTGAACTTGTTAACAGTCTGGTTTGAAACACACTCTGAGCAATTTTATGAGCAAGGGGTGTCTAAGATCTAGTTATAATATACATGTAAGCAGCTAGACTAGTTGGATTCTTGGCATCTCATGTAGTATACTCATAGGAACAAATAAAATGCAATGAATGATGAAAATGTACTTTCTAAAAAGACTAAAAATTTCCCTGGAAAATCCAGTAACTAACCTTGATATTTTACAATACTGAACAAGTAAACTAGTTTTATTTGAAAGTCTCAGAATTAGTGATTTTAATGGAAATAAACAGTGTCTTATGAGAGTAGAATATGTTAGTATTAAATTTGTGTGGCAGTAGGCAACTTGTAAAACTGTTTTAGAATCTTTGAAAACTAAAACCAAAGGCATGTGAATGATTGTTTCCACCAAGAAACCCCAATATCTTGTTATGAGCACTTTCCCACCAGTCCAGAGCTGTATAGCCCCAAATAACACACAGAGACACTGTATTAACTATAATGTTGCTGGCCGATGTATAGAGCTTCTTATTGGCTATCTCTGTCTTAATTCTTAACCCATAATTACTAACATATATATTGCTACATGATCTTATCTTACCAAGAATGCCAGACTCATATATCATTTCCTCCTGAGATCACATCGTTTCCCAGAATCCTCCACCACTCCTAGTCACACCTATTATGCTTTCCCATTGGCCAACAGTATTTTATTCATTAACCAATAAGAGAAACATATTTACAGAATGACATTTTCCATCATATCCTCTTTTCTGTCTAAATAAAAAGAAGGGTTTTAACCTTAACATAGCAAAATATATAACAAAACAATTAATAAGCAAGAATGGTAATAAACAATATTTAGTTCAATAACATTTAGCAAGATTTTAGCTATCTTTGTGAGTCTAAATTCTTATATGTAACTTATTTTTTATCATAACTAAGGAAAACTATAACCATGACTCACAGAGACTGAAGCAACAAGCATGAGACCCACACCAGGTCCTCTGTGTATATATTATGGCTGTTAGCCTGTTAGCTCCGGTTTTTTTTTTGTTTGTTTGTTTGTTTGTTTGTTTGTTTTTGTTTTTTTGTTTTGTTTTGTTTTGTTTTTGTTTTTTTGAGGTCATAGCAGTGGGAGTGAATGTTTCTCTGACTCTTTTGCCTACTCTTGAGACTTTTTTTCTCCTTTCAGTTTTGCCTTTTACAGCTTTAATTTGAGTATTTTTTCCTTATCCTACTGTGTCCTGTTTTGTTATGCTGTTTCTTAAAAGCCTCTTCTGTCTGGAGGGAAATAAAGGGACACTAGATCTGACTGAGAATGGATGTAGCAGGGAGCTTGGAAGAGAGAAGGAATGGGAAACAGTGTATGCAATGTATTGTATAAGGAAAAAATATACTTTCAAAAATATTTTTTTAAAAAAATATGTGATTCTCTTTTTCTCTTTTGCTTTCTCTGTTTCTTGCCTTCTGATCAAAACAGGTATATGACACACCAGCAACAATGTCCAATATCTAATATGAAGCAAAAAATTATGAACTAAATAATTTGCAGTTCAACTGTCAGAATAGTGAGTAAAGCTGAGATTCTATCAGATATTTCAAAGTTAACAAGTACAGTGTCAAATAAATATGTTGAACTTGTCAGTTTACAAAGTAGTTTTAATTAAAATAAAAAAGTGCTAGTATGATGTTATCAATTAGTAAGCATTTCAAAGGCATTTAATGAACTAAAAAGAAAAATTCAATATACACATATACTTTTTGATTTTCACAATAAATATATAATGAGGTTAAAAATAACCTATATGACATAGTATTAGTGTGAGGAATTGAAAATATTATTTTATGATGTCTGTTAATATTTTATGATTGTTCTCTGTGCAGCAGTACCTCAAAATGTTAGGAGTAATCTACTTTAAGATCCAGCTATACTCTTGGGTATATACCCAAAGAATTCTAAATCCTACAACATGGACACTTGCCCAGCCATATTCATTGTGGTTTTATTTATAATATCCAGAAACTTGGGGGGGGGAAACTAGATGAAATTTCACAGAAGAGTGGATAAAGAAAATGTTGGGTATTGCCATAAACGATTTTAGTCAGCTGTTAAGAACAATAACAACAGCATTAAAATCAACAACAAAAAATATGACACCTTGAAATTTGCAGGAAAATGGATGAAACTAGAAAAAGATCATCTTCAGTGAGGTCACCTGGACCCAAGAGAACAAATATGGTATGTAATCCCTTATAATATTATCTGTTGAGTAAATGATAACCAAGCTACAATCTGTAGTTCCAGAGAGGTCAGATAAATAAGAGGGGTCCATAGAGGATGCTTTTAGTAGGGAGATAAAGGACACATTATATATGCAACCAGGAGGAGGATATGGACAGGAGTTGTGGGGTCAGTTGGGGAGAAAAGGAGGGAGATATGGCTGGGATGGGGGTAATTTGAGGAGAACTGTGGAAATCTAGTGCAGTGGAAACTTCCTCCAACGTTTAAAGGTGATCCTAATGAGTGCTCCTAGTAAAGAGGAAAAAGGGAATTGAACAGGCAATCTCTTGGAGCTAAGTACCAGGAGAGGCTTCTAGTTGTGGCATTGTTAGCACAAAGGGACCCATGGAAATCCCTGAACTACTATGTTTTTTGCTAAGACAGAGTGTTATTCTCTGCAAATTGACAGCCGGGCTCTATTGCAAAGGAAACACCCACACAACCCATTGAACATGGAGAAGTTGAGCTGATAAGTACACGGAGCCTTCACCTCTATATTCTTGTCTCTTTTGTCCTGGAAGATACTCTGCACACTATTGAAAGAAAAACAAGGACAACAACTCAGCCACAAAATGTTTGACCTAGCAAATTATTCTAGGACAATGGTGTCATAGAACTTGTATGAGTAGCCAATTGAGGTTAACACTGACTTAAAATCTACTAGATGGACTCCATACCTGATACTACTTGTGTGACCAAAAACCAGAGACTAGACAGCTCAGAGTCCTAGCTGTTTATGTGATAAACTTCTTGTCCCAGTTGGTATGGTGGCCCTTGATCCCCAAATGAACACAAAGATGCTATATTAGTGATAAAACTGTTGGCCAGTGGCTTGGGCTTCTTATTTGCCCAGCTCTGTCTTAATTATTAACCCATTTCCATCAATCTGTGTATTGCCATGAGGCTGTGGCTTACCCATTAATGCTACAGCATACTGTTCTTCCTTCATCAGCATCATGGCTCTGTTCTCCTGTATTTCCCAGAATTCTCCTTGTCTCTTAATTCCACATATCTCTTGCCTGGCTAATCAGTGTTTTATCTATCAACCAATAAGAAAAACAGGTATACAGAAGACATCCTCATCATCTCCTGTTTTCTGTCTAAATAAAAAGAAAAGTTTTGAATTTAACAGTAAAAGTATATATAACAAAACAGTTACTTAGCAAGAACTATGGTTACAATATTTAGTTCATTAACATTTTGCAAAACTTAAAGAAAATATTTTATTATCTATCCTTTCTTTGTGAGTCTAAATGTATATTTAGTTTAATGTAACTTATCTTCTGTCATAACAAAGGAAAACCATAACCATAACTATCTGTCTTCAACTCCATCAAAGACCTAAAAAGATAATATATAAACTTTAGAATTGACAGAGACATCTCATTGCCTGGACAGTTATCCAAAGTTCCTCTGTAATGTTGGAGCACCATCTTCAACCCATACACCACAGTGTGCCTGGCAGACTTCTCAGTGAAGTAGGAAATTTTAAACTGTCCACATGTATTGGCAGTTTATCAGTCATTTTTCTCTGTGTCCTGTAGAATGTCTGGCAGCCTTTTCCATGAAACAGGAACCCTACAGGAATATCCATCTTGTTTTTGCAAGTTCAGCAGTCACTTTCCTGTGGGTCCTGCATGTCCAGTTTATACAGCATACTATCAAACAGTCCAGACAAGAGCAGTGTCTTGCCCAAATAGCTAGTCTTGCAATATTGGCCATACACTCCATAATGAGTTTCTTCGATGTCCATTTTCATTTGTGACATAGGTAGTGTTGCCAGGAGCAATTGTTTCTCACTGTCATGAAAAACCCTAAACCATTTTAAATGCCATGTTCTATAGGCCTTTGGGTTTAAAGAATATCCATCCATCTCATGTGTGTGTGTGTGTGTGTGTGTGTGTGTGTAATATATATAAAACCTAACTAACCTAATTAAGTTTTGACTATTATAGTTGACTATATATAATCTGTATTTAATTGTGCATTACATTTTGAAAGATCTGTATAAACACAATACCTAAACAAGAGGAAAAATTTACACATAACAATAATTGACCTTATTTGTATCAATAAATCAAAAGCCATACCAATGCAAAGTATTCATTTCTATATCATTCTCCCCTTTTTTTCCTTTAGGAGATTGACTGTGATCATTAACAATTTATTATCAACCACATTTAAATGAAAACAACATTTATAAATAATATTTGGGAATGTGGGCATCTTTCTCTCCAAACTGCTTCCTGCAGTCTGGGGGTGCTGAAATACCATGGGGATCCTTAGAAAACACAGAAACCAGGCCAAGTCCTTATTGTGGTAGTCTGCAAGACTGCATAGTTTCTGCTGTTTTAGATGTTGGATCACCTGGGCCATTGCATCATCAAACCATATTAGTCTAGAAGGAATCCATAGCTTTCCATTTTCTGTGGAAACAAGAAAAAAACCTTTTTTTTTTCCAAATAATCTGTCCTTATACTTAAATTTAGAGATCAAAGCATTTTCAAAATAAATTAAGTTGGGGTAATCCAGCAGCCTTTATAATCAGATGTATTGTAGTAGTTGCAGGTCTTTCCTCAGCAATCAAAAAATTCAAAGATAATACAGTAACATACAGTATCCAGACTCTTTGTGTATTTTTTTATCTTTATATGGCTTTTTTCTCTCTTTTATTTTTTAAAGACTTTCTCTCTACTTTTTCTTTTCTCTCCCAAGTTTCCAAATATTTTAAACACACTGTAAAACCTGTAGAGGCTTTTCTTTCTCCCTCTAAATCTTTCTTTACTGTATATCTTTATCTTTTTCTGGCCATGACCTTTTATCTGCTCAACAGCATTGCTAGAATTAAAGCAGCAGCTGTTTTACATGGCAGGTGTAAGTTTACTGCCAGCACTGGGAATTGTGCTCAGCGCCTACACTCTTACACATGTGTAAAAGCTAAATCTGCCATTCAGCATGCTGGTCATTGATGCCTCCAGCTTACCATACACACCATTTTTGTTTGGTAGCAGGGCCTCTTAAAGGACCCTGCTGTTTTTGATTTTTTTTGTTTGTTTTGTTTTGTTTTGTTTTGTTTTTGCCACTATGTTGAGTCAGGAAACCTCTCTTAAAGGAGCTGCACAAGTCTCTCCTTGTCTCTAGCAACACAGCCCACCCAAAAAATTGCTATTACCAAGAAGCCTTGCTTGTCTCTGTTTCTTTGTTTCTAAAATCCCCTTTTAAACTTTTGTCAGGTTTATATGGAAAGTTGTGCCACACATTGCTAGTGCCATTTTGTTAAGGGGTTTCCCAACAGTTCGACAGCCACCTTGTTCCAAATGAACACACAGACACTATATTAATTATGAAACTCTTGACCTTTGGCTTGGGCTTCTTATTGCCTAACTGTGTCTTAATTATCAACCCATTTCTATTAATATATGTAGCTCCACATAGTCTTCTCTTACCAGAGAATGCCTCACTTACATCCTATCTTCCCTGGGCTCACATGATGACTCTTCTCTGCCTACACCAAAATTCTCATCATCTCTTTTACCCACCTATCTTGCTGCCCTATTGTTCAACAGTGTTTTATTCATCAACCAATAAGATAAATATATGAAGAAGAAACTTGCCCATCACCTAGCATAAAATCTAACATTACTGATCTTAAATCAATGACTAGAACAACAAAAAACGATCACTACAATTACTCCTAATGGTATTTTGCTGTATTCATAGATCAGTGCCTTATCTGGTTGACACCAGAGAGGCTTTCTCTGGCAGTAGATGAAAACAGATGTACAGGTCTATAGTCAGACATTATGCAGAGAAATTGGATATATATATATATATATATATATATAATCAGGGAATCCCATTAAAGAGAAACTGGAAAGGATATAAGAGACAGAGGGGATGGAGGAAACCAGCAGGTGAACTAGACTATCTGAATCAATTAAATGAGGCACACATATAAGCTTGAAGAGATTGAAGAGATGGGACTACACCAGGGCTTCTGAATATATAGCTATTACCATAGTATCTTTATAGAACTCCTGACTCTTGTGACTGCTCTTGGCACTCTTTTTTTCCTATTGGGTTACCATGTCCAACTTTGATACTATAAATTTTGATTTATTTTATTATATTTTATTATGTCATATTTTGTTGTTATCTCATAGAAGTCTCTTGTTTTCTAGTGAGAGACAGAAAGAGAATAGGTCTGGAAGGGAGGCAAGATGAGGACAAAGTGGAAGAAATGAGAGAGGGTAAATTTTCATCAGGTATGAATTATCTGATTAACAAACCTATGTTCGATAAAAGGAAAAACATTATGAAAAAGAAAAAATTGAAAATAAATAAATCAATAAACTTCAATGTATACAAGAAAAAAGACATCATTGTTTTATGAGAATCCTTGTAGATAAAAAATACCTTATTATATGACATTTTATTACTAGTTTTAGAAGTTATTATGAGCACATAGATAGATTTTAAAGAATATATAGCCATATATACAAAAATATCATTTGTCATCAGAACTTAAAAAATAAGTCATAACTTTAAATTTTCAAATATAACTATTGTGTTAGTATACAACTATTTTAGTCTAGTCATTTAGAATGTCAAACTCTACACTAAAAGTATGTTTTTAAAGCTAGGTGGGGATGGCTTATGCCTTTAATTCTAGGACCCAAGGAGCTAGGTGCGGGTGGATCTCTGAATTAGAGGTCAGCCTTGTCTACAAAAAGAGTTTCAGGAAATTCAGGACTAGACAGAGAAACTCTGTCTTGAAAAAAAAAAAAAAGGAACTATATGTATATTATATGTGTTTTTAAAGAAACTGGAGAGATGGTTGAAAGTTAATCCTACTCTTCTAGAAGATTTGAATGATTTTTTTTTTCCAAAATGGCACCTAAAAAACATTTTAAATCTAGATCCTATGGATCTGACACCTCTTCTGGCCTTCATAGGCATAGGAGTTCTTAATTTGTCTAAATAATAAAAAACTTCCTTTCTTGCCCAGCCAATTTACTTCCTGTTTCCATCTAGCCATCTCACTTACTCTCTTTGCCTAGCCATCTCACTTCCTGTCTGTGCCCAGCCATCTCACTTCCCATCTGTCTGTATAGACCTCCAGACCTCTATGGTTAGCTAGTGACAAGCCCCATTCTCTGATCTTCAGACAGGCTTTATTTGTACACGCAAGATATCATCACAGTAACCATGTGAACATACAGAAAGGCACACATATATAAATAATTAAAAATAAATAAAATTAAAACAATTGAAATCATCAAAATCTCACTTGAGCATAGCATGGAAGCTTCTTGAGTCTGTAGTTCAAATCACAATCTTGACTGTTGTCAATAGAAATTAAGTGGATACAACCTAAGATTGTATCAAAGGATGAAAAATACAAAGCATATGTTGTCAGAATCACATACTTACTAAAAAAGCTATAGGCAAGTAATAACTGCTGAGAAAAAGAAAAATAAGTACAATGTTGGTTATAATATATAACTTGTATAATTTGAATGAGTCTTAAAACATACACACAGGTAATATTAAATGGACCTGTAAATTTTATAGACACAGGATAGATAGATGATAGATAAATAGATAGGTAGGTAGGTAAAGATCGATAGATAGATAGATAGATAGATAGATAGATAGATAGATAGATAGATAGATCTGTAAGTATTAAAGAATTTATGGGATGAAGGAGGGGTTAGAGGGAGAAGAAAGAAATGACCAGGGAAATGATATAAATACATCTATGAAAACATTTAAATAAATGAAAAATAAAATTAGCTATGCACCTACATATTCACAAAAATATTGACATATAAATAAGTACTATCATTTTGGGGAATGTGGCTAGATCTGGAAATCATGTTAAGAAAACTAAGCCAGGCACAGAAATTCATACATCACACAATTTAGTTAGTATTTAGAATCCAATACATGTCCATCGCAATGACTTTTAAAGCAGGATGAATTGTAACTACCAGGGGACAATGAGGTAAGAAGCAGATGCTGAAAGTTTGATCAGTATGTACTATAGATAGCAATGCAAACTTCTATTATGGTATGATATAATAGGTGAAACTAAAGAATAATAATATGATATCAAATTTAATTACATAGAAAGAAAAACCTAGGACTTTTGCCATTAGAAATGATAAATGTTTAAGAAGACACTTTGTTTACCTTGATTTAAACATTATGTAATATCAGATAAAGATAAGCAAAATTAACTTTATCTGCTGGATAGTTTTCCTTATATGTATGCTAACTGTATATGGATCCCCCAATCCTTATCATAAAAAAATATTAAAAAATAAAATAACCCCTCAGATCCACTATTTACCCAAAAACTAAATAAGCAATCAATGGGCCCACACAGTGATGTTTCAGAAGGATTCAGACTGTTTTAAATGCTGATATTTCTAAATCATAAGCAAGTTTCATTACAAAATTAATTTGCAAGTCACAGATTATAAAGGTCAGAAAGAACCTTGGAGGCCATCAAATTCCCTCACCAATATTTGTATAAACCCTTCTGGAATGTCCTTATTCTTGACAGATGGTTTTCCATCCTTTGGTTAAAAATGTCAAATGATCACCAGCTCGATAATTTCAAGTAGTCCATTCTGCTTTTGGACAGTTGGACACATCATTATCTTGTCTTCTATCAAACTTCTTCTCAATACCTTCCCCTTCTTGCTCCAGCCATTCATTTAATGTCCAATCTATAAGAGATAAAAAAAATATATTCTAAAAGAAACAACATATGTATTTATGTAATGACTCCAATGTTATTTTTAATTTATTTAAGTACTGAGAATGTGAAAAGAGGCATGATTGTGGATGTATTATAAATCTGGTGTTCTGCTCAATTCACAGAGAACAAGTTTAAACACGCTATAAGTATCAACTGAGAAAAGAACTCAATAATGGGTCAAGGGACAGAAAAAAATTGATGCCCAGAGGAGAGATGAACAAACACCTGTGGATTCTGCATGAGGAAAATGGAATGCACAGCCTTTGAGAAGATAATTAATGGCCCTCAAAATGATGAAATAGTAAACACAATGTGAATGCATAAATCACACAAGAAGGTAAATGTAAAGAGAGCAGCTGGAAATGTCCAGGACATTTGAAGACCTAGGACCTTCTGGATATGCTGCTTTTTATTATCTCTGGTGACACACAGTCTGTTGGGCAAACTACTCTACATTGTAACTTGAAAGCCATTATCATACCAAACCTACCACCATAAGTATCTCTGATTCTACCAGTTCCTCACACTGTGAAGAGACAACATTGTGTCATTTGCATTTCTCAGGTCTGTTTAAGGTAAGGTATAATAAAGTCCCCTGAAATACAGGAAGAAGAGGGTAGAATCAGGTATCTGAGGCCTTCTTTTCTACCACAGACATTGGCAACCAGAAATGCCTCAAACAATAGAGGATCTCCACCCCCCATCCCAGCCCCACCAAAAAATAAATAAATAAATAAATAAAAATAAAAAAAATAAACAAGGAAGATTATTCCTCTAAAACTGACTTCCTATAGTTGCTAAACTTTAGGAGCTAAAAGAGTTCTTGAAAATGTTTAAAGAGTTTACTGATAAAGGCACGTATACCCAGAAAAATGTCATCTGCAATCATTGCATAGCAATTGCATTTCCCTTTAGCATATAAGGTAAAATGAAAACATATAAAATAACTAAAATAAAAATAGTTAATGTGTTATATTGAAGATATAATTTGTTCTATTATAAAACTAGGAGTCCACAGAAATGGAATAGTTTAGCATGACATTGAAATTAAGTTTTTAATGAAAATACATTTCTATAATAAATAGTTTCATGAGTGACTTCAAGCAAACCATTTCATGATTATACCTATTCTAACAAACAGTTGAAGATCATCCATTTTCAAAATCATATTATGGAGCAAGAATTATTTTAAGATGAATGACAAGCAAAAGCATTAAAACTGTAAAAGCAAACCAATATACCTGATGATAATGAGTAAAATTTTTCAACAAAATATTTGGAAAGTGCATCCATTAGCACATTAAACGTTCATATACAATAATTGAGTGTGATCTTCCCTGGTATGAAAAATGTACCATGAATGTCAAGTAATTAATTGAATAAACAATGTTAAGACAGTGACGCATGAGAGCTATGTGATCATTTCTGAAGATTCAGAAAAAATAAATGATGAAATTCTATTCTGTTTCAAGGGACAAAGGTCTTTAAAAACTCAGAATACAAGGAGATTGTATCAAATTCAGATTGTACCTGAAATATCCACAGGGAACATCAAAGCATGAGAAAAGCTGAAACCCTTTCCTTTGGATTCAAGAGAAGGGAAAGATGCGACATTGCATCCTCTATCTTTCATAGTACAGGAAACCTGGTAGAATGAAGAGTGTTATGTTATCTGTGTTTGTAGATGAAATGATTTTATACACAAAAATGCCATACAGCACAAGAAAGCTAGTGATATCTAAGAAAGAAATCCTGTTAACTTTAAGATAAAAATCAACATACAGAAATGTGCTGTTTCTATGCAACAATAGCAAACAATATACAAGGAAGGTAATAAAAATAACAAATATATTAGTAAACAGAGCTTACTTCCCATGGGGAAACCAGAAGCAAGGGGGAATCAAAGATTTATGTGATAAAAAGTGTAAAACTATGATAAAAAGCTATAAGCAAAAGTACATTTTTGACTATATGCTATTTTAGATGGATCCTGCTTTCGTGAATTACAGTAGTTAGGACTATTTAACTGCCCACAAGGCCAAGGAAACTGCTGTCAAAATATGACTGAAATTTTTGTTGGTGTTTAGGAATATGAAAAATCCAAAATTTAAACAAGAGTGCAAGATTTTGAATTACAAATGTAATTTTCAGAAAATTAAAGACATTTTCTGATTTCAATTTATAATACATAAATTAATTAGACAGAATACTGTAGGTATAAATATAGACTAATATAACAAAGTTGAAAGTTTGAAATGAATTTATATATGGTCAACTGAGCTTAAGAAGGGATGCTAAGGCTACACATGAGAGAGTGATAGTCTGCAACAAGTAGTATTGAGAATAGGCATTTACTGGTAGAAGAATAAAATTTGGGTTTTAACTTGTATATGCTTAGATAATATTACAGATGTTTATATGCATATACAGACAAACAAAACAAAAAGTGATATGCAGAAATTGGGTACAGCTAATAGGAACTGATTATTTACAATTCAGTTGTCTGCATCCTGGAGAGGCTGAGCATCCAGGAGATGTCTAGCCTGTGAAGCTAGATGTCTGAGTGTTCCGAGTCTAGTGAGGAAAGTAGTAAAATTCCTTCAGTGCTGCTACTTTTCATTCCACATTGAAAGGCCAAATAATCTGGAGTTTGGCTCGTGGATGATGACAGCATGACAGCAGGATAGATGTTTGTGGGGAAAACTGGGTCAGACATACAAGCAGCAGAAATCACTCAACTGTCCATCTTGTAATTGGGTCCCCTGTTGGAAGATACAGCCCAGGCTATGTTTTTTTTTTTTGCTCAACTAATCCTCTCCTCTCTAGAAATGTCCTCAACAAATCCTTTCAGAGGCCCATCTCTTGTCTGGTTCCAGATCTAGTGAAGCTGACAATAAACACTGGTAATCAAAGATGATCTCTTAAGAAATTAAATAAAAAAGTACCTGTAATTCAGCAAATTAATTTTGCATATATATTTAAAGAAAATGATGTGTAAATTTTAAAGACATATGTACAGGTACATTTTTGATTATAGTATCACTCAAATCAGAAAGGATGTGCAAAAAACTAATGTCCATTGGTACACAAAAAAGATGAAAAATTAATAATGAAATATTTTTCTTTTAAACAGAAATTACATATTGGACAGGACGTGCTTTAAACAAAATAAGATAGGCTTAGTCACATAAAAATTAAATATTCCATGGCTTTCTATAAATGAAGTTTTTTAAATAGCTTGGAAAAGCAAGAAGCAGAATGATGACAGTCAGGGGCTAAATTTTAAAGTATGAAATGCTTTTATCCAGTGGGTCTAAAGTTCCTGCTGTATGAAATGCAGCAGAAAGTGACTTTCAGAGTCACGAATTCATGTCCCAGAACATAGGTTTCAATACTTAAGGCAGTACTAAATCGTTTGATAGGGTGGCATCTTCTCAGATCATGATTTAAAAGTGGAGCAATTTTCAAAACTTAACAAGAAGGTGTTTCCTGAGTGGATTCTACAATTGTGTAATTAGCACTGAATTCTGCTTTTAGGGACCAGAGTTAAAATTTACTTCCTAAAATGAAAGTGGTTGTGATGTGTTCAGCATCTAAAACACAGTGAGTTGCTTTAGTTAACAGAAATTTACTTTTGTTAATATATGGCTATTATCTGAGAAACCTAGGAAAATTTCCCTGGGTTGAGTTGATTTCATGTTTCTAATCTGTTAGTGAAATTTTAAAATTACATTTGTATATAAATTTAGATTTCTAATGTCTGTTAGTCTTATTTCATACCCATTTCTATGTTTCTTTTATTTATAAGATTGTATGCAAAATTACTGTTATTCCCAAGAAGCTTTGACTCAAATATGCTCAAAGAGTTGCTTTGATTTATCTTCCAATAATCATAATAGTGACAAAAATCAAGGAACTTTTTCCCATTTAGAAAAACAAAACAGTTTTTAGTCATTAACTTTTAGAATAAAAGCTAAGTTTAACTCTTACGTGTAATTCAATAGCATTTAAGAAAATCAGGTATTCTGGTTTAAATGAGAGGAGCCACCATAAGCTCATATGTTTGAATGCTTAGTCCCCATTGAGAAAGATTAGGAGGAATGCCTTTGTTAGAGTAGGTGTAGCCTTGATAGAAGTATGCCATCGGGTTGACATTGAGGTTCCAAAATCCCATGCCAAGCCCAGTCTCCACCCCACCTCTCTTTCTCACTCTTTGATTTGCTCTGCTTGTCTCTGTCTCTTTGTCTCTCCTGCATCTCTCTCTTCTGCATAGCTTTCTTTCTCTTTCTGCTGACTATGGATCAGGACATAAAGTCTCAGCTTCTACTTCAGTGCCATCCTGTCATGATGAACATGTACTAATTCTCTAACATCATAAACAAGCCCTCAATTAAATGCTTTCTTTTACAAGAATTGGCTTGGCCATAGTGTTTGTTCATGACAATAGAACTGTTACAGGCAGTTTTGCTGCCAGCCTGGTCCCACAGCCACATCAGCCCCAAATAACACACAGAGATGCTGTATTAGATATAAAGCTGCTGGCCTGTTACTAGCATTTCTTATTGGCTAGCTCTGTCTTAAATATTAACCCATTTCTATTAATCTAAGGTGGTCTTGGCTTACCAGAGAGAGTGTGTCTGGACCTCTTATTTAAGTCCCTAGGTCTTAACTCTCCTCTACTACATCACCCAAAATCCACCTTGTCTCTTAGTCCTGCTTATCTTGCTTTCCTATTGGCCAACAGGCTTTACTCATTAACCAATAGAAAAACATATTTACAGAATTACATCTCCCATCATAGAACAATGACTGAGACACCAGAGAAGTACAATTTTTCATGTTTTGATTGCATCATATATTAAAGAACTTAAAATATACTATAAGCATATTTTGTTACTAGTATTTGTTATATTAAGAATTTGTGTTTTATAAGTATACATTATGTATTCAATAACTTCTAATGCAGAGTTGTGTATATAATGTTGTCTTATTAAATCATATACAATTATATTTATCTTGTACAGTATTAAAATATACAATGATTAATTTGACAGTATACCACTTACCTATTTTATTTCAAAGTGTAGAAGTGTATATCCAACTTTGGTGGCTTGAAATGACAGCAATTTATTATTGTTCACATGCTTGGTTGGTTGATTGATTGAGACAGAGTTCATCAGGGCTGTTGTGTTTCATGTATTTTTAGTCCTTGGACCAGTATGCTTGTGTTAATGCATTTTTTTTTTTTATGGCAAGGGTTGAGGTACAGAAAGAAACCCAACTCTACAAGCACTTCTGCTTTCGGTCTATCAGTCAATATTTCATTGGCCAAATAAATCATAGTGTTAGGCCTTTAGGCAACAAGCAGGAAAAAATGTACCTTTATTGGCATACAAAACTGCTAAGCAAATATATTTTAACTATAAAAAATAAATATTTAAGTATTACTATAAGTTAGACTCTGATGGATGCCGGAAATAATTATATTCTATTGAACAAGTCATGTCATAGTATTTGATGTGGTTAATCCACTTACCTTCAACACTTTGTTTTCACAGTCAGAGTGCTATTAATAAGTAAAGGAATACAGGTAAATTCCATATTTACTATCCATCCTGAGATCAAACTATATAAGTGGTAACCAACATTTTAAAATAACTATACAATGGTATGCCAATTTTTTCAAGAAGAGTGGAAGAGTAAAAGAAAACAAAGATAAAAAGACTTTTGATAGTTGTCTACACAACTATAGGATTTTATCTTTAACTTTTGGTACCAAATATCATTCTGCCATTAGTTGCATATATTTTTCCCCCTAGGGATTCTTTCCTTTAAAAATATTCACTGTTTTTGTTGTTGTTTGTTCAGATTTGTTTTTGTTTCTCTGTTTTATTTTAGTTCATATTTATCTTTCTACAGTAAAGTCAGTGTATGCGCAAATAAGGAAAACCAAAATAGCTAGCTAGAGTAACAAATTCCAGAACTTTGTATATCTAATACACTCATCTTGACTTTATTAACCTACTCTTATATTCTTTTTATCATCTATAATCACCACACATGTGATTAAAATAATGTGAGAAATTTAATACCTTATTTGTTTACTTCTTTCCTTTTATGCAAAAAAATATATTTAAAGTGAAATAATTCCTTTTTTTCTACAGCTTGTTCAAAGGCATTCAATAGCTTCTCAAAACATTTCAAGCAGACTTTCTTCCACTATTGCTTTCCTGTTCTGAAATAGGATAGGCTTTTTGTGCATGCATAATTTGCTGACTTTCAAAGAGGCAGGGATTCAAAAGAAAACAGAATCATCAAATACAATTATATACAAACTAAATGCAAAAATCTATGCAAAAAATGTGAAATCATTTGGACTGTTACTAGGGCTTTTGTTCCTGGCTTGGATACACTTAAGGCAATATCTCTGCAATAAGTCTTTTTCAAAGGTAAACTCACAAGTGAGGACCTTCATTTCTGCCATAACACACTACACTACAGATGACAAATATTTCCTGCCTTTATTACTGCCCCTACTTGATTCAAGAAGATGGTTGGTCTAACCTTGGCCTCCCCCTTCTGTCTTATATACAAAATAGGCACCATGTGTGCTCTAAGCTTTCTGGTTGAATTTTTTGATTGTGTTCAAATTTTGAGGCAGAGTGCAGACTTCGAAAAGAGGAGCTACATAAAAAAGGCATGGCATAAGCCTTTGTGAAAAATATATACCTTGGCCTTGTAACAAGTAACACTTCCTCCTGCAATATTGAAACACACTTCAGAATGTCATTTATGGGTTGCTAAATTTGATTCTGTCTTCCAAGATGGTTCAGTTTGGTGTTATCATTTATTTGTATAAGACTAATTCAATACTCTTTTGAGCAGTAAGCTAGTTGTTTTGTTTATTTGGGGTTTATTTCGCTGTAACATTTGAAAGTAAAATCACACTAACTCAAGTGCACATTTTTAGTGACAAAAAGCCCATAGTGAAAAGAAACTCCTGACACTCCTTTGTCAAGCCAACAAATTAGCCTCTTCACAGACAAAGCTCTCAAATTTTCAAATTAGTTGAGTTTTCACCTTTTAGGTTTCTTTTTTTTTTGGTGTTTTGTTTTGTTTGTGTCTTAAGAATACACAAACACACACATGCACATATATACATATGTATGTATATATTTTTATAGATTTACTAATTAATTTTATTCATTGTTATATTTTTGTTTACACATATGTAATTTACTGTTTTTCCTTAATTTGCAGAATTTATAAGCAATCTTTTAAACATTTAACATTCTGAGGTCTAACAATGCTACAGAGATTGCTAAATAGTATTCATATTCAGATGGAAGTAGTTGTCTAATGATTTATTTCATATAGCTAGTTTTTCTTCATTTATTATTTACTTGTTTTATTTCTGGCTTATATTTATAATGAAATTCATGATAAAGTATGCCTTTCTTTTTTTTATTGAAATAGTGGGTGTCAAGCTCAGGTCCTTGTGAATTCTAAGCAAGTGCTGGAGTCCTGAACTATGTCTACAACCCAAGCATCTTTAGCCACCTATAGCTATCTGCTACATGTCTCCTTAGAAGGCAGAGTCAGTTTCCTTGCCTCATGAAATTGGGCTGAACTTTGATCTTTCTTTTTTTTCTTTAGATGAATGAGAAATGAAAGAAATGAAATTATTTCACTTCCTAGGATAGTGATTATGGTTTTTGCTTTGATCCTCTGGGAACTATGAGTCAATATGACATGAATAAGGCCAAATGAAAGATCACAGGGACAGAAAGGCCCACGGATCCCTGAAGTCCCTATCCTTAGAAGACCTTCCATACAGACATACAGAAACAGTAAGGCTATGGAAAACTAACAGGAAAATTGTAATGCAAATAATTCCTTGTGGATCAATGCAAATGTTGCAGCACACAGGAACAATTCAGTGGGTGTGTGTAGACAGACACAGAGTGACCTGATAACATAGTGTTTGGGAGGGGGGGAGTGAGCAGCAGAGTGAGATGTAACATCCAATCCAATTTCCCTTAATAAAATATGTATATATACACTAATATCCATTTGAATACTTAGAGATCAAACCATACATAATACATAATATTATTTTGGCTTTCTGTTGCAGGAGAAGAAATGGATGTAGCATAATTATAAAGGGAAATTTACAAAAATAGGAGTAGATTCTTCAAGTAACAGCCTCAATTGATGGCCATTACTGATAGTTGTCTTAAAATGAAGGAGAACACCTCTTTCTGCCCAGGAACCGTTCCCACTTCCCAAACCCACCAGCCCACTTACTTACAAGGCCACTCAATGTTGTTATGTGAGAATCTCCTTAATTATGGCAGGTGTGGCTAATATCTCAAATTCCCTTGGATTATATGAATATGAAAAACAGTCATGATAGATCACAAATTCTTGGAAATAACATAGTAAAAATGAAGGAGTTTTTAGTGTACAATTTTTCAGGAAGGAACACCAGCATAGAGAAAATTCAAGAGTGGCTGATGCACAGATTGAGGTCTCCGTCTCAGTTTTTCAATCCTGTTTGTTTAGGGCAAGGAGCCTTATCTAATGAGTTATTTGAGCCAGGGTTTGACAGAGCCCCCTTTGTCTGATCATTGGCTCAGTCACATAGCAGGCTACCGACAACTCATCAGATCTCAGCATTCTGCAGATGGCAGTGGTAACAGTTCTTGCTTCTATGTAACTGCAATGCACTGTAAGTACACCTCATACTTAAAAATGGATCATGGCAATTTATCCTTACACAATTGATCTGTTGGGTGTTATTTTCTAAATTATAATTAATTACTTGGTGCCCTCATGATTTCATTCATCCACTCACTTTATTTGACTATAATCAGACAGTGCCCGTGTTGCTCTTGGCCCTTCTCAGTTCAATCAGTTATCCCACCTCTTGAAACCCAGCTTTTAATTTAGACAGTGGACTGACATTTTTGTGAAGTCTATTATAGTAGCTCATTATGCAAGAGAGAATAGGGAGTAAATTTTAGGAACTTTTTCATATTCTATTTTGATAAAAAAGAAAACACACGTGTTTACAACAATCTGTGTGTTTGTGTTGTGTTTCACTTGTGAAACTGAACTGAACTGAGTTTCCCTCACTTATCTCTACACCTGGTGAAAGATCTCAGGTTTTAACAACTGTTTTAAGAGACTGTTTATATTCCTATTTCCTAATTCTTACCACAGGGTAAGTTAGTTACTTATTATTATTGATTTCTATTCTAATGCACAATGGTTAGTAATATATTCTATGTAGTTGAAATTATTTCAGGAGTTTTTGGATGATTTATAAAATAGTGTATTTATAATTGTGTTATAGATGATTCCAAGGTGCCACAAAATGGGCCTGGTATAAAGGACACCTTGTGCTTGGGTCAACTGCACTGGCCAGTTCATCTTTCATCATGGGTCACTCTGCTTTCTGAATTAAGTCCCTTAAAAAGTCCCAAGGCTAGAAAATAGATTGTACCCTACTTCATGAAATAAAGAAGTTTTGCCTTCCCCCTTCGCTAAAGTTTCAAAATGTACTTTCTAATCGTAGCACTTAATATTCCAGGGATTTCCTTCTTTGAATTAAGAAAAAATGAAACTAGAGTCTTGAGTGGCTGAGCTTCTCCAGCCGTTTCCTAAATTAAAGCTACCTGAGACAAGAGGACAGGCTTTTCCAATTTAATGTTCTTGAGAGCATCACTACAAGGAATATTGGATAAATGGAGCAATGATACTTGGAAGGTGGCCTTCTTTAGCCTCCATCATGTAGGTTCATGCTTTATAAAATATTTTTGGTAATAAACTTTTAAAAATATATGGATTCATAAATAATTGTTCTCAAGGAAATACATCATAAAGAGAGATGTGAAATAGATATAGTTGGCAGAATTAGAACTCCATCTGCATATGCTAGTAACATATACCTCACAAAAAGAACTCTTTGAGTCTAGGCCAGAAACTAGGAGTCCCAATAGAAGTAAAGGAAGCATCTAGGGTCTCATTCAATGTGCTGATTTCCCTCTGCTTTCTCCAGAACCTTCATTTAATCTCAATTCTCCAAATTACTTGCAAAGTTTAAATGAAGTAAAAATACAAATTAGAAACTCATCTCGATTAAAATCCATGACTTTTCCATGTCTAATTTCAATCAAGGCCTTCTCAATGGCTATATTGTTTATGAATTTAATTATATTGTGTAATCCATAAAAGCACTGTGTTTGGTCACATTTACTTGCTTTGAGTGCTTACTCTTCATTTACATTTTTTCCATATATTCACCACTTTTAATTTTTTTTGCTTTGTTTATGATAGTATCTGTGCATATTATATAGCACATGGCAATACTTAATTAACAATCCTCATGTCTCTTCTCTTTTGAATGCTCCCATAAGAGGTATGGGATAGCACCTTTTCTATATAAGGCCACTTTCTTCACCACGAAATTTGTTCACTTCAATCTCCTCAGTTTTCTACACACTTAACTGTTTGATTTTTATATGTAAAATTATAGCTATGCTTTTCGTTTCAAACGAGAGTCCAGGTGATAAAGAAAATATTGATTTCAGAATTTACTCTATTTCAAAGCAAAACTCATTTGCTGGAGTCAGATCAGGCCACCATAATTTTAATTACTGACTTTTTCACTTCTAGAATTTCTGTTTCATTACTTTTTAGATTTGTACACTACATCTTATAGATTCAAATTCTATGCAAGTATTTTCAGTTTTGTTTTGCTAATGGTTTCAGCTTGAGTTTTAATAGCTCATGGCTGTAGCTTGAACTCATTGTGAAAAAAATCTTAGAAAGCTTTCTCACAAGACTACAATTTTCAGAAAACAAATTACTGGTATTTTTCATATGCTTCAGTCATTCTGTCACTCACATGACAAACCTGGATCACTACTAAGGATAAAAAATCAGATCATTCTAGGTTATTTGTATCAGAAAATTGTAGCTCAGCAAACTTCCAACTTAGTTGGGGAATTTTCGAAGATTTTAGATTGTGTAGATCCTGGAATTAAGTTCCTACCTGTTTATTGCATGACATTTCTGCAAACATAATTCAATTTCTCAGCTATTTGTGTAAGTGGGGCTACAACCAAACCAAACCAAACAAAACAAAACAAAAATGAAACTGTATCAAAGTTCTGGTTTTTGAGTATCTGAATCATTTTCCTCATTAGAATTTAGACAGAATAATACAAAATATGTTGTATGTATTTCTGCAAGAGTTTTAGAAATATTTATTGAATTTATAATTTTTTTTCAAGGAGAAATAGAGTAAGAAAACACATGGTTTTCATGTGATTGTTTCTTTTGAAAACCCTTGTCTGGGGGTCCACTCTGAGTTCCTGCAGGCAAGATCCTTGACCCCCAAATCCAGGCCTCTGTTAAAGAAAGAAGCCTCAGCTGGAGAGTTCCAGTTTCCAGTGAGATCCCACTATCCTTCAAAACTTGCCCAAGTATCAGCTCAACCCTTGTCCTTTTCTGCCAGCTATTGGCCAGAGGTGAGTCTGGGGCCAATCAGGGCTGCCTGTCCCCAACAACCTCCCCCCTCAAACTCCCTGGGTTGGCCCCTGATCCTGTTGCTCCAGTCTCCTGTCCCCATCTAGAGCACCCTTGGAGTTCTGATACACCCCCACCCATCCCCACCACCAGCCTACCCCCCCCCCACCCTGTGCCCTACCCTACCCACGGTCCTGCCACTCTGGATGAGCACTGTGACAGAGGGTGAAGCCAACAGTCCACCCTACTTCGGAGACTTCTCGGAGCAACTCTGACTATCCACGCAGGACCACCCATAATTTCCACCTCCTTGGTCTCTGACCCTACCTCCAGTCCTCTGTTGCAGTCCCGGGCCCCTCCCAGAGATCCGCCTATCTCTGAGGGACCACTGTGAGTACCTGCTGGCATCTTCTACTGGATCTTCATCCTTGACCCCATCCCTGAATCCCTGTCTGCGGCAAAACCTCCTAGAGAGCTTGGACCACACAGAGCTACAGATATCGAATCTCAGACCCACATAAGCCCACCGGGGAAGTACCATAGAGAGAGGGGGAGACACCACCAACACCTACTGGAGGAAGCTATGGGAAGAAGGCAATACAAGAAAACACCTAAGGACAGAAAGACAAGCAAGACACCACCAGAATCTAGAGAACCTACACCAACTAGAATGGAACACAACAACAAAGCAGAGGGAGAAGAAGGGAACGACTTAAAAATTACCATCATAAAAATGATAGAGGCCAGTTATCCATGACCTCTCCAAGACCTTTATCATGAAAGGGTGTTGAATTTTGTCGAAGGCTTTTTCCGCATCTAGGGAGAATTAGTTTACCACAGGACCCGGCTACCCCCCTCTTAGGCATATACCCAAAGGATTCACATCCTGGCAACAAAGACTTTTGTTCAACTGTGTTCTTAGAGACACTATTTGTAATAGCAAGAACCTGGAAGCAACCTAGATGCCCCTCAATGGAAGAATGGTTAATGAAGATGTGGCACATCTACACAATGGAATACTACTCTGCAGAAATAAATAATGGTATCTTGAAATTCGCAAGCAAGTGGATGGCACTTGAAGAAACCATCCTGATTGAGGTAACCCAGTCACAAAAAGAGGAAAACAGTATGTACTCACTCATATATGGATTTTAGACCTAGATCAAAGGATCACCAGCCTGTAATTCACATCACCAGAGGAACTAGGATACAAGGTGTATGCTAAGAGATTCATATAAAGTCCCTGACAGAACTGGAAAGGGACAATCCCCCAGAGCTCAGGTGAAGTGGGGGGGGGCAATGAATGGAGAGAGAAGTAGGAGAAAATGAGGGGGAGGAAAGGAAAACATGTGCGGCCAGGAAGATTGAGCCTGGTTAGGAATAGAAGACAGTAGAGAGAGAGAGAGAGAGAGAGAGAGAGAGAGAGAGAGAGAGAGAACATAAAAGAGGGAACCAATATTGGTTTGAAGATAAAATTGAACACAAAGAAAGGTCTAGAGAACAACAAAACTACTCCCAACTAACAATTTGAGCTTCCATGGAAAGGCTATCATAAATGCCCTTCCCGGAGAGTGAGATCAACAACTAACTTATCCATGGAGCCCTCAACCTATGCCTGTTGAAAACAGGAGCAAACACCCATACATAAACACTGAGTCCAACTAGAACCCAGATGCAGATGGAGAGGACAAGACCATGCGGCAGAAACACATACAGACAGCTTACCTGAACAAGGAGGAGCTAAAGGCCACTAGACTGATAGCTGGGAAGCCAGCATGGGACTGACTCAGGCCCCCTTGAATATGGGTATCAGACAGAAGGACTGAGCAGTCTAAGGGACCTCAGACAGTGAAGCCAGGATGTATCCCTGGAGCACAAAAGGACTTTGTGAACACATCCCCCATGGAGGCATGAGTTCCTTAACCTAGAGACAGGAGAGAAGCCCTAGTCCCTACTTCACGTGACCTGTCAGACCTACATGACCCCTACTGGATGGCATTCCCCTACATATGGAATTCGGGTGAGGAGATGGGAGGGGAGGGTGTTTAGAGTGCATGTGAGAGGGCAGATAGGGTAAAAGGGAGGGAAGGAGGGAGTGAGGGAGTTTGGGAGGGAGGGAGGGAGAGGGAACTGGGATCGACATGTAAAGCAATAAATTAAATTTAAAAAAAATGCTTTGACTCCAAAATTTAAGTTCAAGGACAAGTTACTGGGAAAAAGGATTTCTATTTTTGTTTCCACAGAAAATGAAAAGATGTGGATTCCTTCCAGACTAATATGGTGTGATCAAGCCAGACCATCTGAAACAGAGTACCAGGTGATCCTACATTCAAAACAGCTGGACAAAGCAGCCTGAGAGACTACAGCCAGGATTTCTAAATATTCTTCGAATTCCCCATGACAGCGCTCCTTACCAGCAGGAAGTAGTTGGAAAGAACAACGCCCAAATTCCCAAATATTGTCTATAAATGTTTGTTTTCATTTAATTGGATTTGTTATATAAAATAAAAAAAAAGAAAACCCTTGTCTGATAGCTTATTAAACAAAATGAGACTATGACAACTGGAAAAAAAAAAAAAAAAAAACAGTGACACTGACTCAATCTCCACACAGGAAAGCCAAGTAAACCAAGTAAACTCTAATGTATTTCATTATTGTCTTCATTTAGTTAAGCCCTAAGCATTATCAACATAAAGAAATCCGTAAGTACTCTTCATACAACTCACTTTGAGAATGCCTCACAAAATTATTCCTACACTTTTACATAAAAAATCACTATTGTTAAAACATATTAATATTCACAAGCATATTGTTTATTCATTAAAGTAATTTTACTAATTAAATTTAACCTATAGAATAAAGACCCTTACACTTAATTATTTTATGAACTACAGTTATATTGTATCCAAGTGAAATTGGGTTTGTTTTCATTTGGGCTACATCTTAAAATTCAGATTCTGTAACTTCACATGCATTTCAGTTTGATGCTGGGGATATTGAGCTAATAATATGCAGCTTAGCTTTGTCTTTTACACATATTGACTTATTATCTAGGCAAATTTTGAGTATGTAAAACAGGTCATATACTAACTTATTGAGGAAGAGCTGGATGTTGGTGGAAACTATGCTTTTATTATTCAAACAGAATTGTATGTGATGCATCCAAATGTTGTGAATTATGCAGCAGCTTGAATTTTCATATTCTAGAAAAACATAATAGAAGTAAAAGTTATGATCACTATCATTTTAAAACTCCCAAACAAATAAAATGTATTGTCCTTAATTCCAGATGTATTATGTGTTAATGGCATACAAATAATATCATAAATGTAGTAGTGGAAATTATTTTACAAGTGTGTTAGAAAATTAACCCTGATTTTCATATTTCCATGCTTTATTTTGTTATAAATAAGTTTCTTAAGTTGTAATCATTAAAACTTTATCCTTCTCTATTATATACCCATAATACATTCACGTTTTAAAATTGTATCTCTCATTATAGCAAGTCCTAATACAATTCTTGATTTATCTGAGTCATAATTTTTAGGCATAAGAGCCAGCCATTCTGTTATACTATAACCAAGAATGTTAAGTGGGGACCCTTGTGCCTTATATTTATACACATTTTCTGACTTTTATCACACGGAAACCTTATTTCCAATACACTGTTCCATGTTTGATAAGTTCATACACACAACGAATGGTAGTCATGTTCACCTCTCACCCTTCAGGCCATCTCCTTTCTTTTCATCAAGACCATCTTCTCTTTTCATATCTTTTTGTGTGTGGCCTACTGTCTGAGACATTTGCTTTAGAGTGGACCAGAAGTAAACTGTGGAACAACAACAATGTATCTGTGGCTATCTCATTCAAGAAAGCCTACTTCTTCCCCAATCAGTGTTAACTGTCTGCACTGCTTTTCTGGAAGGAGTGGGGCCTCATGTGCCCCTCCCTTATCCTTGATGACACGCTGATGGGCTTAATCGTTTTTTTTTTTTTTTCTTCTTATTTTACATATAGATCCCAGGTTCTTCTCCTTCCCTCCCTCCCTTCGTCCCTTCCTCCATCTCTTCGTTCCTTCCTCCCTCTCTCCCTCCTTCCCATGCCCCAAGACAACCCTCCCATCCCATTTCCCCCCACACACTACAGGAAGGGTAATGCCCTCCAGGAGAGATCAACAAAATCTGTAAAGTCATTTAGAATAGGGACTAGTCCTCCCTCCTGCCTCTAGGCTAAGAGAGTATCCATTCATGGGGAATGTGCTCCCAAAGTCCTTTTGTGCACCAGGGATACATCCTGGTTCCACTGTCACAGGTCCCTTAGACTGCCCAGGCATTCTAACTGAGACCCATCTTCAGGGGTTCTGATTCGGTCCAATACTGGTTTCCCAGCTATCAGTCTGGGGTCCATTTACTCCCCCTTGTTCAGGTCAGCTGTCTCTCTGTCTCTGTGGGTTTCTGTAGACTGATCATATCCTCCCTCTCTGCATCTGGATTCCATCCAATTCATCTCAGTGTTTAGCTGTGGGTATCTGCTTCTGTTTCCATCAGCTGCTAGATGAGGGCTCTATGATGGTGGATAAGTGGATAAGTTAGTCATCAATCTCATTATTAGGGAAGGACATTTTAGGTAGCATTTCCACTGTTGCTCACATTGTTAGTTGGGGTCAGTCTTCTAGGTCTCTGGACTTTACTCCAGCGTCAGTTTTCGGGCTTAATCTTTTACAAGCATTATAGATTTAACCACAACTACTGTGAGATCATGAGTGCAACTTTATTGACTAAAAGAGTAGATATTATCAGATAAATTATATAAAAGGTACTATTGTCAGCCACATATGCATATGTGACATGAGAACCAAAATGAGCAAAATCTAAACATAAAAATTTAAAACACTGTCGAGCGCTGTTGCCTCGCCTGCAAGAATGACGCTCAACAACAGATTCTTCTGTAGCGTAGCTTTATTGTGCGGCTCTTACCGCGAGATGAGGAAGGACCCCGAGGAGGAAAAAGGGCTCTGCTTATATATGCTCAGAGGAGTCGTGTCCGTTACTGATTGGTGTAGCCCATGATACTCGTGACAAACACCCCATGATGTATGTTACGCAGGCGCAGTGCTATCCTTCGGGTGGAAAACAACCGCACCTTGCTGGCTCATGGACAGAAAACCGGCGCCATCTTTGGGATTGGCACCGGTGGCTCTCTACAAAAGACAATTTCAAAAATTGAATGGTGACAAATACACAAATGTAATAAGAGGTTAGTTATATACATATATATGTGTATAAAATACACATCAAACTTTCAAAGAATAAAAACATTTTGTTTACTAATTTGTCATTTCAGATTTTTCTATTTTATACTATTATATATTTCCAAACAAAATTAATACTCTAGTAAAGAAACAGCATGAAATTAAACACCTTAATCGTTGCTAAGGGCATCATCCATTAGAGTATTTAATATGTTCATTCACACCGATGTTAAGCAATTTTGATAACACTTTCACTTTCACTTGAAAATCTGAAACTTGATACACTCTTGCCAACAACTACCCAGTCTTTCTTCCTCAAAGACCATTCCCTCTTCTATTTCTATGACTGGTTCTTTTAGATAATAAATCAAAGTAACAAAGGCATTATTTATCTTCTTGTGACTAAGAATAAATACTTTAAAATAAATTATTGTGTAAAAGAATATAAAAGTCGATTAAAACCATGCATGTCACAATCCATTTTAAAGTGTCATGTTCCAAAAAGAAAACAAACTTAATTCAAGTAATCTTTGTAGTGCCAAATGCAAGTAAACAAAAATTATAGCATCTCTGTTCCTGATTATTGATGTAGATACCAAGGTACAGATCATCAATGGAATGTTGAGAATTTTTTTAAATTAACTACAAAGAAAAATAAATGTATATTTTTCTTCGTTCTTCCATTGGATTTATATATTTAAAAAAACTACGTTATTTGCTATGCTAAGTCACATTATAACTGTGGTAGCAACATTGATTCTGGCCTCAGAATACATCAGTTTTAGACAGGTCTCAACATACTTTTTAAACATTTACCTCAGAAAAGAAATATTTTCTCAGTTTTTCTAAAATGGAAATCTTTAAAAATTGCCTTGATGCCTTTCATTCTTTGACTTCTTTTTCAGCTGCTTATGATCTATCTTTAAAGTATTAATCAAGGAAGACAGTGTGTTTGTCAATTCTATGGCTGTGATGTAATATCTGAAAATGCAACTTAAGGAAGCAGTCGTGATTTTGACTAATAGTTTATGGGTTATTAGCCCTTAGATAGCTATGCTGTACATGGGTTTGTTTGGATTTGTGAGAAGGGAGGCAGCAAACATCATGGTATGAAACATGAAGCAGAATGAATCATAATATGTCAATGAATAGAAGTCAGAGAGCAAATAAGAAATAGAGGAGATGTGAATAAGATATACCCTAAAATGGCATACCACCAAAGATCTTGTTACTCCAATGAAGAGCCACTTCCTAATTTTATCATTCCCAATAATGCCACTAAATTATGAATAATGTAGTGTTTTACTCCTTTGTTTAGGTCAAAATCATTATGATATAATCACATTCAAAAAGTTCCATCTGAAATTGAGACCAGGATTTCAACAAATGAGTGTGGACAAAGGCAATTTTACATTTGAACGACAGTATCCCTCTGTCCTGACCACTGTGAGAGGACAGAAGCCCGACTTCTCTGGCTCCTTGCTCCATGTTCTGAAAGCACATCACATAACAATTACAAAATAAACTTAATTTAACTTTGGAAATGGGCAACTCATAAGCTGTAAACAGAGAGTTTACAGTGTATCTCACCCATCTCTAGATGTAGTCTTCCATCTGCATGATGCATTTATTTATTTATTTATTTATTTGCTTTATAGTCATCTTTAGTGTCATTATGATGGTGACAATAACAATGTTGTAAGGACAAGAATACTCATCAGAAAATACAGAAGAATGAAACCAAATTCCTTATTGTGCCATAAATAGATTCCACATTTTATAATTAGGCCTCATATAATGTAAGATAATAAATGCCATGGATTGTGAAAGCATATTTATTTAAACAATTTTCTTATAAAATGACCAAACTTTTAAACATTTTTCTTATCCATACTGGATTAAAAACATTGAGTTTGCATACATCTTACATAAACACAATGAAATAATCTTGTAGAAATTTTAAGTCACTTCTTAGTCATATAACACTTCCTATAGGAAAAAAATGTGGGTTCATCTACAGAAATATGTTTAAGTGTGTGTGTGGGGGGGTGCTGGAGGTTTGTGTCTACATGTGCACATGTGCTTGTGAGCATGTGAGAAGGTGGGAGTATTTGTGTGCAAATGCGTGTGTGCGGGCATATATGCATAACTGTACAAATGCAAGTGAATTATAATATTTCTGTCTTCTATTTTTAATGACCTTCCTCATTTGACATTTGAGTCATAAAATGACCATAAAATGACTTATTTTTCTAGTTTCAATACTGTAATGGATTATTTAAGTTTTGCTGGTAGCTAAATGCAATATATATATATATATATATATATATATATATATATATATATATAATTGTAAAAGTATAAACCCTAATATGAAGCTCTACAGCTTCACTATGTCCATTCAAACTATATACACGTTCATTGACATATATAGATTTTGATTCTGGTTGATTTTGGTGTAAGATTTTCATTTGCAACAAATTCCCTGGATCTGGAATTACAGATGATTGTTAGCTCTCCTGTGGATGCTTCAAATAGAATGTTGTTCCTCTGGAATTTTAGTCAGTGCTTGTAACTGCCTAGACATCTCTTCATCCAGGGAGTTCTTTAAAATAAAGTTCAATTCTTAAAAATTCTTTAAATTTTGTGTATATATATGTATATATATATACATATATATATATATATAATGACAAAAATATATTTAAACACATAGATGAAGGGAGTGTGTGAAAATTCAGCTTAGAATTTGTAGTTGTAAGTTAAGTTACAACCAAGTGCTCTACGTTAGAAGATAGATAGTGCATCTACCAAAGATGCTGACTTTATTTAATGGTGACATGATTGCCCTAGTTACAATGAAAGAAACAAAAAGTTTGTCCTTGCCATTCTTTTCCAATGTCATTTTTAGGGGATTTTTTTTTTTTTGGTATCAATTTTGTCTTTAACATAATTTTAATTTTTATTGAAGAAATTGCAGCCATCCTACCAAAACCGCATTTTCTCCTACATGTTTTACACTGGCAGTACTAGCCATAGGGAACGTTTTTAAAAATCATGAATAATCATGCAAATATTGAGCCATTGATAGTCTTCTAGAGCTAATGGTTAAGAATTTTCTAGTTTAACATATAACCAGTTTCTATGTTCCCTTCTTTTCTTACTGTGGGTTTAACCTAGAACTTATAACTTCACATATGCAACCCAGTGCTCTACCACAGAGCTATCTTAGCCCTATTGAGAGACAAGTTTCAACAAGTTGTCAAAATTCAACTTAAACTTGCTCTGTATACAGACATGCCTGGAAACTTCACTCCTCCTGCCTCAATCTCCTTCACAGCTGGAAACCTCGCCATCATTCCCCTGGCTTTGCTTGGTTTTTTTGTTTTCTTTCTAAATAAAATTTTCTGATTATGTATAATATTAAAAGGCTGAATATTTGAATTTAATGGGAAAATATTTTATTTGCATATTTAATTTCCACTTTCTTCTGAACAGGATCTTAAGTGTGTACACCGAAACATAATAGATGATGTCTTACTTGGTTATTTTTAGTGTCACATATTTACCAAGTACACTGTACTTAATCTTGTTTACAGTATTTATCTACACTATTTTCTGTTTGAAAGAGTTTCTGCACCATTTGTGTCTCAATCAAGTTTTTATTTTGGTATCAAGTATCAGAAGGAAAACTAAGGAAGAGAGACTAGAAGTAAGAAAAGCTCCTTTAAGCATGTTCCTCATGGAACCTAGAAGCAGGAGGGAGGACCTAGTCCCTAGTTCAAATGACTTGACAGACTTACATGACCCCCTCCAGGAAGGCATCACCCTACATGTGGAGTGGCGCATGGATGGGATGGAAGGGTGGTTGGGGGACATGGGAGGGTGGAAGAGAGGGACGGAGGGAGGGATGGAGAGGGAACTGGGATCAATATGTAAAATAAGAATAATTAATTAATTAATTAAAAAATAAAGAAAGAAAATCTCTTTTAGAGGACGAAATCAGCTAGTGGAAAAATATCTAATATTGATATGTACACATTAGCTTTGAAAAGTCAGATGAGCTCATTGGGACAGAACATGGAATATTTTCTTAGTAACTACTGACACAACAATATGGAAATTCCTTTTGCTTTTTATTATCCTTTTATTTTTAAAACAATCTCATTTTACATATCAGTCACAGTTCCCTCTCCTCCCTTCCTCCTGCTCTTCCCTATTTCTCACTACTACACCCCCACTTACTCCTTAGAGAGGGTGAAGCCTTCCATGAGGAATCAACAAAGTTCCTCCTATCACTTGAGGGAGGATAAAGGCCCTCCCAGCAGTATCTAGGCTGCACAAGGTATTCCTCCATAAGGAATGGGCTCCAAAGAGCCAGTTCATGAACTAAAATAAGTACTGGTGCCACAGCTAGGGGCCTCATAAACTGCCCAAATCATCCAACTGTTACCCACATTCAAAGGGACTAGGTTGGTCTTATGCTGGTTCCCCAGATGTCAGTCCAGGATCAGTGAACTCCCACTTGTTTGGGTCAGCTTTTTTTGTGGGTTGGCTCATAATGTTGATCCTCCCGTTCTATGACGAGGCTCCAGGAGTTTGGCCTAGTGCTTAGCTATGGATTCTCTGCATCTGTTTCCATCAGTTATTGGATGATGGTTTTATGATGACAATTAAGTTATTCATCAATCTGATTACAGAGGGAGGGCAGTAAAGGTACCCTCTCCACTATTGCTTAGATTCTTAGCTGGGTGTCACCCTGTGGAGAAGGAAAGAGATACCTTGATAGAGGGAGATACTCTTCAGTTAGAGAGAAACCTGGCACTAAGAAAATTACCAGGAATCTACAAGGAATTTTTGTTGTTGTTGTTTCTATTTTTAGTTTAAATTTCCAAGTATTTGGGAGACTGATAGTAGGTAAAGAACACACAAATGGTTGAAGCTTCAAAATTTGTTAAGAACTTGTTTTAACGACTGACAAAAGCAAAATTAGAACAAGAAGCAATGATTTCATGGATTTTCTAGTTTAACTAAGTGATTTAGACACATAAAGAAAGTTGGTTCTGGGACAAAGACTTTCAGTCAAATGGTTACTCAGTGACAAGATGGAGTAAACAGGGTCCTAACAGTTTTGAAAGCAGAATTGACAACACTTTCAAGCAAGGTACCCATTCCCTAGCTTTCATAGGGCTTGAAAAGAGAATAGGGAAACAAATTATCAGGCCAATTTCACAAGTCTAATCATTTTCAAAGATTTCTGCTTTGTCATATTGGATCTGCATCAACTTCTCCATTTGAAATACCTAATAGTAACATGCAACTACAATGCAATTAAATCCTCTCTAACTGCCAAACATTTAAACAAAGAATCTATATTTATTACCTGTTCTATAGTATTTCTCTTTTATTGTTTAACCTATTACAATCTACATTCTGTTGTTCCCAATCTGCACAGCTGAAATTAACAAGCCATATTTTAAAAGGCAATCAATGCTACTTTTGCTTGAATTTCTATTACAAACGTTTTACCGTGAAAGATTTCATGTATTCCACCTATAGTAAAATAAAAAATACAAAGATATACATTTCTATGATGAAAAAAAAATCTGGCATTGTAATATTATTGGTACTGAATAAGCAGTTTGTCCATTGTTCCTCAGTTCAACGAACTAGACAGTATATTGCTACCAATTATATTAGTCTTAAAAATTCCCTGAAAATTTCTTTTTCAGCTTGGATATGAAATAGACCAGAGAGACTCAGATGTTGAATTCTGGGTGTCCTGCATTTTTGAAGGTTGTGGAAACTTTAGAGGATCAGAATGAACTAGAGGAAGTAAGTCTCTATGGGTCATGCATGGATTTTACCTAAAGTTCCTTGCATGATGTGTTTCAGCTTCCTGTGCTCTGTGAGGTGAATAGCTTCCTGCTCCACCTTCTCATTCTAATTCTGCTATGTTCTAAGCAAGTGCAAGGGGACAAGTAGCCATGGAAAAATCACTATGAAACTGAGATCCAAATAAATATTTCTTCTTTTTTATTTATTTTATATAACCAAGTCCATTTAAATGAAAACAAATATTTATAGAGAATATTTGGGAATTTGGGCGTCCTTCTTTCCAAACTACTTCCTGCTGGTAAGGGACACTGTCATGAGGGATTCGAAGAAGATTCAGAAATCCTGGCTGTAGTCTGTAAAGCTGCTTTCTCCAGCTGTTTTGAATGTAGGATCACCTGGTACTTTGTTTCAGATGGTCTGGCTTGATCAAACCACATTAGTTTGGAAGTAATCCACATCTTTTCATTTTCTGTGGAAACAAAAATAAAAATCCTTTTCCCCAGTAACTTGTCCTTGAACTTAAATTTTGGAGTCAAAGCATTTTTTAAATTTAATTTATTGATTTACATGTCGATCCCAGCTACATCTCCTTCCCTCCCTCCCTCCCTTCCTCTCTCCCTCCCTCCCTTCCTATCTCCCTCCTTCCCTCCCTTTTATCCTCTCTGCCCTCTCACATCCCCCCCCTCCAATTCCATATGTAGGGGAATGCCATCCAGTTGGGGTCATGTAGATCTGACAGGCCATATGAAGTAGGGACTAGGGCTTCTCTCCTGTCTCTAGATTAAGGCAGTCATCCCTCCATGGGGGATTTATTCACAAAGTCCTTTTGTGCTCCAGGGATACATCCTGGCTCCAAAGTCTGAGGTCCCTTAGACTGCTCAGTCCTTCTGTCTGATACCCATATTCAAGGGGGCCTGAGTCAGTCCCATGCTGGCTTCCCAGCTATCAGTCTGGTGGCCCATTAGCTCCTTCTTGTTCAGGTAAGCTGTCTCTATGTGTTTCTGCCGCCTGGTCTTGTCCTCTCCATCTGCATCTGAGTTCTAGTTCGACTCAGTGTTTGTGTATGGGTGTTTGCTCCTGTTTCCAACAGGCATTAGTTGAGGGCTCCATGGATAAGTTAGTTGTTGATCTCACTCTCTTAGACGGGCATTTATAGTAGCCTTTCCAAGGAAGCTCAAATTGTTATTTGGGAGCAGTCTTGTTCTCTAGACCTTTCTTTGTGTTCAATTTTATCTTCAAACCAATATTGGCTCCCTCTTTTATGTTCTCTCTCCCTCCCTCCCTCCCTCCCTCCCTCTCTCTCTCTCTCTCTCTCCTCTCTCTCTCTCTCTCTCTCTCTCTCTCTCTCTCTCTGTCCCCCTTTCTTTCTTGTCTTCTATTCCTAACCAGGCTCAATCTTCCTGGTCGTACATGTTTTCCTTTCCTCCCCCTTGTGTTCTCCTACTTCTTTCTCCATTCGCTGCCCCCCCACTTTACCTGAGCTCTGGGGGATTGTCCATTCCCAGGTCTGTCAGGGACTTTATATGAATCTCTTAGAGAAAACCTTGTATCCTAGTTCCTCTAGTGGTGTGAATTATAGGCTGGTGATCCTTTGATCTAGGTCTAAAATCCATACATGAGTGAGTCATACTGTGTTCCTCTTTTTGTGACTGGGTTACCTCAATCAGGATGGTTTCTTCAAGTGCCATCCAATTGCCTGCAAATTTCAAGATACCATTATTTTTTTCTGCAGAGTAGTATTCCATTGTGTAGATGTCCCACATCTTCATTAAACATTCTTCCACTGAGGGGCATCTAGGTTGCTTCCAGGTTCTTGCTATTACAAATAGTGCTGCTATGAACATAGTTGAACAGATGTCTTTGTTGCATGGATGTGAATCCTTTGGGTATATGCCTAAGAGGGGGATAGCTGGGTCCTGTGTAAACGAATTCCTATTTTCCTGAGAAACCACCATACTGATCTCCAAAATGGCTGTATGAGTTTGCACTCCCACCAGCAGTGGAGGAGTGTTCACCTTTCTCCACATCCTCTCCAACATGAGTCATTACTGGTGTTTCTAATTTTAGCCATTCTGGCAGGAGTAAGATGGTATCTCAGAGTTGTTTTGATTTGCATTTCCCTAATAGCTAAGGATGTGGAGCATTTTCTTAAGTGTCTTTCAGCCTTTTTGATTTCCTTTATTGAGAATTCTTTCTTCAGTTCTGTACCTCATTGTTTAATAGGGTTATTTGGTGTTTTGTTGACTAGTTTCTTGAGTTCTTTGTATATTTTGGAGATCAGCCCTTTGTCAGATATAGGATTGGTGAAAATCTTTTCCCAGTCTGTGGGCTGCCGTTTGGTCTTTTCCACTGTGTCTTTTGCCTTACAGAAGCTTCTAAGTTTGAAGAGGTCCCATTTATTAATTGTTTCTTTCAGTGTCTGTGCCCCTGGAGTTATGTTCAGGAATTGGTCTCCTATACCAATTTGTTCAAGGGTACCTCCTACTTTCTCCTCTAAGAGGTTCAATGTGGCTGGATTGATGTTGAGGTCTTTGATCCATTTGGACTTGAATTTTGTGCCTGGTGACAGACATGGGTCTATCTGTAGTCTTCATACCCTCATCCAATTGTGCCAGCACCATTTGTTGAAGATTCTGTCCTCGTCCCATTGTATAATTTTAGCTGTTTTGTCTAAAATCAGGTGTTCATAGGTGTGTGGGTTAATATCAGGATTTTCAATTTGATTCCATTGGTCTACCTGTCTATTTTTATGCCAATACCAGGCTGTTTTCAGAACTATAGCTCTGTATTTGAGTTTAAAATCAGGAACGGTGATGCCTCCTAAAGTTCTTCTATTGTATAGGGTTGTTTTGGCTATCCTGGGTCTTTCGTTTTTCCACATAAAGTTGATTACTATCCTTTCAAGGTCGGTGAAGAATTGTGGTAGGATTTTAATGGGGATTGCATTGAATCTGTAGATTGCTTTTGGCAAGATTGCCATTTTTACTATGTTTATCCTACCTATCCAAGTGCATGGGAGATCTTTCCATTTTCTGGTATCTTTAATTTCTTTCTTTAGAGCCACAGCGTTCTTATTATATAGGCCTTTTACTTGTTTGGTAAGCGTTACACCAAGATACTTTATGTTGCTTGGGGCTATTGTAAAGGGTGATGTTTCTCTGATTTCTTTCTCTGTCTCTTTGTCCTCTGAAAAAAGTAGGGATACTGATTTTTTTTTTTTTTTGAGTTTATCTTGTATCCTGCTAGTTTGCTGAAGGTGTTTATCAGCTGTAGGAGTTCCCTGGTAGAGTTTATTGGGTTGCTTATGTGAACCATCATATCATCTGCAAGTAGAGTTTGACTTCTTCCTTTCGAATTTGGATCCCCTTGATCTCCATTTGTTGTCTTATAGCATTAGCTGGAACTACTAGTTCGATATTGAAGAGATATGGAGAGAGAGGGCAGCCTTGTCTTGTTCCTGATTTTAGAGGAATTGGCTTAACTTTCTCTCCATTCAGTTTGATGTTGGCAGTTGGTTTGCTGTATATTGCTCTTATTATGTTTAGGTATGTTCCTGTTATCCCTGACCTCTCCAAGACCTTTATCATGAAAGGGTGTTGAATTTTGTCAAAGGCTTTTTCCACATCTAGGGAGATAATCATATGGTTTTTCTTTTTGTGTTTGTTTATATGGTAGATAACATTGATAGATTTTTGTATGTTAAACCATCCCTGCATTCCAGGGATGAAGCCTACTTGATCATGGTGGATGATTTCTCTGATGTATTCTTGAATTCGGTTTGCCAGTATTTTATTGAGTACTTTTGCATCGATGTTCGTCAGAGATATTGGTCTGTAGTTTTCTTTCTTAGTTGTGTCTTTGTGAGGCTTGGGTACCAAGGTTATTGTGGCCTCATAAAAAGAGTTTGGCAATGAACCTTCTATTTCTATCTTGTGGAACAGTTTGAGGAGTAGTGGTATTATTTCTTCCTTGAATGTCTGGTAGAATTCTGCATTGAATCAATCTGGCCCTGGACTTTTTTTGGTTGGAATGCTTTCGATGACTGCTTCTATTTCATTGCGGGTTATAGGTCTATTTAAGTTGTTTATCTGTTCTTGATTTAATTTGGGTAAGTGATAGTTATCCAGAAATTTGTCCATTTCCTTTGAAATTTCAATTTTTGTGGAATACAGATTTTCAAAGTATGACCAGAAAATTGTCTGGATTTCCTCTGTGTCCATTGTTATGTTACCCTTTTCATTTCTGATTTTGTTAATTTGCATGTTCTCTCTCTGCTTTTTTCGTTAATTTGGATAAAGGTTTGTCTATCTTGTTGATTTTCTCAAAAAACCAACTCTTCGTTACATTGATTTTTTTGTATTGTTTTCCTGGTTTCTATTTTGTTGATTTCAGCCCTCAAGTTGATTATTTCCTGGCGTCTACTCCTGTGGGGTGAATTCGCTTCTCTCTGTTCTAAGGCTTTTAGTTGGACTGTTAATTCTCTTATGTGACTATCCTCTGTTTTCTTCATATGGGCCCTTAGTGCAATGAACTTCCCTCATAGCACAGCTTTCAAGGTGTCCCATCAGATCGGGTATGTTGTCTCGTCATTCTCATTGAATATTAAAAAGTCCTTAATTTCTTTCTTTATTTCTTCTTTGACCCAGGTGTGGCGCAATTGCACATTGTTCAGTTTCCATGAGATTGCAGGTTTTCTGCTATTTGTGTTGTTGTTGAATTCAAATTTTAAAGCATGGTGGTCTGATAAGATACAGGGGACTATTCCTATTCTCTTGTATCTGTTGAGGTTTGTTATGCCACCTAGTATGTGGTCGATTTTAGAGAAGGATCCATGTGGTGCAGAGAAGAAGGTATATTCTTTTGTCTTTGGATAGAATGTTCTATAGATATCTGTTATCCCCAGTTGAGACATACCTTCTGTTAGTTCTTTTGTTTCTTTGTTGAGTTTCTGATTTGTGGTCCTGTCTAGTGTTGAGAGTGGTGTATTGAAGTCTCCCACTATAAGTGTGTGAGGTTTTATATGAGCTTTGAGTTTTAGTAGCGTTTCTTTTACGAATGTGGGTGACTTTGTATTAGGGGCATAGATGTTCAGAACTGAGACTTTGTGTTGATGGATTTCTCCTGCGATGAATATGAAATGACTGTCTTCATCACTTTAGATTAATTTTAGTTTGAAGTCTAACTTGCTAGATATAAGAATAGCTACGCCTGTGTGCTTCTTATTTCCATTTGTTTGGAAAATCTTTTCCCAACCGTTTACCCTGAGGTAATGTCTATCTTTGAAGCTTAGATGTGTTTCTTGTATGCAGCAGAAGGATGGATTCTGTCTTCGTATACACTCTGTTAGCCTGTGTATTTTTATAGGTGAGTTAAGACCATTAATGATGATGGTGAGAAAGGACCATTGATTGTTGATGCTTGTTTGGTTTAGGTTTGTTGTTGGCAGTGGTACTGTGAATATATTAGTTCTGCTTTACCCTTGGTTTCTGGTTTAGTTGGATTATCTGTTGCTGCCTACATTTTTGTGGGTGTAGTTACCTTCCTTGGGTTGGAGTTTTCCTTCCAATACTTTCTGTAGGGCTGGATTTGTAGATACATATTGGGAAAATCTGGTTTTGTCATTAAATATCTTATTTTCTCCATCTACAGTGATTGAAAGTTTTGCTGGATATAGTAGCCTAGGCTGGCATCTGTTTTCTCTTAATACTTTTAGAACATCTATCCAGGACCTTCTGGCCTTGAGGGTTTCCATGGAGAAGTCAGGTGTAATTATGATAGGTCTGCCTTTATATGTTACTTGTCCTTTTTCCTTCGCTGCTCTTAATATTCTTTCTTTATTCTGTATGCTAGGTATTTTGATTATTTTATGTCGAGGGGTCTTTTATCTTTGGTTCAGCCTATTTGGTGTTCGGTATGCTTCTTGTACTTTCATGGGCATGTCCTTCTTCAGATTTGGAAAATTTTCCTTGATGATTTTGTTGAATATGTTTTTGGCACCTTTGAGCTGGGCTTCCTCACCTTCCTCTATGCCTATTATTCTTAGGTTTGGCCTTTTCATGGTTTCCCACATTTCCTGGATATTTTGTGTTAAGGATTTGTTGGATTTATGATTTTCTTTGGTCGATGAATCTATTTCTTCTAGTTTATATTCTGAACCTGAGATTCTCTCTTCCATCTCTTGAATTCTGTTGGTTATGCTTGTGTCTGTTGTTCCTGATATTTTGCCCAGTTTTTCTATTTCCAGCATTCCATCGGTTTGTGTTGCCTTTATTTTCTCTATTTCAGTTTTCAAGTCTTGACCTGTTTCCTTTACCTGCTTAATTGTTTTTTCTTAGCTTTCTGTACTTTCCTTAAGGAATTTGTTCATTTCTTCCACTTTTTTTGGTTGTTTTTTCCTCCATTTCTTTAAGGGATTTTCTCACATCTTCTTTGAGGCCTCTATCATTTTTATGATGGTAATTTTTAAGTCATTCCCTTCTGCTTCCTCTGCTTTGTTGTTGTGTTAAGTTCTAGTTGGTGTAGATTCCCTAGATTCTGGTGGTGTCTTTCTGTTGTTAGGTGTTTTCTTGTATTGCCTTCTTCCCATAGCTTCCTCCAGTAGGTGTTGGTGGGGTCTCCCCCTCTCTCTATGGTACTTCTTCGGTGGGCTTATGTGGGACAGAAATTCAATATCTGTAGCTCTGTGTAGTCCAAGCTCTCTAGGAGGTCTCTCTGCAGACAGGGACCCAAGGATGGGGTCAGGGCTGAGGATCCAGTAGAAGATGCCACGAGCCAATGGCTCTAGCCAATGGCTGGCAGAAGAAGACAAAGGCTAAGCTGAAACTTGGGAAGGTTTTGCAGGATAGTCGGATCTCACTGGAAACTGGAACTCTCTAGTTGAGGTCTCTTTCTTTAGCAGGGGACCAGATTTGGGGGTCAAGGATCTTGCTGGCAGAAACTCAGAGTGGACCTGCAGAGATAGGCGGATCTCTGGGAGGGGCCCGGGACTCTAGCAAAGGATTGGAGATGGGGTCAGAGACCAAACAGGTAGAAATTACGGGTGGTCCTGCGTGGATAGTCAGGTCTCCTTTGTTCAGAGTTGCTCCAAGAAGTCTCTGAAGTAGGGCGGACTGTTGGCTCCACCCTCTGTCCCAGTGCTCTAAATATTTCTTCTTTACATTGTTTATAATAGGTATTTTTTATCATAGACAAGTAAAAGTAATAGTGGAATGATCTTTCCTTCAAGTAATATTTTATAAAATATTTCCCCAGTTCCTTAAACTCTGGAAGATTCTTTCAAATCCACAAATGTTTGTCTATTACTAGTGACAAATTCTACCTGTTTTTTCCCTATGAGTGTGATTTCTAACAATTTTCTTTTGATTACATTTTGGATATATACAGTTCTATTTTTTTTTTATCTATTCTGCACTGAATATCCTTAAGGATGTGACCTGTCATCAGTCATGACAGAGGGTGAGGCACATGCCTAACCATATGGCTTTCTTCTCTGTGGTTAACCTAGTGCACCACTGTCCTTCATATCCCCTCGTCCTTTGTCTGTTCAACCTCTCAAAAAATGCTTTGTTTTACCTCTTTGCCAAGGATGTTAGTTCCTCTTTCAGTCTCCTATTCTCAAATGTTGTTAATGTTCAAGTGCTCTTAATTGTTCTTGTCCTTAAATCCCACTGAGCTAATTAGCGTTCTTTCACAAGTTGACACAAACATTTTGTGTTTATCACAAGGCATGGTGTTATATCACTTGTGTTTGTTTCTACTAATGACATCTGAATATTAATAAGTTCACAGTCTATTCTGATTCCTCATAATTAAATACAGATTTACTTAATGATTTATTTCTGGCTAGAGATTTTTTTTTTTTTTTTTTTTTTTTTTGCCTTACAAACTCAGTTTTTAAATAAAATTTAGAATACTATTTCTGAGAACATACTTAGGGAATATACATATATATCCCACACAAGATTATCAGTGCCTTTATCATATAAATTTTAATACATCCAAACTGTGACAATAAAATTGAGTAAAGAACAAAATAATGTCAATTTACTACTCAGTTTAAGTACAAGACCAGGTTACAGAAACATATAGAGACAGCTGACCTGAATAAGGCGGAGCTAACAGGCCCCCAGACTGATAGCTGGGAATCCAGCATGGGACTGACTCAGGCCCCCCTGAATATGGGTCTCAGTTAGAAGGACTGAGCAGTCTGAGGGACCTCAGAGAGTGGAACCCTGGTGCACAAAAGGACCTTGCAGGCACATCCCCCATGGAGGGATACTCCCTTAACCTAGAGACAGGAGAGAAGTCCTAGTCCCTACTTCAAATGACTTGACAGATTTAGATGACCTCTCCTGAATGACATTGCTCTACATGTGGGGTAGGGGTTGGGGTGGAAGGAGAGGGTGGTCAGGGTGCATGTGAGGGGGGAGGAGAGGGAAAGAGAGAAGGAGGGACAGAGAGAGGCTGGTAGGGAGAGGGAACTGGAATCGATATATAAAATAAAAATAAAAATAAACTGTTTTTTAGCTTTTTTTCCCCTTGTTTATCTACCTTCTGCCTTCCATTGAACTAAGACAGCTGGTTTTTGTGTTCATAGTTTTCTTCTTTAAAAAAGAAAAATTAAAAAACAAAATGAAGACTGCTGAGGGGGATGAATGATTGGTCATTATCACACCAGCAATGGGCACTTTCTAAAACTTTCTCTAATTTCCTGCCTACTCGAAACTGGAATCGTAAAGCTTTCTAACTGAGGCTAACTGTATAAGTACAAAACTCAACAATGAAGTGAGAATTTCAGTATCCATAATCACCAATAATGTTTTGCACATGTGATAAAACACCATGACTAAAAAAAAACAATATTGGTAGAGAGGGTTTGTTTCACCTGGTCATTTACAATGAAGGAAGTAAGGGTGGGAACTCAAGGCAGAGAGTTGAAGACAGGGAGTGGAGCATAAGCCATAAACGAATAATGCTTATTCTCCATGGCTTGCTTAGGCTTCATTCTTTTACCATCCAGGAAAAACTACCCATGGGCAGCACTGCCTCAGTGAGCTAGACTCACCCACATCAGATATTAATCATTAAAACACACTGCAGACTTGCCTGGAGGAATATTCTTATTTAGGTATTTTCCCTACTAAGAGTTCTTCTTGCCAAATAATTGTCTCATGAAAAGCTGATATACAACTAATCACTTCCATAAATCTCTTTCATTATGACACAGAAACCCAGAACTATTTAGTCATGTACTTTACTTTCTTGTTTGTTCCAAAATCTCATATTAATATCACAGTCACAAAACAAAGAATTGCAACTTATTAATACCTCCGTGTTTAAAACCCAAGATTTGAAGTCCATTGTCTTTAAAACATTCAAAGTTTTTTTTTTAACTTGAAATATTCTCTAAACATTCCCAATATGCAACATGCCTCTAATATTCCAGAGTTTCTAAACTGTGGGCTCATTACACACACACACACACACACACACACACACACACACACACACACTATGGAAGAGCTGGGGCACAATAAAAATCAAATCAAAGCAAAAAAAAAAAAATTCAACATTGTAAGAAGTGCAAGGCTTGACACCTAGAACCCACTCACGATCCTCTAGACTCCAAAGGACCTTGGTATTTCCGCTTCTCCTTTTCTGGCATTGGAAGCATTCACAGCTTGCCCATCTCACTCCAGAACAATTCCACAGTTGTTGCCATCCTTAGTGATCATCCCATAGTCTGGTATCTTGAAAAGGCTGAGCTCTGGAGCTGTATCTTTACAGTAGCTCTCCTATGCTGTCTTCAGGAAAGCTAACCCTGATAATATGGTGCCAAGCCTCAACTTATTTCTATGGAATCTTGAATCTTGAAGCCTCTATTGTTAATGAAGATGAACCTTCACTAATGGCTTCTTTTGTCCTTTTACAGTGCCAGCTTTCATCTACTTTCCACAACCCCTTAATGATTTAAAAACCCTTACAACATGAGAAACTCTTATACATTACTAAGTTTGGCTGTACAGCTCTGCCACCTCTAGACCTTTAGGAAGTACTTCCCAGAACATTTTAACCCAACAGTAATTGTTTCTTCCTAATCACATTTGATTCTTCAGCCTCACCTGACCAATATCAATTGTCCCACAAAAGCTAATCTTTCACTTCAGTGGTATTGGTCTCTTATTAATCATGGACAACTTTCCAGTTCTGGCTAACCAGATATCACATACCTTTAAAACAAAATAGAACTAACAGCCTTTCTAGGGTCTTTAAGGGACTCTCAAAACATCATGAGGCATACCTGTACCAGCTGTAATATGCTCAGCATTATTTTCTAAGTTCATTATGCTCTGAACCCTCAGTGGTTTTTCTAGCCTCAAATCCCAAAAAAATATTTCCACAATCCTCCCAAAAATTATCTGTCATAGCTATAATCCATGAGTCTGCTACAGATTTCTGTCTTTGTTGGGGTTTCTGTTGCTGTTTCAAAGCACCATGACCAAAAGGAACTTGGTGATGAAGGATTTCATTTTTTCAGACAGATTACAGTCTATCACTGAGGGGAGTAATGGCAGAAACTCAAGGCAGGGAACTGAAGGCAGGAACTGAAAGAAGGATTCCTTACTGTTTTGCTTCCTCTTGTTTGCTCAGCTTGCATTGCTATGACCCTGGGATCTCTTGTACATGTGTGACACTAGCCAACATGGTCCGAAAATACAGCTTTAAATTATTAATAAAATGCACTATAAACTTGCCAACAAACTCATTGTACTGAGGCATTTTCTCAATCAAGAATTCTCTCTTCCCAAATGAGTCTATCATGTTTCTAGAAAATTTAGAGCTATGCAAAATCACTGATCTCAAACTCTCTCTCTCTCTCTCTCTCTCTCTCTCTCTCTCTCTCTGTGTGTGTGTGTGTGTGTGTGTGTGTGTGTGTATTAAAATAAAACCAATATATTCTGCTTATATCTTTGTGCTGTTCAATACATATTTCTATGACAGGATTATGTGGGGAGCCATATTGATAAGAATAAGTTTGGCCAAGTAATTCTTAAAGACATGGAAAGGGGTAGTCATTTCTCGTTTAATGAAGAAGGAGAAGGAGAAGGCGAAGGAGAAGGAGAAGAAGAAGAAGAGGAAGAGGAAGAAGAAGAAGAAGAGGAAGAAGAAAATATTAGTTTCATAAAACAAAATGTTTCATTTTTCTCATCAAACATACTGACTAAAAAAAGTTGTATACAAATGTTCAAACTTATCCTCAAAGCTCAGGAAATATGGAAAAGAGGGATAGAAAGGCCACCCTGAATATGGGTCTCAGCCAGAAGGACTGAGCAGTCTAAGGGACCTCAGACAGTGGAAACAGGATGTATCCCTGGTGCACAAAAGGACTTTGCTAACACATCCCTCCATGGAGGGATAACTGCCTTAACCTAGAGACAGGAGAGAAGCCCTAGTCCCTACTTCACATGACTTGTCACATCTACATGACCCCAACTGGATGGCATTCCCCTACATATGGAATTGGGGTGGGGGGGATGGGAGGTGAGGGTGGCTAGGGTGCATGTGAGAGGGCAGAGAGGGTAAAAGGGAGGGAGGGAGGAAAGGAGAGGTAGCTGGGATCGACATGTAAATTAATAAATTAAATAAAAAAAAAATGCTTTGACTCCAAAATTTAAGTTCAAGGACAAGTTACTAGGGAAAAGGATTTCTATTTTTGTTTCCACAGAAAATAAAAAGCTGTGGATTCCTTCCAGACTAATGTGGTTTGATCAAGCCAGACTGCCTGAAACAGAGTACCAGGTGATCCTACATTCAAAACAGCTGGACAAAGTAGCCTTGCATACTACAGCCAGGATTTCTGAATCTTCTTCGAATCCCTCATGACAGTGTCCCTTACCAGCAGGAAGTAGTTTGGAAAGAAAGACGCCCAAATTCCCAAATATTGTCTATAAATGTTTGTTTTCATTTAAATGGACTTGGTTATTAAATAAATAAATAAATAAATAAATAAAAGAAAAGTTGGGAGGGCCAGAGAATGGGGAGTACTACTGTGAATGTTGTATTCTGAACATTTACTTACAGTGGCTGTGTTTCCCCGCAGGAGATCTGCACCAGATCAAACCATGATCAGCTAATATCCCAGCCAGTAGCACTATTCAGACCCAGTGAGTTTTGAGAGAGAGGGGAAGATAGAAAAACAGAAGCAGAGAAGGACAGAGACAGAGACAAAGAGAAAAAGAGAACATGAAGGTGACGTGTTTTCAGTGTTAGATTACAGGGGACTTGGTCATAGATATTGATAAGCTACATTATATGAATATGCATCCTGTGGGGATATGCTGAATAGTGGAATTGAGGTAGATTGATTCCCATTTTCCCGCGAAACTGCCATACTGATTTCTAAAGTGACCTCAAAAGTTTGCACTCCCATCAGCAGTGGGGGAGTGTTCCCCTTTCTCCACATCCTCTCCAGCATAAACTGCATAGAAGTTTTTGATTTTAGCCATTCTGACAGTACTAAGATGGTATTTCAGAGTTGTTTTTATTTGCATTTCCCTGATGGCTGAGGCTGTTAAGCACTTTCTTAAGTATCTTTTAACTTTTAGATTACTCCATTGAAAATTGTCTGTTTTTTCTGTACTCCTCTTTTTAATTGGATTGTTTGGTGTTTTGGTGACTAGCTTCTTGAGTTCTTTGTATATTGTGGAGATCAGCCCTCTGTCAGATGTGGCGTTGGTGAAGATCTTTTTTCATTCTGTTGGCTGCCAATTTGTCTTATTGACTTGTCCTTTGCTTTACAGAAGCTTATCAGTTTCAGGAGGATCTACCCATTCCCTATGGAGGGATAGAATTTCAGCCCAGATATGGGGGAGGAATTAGGCTGTTCCTCAAATGATGTGATAGACTTTGATAATCCCCCATGGAATGCCTCACTATCCTTTGGAGGGTGTGAGGGGGTGTGGGAGGAGGGGAGGGAGAGGGAATGGGGGATTGATGTGTATAATAGGATTGTAAATTAAAAAAGATATATTATGTATATGCATGACATTATCAAAGAATAAGGAAAAATAATCAGAAGACTCTCACATTTTTTAGCATAAGTAGTGATAGTGTGTCACAAACAAATGCATTTTTGAAATGTAAAATAAAAAACAGTAGAAACATACAGTCTAATGAAAAGAAATGGTGTTACTGGTAGTTATTGGCTACTGTGAAAGAATGAGTCAATCATCATTGAACAAATGGGTGCTGGAAAGTTGCTCAAATCCTAAGGCAGGTCCATACACCTATGTGCATTTGGAAACCACTAACTGGACTTGGGTAGTTATTAAAAATAAACAAAAAATTTTCAAAGAGATATAAAATTGGAACAGAGATAAGCTGGGAAGAAATAAGAAATTGAGAGAGGTAATGGTGATCTAGTATGATCAGCACACATTTCATAAATACATGAAATTTGCAAAGAATAAAATAGTTTTAAAAAGAAATACTAAACGATAGACAGATCATAAAAGAGAGAGCCATTATAGGTTTGAAGAGAAAACTTAACCTAAAGAAATGTCCAGAGACCTACAAGACTGACCCCAACTAACAATTTGAGCAACAGTGGAAAGGCTACCATAAATGTCCTTTCCTGATAATGAGATCAACAACTAACATATCAACCATCATGGAGCCCTCATCTAGTAGCTAATGGAAAGAAGCACACACCCACAACTAAACACTGAACTGAACTGGATTTCAGATGCAGAGAGGAAGGAAAAGACCAGGCTGCAGAAACAAATAGAGACAGCTTACCTGAACAAGGAGGAGCTAATAGACCCCCAGAATGATAGCTTGGAATCAAGCATGGGACTGACTCCGACCCTCTGAACATGGGTCTCATCTAGAAGGCCTGAGCAGTCAAAGAGATCTCAGACAATGGAACCAAGATGTATTGCTGGTGCAAAAAAAGGACTTTGTGGGCATATCCCCCATAGAGGGATATTCCCTTAACCTGGAAACAGGAGAGAAGTCCTATTCCCTACTCCAAATGATTTGACAAATTTAGATAACCCGTCCTGGAGGGCATCACCCTACATGTAGAGTGGGGTGGTGGGAAGGGAGGGTGGGAGGGGTGCATGTAAGGGTGGGAGAGAGGGAAAGAGGGAGGGAGTGAGGGAGTGAGAGGGAACTGGGATCAATATGTAAATTAAAAGAAATTAATATGAAAAAGTTAATCTAAATAAAAGTCTATACCTCATCCCTATTAACTTGTGTTCTATGCTATCATTCAGAACCCAAAAGTAGTTTGCAATAAGCTTAGAAAAGATTAGAAATCTATGAGTGTGTAGAGATAAAACTCAGTAGGATATTAATCCTCTACTTCTATCTTCATCTACTCTCACAGCTTAAGTGGAAACACTTCAAGTTTAGTGTACGTCCTTAACATAGCATTTTGCTGATAATTTCTATTAAAGAATATAGTAGTGGCAGATAAATGTCTAAATATCAGAACTTGAAATTGCTATTTGAAACTTCCCTCCAGCATAGTTCTGATGGTACATGCTTCTAAGCCTGGAATTTGGAAGATAAGAACAGTAGGATTCAAAGTCAAGGCCAGCCTTAGCAGCTCCATGTCTAGATCCAGCCTCCAAAGAACAGAAGAAAAAGAAATTAATGTAGACAAAATCACTGAAAAGAGTTTACAAGTGTAAACTATTTTCTGAGATGATTGAAGTTGTAGTATAATGTTTGTACTAACAATTCTTGAATGGAAACTGAACCTCATAAAGTCACAACTAAATTTGACAAATTAATATCAGACACAACATTAATAAGCTTCTTTGTAAAAGTATTTTACATTACTTCAGTAAGTCTTTTCTTCAGCCTCTGAAATTTAAAGATTTGTGGTAGACATCATTATACATGGTAAAAATAAGATCATAATATCTAAAACTTAAGATCATTCATTACAACAATTCAATGAAATTTACACACAATTATATAATATAACACAGTTGACTTATATCTCTTTTGTATTAGTTAGTTGATGGATGTCAAGACTTTAATTTCTGAGCATCTAATTTCCCTAGACATAATAAAACAGGCTTAGAATACCAACACACACTAAGAAATTAGATTTCTCTAGATGTGTATGGTTTTAATTGATAATTCTAACATAAAATTATACAAGCACAAGTCAAATTAATTCCACTTTGGGTTATTAGCATGTTTTATTAAACTTTTGAAAAAGTACCGCTGTCAGAGACAAAAGAACAAAAGTACTTTGGAACACATTTTGGTGTTGTATAATAGGTGAGTTGGAGAAACAAACTTATACATCTCTAGCTTTTGAAGACTGTATAAATTGTAGTAAAGAAAACATAGAACTTCTGTATAGCTTACTTAAGACATTACACAAAGTGTGTATGTTTAGAATTACAATTAATGAAGTATTAATTTTGCTTTAAAAGCAGCATGTTGATCACCTTTCAATAGCTGGTAATCTCATAACATAACATGTAGCAAGGAATTTAAAAATAAGAGGAAAATAAAGAGCTTAGTTGTTCTTTTTTTTAATTTTATTTATTTATTTTTCTTATTTTCCATATGGATCTCAGTTACCTCTCCATTCCTGTCTCTCTCCCTCCCTGTCTTCCACCCTCCCAAGCCCCCTGACTACCCTCCCATCCCATCCGCCCCCTCCCACTCCACATGTAGGGTGATGCCTTCCTGGAGGGGTCATCTAAATCTGTCAAATCATTTGGAGTAGGGACTAGGCCTTCCTTCCTGCCTTTAGGTTAAGGGAATATCCCTCCATGGGGAAATTCTCCCAAAGTCCTTTTGTACATCCTGGTTCCACTGTCACAGGTCCCTTAGACTGCCCAGGCCTTCTAACTGAGACTCATGTTCAGGGGGTCTGAGTCAGTCCCATGCTAGATTCCCAGCTATCAGTCTGGGGGCCTGTTAGCTCCTCTTTGTTCAGGTCAGCTGTCTCTATCTATTTATGTAGCCTGGTCTTGTCCTCCCTCTCTGCATCTGAATTCCAGTTCAGCTCGGTATTTAGTTGTGGGTGTTTGCTTCTGTTTCCATCATCTACTAGATTAGGGTTCTACGATGGTGGGTAAGTGTAAGGAGTACGGTTTTTCCGCCCACCACCTGGTCTTGTCCTGCCGCCACACCGCCAGCCCCAAATAATGCACAGAGACTCTGTATTTGGTACAATGTTATTGGCCAGGTGCTAGTTTCTAATCGGCTAGCTCTGTCTTAATTATTAACCCATTTCTATGTATTTCCACGTGGTCTCCTTACGGGGGAGTGAAGCAGGCTTCTGGTCAACCCAGTCTCTCCATGCTGACTCCTCCTCCCTACTTCCTATTTCCTCCTTGCCTCCTAGTCCCTCCTATCTTCCTTTCCTATTGGCCAACAGTGCTTTATTATTACCCAGTATGAGAAACATTTACAGAATGACATCTCCCATCAGATAAGTTAGTCATCAGTCTCATTATTAGGGAAGGGCAATTTTGAAGCATAACCAGTCACAGAATGTTACGATTGCTTCCTGGTCAATACCACATATATATATAGACATCATTTCCCTCCTCTCAGAGTAAGGAACACACAAGTGTACGTACATACAACAGGACCACAGCATTACACTGTTGGCATGGACTCACTATTGCAAGGTTTCAAAATGAAAACTACACCCAAATGTATTGAAGAACAAAAAGCTTCTCAAAGCAGATTTTTTTTTCTCCTTATATGAGGAATTCCAAAATTGTTGTCATTTGCTGAAGTCTATGGAAAAAAATTATCATTAAAATAAATGAATTACATATCAAAGGGCTGCAATGGCTATTCATAGAACTGAGATGGAAAAGAGAAGATAATGCTTGGAATATCCCTTATTTTAGAATAAAATAATTTCATATTTCTTCTGTGAGCTACATTAACATTAAACAAATTGTGGTTTAACTTTGGTACTACAATGGGAAATTATCCATTCCTAGAATTAAGGACTATATAGCACACATTAAAAACCAAACCTATGACATAAATACAAATTACTATGATAATTAGAAATAATAGCTTGGCACATGCTACCTAAACTACAGATTTCTGTGCATCTAGTGATTTAGTATCTATACTGCTAGTGAAACTTAAAAGTATTCTGAGATTATTTAATATGTACATATATTCATACATACATATATATATATCATTGTTTCTAGTGATATAAAATTTATCAAAAGGACACAGAGTACCCTTAAGCTATATATTTAATATATCCATAAACAGTTCATTATTTTGAGCTAAGTAAAATACACTGATATTGTAGATACAGCTATAATTAAGAAATATCAAAAATTTAAAAACGAAAGTAACTCCTAAATTGTGCCATGCACTCTACATAATAATAAGAAACACCACCAAGACTATCTTAAATTCCATCCTAGAGACTTTATCCAGTAGCTGATAAAGCAGAAGCAGAGATCCACAACTAAACTTTTAGCTAAACTTCAGGAATCCAGATACGGAAAGAGAGGAGTGATAAGCAAAGGTTTCATTCAAGACCATGCTGGGGAAACACACAGGAACTGGTGACCTGAGAAAGTTGGAGCTCATGGACCCTAGACTGACATTTGGGGAACCTGCATAGGACTGAACCAGGCCCCCTGATCATGGGTGACAGTTAGGAGGTCTAGGAAGTCTGTGGGGCCCCTGGCAGTGGAACAAGTATTTATCTCTAGTGCACAAATGGGTTTTGGGAGCCCATTCCTCATGGACTGTTACTCTCTCAGCCTAAATACAATTGAGAGGGCATAGATCCTGCCCCAAATGATATGACAGATTTTGATAATCTCCCCCATGGAAGGCCTCACTTTCCTTGGAAAGTGGACAGGGGATTGGATGGAAGGTTATTGAGGGAATGGGAGGGCAGAAGGGAAAGGGAACTGGGATTGGTATGCAAAATGAGATTGTTTTTAATTTAAATAAAATGGATAATAAAAAAGAAAAAAACTCCATTTATTACTTAAAAGAAAAATATGGAAGACAGTTTTATTTTTAAAATTACTTCTTTTTCAAAATTAATAATGCATAAGCATTTTTAAAAATTAAAATATAAATATATAAATTTTTAGCATTTACTAAAATATATTAATGAAACTGCTATATTGCATATTATTAAAGCCTTTCAGAATTTTATTTATTTAAAACATTCAGAAAATCTTAAACTTTACATCCCTTTGACACATATACTGAAAACTTAGCAATGCATACTACTATTAACAGATTTGTACAAAGATATGAATAAATGAAGCATGATATTAAGTATATTTGTGTTAAGTATTGAAACAGGTAAAATATTTATACCTATTTGGCTAATCTATACCAGAAACCTCAGAAATGAAATATAGAAAGTATATAAAAAACTATAAACATAAAATAAATATTCTGAAAATCTCCAAGCTAAATAATAAAAACACTTAGAAATTAAAATTGATATGAAAGAAGGTACTAAGAGAAACTGATTAGAATAAGTCACATGAAATACACTGTGAAATAATAAATTAAAAATACTGTGAATTTCAGTCTTAGAAAAGTGTGCTGGCAAGGATGTAAAAATAGCAATAATTATATAGCAATAAAAGACAGGAGGAAAATGATTTTAGTATAAGTGTCATTTGGTAAACTTTAGTATGTTCAAAAACTGTGGTAAGCAAATTAAGAAAATTTTCTTTTCTAAGTATGTACCAATACTTCACAGAATGTGCTTTTACTCATAACCCTGTTTCACAAGACAGATACATGGTAATGGATGATGGAGGGAGTAGACGGAAGGCATTTGGTCACCTACTGCAAGCTATATAGCTTCCTTAATGTCTTATATTAAAATTAATAATGATAACATTTTCTAGGTCACATGATTATTATGGAAATTGCATTTTAAAGTAAGTGTAATGTGTACAAAATGCTAAAAAATTGCAGCTATGTCTATGGAATGAATATAAGGAGTCTTTCAAGATTCCAAGTAATATTCAAGGTAGCCTCACTAGTAACTTGAAGCAGGAGGTCTTGGATCTAGGTGGTTCCCTAACTAATATCTAATCTTCCTATCAAGAGGCTTTGCTTCGTTCTTGCAGTCTTTAACAAAGTGCTCTGTGCTGTGCAGGAAATAAAGAAATAGACACATCATGTGCCTCCATTGATATACTATTATGAAAGGGTGATTTTGGAACAGAGAATGGTTCTGGGACATTCCAGAAGATGTTCCTCTACTCTTAAAAATAGTATGTGCTCAGGCACAGAAATTGGCCAATGTTATACAAAAGGAGTAACTCGGAGGGACGACTTGCAGATGCACAGAGAAAAGTAGAAGGAATGAGAGCCAAATAGCTGTTAGAGACTGTAATTCGTAGATCATGACAGGTTCAGTCTATTGAGAATAAACATATCACTCATTTTACAGTTTGATTCGACCACTTCCTCTTTTGCTTCCCATTTTGGTCTTCAAAAGGTAAAGAAGTGCATTTATATATCACTTGAATGTGGAAGTCTTCACAAGGCTTATCTTTTATCATTTGAATTCTTAAATGGGTTGTTATCTTTTATTATAGTATTTTATTATATATAATAAAATGTCAGATTTTATTATATATTGGGTTATACTTATTGTATGTACCAGTATTCTCAATGTCCTTAATTTAACTTGACCACAAATTTTATTATCTGAAAGATAACATTTTAGATATGTAAGAGAGAGTCATTGATGTCTTAGGAAAGCAAGTTAAAACAAATTTTTCTGGAAAATCAGTGTGTCCTCATTAGGCAAGGAGAATGAATTAAAACCTGGGGTTTGAGACTATTCAGTCCTTCTTCCTCTAAAATATGCTGTTCAGCCTATTTGACCTTTTAGCGAAGTATAGTCTGAATAATAATATCAGAATGGTACTGCATGGTTTAAATTATAGCTGTAAAAATTTGGAATTTCACATTTCAAAATAATTATTTAAAAATTGGAAAAATTACCCAAGAGGGCTACTGCGAGGGTTTGTACACTTGTATACACACACACAGAGGCACACATGCATACATGTGAGTCTAGTACTGACAACATGGTAACTGCTATTTTCTGATCAATCCAATTAATGTTACTCACTCTCTTAGGCTTTTATGAGGTGGTAACTGACTTTCCCCACATAGAAATACCCTATTACACCATATGTTTTCATCAAAATTTTACCAGGGTTAGGTTGCTTCCTAGAACAGCTAGTCCTCTGTGGAGGAGAGCAATGCTATGAACCTCAATTCAACCTTCTGCCAACAGATGGCACAAGTAGTTATCTTCATAAATGAATGTTGGAATAATACTGGAGAACTACATTTTAACAGATGACACGATTGTGAATATGGGTGATTTTGTTTGGTGCTAGACACATTTCCATGTGTGGATTGTCTTAATCAGAACAGACAAACTCCTTCATTATAAATGTTACCTGAGGAGAAAAGCCTTTTTAATCCTTACTGACATTGTGTAATCACAGGAAAATTGAAACTGCATAGAATTTGAAGACCTAGGGAGGGGATTTAGAAGGCCTATATTTAGAAATAGAAAACTAGGATTATAATTGAAGAGATTCCCTAGAGAGAAAGGGGGGTCCTTTGGAATGAACTACAATTGAAATGTGAAAACAGCAACAAGAAAAATCCAGCAAAGGCAAAATAGAGGAAAAAATAACAACTTTAAGAGATTCCGTTAAGTGTAATGTCACAGAAGGCAGGTAAAGTAGAATATGTGTGTGTGAAGGACTCATAAGGAAAGTCACAACACCAAGGACCTGGGAACTGCCATTGTTGCTAGCTTTCTTCACTTTCTGTAAATTTCTAAGGAATATCACATTCAATTGGAAGGAATATATAAATGTGATTATAGTTAGCTAATATTTTACATAAATTTTAAAACATTGTCTTAATGTTTTAGCTATGACATTCAGGATATTAACTGTAGGCTGTTTGATATCACCTCCTGTCTTGGTTAGGATTCTATTGCTATTAAAAACACATCATAACCACCACAACTCTTATTAAAGAAATCATTTATTAGGATCTGGCTTACAGTTCCAGAGGTTTAGGCCATTGTCACCACAATTGGAAGCAAGTTGGCAGGCAGACAGACATGGTTCTGGAGAGATAAAAGAGAGCTGTACATTCCGATCTGCAGGAAGAGAGGAAAACACTGGGCTGGCTTGAGTACCTGAAACCTTAAAGCCCACCTCCAATGACACATTCCTCCAACAAGGCCACACCTACTCCATCTAGACTATCCGTCTTAATCATTGCAAATAATGTCAACTTCTATGATCCCCAAAGGATCATTTTCATTCAAACCACTACTCCCCGTAAAGACTTTGGTAATGAAGCAATTAAAGATTTATATGCCTAGATAGAAGTGCTCCTTTTCCTCATACTAAATAATCCCTGTGATGATTTTATCTAGAATCAGACTTTATCCATAAATGTCACATAGTCTAGCACACAGGTAGGGAGGACTTGTGGTGCTTCAGAGCATTATGAATGGCATATGCTTTGGGTAAAACACCTTTTATGGTCACTGCTAAATGGGTCAACATGCACTGGCCATCCTCTGATAGAGTGAAGATTTTTCCTTTCTCCTTTCTTCACAAGAGGTATTGGTATATAGAAGTGAGCAAATGAGCTTTAATCTTTTCACTTTACTTTTAAAAATACTATGTATTTACATTTTGAATTAAAAATTTAAACTATGGTGTTTCTTTCTTTAGAATTGTTTTTATTGAAAAAAATTTATGGTTTTTCCTTCTCCAATTCTTCCTAGATCCTCCCCACTTTATGGTAAACATATTATACAAGAAAATTTAATCCTCTTCACTTAATGAAAAGTCCCAAGTAAATACTGCCAAGTACAAAACGTTCTTAACCTCCTTTTATAATTTTCTTTTTTAAAATATCTCTCCTTTTTATTGAAAATAATTGTTTTTCATACACTATAATCTGATTACACTTTTCTTTTCCCCGGGTCCTCCCAGATCCTCCCTGCCTCACTCCCACTCACCGGGCTCCAAACTTTCTCTCTTTAGAAAAAATAAGGAAACAAACAAACAAAATGCAAACAAACCATAAAAAAATAAAAAGAGTACAAAATAAAATAACAGAGAGAAAGCACAAGGAACGTGTCTTAACATTCTTTTTGAGTTTGTTTACCTGTGTTAAATTATACAACGTTTATATTCCGGTCAGTGATGTGTGTGTGTGTGTGTGTGTGTGTGTGTGTGTGTGTGTATGTGTATGTGTATATATATATATATATATATATGTATATATATACATATATATATCTTTAAAATATTCACCTATGTTTATTTGACATATTTTAATTCTAAAACAGCATAAAATACTTAAACTTAAAATAAAGCTGTTAATAAATTTTTCTCACCACTCCCTCTAAATTTAATGCAAAATACTGTTATCCACAGTAGTGAACAATCCATAATATATCTTTATTAGTAAATCTTTAGTAAAATTTTTATCATTGTTTTCTGATTTTTAATATTATCTAGAATACAGAATTGTTAGGATTGTGTGATACACAATTATTGTCAAACAAGTGTTTAAATGATACATTATTCAAAATAGCTACTGATACTATCCTTTCTAGATAGCCCAAATAATTTACAGCTTTAGCAGTAAATGAAATAAAAATCAAAAGCCTGTAACTTTACAGAAAAGACACCCCCACAAGAGGTAACCCTTAATGATAGCCATGAAAATGCTGAAATCTTATCATAGATAACTTTTGTCACTGACCCTACAATACCCTGTGGTGCTTTTTGTACCACACAAACAGGTCAGAAATGATATGCAGTGTTTAACAACCCACCCTAGATTTATCCAATAAAATAGATAGAGATTTTATCAAGGAGGGTGAAGCTCTGCCTTAAGGTAAATTTTTATTAATTGTTCCTACATGAAACACTTCAGTGTAAGAATAAAGAATAGGTGTCAGAAGAAAGACGGGATCTATGCCTTAAGATGAAGTTAAAATTCTTTCTGACCATGGCCTAATTTCTATGCTAATTTAAAGGGTTTACAATTGCTTTATTCCATGCACAGCCTGTATTTCTGCCTCTTTGAAGACTCCAAAGTACAGGCTGCAAGGATTGAGAGGCATGCATCACCAGTAAACTGGTTAACCATTCATCAGTCAGCAGTTGCTGGTTCCTATTGTGGATTTCCCATGCCCTTCATTTCTTCTCTTCCTCAGTCCCACCACCTTTTTTCTGATGCCTTTTCTGCTCATTATCACCTCTTCCAGAAGTGAGAAAGAGGAATGTGAAATTCAAATGAGTCGAAAATGGTTTTTAAAATTCGAGTGTAAGGAGTGAAAGTTGTGTTAGCTATAATTAAGCCTGGGCTTTTCTAGTGACTTCATTGAGCTATACTTACCTTTGTTAAGTAATATTAAATTCCGAAAAGGAACATTTTACCCTATTACCTTCCTTCCTCAATATATAGGTAAACATATGTAAAACATATTTTCACAAAATTCTCTGAAATATAAAAGATACTAATTGGCTAAGAGTAATATTCACAAAACTATTTATGCATTCCACAGAATATCAGTGCATGTTTTAGAATAAAAATTGTTATTGTAATTTAGCTTGTCTGCATATTCTTTCTATAAGACATGTAAATATAAGACTTTTTATATTAAATGTCTAGCTTTTTAACAAAGAACTGGGATGCTGGTCACCAACTGGCCTCATAATTTAATTTCCAAAGTAATAGAGAATATAAGAGAGCATATTTTAGTTTTCCTAATATACCTGTAAAATACCTGTATGCTACCAAAGGCTAGCTCCTTTTTAAAAATGCATATTTGAAAATCAGTAAATAATTCAATTTAATATTGAATTAAATAAATAATTTATTTAATATTGTAAATAATTCAATTTAATATTGAATTAAATAAATAATTTATTTAATATTGCCATATTTGAAATCAGAATTTTATCATAAAATTAGAGTGTCAGGAAGGTTGACCTTTTCTTAAGTTACCTTCTAGTGTAATCTTAATATCAAAATCCATTTTTTTCAAAGAAATAAACGTATTCTGAGAGTTTGAATTACTCATTTGTCTCTCTCACTTTCAGTGGGTAAGTGAAACAAACACACGTGCCCCACAGGACAGGCAATTTGTCTTCAAGCCTAACACCAATGTGAAGGTGGAAAGGGTGAACGACTCTACAAAGATGTCCTCTGACCTCCACATTTTATCCACGATACACGTGCCTGCTCCATACACGTGGGTCACAGACAGACATACTAAAGGAAGATTCGCATGCTTTCATGTACATATGCAATCACATATTAACATATTCTAAATCTACAAATTGAAAGAGTTAAGCTATTCAAATGTAAGTAAAACATGTCTGTGTGTATGGACACAAAAGGAGTTTTAAAAAGAAGTTTTCAAAAATTAGTAATATCATAGATCCGCATTTCTAACAATGTTTCTGTAGTTATCAACTTATTGGATGAATTAAACACATTTAGATGATAGGTAGGTAAATTCCTTGGTTAACTGATGGATTGATTAGTCATTCCTTCCATTCATGGAAAAAGGGTATACTAGAAGAAAAAAAAAACCATATATGTTTTATGTCTCAGATTAGAGTCCAATAATCACACTTGATAGCATGTAAACTTGTAAAAATGTTATAATAATGATCATATTATAAACTCACCATGTGGAATAATAAAACAACAGATAAATTACTTGATTTCATGTTCAGAACACATATACTAATAAATGATCATTTTCATATTCTTAAATACTGTTTGCTCTCCTAAATGCAGTCACTGATAATATTGATTAATCAATCAGAAAAGCTTTTGTATTGCATATCACATAGTTTATTCCATAAAAAATTTATATAGTAATATATTGCATATATTTATGTTTAACATACATTCTAAATCATCATACAATTTTTATAAGCTATTCATAATACAAGCAAGCTTCCTTAAAATAAGTTCATACAATGCATATTAATTTACAGTTTTGAGCTAGATAGAACATACAATCGGGTGTGTTTCAAAACACAGTAACGATAGTAATATTAATGTATAATTAAGTGAACATTTGTGAATATATTAAAATTATTAAAAATAATTTTAAAAAGTACAATGGAAATTAATTACAGACACTAGCAACAAATTACACATCATTTTAAAACTCAAATATTTTAAAATATGCTTATTAAAATACAACTTTTGAAACTAGTCTGTTGTTAGACATGAACTCTCACTCCATATGACAAGGAAAAAAATTAGGGAGAGAAAGCTTGCAGCAACTAAAAAGAATTACTGCCATTTAATTATATAACATAGTGAATAATAATCAAATTAATCTGGTATTATCAAGCAGCATCTGTTAAAGACAGAAGCTAATTAAACCAGTTCATGCATACACATGCTTGTGATATGTGGGGATTGAAGTAAAGGTGTGACAATTTGTCTAAAGTCACACAGGACATAAGCAACAAACTAGAGAGTAGAATCCAAATTCCAGGCTCTGTTTAAAAGACCAGCCATTATTTCATGCAGTTTCTTTGTCTATAGCAGAAATAGGCTTCGGAGGCATGGAATCTAACTATTCTCACAGTTCAATTTTTACAAAATACCTGGGAAGCAGGCCCAGAGCGATTGAGACATCTGAGAAGCTCATGAGTATTATTTTCTTCAAGGTACTAATAGCATGGAAGCTCTCTAAATCATCTTTAAAAAGAAATCTGTGGCACCAGATGGTAGGTCACAAGGCTATCTCCAGAAGGAACAAGAGTCTGGGGATACTTTTGCAATGCCCAGGGAAATTGTGCAGAGAACCAAAGAAGCTCATTTGGTTTTGTCTCAGGCTTTTTTAAGTCCAATTAAAAAACAAAACACTGCATGAAACCTCTGCTTAGATCCTCGAATATGGAAGTTGGTAACGAGTAGTTCATTTACCAATGTGTGTGTGTGTGTGTGTGTGTGTGTGTGTGTGTGTGTGTGTGGCATTAAGATGTTACTTAGTACTGTGCCAAGGCACCTAAAGAAACCATTCAGAGAGGAACTCAAAAACAGGCCAAGTAACTTAAAGCAAAACAAGTTCATATTGTCATCACAAATAATTCTTTCGGAATCTATTTAATGCCTTTCTTTCAACTCTCAAGAGTAAATTTTGCTATAGTTCTTTTTTTTATTTAAAAATTATTTTACATGTGAACCCAAGTTCCCTCTCCCCTGCCTCCTCCCTTCCCACACCCCATCCACTCCTCATAGCTGGGGGACAAGGCCTTCCTTGGGGAGTCAACAAAGTCTGGCATAACCATCCTGAGCCAGGACCAATCTCCTTCCCTCTATATCATCGCTGAGCAAGGTATCCCATCATAGGGAACTGGCTCCAAAAGCCAGTTCATGCTCCTGGGGTACATCCTGGTGCCACTGACAGGACCCTCACCAAGAGATTAAGTCACACAAGTGTCGTCCACATTCAGAGGGTCTAGTTACATCCCGTAAGGTTCACCAGCTGTCCGTTACAGTCCCTGAGCTCCAACTAGCTTGAGTCATCTGTTTCTGTGGATTTCCCCATTATGGTCTTCACCTTGGGATATGCCACAAGGACATTTGCTGCATTCATATATTCATAGAAGTATTATTTGCAATAGCCAGAACCTGGAAACAACAGATGTCCATCAATTGAAGAATGAATAAAGAAAATGTGGTAGCTTTTACCCAATGGGGTATAACTCAGCAGACAAAAAAAAAAAAAAAAAAAAAAAAAAAAATGACATCTTGAAATTTGCAGGCAGGTAGACAGAACTAGAAAAAAAAAAAAAAAAAACCATCATGAGTGAGGTAACACACACCCATAAACCTACATCCAATAACTTATGGGAGCAGATGCAGTGACCAACAGCCAAGCACTGTGCTGAGTTCCTGGAGTTCAGTTGAAGAGAGGGAGTAGGGAAAATATGCTATAGTTCTTATATCCAATATTTTTAGAAACACTGCAGACAAATTATGGTCTAAAAGGGAGATTTAATTTCTAAATCTGACTTAACAAGGATGTGGAACAGTGATATAATTTTCTACAAAAACAGTTGGATAATGTGAAAAAACAAAACAAAATAAAACAAAAGGTGTGCTGTGGTGAGGTGGTAGGGATAACTTTAAAAAATAGATGTGTGATAAAGAAGAAAATGATTTCAGAGAAAAGGGAAGCCAATTGTGAATATAATCATGAAGGTAGTCTTTGTTTCTTTTAATTTTATAATTTTTTAAAACAATCTAATTTTTTTTGTTTTACATACAAATTCCAGTTCTCTCTCCCTCCTCAATAATAACAGGAACAAACAATCACTGGTCATTAAGTCTTTATAAACAACAGTTCCCCACTTCATGTTCTTATAAACACATGAAAACCTAAGAAACACAGAGAGAGAGAGAGAGACACACAGAGAGAGAGAATCAGAGACTTCAATATTTAGAAGAGGGCATGAAGTGTGTGAGCATATAACTTCCAATGTATTTACTATCTATGTAGAAATTTGAATTATTGCATAATGTGGGTTTTATAACCATTTACAGACACTCTAACTCTAGTCATGTCTCCTGACATCCAGAGAATAGGGGTTTTGCACTAAGACATCAACACAATTTAGATGGAGTGTGGTACTGATTTTTAGAACCTGATAACATTTTAGCTCCAGACTCGAAGATAAATATTTACCAGTGATGGTAAAAGTTCAGCTGTAGGGCAAGGCCAGCTGATAAGGTAGTAAGGCAGAGGAGGTAAACATGCCTCCCTGGATGTGGATGTGGTTTGTTTACCAGATGCATAATGGCCTTCCACCCAGAAGCCCACAGCCAGATGTGTATACATAGGTTTGCCACTTCTTCTACTCTCCAATGACACTGTAAAGAGCCATGTTCATATTATAAGTCAGACATGTAGTATAGAGTGTTTTATCCATTCCATTATAGCACCACTTGTGTAATAACAAGTTGTTAACACGCCAAGTGTTCTAAGGGGTTCCTTCATCAATGTTTAGGATTCTGGACCTAGGGTCACTGAAAATAAGTTAAGTTAATGTGTTTAAGCCGAACAATTAGCTCAGCCAAACAATTTCTATGTTTGTTAGTATAAAGTAGAAGAAAACTAAATTAGCATTCCTCAGGAATGCACAGAAAATTGCTCTTTCTGATGCCAGAGGAAGCGATGTTTCTGGCCTAGACTTAGTCACTGACCACCAAGCAAATAAGAAGCTATGTTTAGGCCAGTAGAGGGGGGAATTGAAAGCCTTGTTATGAGAATATAGACTTGAAGAGAGGCTGAATGGCCTTGGTCATTACTTAAACAGAACCCTGAAGATGAGGCAGTTTCACAGACTGGAAAGATTACAACTGTTGAGGATCAGAGTCAGAAAAGATAGGAAAACATTTTGGACCCTGCTCTGAGACCTGTTTCTAAAGAGGCACTTCTCCAATAGGTATTTAGGAGAGCAGAATAAGGGGAGAAAACAATAATGTGAAAAGTGACCAGTGTTTTATTTAAGCTTTGGTTACTGCCCTCTCTCCTTTAAATATTTCCCTTCCAGAAACAGCTGATAATGCTTGCAGTGAGTGCTCGAGAGCACACACACACACACACACACACACACACACACACAGAGAGAGAGAGAGAGAGAGAGAGAGAGAGAGAGAGAGAGAGAGAGAGAGAGAGAGGAGCACACACAGGACTCCCTGCTAGTCTTTCAGACAGAAACTGGTTGTCTCTAAAATCAAACTTCCAAGCTGACACCTAGAGACACTTGCACCCTGAAAGCTATCATCTTTGCCATCACCAACAGGGAAGATTAAATGAAGATATGAGGAACCTTTATGGACTTCAAAAACTCGCTTTTCTGGCTCTCGTCGTGGCACAAAGACGTTAAGACTGCTGTGGTTTGAGAAAAGTGTAATTTTTTTTTTTTTTTTTTTTTTTTTTTTTTTGGTCTATGCAAAGAACTGCTGGATCCACGTGACTGGGAGAACTGTTGGCAAAGCAGGATTCTGTGGGACCTGCTTTTTGCATTAAAATACCCGGTGTGGTGTTTATTTTAATTCTCGCTCTCTTGCTAGCAACCTGTGGACTTGGCATTTAACTGGTGCAGGAAAGAGTAAGACATGTTGGCAGACGTTCTGATGCCCGACCTAGTGGCATCTCCTGGCAGCCTTGAAGAGCCAGTACTCATTCTGGCTTCTTTGGCGGGCTGTGGTCATATCATGTCCAGGAGTGGAAGCTGTAAATGTGCCCTTCTGGCCCTGGGCTTTTCAGTCCATCCGAGTTCCTGCTCTTAATTGACAGGCCAGTGACTATTGGCTGAAGTTCCCCAGCGATTTGCATGAGCAGGGAGGGAGTGTCCTCCGCCGCCCTCCCTTCTGGAGCGCGCTGACTGCAGCCTCCCAGGGAATGCGCGGCCGAGGGAACGCGCGCAGCTCGCTGGTCCAGGCAGTGAGCTTGCGCCTGGCGACCTGGCACCCGTGCCTGGATATGGGGCGTCTACATCGTCCCAGAAGCAGCACCAGCCACAGGAACCTGCCGGTAAGGATGCAGAAACCCCGGGTCCCCTCCCCCCCCCCTCCGCAGAAGTTGCAATGCTCTATAGCTGTTCCTTACTCCTTGACGGTGTTTTCAAACGTTTTCCCATAATGCAAACTTCAAGAGAAGATGGGAGGGGGTGGGAAGGAGTTTTGGTTACAGCGCCTATGGTATTTTAGCAAATAGCGTCTTCCCTCAGGTCAGGAAGGAAGTTTCTGAAGCAGAAATGTTGGATGAGGTGGAGGGTCGAGGGTGCTCGCACTCCGCTTTATATTCAGGGGTGTAGACTGATTCCTGTGGTGAAATGTCAGCTTGAAACTGTCTGCCTACTGCAACTGACAAATGTTTCTGCATAATAATTTTCCGCGTTTACTTTGCTGCTTCCTAGGCTTGGCAGGAGGTAGAGGGCATGGTAGGAGGTAGCGGCCCAGATCATTTGATCTGATTTTATGTAGGAACAAAAATGAAAAAATAAATAAATAAAATTACTTTCCTCCCTCTAATCTAAGAGGGGGTGGGGAGCAGGTAGAGAGTACGGTTCACTTTTCCTATTTGTTGTTATTGCCATTATTGTTAGTGTCGCCGTTGTTTATAGTGGCTTCATAAAAAACGGGTGCAACACATTAGGCGTTCTGGGACCTTGATGGCAGAATCATTTCAATGAGAAGTAAATGGTTCATCGTTCAGTGCTTTCCACCACCGTCCCCTTTTTTCCCCACAACCCAAGGAGGTTTCCTGTTGCTTTGTTCAGACCTTTGAGTCGAAGTCTTCTCTGCTGTGCGTTTCCGGGGACCCAATGCCTTAAGATTGGGATTCTAAATGTTCGCTAGACCTAGACTAGGCTACTGAGCCTACCGGGTCTGAGTAGGGAAAATGTAAGAGGAAGAGAAAGGAGTTAAGTTTCTGAGACAGCTTTGCTCCCCAGACCTCCCTCTGTGGCAGCAAGTTGCCACTTCACTGGAGATGAGAGGTTTTGTTCGTGGAAATGGATGAAGATAAGCATTGTCCAGGGCGGGGGTCACTCTTTCCTAACTCCCTTCTGTGTTTCCTGGAATGTGTAATCACCTTCTCCCCTCCCTTCACTCCAGCATGTTTTTCTGCTTTTCCTCTTCGTGGGACCCTTCAACTGCCTCGCGAGTTACAGCCGTGCCACCGAGCTTCTGTACAGTCTAAACGAGGGACTGCCCGCAGGGGTGCTCATAGGCAGCCTGGCCGAAGACTTAAGGCTGCTGCCCCGGGCTTCTGGGAGCCAGAGCCAGCAGTTGCTGTACCCAGAGCGCACTGCCACGGAGGGGAACCCCCCTCTCTCTTTCAGTTTGGCCTCTGGAGGACTGAGTGGCCAGTATGTGACCCTAGACAACCGCTCCGGGGAGCTGCACACTTCTGCACAGGAGATCGACAGAGAAGCTCTGTGTCTTGATGGGGGTAGAGGGGCTGCCTGGGGCGGCAGCACCTCTATTGACTCCTCTCCTTCCTCTGACTCTTGCCTTTTGCTTCTGGATGTACTTGTCCTGCCTCAGGAATATTTTAGGTTTGTGAAGGTGAAAATTGCCATCAGGGATATCAACGACAATGCTCCACAGTTCCCGATTTCTGATATCTCGGTTTGGGTCCCGGAAAATTCACCTGTAAACACCCGATTGGCGATAGAGCACCCAGCCGTGGACCCGGATGTAGGCATTAATGGGGTCCAAACCTATCGTTTACTGGACTACCATGGCATGTTCACACTGGACGTGGAGGAGAATGAGAATGGGGAACGGACCCCCTACCTGATTGTCATGGGTGCTTTGGACAGAGAAACCCAGGACCAGTATGTGAGCATCATCATAGCTGAGGATGGTGGGTCTCCACCCCTGCTGGGCAGTGCCACCCTCACTATTGGCATAAGTGACATTAATGACAATTGTCCTGTCTTTGTAGACTCACAAATTAATGTCACCGTTTATGGAAATGCAACAGTGGGCACCCCTATTGCATCTGTCCAGGCTGTCGACATTGACCTGGGGACCAATGCCCAGATCACTTATACATACAGCCAGAAAGTTCCACAAGAATCCAAGGATTTGTTCCACCTGGATGAGACTACTGGGGTCATTAAACTTTTCAGTACGATTGGTGGGAGTGTTCTACAGACACACAAGCTCACCATCCTCGCTAATGGACCAGGCTGTATCCCTGCAGTGATCACCGTTCTTGTGTCCATCATCAAAGTCGTTTTCCGACCCCCAGAAATTGTCCCACGTTATATTGCAAATGAGAAGGATGGGGTCGTATATCTGAAAGAACTGGAGCCTGTTCACACTCCGATTGCATTTTTCACTATAAGAGATCCAGAAGGTAAATACAAGATTAACTGCTACCTGGATGGTGAAGGGCCGTTTAGGCTAGCACCCTATAAGCCGTACAGCAATGAATATTTGTTGGAGACCACAAATCCTATGGACTATGAGCGGCAGCAATTCTATGAAATAGCTGTTGTGGCCTGGAACTCAGAAGGGTTCCATGACAAGAGAATCATCAAAATACAACTTTTAGATGACAATGACAATGCTCCTGTTTTCCTTCAACCTTTGATAGAACTGACCATTGAAGAAAACAATGCACCCAATGCCTTTCTAACAAAGCTCTATGCCACAGATGCTGATAGTGGAGAGAGGGGGCAAGTTTCCTATTTCCTGGGACCAGATGCACCATCATATTTTTCCTTAGACAGTGTCACAGGGATTCTGACAGTTTCTACTCAGCTGGACAGAGAAGAGAAAGAAAAGTACAGGTACACTGTCCATGCTGTGGACTGTGGGCAGCCACCCAGAGAATCAGTGGCTACCGTGGCTCTCACTGTGTTGGATAAAAATGACAACAGTCCCAGATTCATCAACAAGGACTTCAGCTTTTTTGTGCCAGAAAATTTTCCAGGATATGGTGAAATTGGAGTCATTAGTGTAACCGATGCCGATGCTGGGAGGAATGGATGGGTAGCCCTCTCAGTAGTAAACCAGAGTGACATTTTTGTCATAGATACAGGCAAGGGCATGTTGAGAGCTAAAGTGTCTTTAGACAGAGAGCAGCAAAGCTCCTACACTCTGTGGGTGGAAGCTGTTGATGGGGGTGAGCCAGCCCTTTCTTCTACCACAAAAATTACAATTCTCCTCCTGGACATCAATGATAACCCTCCCCTTGTCTTATTTCCTCAATCGAATATGTCTTATTTGTTGGTCCTACCGTCTACTCTCCCTGGCTCACCAGTCACAGAGGTCTATGCTGTTGACAAAGACACCGGAATGAATGCTGTCATAGCTTATAGCATCATAGGCAGAAGAGGAACCAGGCCCGAGTCCTTCAGGATTGACCCTAAAACTGGTAACATAACTCTGGAAGAAGCTTTGCTGCAGACAGACTATGGACTGCATCGCTTACTAGTGAAAGTGAGTGATCATGGCTACCCTGAACCTCTCCACTCCACTGTCATGGTGAACCTATTTGTCAACGACACTGTCAGTAATGAGAGCTATATTGAGAGTCTTTTAAGAAAAGAGCCAGAAATTAATATAGAAGAGAAAGAACCACAAATCTCAATAGAGCCAACTCACAGGAAGGTAGAACCTGTGTCCTGTATGCCCACGTTGGTAGCTCTGTCTGTCATAAGCTTGGGTTCCATCACACTGGTAACAGGGATGGGAATATATATCTGCTTACGGAAAGGTAAAAAACATCCCAGGGAAGAGGAAAATTTGGAAGTACAAATTCCACTGAAAGGGAAGATTGACTTGTGCATGAGAGAGAGAAAACCAATGGATATTTCTAATATTTGATGTTTCATTGTGGAATAACACAGAGGGAAGTTTTAATTGCCATGAGTAGTCTTTGTCAGCGCAAACAATGGTGTGCTAACGCAGTTTCACGGAAGGACAACTAATTTATAACTTGTAATATATTGTAAATAGCTGTTTACAAGTTTTTAATTCAAATTCAGAGGTTATAAAATGTGTACAGAATTTTTAAATGAAAATTAACACTAACAGCTAATATATATATATATATATATATATATATATATATATATATATATATATATATATTTACGCCGGACATAATTGGCAGCTCTCATACACCAAGCACCAAGCAGATGACTGACAAAACTCAAGGCTAAGGTAAGAAAAGTACATTTTTGTTGTACTAAAATGTCTTTTCACCACAAGAGGGCACCAGCTGCCCCTTTGCAGGGAACTGCAGTATTGTACATGATAGTTGTACATGAAATTAATGAGAGAGTATATTTTAAATATATTGTTTTTCACATTAAATATAAATTAAAGTAAATTGAATTTCCCTACTTAAATATATGATAACAATGAAAAAATCCACTTGTTAACAAAATGCATTACCTCAAGAGTACATCAATTCTAGTTTGAAAGAAAAGGCATTTTAAAAAGAAGCGCAATTCATGTTGGGCAAGCATGAAAACAATACTGTTATGTGTTACAAACTTGACCTGCTGGACAGTGCACTACTTTGTGTACATCCACCTGCTGTCTGTTTGCTTTACCACTGCACTTAACAGAATTACAAGAGGTGGGCATCAACTGCGTCTTCTTCCTTTTGTAAAATGTAACTGGACATTGAACTCAGTAAAAGAGCAAGCACATCAGTGTCTCAGTCCCCACTTGCTTGCTTGGTGTTTACGACTTCAGTGCATCCTCAACTTGTCAGCAGAAAATTGTTCTTGGGTTAGATGTTAGGTCATGTATGATTATATTCATCTACCAAATGAGAAAAATCAGAAGTTGCATTAAAGTTGAGTCCCTGTGACAGCTAGTGTACACTACTGGTTGTTTTAGTTGTGCATTTTATGTGAGGGTTACACCTTTTGTAGTTGTTTAGCTCTGCTGGCTACCATTCCTTTGGTTCTGGAAAACACAACAGTTTATCTGTGAGCAGATTCCTTTGATAATTTAGTTTTTACTGACTCTTTTGCAATGAAGAAAACTGGCTTGTCAGTGATTTCTAACCTTCCCATCTTTGCATGAGATGGAAATTTTATGTAAGAACTAGAGCAAAGCTGTCAGTGTAAACAAGGAATGTGTTAGCTTCAAATGGGTCACTTTACTTATCATCATCTGTATCTGTACCGTACCAAAATTGTTTATATGTCTGCAAATTAAAAGTATATATTTTCATAATTTCTTGATTGTTTTTACCATTTTGTATTTGAACATTGGCTTGTTCTTTCACTGAAGTGCCTGCTATTGGTGTCTGTTTATTTTCAGAATTAAATGTGAGATATTATAGTATTCTGCTATGCTAAAGTTTATATTAAAATAATTCACGATTTAATTAAGCATTGGCTAAATTATTAAGGGTGTGTATAATCATAGCATACACAGAAGAGAGCATGCTTGTATGCTTAAGTTCTTATGAAAATGTGCACCCATACATGTGCATATTCATATTAATTTATTTTAGACTTAATATCAGCATATCTTTTCCTCACATTCCATTCCAGCATACCTCCTGTTTGCTGTGTTTTACTAGCTTGCAATAATTTTTAAGGTAATAACACACCATGAAGATAAGAACTTAAATACATGCACAGGACTTATTAACTTCATGCTAGTTACTTATTCTTGTTTGCTTCAATTTGGTAATCTGGATAAGTAAATATATAAGGCAGCAGCGTTTGAGACAGAAAATCAATATATTTTCTTGAAAGTTCCTTTTGTATGATAAGCACTTGTACTAAGAGATTTATAAGGCCATTTAAGCCCATAAATTGTTCGTTCACAACTCTTATATAATGAAAGAGGAAAACAACCTTTCTGGTTATGTTTTGCTTAGTTTCTTTTATCAAAAGAGGACCTACATAACAGACATGTAGCAACGTTAACAGCAAATAAGTCCTCTACCAGCTCCATGACTTTTACAATCATTATAAAGAGAAAAATAAATATTCTATTCATTTCTAAATTTGAACATGGTTCATGTGTTGGGGGTGGTTATTGGATTTCATTTCTTGCATGAGAAATATCTATAATGTTAATAAAATTATGCACTGTTAAATATTTTGGTTGTAGGAGTTCCTTTCCACATTATTTTGTTCACATTAAAAACAGAAAGAACAGGGAAAGCTAAAGTAAATTAAGCTTAAAGATAAAAGCTTCTTTTTCCTAAGACCCTGTGCTAGAACAGTTGCCAAAATGTATGCTAATCATGTCAATGTTGTTAGTTAAGCTGGCACAAAGATAAGTGTTCCATTCATTAAGAACCTAGTATCCATTTAACAGTTTGAGAGCCAGTGAGTTCCCTTTGCCCTGTTTAATGGTGAAGGGATGGCTCGGATATTTGTCCTGCCAAATACATCCTACACTATGGAGGAAAAGGTTCATTAATATGAACTTGGAAATACAATACCAATGTAGTAGTGTCAGCTGGTAGCGAGTGGAATGACTTACATATTTTTAGTTTTATCTGATTCTTGACCATAGATGCTAAGCTTTTTTTTTTTTTTAAGATACACATAGTGAAACACACCCACACACACACACACACAAACACACACACACACTTTAAAAAGAACTCTGAAGATTCGGTACACTATAAAAATCCCCAATCCCTAATATTTTCAATGCTTTTTGGTGTTTTAGAAAAAGCAGGCTTGATTGTACCATGAAATAACATCGGTAAATGAAGCATTATGGACGGTGCATGTAGTTGACTTGATTGCAGTAAGAAGTCTCACAACGATTCAAATTTTCACTCCTAGAAGATGCCTAAATTGAAAACTATAAAACTATAAAAGGAGACAAATTTCAAACATTGATATTTGACAGAAAAGGGGAAAGGAAATGAGACATAGTGGTGCAAAGGGGGTTTCTTCAGCTCCACGGGGTGGCCTTCGTTCATGGAGACATGAAACAGATATCTGAGACTGTCTTCCCTCTGTGCTGGATTTGTACATTCGAAGGTAAGGCAGTCCACTGTTGTAAAATGTCCATATTCCTGATTTAGACACTCTGCTTATCATGGTGTCTTTACATATAGGAAATAATTAAGACGAGAGACAACAGTGGTACAAGAAAGCATAAAATATTATTAGTTAAATCCAGTCCTAGTTATTGTTCAATGAAGATTAATTATCTCTTTCCTAGGTTTTTGTTAATTTCAGGTAAGAAATTCATATACTTTTTAAGATAGAATATATATATAATTAAAATCTTTAATAATTTTGAAATATCACTTACTTATGCATAATTGTCCTAAAATTATTACTTTTCTTAGTATGATAAACTCCTAAACTTGAATCCTTCCTTTAAATTTATTTTGTTTAATTTTTAATGGGGCCATAGTGTACATGTGTGTTGAGGTCAGAGGAAAACTTGGAGCAGTCAGTTACGGGAATCAAACTCAGATTGTGAGACTTGGCAAAAACTCCTTTATCCACTGAGCTATGTGACCACTCCCTGGATTGCCTTCATTTAAGAAACTTACACGAAGTAAATGAACATCAGAGAAATCTAATAATGTGCAAAGTAAGAAAATTGTGCTAATTAAAAGCATTTGGTTTCTCATTGTCATATGTTTTCTATAAAATTATCAAGAAGACAGGATTCTTTACAAGTTTATGGTGTGAAAGAGCAATAAAAAACAAAATTTAAAAATGCTCTGCTTGATAAACATGACTATTTCATGGGTGTCATGGAAACTGGACCTACCCTAATCCTAGAAACTTCCAGAAGACCTCATTTATGTTCCTCTCCTAGATTATTTACAACAGTATCTAAAGGGGATATAGGAGGAGATAAGGGTATCTGAAAATGAGAGGATTATATGCAAGTCAGAAAATTGAGAGCACGTGTGTTTGCAGAGCTACCAGCCTTCCAGGCCTTCCTTGCTGCAGGGTTAAAAGCAATGAAAGAAATCATTTCATTGCTTTGGAGAGGTAAGATAGCATTATCTTAATTTTTAATTTTTCAGTCAAGAAATCTCTATCCTTAAAAGGGTTGACTATGTGTACAAATTTGTTTAGAAGTAAATACATATAAAAACAAAAGCGTTAATGACCATTTAACTTAATAAGAGCCTTATACTACAGTATATGAAACATTTAGGATTTTATATAAGGTATCAATATACTATAACAGGTAAAAACTAGTGATATTATAAGAATTTGCACATTATAACCAGCAAGTAAATGGTTTTTGTAATTTTGTTTTGAGCCTATATTTTTACAAATTTGAAAAAGCTATCTGATCATATTCACAGTAAACCAGCAATGAACAATTTGAAGCAATAACTCCAATCTCTAATGTTGGGTTTTATGACAGATGGAATTACAAAGGCACCAATTTACTCAGTTTATTTCATCTTTATGTCTGTCAATTCTATTCAATTTACTGAACATTACTGTGTGTCCATGTGGTAGATATTTCATTATGAGTGTAGCATCACCAAAAGTGTTTTATTCTAAGCATACTGCATTTGGTTTGCAGGCACAATAAAAATGATACAAAAAATTGTCATGCTGAAAAATTGAGAAAATATACTAGGATGTCAATGGATGATATTCAGGATAATATAATGGCCAGTGTTGTGTGGATACAAAAAGAGATGACGACATACTTAGTTATTTGAAGGAAAAATCTGGAAAACCTGACCTCAAAAACTAAGGGGCACAGACTCTGAGCTTTAACATCAGTTTTCAGTAACACAAATAGTTTAGCACATCCTATTCTCTACATTGTTATGTTGTTTTGTTTTGGAAAAAAATATATATGTTTAATAGTCAGGAGGAAATTCTCTATTAACAGTTGAACAAGCATACAGTCAATACAAAGCAGTATCATAGGCATTCTTGGCCTCTTTCTATACACATTCCCCTTCTAAGATCTTCCTATGTGAATATTATTAACATACCTTACATTAAGTGGAACTTTGAAATTTTAATGTAATATTTTAATTAATATTTTTCACAAAGTGTTCTATATTACTTATTGTTATAGAAATTAAAAGTTTGCCATGAAGCAGTTGTAATATTCTTCCATAAAATTTATCCAAACAGTGTTATTTATTATGTAACAAAAGCCTGTGAGTTTAACAATAGTTTGGATAAAAAGCCTTACAGACTCAAGGCTACAACATAGCTATCTTCCTTCCTTTTAGAAATATCACAAGGGTCAGAGTATGATTTGTGTTTTTAAACTGCGATAATGCAGAGGCCAAACACTGGAAGAAACTAAGGCATTTGACACTAGGAAAAGGTTTGCAGAATGGTAATGCAGATATGGTAGTAATCTAGCATGTTTAAGTCCCTGGATTCAGTTACTAAAGGAAGAACGAAAGACATAAAGAAATGAAACAATGAAACATAATTTATCTGTGATGCCTTGAATGAGAATTGCCTTCTTAAGCACACATGTTTGAGTTGAACTATTGGGGAAGATTAGGATTCATGTCATTTTTGAAGTCTTGTTAGAGGAGGTGTGTCACTGGGGATGAGCTTTGAGGTTTCAAAGGCATAACCATGTCTCTCATGCTTTCTGTTTGTGAACCTGGATTTAAGCTCTCAGCTGCTGCTTCTGTGACATACCTGACTGCTAGCTTCCATATTCCCAGTCATGAAGGTTGTGCACGATAACCCTCTGGAAACAGCCCCAAATTAATTTCTTTCCTTTTATAAGTTGCTATGGTTTTGGTGTTTTGTTGGAGTAATAGAAAAATGACTAAGACAATTGCTAAGGATGTTAAGTGAGAGGACAGCAATCCTGAATTTAAAACTATTTAAAAGGTTAATGAAAACTCAGCATATACCCAAATGACTCTTTACCTTATAAAAGAGATTCCTGCATTTCTGTAATATTGTGGCTCTATTCATAATCCTGGGGAAATAAAGCCAGGCTAGATGTCTATCAACTGATGAATGAATAATTTAAATATGGTACATATACACAGAAAAAATTTGTTCAGGGTTAAATAAAAAGTGAAATTAGGGAACTTCAAGACAAATGGATGGATCTGGAATATTTTTCTTGAAAAATATTGTATTGAATGCAGTACCTCAGGCTCAGAAACATAAATACCCTCTGTTCTCTGTTATTTAAAGATTCTATTGTAGTCAGTACTGACTACTGGTAAAGGTCACATAGATACATACCAGATAGAAAGATGAACAGTAAAACACGGTGGACTAGGAATTGGGAAAAAATGGTTAAAGAAGAGTTCAAGCAGAAACAGAGTCAATGACAGAAGGGAAGAGGTGAGAATAGAGACAAGTAATCAAATTGAGGGATATTGCTGAAGCCACCACATTATTTCTTCATAGGATAAAGAAAAATCAAGCTGAAGATGATTTGTAAGTGTCTGCCATATTGGATAGCATTCATAGTGACAGAAGTTCCTAGGAGAAAAAAAGTCTTCAGCATTCTTAGCCAGTTTTGAGTCCCCTGAGCTACAATAATAAATCTGCTAGACAAATTGTGCCCTCTATTTTGATAGCAGCATGCTTGTTATCAGTAACCATCTTGTTTACTTTTTATAATACTGTAAGGAGGTACCATGACCAAGGCAACTTAGAGTATATTTGGACTTCAGGTTCAAGAGCATTAGGGTCCGTGATCATCTTGGTGGAGTATGGCAGAAGTCAGGCAGGCATGGCACTGGACCAGTAGCTTACAATCTGATTGATCCACATGGAGGAGGAGAAGTGGGTGGAGGGAGGGAGGTTGGGAGTGATGAAGGAAGGGAGGGAGGGAGATAAAAAGAGGGGGGGCAGATAAAAAGGAGGGAGGGAAAACGAATTTAGAGGTTTGTAAAGTTTTAAAAGTTCAAAGCCTGCCCCTAGTGGCACCTCCCATTCATGCCCAAACAGTTTCATGGGCTGGGGACATAAGCATTCAAATATATGAGCCCATGGGCCATTCTCATCCAAACCAGCACAATCAAACATTATTGGATTAGGCTTGAGGCAAATGCTTATTGCTAGAGAGTTTATAGATTCTAGAAAGGAAAATAGTACTGTTGTTTTGCTAAATGTTCATGTTGTCAAATTGCCATCCAAATGCCCATGTTCTATTCCTAGATTAGTGTTGCATATAGGCATCAGCAGAGGATCTTATTATTGTAACTAGGCAGTGAACAGGTAATGCAGAAACTCATAACTGGCCAAAATGCAAAGAATAAGTGATGGTGTAGTGCTCTAATCAAAATGAAATAGATATATTACCCCATACAAAGCTTGGGAACATTTCATGAGCTGGAGAGGGAAAAATGCAAAAGTAGGCAAGAGGATGAGTATCAAAAATATTCCTTCAGCACATGACATAGATAGTACAGTCATGAACTCACAACAGGTATGGTTATCTGTACAGGTACTGTACAATATTGGCACTATAAACATTTCATTATGGAGACAATAGAAGCACATGAGACTCCAATGCCTCCCCAAAGAGATTATTGGCAGTTGACTGCATATTGGAATTATTAGGAAATGACTGGAAGTCACTGTGTAAGTGTATAAAACTGTCAAAACATTAAAAACAATTGAAAATAAAAAAGATTACCGCAGATGGTCACCCTTCAGTGCTGTTGGAAGATGACTCCTCCAATTTTACTTTCACTGGAATTGTAATCATTATGATGTTTGCAAAGATATGTTTCTCTTATTGGTTAATGAATAAAACACTGATGGCCAATAGGAAAGCAAGATAGGCGGGACTAGGGGACAAGGAGGATTCAGGAAATAGTAGCGAGGAGATTCAAGATTTAGGATGGAGAGAGAAGAATTCCGGGGCCTCTCTCCAGTAAGAAAAGACCATGTGGAAACACTTAGATAATAGAAATTGGTTAATATTTAAAATAGAGCTAGCGAATAAGAAATGCTAGTAACAGGCTAACAGTATTATATCAAAAAAAAAAAAAAAAAAAAAGAAGGAAAAAAAGAAAGAAAGAAAGAAAGAAAAAAAATAGGCAAGGTGTCAAATTCTCAGAGATAAAATGTCATCCAATTAGTCAATCAATATAAATTATTTAATGAATGATTATATATTTCCCCATATTTACAAAGGAGATGACATAATTTTTAAAATAAAGCATCTTGTACTTTATAAATGGAAGTGAATATATAGGAAATATAAAGGCAAGCATTTGGCAAACTTATGGTCAGAGAATAACAAAAAGTTCAACTAAAGAACAAGTGAGAATGATCAAGCAAAGCTTTGCAGACCCTGAAGAAAACTGGAAGTAATAAAAGTGATTTGTAGAAGAATGGTTAATGAAGATGTGGCACATCTACACAATGGAATACTACTCTGCAGAAAAAAATAATGGTATCTTGAAATTCGCAGGCAAGTGGATGGCACTTGAAGAAACCATCCTGAATGAGGTAACCCAGTCACAAAAAGAGGAACACAGTATGTACTCACTCATATATGGATTTTAGACCTAGATCAAATGATCACCAGCCTATAATTCACATCACCAGAGGAACTAGGATACAAGTTGTATTCTAAGAGATTCATATAAAGTCCCTCACAGAACAGGGAAGGGACAAGTCCCCCAGACCTCAGGTATAGTGGGGGAGGACAGCTAATGGAGAGAGAAGTAGGAGAAAATGAGAGGGAGGAGAGGAAGGCATGTGTGACTAGGAGGATTGAGCCTGGTTAGGAATGGAAAATAGGAAAGAGAGAGAGAGACAGAGACAGAGAGAGAGAACATAAAAGAGGGAGCCAATATTGGTTTGAAGATAAAGTTGAACACAAAGAAAGGTCGAGGGAACTACAAGACTGCTCCCAACTAACAATCTCAGCTTCCGTGGAAAGGCTATCATAAATGCCCTTCCCGGAGAGTGAGATCAACAACTAACTTCTCCATGGAGTCCTCAACTAATGCCTGTTGAAAACAGGAGCAAACACCCATACATAAACACTGAGTCAAACTAGAACCCAGAAGCAGATGGAGAGGACAAGACCAAGCGGTAGAAGTACATAGAGACAGCTTACCTGAACAAGGAGGAGCTAAGGGCCACTAGACTGATAGCTGGGAAGCCAACAGAGGTCTGACTCGGACTCCCCTGAATATGGGTCTCAGCCAGAAGGTCTGAGCAGTCTAAGAGACCTCAGACAGTGGAGCCAGGATGTATCCCTGGTGCACAAAAGGACTTTGCAAACATATCCCCCATGGAGGGATAACTGCCTTATTCTAGAGATAGGAGAGAAGCCCTAGTCCCTACTTCACAGGACCTGTCAGATCTACATGACCCCAACTGGATGGCATTCCCCTACATATTGTATTGTGGTGGGGGGTTGGGAGGGGAGGGTGTTTAGAGTGCATGGGAGAGGGTAGAGAGGGCAAAAGGGAGGGAAGGAGGGAGGGAGGGCTTGGGGGGAGGGAGGGAGGGAGGGAGAGGGAACTGGGATCGACATGTAAAATAATAATAATAAAAAAAAAAAAAACAAAACGCTTTGACTCCAAAATTTAAGTTGAAGAACAAGTTACTGGGGAAAAATATTTCTATTTTTGTTTCCACAGAAAATGAAAAGATGTGGATTCCTTCCAGACTAATGTGGTTTGATCACACCAGACCGCCTGAAACAGAGTACAAGCTGATCCTACATTCCAAACAGCTGGACAAAACAGCCCTACAGACTACAGCTAGGATATCTGAATCTTCTTCGAATCCCCCAAGACAGCGCCCCTTACCAGCAGGAAGTAGTTTGGAAAGAACGACGCCCAAATTCCCAAATATTGTGTATAAATGTTTGTTTTCATTTAATTGGACTTTGTTATATAAAATTAAATAAAAAATACTCTATATGCAAAAAAAAAAAAAAAAAAAAAAAAAAAAAAAGTGATTTGTAATAAGGGATATATAATCTACTTAAGTATTGCATATCAGATTTATAAAAGTATAGTGAGTGTATGGTGATATTTGTCTTAATTAATTTTTAAAATGAAAAGGTTGACATTTAAGCAAAATGAACGGAAGCAACAAAGCAGAAAGAAAAAAAGAAGTGTATATGTTATTAGTCAATCTGAAATTACATAAGAAATAAAAATGACCTATAAATAATAACTTTAAAAAGCAAACAGAAGATCAGGCTTTGGGGATTACAGGTGGCAAGACACATGGAGGTACATCCTGAATGGCTACTTTCAGGAGCACAGAAACTCAGTTTGTCAGCTTCAAAAGTCTTTGGGGTCTCATGGACTCCCAGACTGATACCTGGAAAACCAGCATTGTATGGATTCAGACCTTCTGAACGTGGGTTTCAGTTAGAAGGCCCAGGCAGTCTAAGGAACCTCTGACTGGAACCAGGATGTATTCCTGGTGCCCGAAAGGACTTTGGGGGCACATTCCCCATGGAGAGACACTCCCTTATCCTAGAGGCAGGAGGGAGGACCTAGTCCCTACTCCAAATGACTTAACATATTTTGATGATCCCTCCTGGAAGGTGTCACCCTCCCTGTGGAGTGGGGAGAGGTGCTTTGAGAGGGGATGAGGGGCATGGGAGGGAGGGAAGGAAGGAGAGAGGGAGGGAGAGGGAACTGGAATTGATATATAAGAGTTTGGAGCTCGATCTTTTCTTTGCAGTCTAGAGTATAAAACAAACTTTAGCAAAGCTAAACACAATACACATTATACAATAGTCATTAATGTAGCCAATATGCTTGATTTGTAGGGCATAGAGGGAAACTCCCTTCCATCTTCTTTTTTTTTTTCTTTTCTTTTTTAAATTTAAATTAGAAACAATCTTATTTTACATATCAATCCCAGTTCGCTCTCCCTCCCATTTTCCCATGCCCCCATAAACATCCATACCATCCCTCTTCTGCTTCATAGAAAGGGTCAGGCCTTCTATGAGAGATCATCAAAATCTGTCACATCATTTGGGGCAGGGCCTAAGCCCTCCCCCATATATCTAGGCTCAAAGAGTATCCAACTATTGGGAGTGGGCTCTCAGTGTCCATTCGTACACTAGGTATAAATGATGTTCCATTACCAGGGGGCCGATAGACTGTCAAGGCCTTCTAACTGTCACCAAAGTTCAGGGGGCCTGGTTTCATCCTATGCTGGTTTCCAAGCTGTCAGTATGGGGTCCATGATCTCCCCTTTGTTCAGGTCAGCAGTTTCTGTGGGTTTCCCCAGTCTGGTCTTAATCTATTTGCTCAAAACTTCTCCCTCTTTACAACTGGATTTCAGGCATTTGGTTCAGTGCTTAGCTGTGGGTGTCTGCTTCTCTATTAGCTACTAGTTGATGGTTCTATGATGGCATATAAGGTAGCCATCAGTTTCGTTACAGGGGAAGCGCATTTAAGAGAGCCTCTCCCCTATTGATTAGATTATTAGTTGAGGTCAAAGTAATATATCTCTTGATATTTCTCTAGTGTCAGATTTCTCTTTAAACCTATAATGGTTCCCTCTATTATGGTATCTCTTTCCTTGATCTCCTCTATTCTTCCCCCAACTCAATTTTCCTGCTTACTCATGTTCTCTTCTCCCCTTCTCTTTCTCCTAACTCCATCTCTCCTCCCCACATACTCTCAATTTGATTAGAAGATTTGTCCATTCCATCTTCTTAAGAATTATTATTTAGTTTGAAATAACCAATTAAAAACTTTGTACATAAGGTAAGAGTTGCAATTCTCTCATCTACTTTCCATTGCGACTCTCCATACTACTCCAAACAGGTAAGGACCATATGGCCATAAAATACTATCAAGAAGTAAGTCCTACAAATTAAAAAATGATTCAGTAGTACAATATTTATAACACATTAATTACAAAATAAACAGTAAGTACCATGGGCATGATGAAAAAATTTAAATATTTTATAATGTTTATTTCTGCTTTTCTTTAGGAAAACTGAATTCTTTATAACTCCTAAGACCAATGTTTCTTAAAGGAGCAAGAATCTCCTGTGGACTGTGGACCACTGTGGCACTGTGGACCGAACAATCTCCTCAGAAATACATACATTTTTATTTCAGCACAAGTAAAATGCAATTATTATGTTAATTGACCTACAGTATGTAAAAATAACCCTGTAAATATGCTTCAAGATTAGCACTGATTTTCCTTTTGCAAATATACTTCCTTCCATTTCAAATTAGTCTTTGTGTTTTCTTAATGTGTTTTCTTGGCAATGTGAACTTTTAGTTTACTGGAGCATAAAGCAGAGCATGGAAAATGTATAAAATCTTTGAAATAATACTATTTAATATTATTTTAATGCTATGATACCTAAGGAAATATAATGGAGGATATTCATACTAATACTGATATTAATACATTGATTGTATATGTATTCATTATGAAGAAAACATCCTTCAGAAAAGCAACTGTAGATAAGTCATACAAAAATAAATATTATAGCCAGATGAGTAAAGTAAGTCAAGGAAGACAAGTCATTGAATACAGCTTTTAATATTATGAATAGACGGGCTGGGGCTATACTATAGTACTTGTCTGAGTTCTTATATTTAACCATCATTATTGCCAAAAACTAAATTTAAAAACAGGTATAGTTTCTAGAATGGCATTTTCCTCTCAGAAAATCATCAGTCCAGTCTCTTTCATTAATACACTACATTATATAATATAAATTAGTTTCTTTTGTGTTTTCTTATTTAAATTATATATATATATATATGTATATGTATATATATATATATATGAATATGTATATATCTACATTCACCCTGTTGTATGTGGAAGACAATGTTGGAGTCATATACCACATCTGCCTTAAGAAACCTTACCTCTTCCTCTTTCCCATAGATCCCTGAGCCTTACTGGGAGTGGTTTGATGAATGTGTCCATCCCATTTAAGACTGAAACCTCAAAAGTCTTTCCCTCTCTGCAAATTATCCAGTGATGTTTCAGTGCTAAAGAAGAAGCTATTTATAGTTGATACAATCTGGGAAAAAGAAAATTAGTCTTCTCAAATTGAGTGGCCCTGGGTAATATCAACCACATTTCAAGATAGACTATTTGCCAAGGAGTAGTCAACCAACACAAAATGAACTCCATAATTTTCTTCATTTTTATTTTTGTTCTTTTGTTTGCTTGCTTACTTGTCTACTATTTTTGTTATTTTTTAAAATTTGCTTGTTTTGCTTTCCGCAGAGACTAGTTTGATTGATGGGGGAGGAGTTGGATAGGTAGGGAATTAGGTAGGAGATCAAGGAGGAAAAATATCAAAATTTATTTTATGAAAAGAATTAAAATAAAAATTTCTATTTTGTAGATTTTTCTTATAAGTAACAGTTGAAATATTCAGTGCAAAAACTTCTGCATCACATAAAAGAGGGAGCCAATATTGGTTTGAAGATAAAGTTGAACACAAAGAAAGGTCGAGGGAACTACAAGACTGCTCCCAACTAACAATCTCAGCTCCCGTGGAAAGGCTATCATAAATGCCCTTCCCAGAGAGTGAGATCAACAACTAACTTCTCCATGGAGTCCTCAACTAATGCCTGTTGAAAATAGGAGCAAACACCCATACATAAACACTGAGTCGAACTAGAACCCAGAAGCAGATGGAGAGGACAAGACCATGCGGTAGAAGTACATAGAGACAGCTTACCTGAACAAGGAGGAGCTAAGGGCCACTAGACTGATAGCTGGGAAGCCAACAGGGGACTGACTCGGACCCCCCTGAATATGGGTCTCAGCCAGAAGGTCTGAGAAGTCTAAGAGACCTCAGACAGTGGAGCCAGGATGTATCCCTGGTGCACAAAAGGACTTTGCAAACATATGCCCCATGGAGGGATAACTGCCTTATTCTAGAGATAGGAGAGAAGCCCTAGTCCCTACTTCACAGGACTTGTCAGATCTACATGACCCCAACTGGATGACATTCCCCTACATATGGTATTGTGGTGGGGGGTTGGGAGGGGAGGGTGTTTAGAGTGCATGTGAGAGGGCAGAGAGGGCAAAAGGGAGGGAAGGAGGGAGGGAGGGCTGAAGGGGAGGGAGGGAGGGAGAGAGAGGGAACTGGGATCGACATGTAAAATAATAAAAAAAAAAAAAAAAAAAAAAAGCTTTGACTCCAAAATTTAAGTTCAAGGACAAGTTACTGGGGAAAAGGATTTCTATTTTTGTTTCTACAGAAAATGAAAAGCTGTGGATTCCTTCCAGACTAATGTGGTTTGATCACACCAGACCGCCTGAAACAGAGTACCAGGTGATCCTACATTCAAAACAGCTGGACAAAACAGCCCTACAGACTACAGCTAGGATATCTGAATCTTCTTCGAATCCCCCAAGACAGCGCCCCTTACCAGCAGGAAGTAGTTTGGAAAGAACGACGCCCAAATTCCCAAATATTGTGTATAAATGTTTGTTTTCATTTAATTGGACTTTGTTATATAAAATTAAATAAAAAAAAAAAAACTTCTGCATCCTGTATTTGGCCTTTACCTAAAAGACTTACATTGAATGGTGGGTGAGCCCAAATTGAGTAAAAGCAAATATTCTGCATGAGCTTGATTTCTAAAACTGACCTTTTAAAAGGATATCTTACCACAAAATGCAATGTAATATATACCTGTCTCCATGGTCAATGTATAAATTTGGCATCCGAGTGCCCAAATTTCTGTTAAGAATACGTTTGAATATTTGTCTAATAGAACTTGGATGAAGTAAACTTCATTTTTCTTTACATCAGGAATTACTCTTTTAGTTTCTATAGCATATCAAACTTTCCACTGAAAATATCTAGGATAGGGAGAGAATTCATCAGCTCAATTGGAGAGGACCTCTAAAGGACAGTGCTAACGAATATATATAATAGAGAAATGGCAAAGTCTCAGAAGATATGTAAACTGTCTCTTAGAGCCAGGAAGAAATCTAAAATAAATTGTATTTTATTTTTTCCCCTGTGTGATATCTAGTGAATACTCAGTTTTCATGTTGTTGTTCCACACAGTAAGCAAAATATTTCACAACCTATATATTTTTCTAACCACAAGGCAGACTATAATTAAAAAGGTGTCAATGCCTTAGCATATGGATCCTCTGAGTATGAAATATATTATGACAAAGGGAAAAGTACATTTACATCACAACACAATTGACCAAGGAAGGTTTTCCTACCATATATAGCCCAGAAAAATTCCTAGAAAAGATGACAACTGTTATAGTTATTCCTTTAGTTTGCTGTGATAAAACTGCATGGCCAATAGTAGAGTCAGTGTTCAGCAAAAACATTACAGTGTCCTTAAAAAATAGTACAAGAACAGTCCACAAATGAGAAAGTGTACCTGACTCCTAAAAATTCCAACACTGTAGTTGAGTAAACATTACAGTAGATATTTGAAATGTTCTCTCTAAAATAAAAGCATTAAACACATGCCTAATTTTTTGCTAAATGAAGGAAGTTAAACAACTCTTAGAATAAGTAACACAAATAGAAATAGAAAACATAGGGAGAGAATTGCAACAATGCTGGATAAATGTATTCACATTAATGAAGTCACAGTATTGCATTAGAGAGCTGCAGCTGTTTTCCTTTCTGGGAAAGGTTTTGCTAGCTGATTAGTGCTGACACGAGTAACATTGTATTCGAGAATCCAACTCAGACACAATTTAGGATAAGATATACTCAATAACTAATGTTGGTAATTGAGATAAGTTGGACAGCTATGAACAGATTGCCAATAAAAAAGGTTGCTGGAGTTAAGAATAAGCTATATCTTTATGTGTGTGTTTTTATACCTTTGCAGAAAAATACTCATCTATCAGATGAGTGTCCTTAACTGATAGATTCTCTGAAATGATTTATAATTTTAATTCTCCAAAAGAAAACCAAATCATTCTGGAAATATTTCTCTAAAAACCTTTTTATTCCACCTTTTTACCTGCCCTATTTCCAATTCAAATATCTCACATTATATAATACATGTATAGCAGAAGATGACCTTCATTAGAATCATTACTTTGGATTGCACTAAGTATATACAAAGCATTTACTGCCACACTTCCCATACCTAACACACATTACAGAACTCATTCTGTACTAATAAATGGTATCATCCTACAAATGTAGTCCAATGCATTTGGATTGATGTGAGACCTCTTCTGCGACAAGCTAGTGCACAAAGCAAAAGTTTTTATTCATTTTAGAGGAAGGCAGAACTCATTCTAAACATGAATATTTCTTTCTCATTTCCTTTGTCATTTTGATAACTGAAAAAAATGTTCTTTCATAAATTTGGATACAGACAAAGTGGGGACACTGGTTCAGATAAATACAAAATTCAAACAGAAGAAAGTAGAATAAAATGTCTACAGAGTGAATACAAAAAGAAATGGGGTCAGGGAGGCAGAAATGACCTAAGGATAGTCCATGACACATTCTAGAAAGAAATTGGATGATTACTTATGGAGCTAAATATTTGAATTCTAAATAATGTCCCTTAAACACACACACACACACACACACAGAGAGAGAGAGAGAGAGAGAGAGAGAGAGAGAGAGAGAGAGAGAGAGAGAGAGGGAGGGAGGGAGGGAGGGAGGGAGGGAGGGAGGGAGGAAGGGAGAGGGAGAGAGAGAGAGAGAGAGGGAGGGAGGGAGGGAGAGGGAGAGAGAGAGAGAAAGAGAGAGAGGGATACAGATACAGACAGAGGCAGAGACAGAAACACAGAGACAGAGACAAAGAGAACATGACTTTCTTAGAATCAGTGTAGTTATCACTAGACAGAGGAACAATCTCTGGTGAGAATACTTTCATATGAAAAGAATTTAGGCTATGAATATGCTACATTTTATAAAACTCTGCTAACTAGCTTTTTCTTTCTGATGAGGTTTAATTGTTGATGAAGGATGAGTGTGCAGTGTGCTGAAATAATTGCCTCCTGATGTTTGTGAAGACCAGTTTCTCCAGGTGTGCATGCTCTGAAAGTCTTACTGGGATAAGAAGGAGGCTTGGCTATGCCACAAATTAGGTGGTAAAGAACAAGAAAACTTGCTTCTCACAGATCTGAAAGCTAGACATGGAAGAGCACATGCTTGTAGTTTTACAATGTCGGGGGCCTGCTTTCTCATACATGGTTCTAGCAAGTTCTGTCCTCGTTTTTCAGAATAAATATTAGCCTCTTTAACAATAACTCTGCTTTCCTGGGCATAATCACTTTCCCAAAGCTCTCAGTACTTAAACACACACACACACACACACACAGCATGTGGTTTGGCGGAAGAGATCTTTACACCAAAGAATGGAGTATTTGCAACTAGAGCAACCAAGGTCATTAGAATCTCTTCCTGAATGTTTCAAGATTCCCTGGGCTTGGAGCGCTGATAAGTTTTCACAATTATGAATTGATGTGACAGGAAACTGCTACTTGGAGAAGACTAGAGTGACTAGAGTTTTTAACATGTTGACAAGGAGATAAGTGTTGGTTAGCACCTCATTCCACCATACGTGACATACACATTAGCAGATATAGCACCCAGAAACATTTTTGACATAAATAATCTACAATCATCCCCAGACCTTGTGAATCAGGAACTTAGCAATATTCTTGGATGATTTCTCCAGACACTCAGGAAAAAAAATTAAAACAAAAAAACAAACAAACCAAAACCATGGTTGTAAGATGGGTTAAGTTCTTATGTTAAAATAACTTTCCCAGAGTTCCCATTTCATTAGTGTGGTCTAAAAGATGAAAAATCACTTTTTAATATATTTGTTTACTTATTTCATGCATATATGTATATCCCTGCTGTCTGCAGGTACACCATGTTCATAAAATGTTAGTGTAGTCCAAAGGGGGCTTCAAATTCCCTGGGACTGAAGTTACAATAGTGAGCTACTGGATATGAGCTCTGAAACTGAATCCAGAACCTCTGAAAGAGCAACAATTACACTGGACCACTGAGCAATCTCTCCAGGCCATTCACTAGAGATTTTAGAATTCCCCCAAGGAGGGAGAATTGGTCCTGCACCTCATCAGCTCCAGTACTCAGAAGAGTGGCTCCTATGCCAGGCCTGGGCAAAAGAGTAGAGCATACCCTGAAGGTGTAGGTGTGAGAGGTCCTACTCTTAGGACAAGAAATCAGGAGAACTGGCCCTACCACTTGTTCATTCCTGCAAGTAATTGACTCACAAGGGCAATGCAGGAGAGCATACTATGGTGGTGAGGTCAAGGATGAGCTATCAGGCTGACCAACCTTGCAACCCAGAGCCAGGCCCAGAGCCAGGGTTATGAGTTGAGCCACCCCAACATCCACCCCATTTGTGATCTGCTGGAGCATGTGAAGGGTGAAGGGATCAGTCTTGCAGAACTAAAGATGCAGGATTTCCACAACACAAAACAACAGTGGCATAACCAAGAGGAACCCAGCATAGACAGTAAAACAGAAACCAGGGGCCTCAAACCAGATGGATGACTCTTAGCAAAGAACACTTGCAAGCAAAGATATATGGCTAAAAGTGTTCACTGTGTGACTCGCTGTGTGACAGCTTCCATGATGAGATAGATTTTGTCCTTCTCTGCTTTTTTCTTCTTTTCCTCCTAAATTTTATTTTATTTTACAGGGAGGTTGCAAGGGTCAGAGAGTGGATATGAAGAGATGGGAAAATGAATAGGATGGAGTTGTATCATGTCAAAGACACAAACCATACATAAAAAGAAAGAATACATTAATAATCTTTTCTCTTATTTTCTTTCTATTGAAAATAAATAAATAAATATAAAACACAGTAAAAGTGAATTCTAGGCATAAAGCCAAAGTAAACTAAAAGATTTACTGTCAAAGAACCTCATAACTGTTAAAATCCTCACTACTTATATAGTTTCTTTTACATAAGTGAAATGAAAATCATTATTTAAACTAATGAAAACTAAAATCATTGTGCCAGTGAGATGCTTCAGTGTGTTAAGGGTATCTGTTACACAACTAGGTATCCTGAGTTTGATCCCTGGTACCCAGGAAAAAGGAAAGAGAGAACTGACTCAACAGAGTTGATCTCTGATTTTACATACATGCTGTGGTACATGCTCTGCCCACATGGCACACACACACACACACACACACACACACTACAGTAATAATAATTAAAATAGAAAATAAATGATTGGGCATATCCATCAAAAACAAAGTCTGTGTTCACAAGCTGTTTCTTATAATTATTGGTATTAAATTTTGGGGAATTCTTCACACTTTTTTATTAACCACATTTCTCACAAATGTCCATATAGAGTGCACCTGGGAAAATAGCTAGCACTATGGATAATGCTGTAAAATAAGATATCAGTAATCCATATTCATATCATTCAATTATCACTCCCCTTCTAACTTCTATTCATTCTGTTCTATCCTATAAATGAAGACACAGTAGGGTCCTCAGGAGTATAAACATTCCAGTGTTATATGCTTTGTACCTTCAGAAGTTAATATCAAATGTTTATTAAGTGAATAAATACAGGTAATGATTATTATTTCAGGTGTGGAATGTTTTTAGTGAACAAGGGAAACACTATGTCAAAATATGAAATCAATTTATAATTTAATTAATTTTCAACTACCCCACAGAGAGTTTCTTTTAAATATACCCAAGTGAAACTATGCCTTAAAGATCAGAGTTTATTTAAGGACATTGCAATAAAACTGGAACTTATTGAGATAAATGTCTTAATAGGAGATAAAGAAAACCAAGAGATTTGATTCGAGCATTTGGTTTACAATATTTTGTGTGCAGCTGGTTTCAATTTTGAAATTATTAATAATCTCAAGGCTGAGTACATTTCAGTGGGTGTCCACATGTATTGTCACAGAAGAACAGGCAGGAAATGCAGACTGAAAGGTCTGGGGACACGAGAGGACAGAAGCATCATCTGTGCCTTATTTCCCAGACTTTTCTTTTCTCTGCCTCCTGCTCTCTAATTACATCCAAATGGCTCCCTCATTTGTTTTCCTGGCCATTCCATTTGAGGCATACTGCCAGAAATCTATGCCATCTTCATTCTGGCTTCTCCCTTTCTTATTTGCAATACTAACCTATTGAGATTTATAAAACTATAGGGTTTATCAATTATGTCTCATACCTGTCATACTACTTCAGATAGAGACAAATGTTTATTACAAAGAAAACTAAGTTTTGGATAGTGAAAAGTGTGAATGGACACAAAAAACAAAACAAGTATGGATAGATCCTGCTTTGTAAAAATGTAATTAAAGATATATTCTTCTAAAAAAAAGTTTGTAACTACCTTGAACATTATACTGGTCTATGTTTTAGGGATCGAAGCTGCTACAAAGTTGGTAAGAGCAGTAAGTAAAAATTGGGTTTACTTTCTCTGGAAGATTATTGGTCAGTGTGTTCACACTTGAAAGTGGATATAACCTGCTACTTTTATACCTCCACATCTATTGTAACAGACAAAAGTACTAATAATTAAAATATAAAAATCTGGGTTCTGTATATAAGCTCACTTAATGCAGAATGATGTGTAATGAAAAGAGTTTATATATTTCCATTAATTCATAATTGGTTTAGTAAAGCAGAGTGTGTACCCAAAGTAGCTATATAACAAAAAGTCTTATTTTTCTCACATTAATTTATTATGCCTCTGAGAAATATGCCCCATCAGTCTAAAACAAAGAGTCTGTAATCTGGTATCTATAAAACAGGAATATGTATAGAAAACAGAACTACCATCAGAGAGGAGACTGACGTGCATATAATCGAACATTCTTAATATTATGAAGGATTTATTCTAAAATATATGCAGACATTAGAATTCAGCAATGGGAGTTGCACCTAGCTTAGGGATGTTCCATTCTGCCATTGTTCCTTTATTATAGTAAGAGCCTATCTATGTATCACACTAAACATGAAGAAAAATGGAAAACCAGGAAAAAACAAAGAGGAGGAAGAAAAGGGGAGCGTGAAATAGGAAGGAAATAGAATCGCAACAGAACTCATAACATCTTTGAAACTACCAGCTCCATCTGCACTGGGAGCTGCCTCCCAGGCATGTTCCACCACTGGGACTGTGGACACCCCCTGCTATTTCATTTTCTCCCAAGAATTTAAAACCATTTCCCTGTTGACTGTATTCTTAGAAGTCTAAACTAGTGCTTCATTAAAACTGGTTCTGGATTCTCGCATGCTCCATGAGACCCCAGTCCCTGCATGTTGTGCCTGCTTATTTGTCCAGTTAGTACTGGTTTCCTTTGTTTTTCTAAGTGTTTGCATTTCTTGAAGTCTTAGCTGAATTGTCACCTTTTCCAGGACCCCCTTTCTTCAAGTGAATTATGTATTTCAGCACTCAAACAATTAATGGGAAATCATTATAGATGCAAACTTTTCTTTTGCATAATTTCCATATCAAAAATGCATTCATCAATGCAAAAGGAATTAAATGGATGAAGAAAAAAATCTAATTATTTCTTCAAATGTGTTCAGAGATATTTCAGAGATTAGTATTTGACATTTTATACTAATAAAACCTCTGTTTAAAAACAGATAAAGTTTTATCTTTGCAGTGGTTCCCTTACATTTTACATGAGTTGATTTACTTGACTTAACACAGTTTCTGTGATGTATATTCCCTTTGTCATACTTGGACATTAATAGGACAAACTTCTCAGCCTAGCTTCTTGTGATACTTGTATATTTCTGAGATTATTAATAATTTTAAACAATTGGGCATTTATTGTCAATACAGTTTATATATAAACTGGAGAGGTAGCTTAGCTGTTAAGAGCTTATGCTACTCTTGTAAAAGACTATAACTCAGTTCCCAGAACTGATTCAGTTGTCTCACAACCACTTGTAACTCCAGCTTCAAGTGGAACTTCTACTTCTGGTGACAGCAATAATCCACAACCCTACACACACACACACACACACACACACACACACACACACACACACACACACACACACAGAGAGAGAGAGAGAGAGAGAGAGAGAGAGAGAGAGAGAGAGAGAGAGAGAGAGAACTAAAAAAGAATATTGTAGTTTGGTGTAGAATCCTGAATCAGAAGCCATCCATAATCAATAATTGCTTCCTAAGGTTACACTTTTTCAGATTTGACCACATTATGTTTTCAAATGAATTGCTTGTTTAATATATATATATATATATATATATATATATATATATTTAAAAAGCTAAAGTGATACTAAAATGAATTAAATATAGTGAGATTATTTGTACATTCTGAGTTCCTGACTGACTTAGCAGCCTGTGGTAATGGTGAACCAGACAAAAGGAGTCCTAGTAAAGTGGTAGAGGCGTACCAAATGCAGAATTAATAGAAAATGAGTCAAGGCAGATCTATAATTGGAGGACTTTGGCCATTTTAAAGAAATAGGTATAAAGAAAACTTAAAAGAGGTGATGGGTAAAAGTTTTACTTTCCTTCATGTCCTCAAAGGGAGAGGGACACACACACACACACACACACACACACACACACACACAGGAGGGGGGAGGGGGAGGGAGGGAGGGAGGGGGAAGGAGAGAGAATGAAAGCAATGTGGAGAAAAACTTACAGAAAATGACTCCTCTAAGTTTGTTCAGGATTGCTTGGCCTTCAGAAAGGAGGCAGGGGCAGTGGCTATGGGCAGCAGGAAAAATGATTTATAAAAAGGAAGAAGCATAAGAAGGGTCTATGTGAAACTGGAGAATTTGATGACATTAAGGCTGATGGGAAGTGAAGTTCTCACAGGAAGCAAAAAGAGTGCTACATTAAAACTCTTCCTGTATCCGCACACACTCCATGAGACCCCACTTATTTCCTTTATCTTCTTCTTCTTTTTCGAAAACTTTTTATTTAAATTTGAAACAAGCTGGTTTTACATGTCAATCCCTGTTACTGCCTTCTCCCATACTCCCCTGTTACCCCCAGTAATCCCCTTTCTGTTCCCCAGGGAGGGTGAGGCTTATTTCTAAATTGACTGTACTTGTTTACACTCCTAGGAGCAGTGAATAAATGTTCCCTTCCCCCCCCCACATTGACGCCAGTATTTGTCATCATCTTTTCTTTTCTTTTTTTTTTTTTTTAAACTTAGTCACTCTGACTGAGGTAAGATAAAATTTAAAGTATTTTAAAGTTGTATTTCCTTGGAATAGAAGGATGTGCTGAACATTAAAAATATATATATTTCTTAGTCACTTGTGTTTCATTTTTGAAAACTCTCCTTTACTTTTGTGCCCTGATTTTTTCTGGGTTGTTTGCTATTGTTTAGGGATTTTGTCCTTCATATATCCAAGATAGTAACTCACTGTCACATGTACAGCTTATAAAGATTTCTTCCCCATTCTGCATGCTTCCTCCTCTCTCAAATGTTGTTGTCCTTTTTCTATATTTCAATTTCATGGGGTCTCATTTATTAATTGCTGTGTAATGTCTGCACTATTGGGGTCCTTTTCAAAAAGTTCTCTTCTCTGCCAATAAATTGAAACATATGCATATTTTCTCCTCTATCACATTCAGAGTATCAGGCCTCAGGTAGAGGTCCTGCACTTATTTAGAGTTGGTTCTGCACAGAATGGAAAATATGGATCTAGTTTTATTCTTTTACTTGTAACAACTCATTTAGACCCACCCGTTTGTTGAAGATGCTTTCTCCAATAAGTATTTTCTTTTTTCATCTTTGTCTGAACTTAGGTCTTAGTAGGTCTGGGTGTTGTAATTTAAGAATAGCAACATTGGAGAGAAATGTTCAAGCAGAGGTTTTTTTTTTTTTCTTTCCTTAATTAGAGAAAGGTACCACAAGAAGTGGAAAAGGAGGGAGGGGGGAGAGACTGGCCTCTGGGAACAGGTACATCAGGAGAGAGGGCAGAGAGAGGGGGGGTGGGGAAGAAAGAGGGAGAGGGGATTAGAGGTGGGCAGGGCCCACCTTTTGAAAGGGAAATAGTGAATATGCACAGGTGGTGCTCTTAGTGGCTTCAGCTGAAAGCATATCCTATCAGAACCTCAAGGCAAGCCAGTACAGATGCCTGGGTACTAACAATGGAGGCTAATAGGTAGATTCTCAGTTCTTTCCCTTTGATTAAAATATTTTTTATGTTTATGTTTTAGTGGCTATTGTATTGAATACGTGGACTGCTTTTGGGAGGGATGCAATTTTCACAATGAAAATACATGCACCATTTTCTGGCTCCATGTTTGTTGCTGTAATCATAATGCCTAAGAGATGGAAACAGTCTAGATGTCTGCCTACCACTGCTTGACCTCTATGGCTAGCTAGCATGGCTGCTGGGATTAAAGGTGTGCATCACCCCTGTCTGGCTCTATGGATGTGGCTTGCTTTGATTTGGATCCCTAGTAGCTTTATTAAATGTTAAACAATATATCCCCATACATCTGTGCTAGAAATGGATTTCATCTAATTTTGTTGTTGGACAAAAGGAAGCCCATGTAAACACCCAAACAATTCAGCTATTGGCAAAGCTATTGGCAAAGTTTGCTCTCCAAAACTTATAATGAGACCTATTGCTGAACAAAACACCTACATATCTAAAAAATAAAACACACGCACACACACACACACACATGTGTGTGTCTCTCTCCATGTGTAGGTGCTATCTTACAATCTTTAGATATTTATAGTTCATTTGAAATGTCTATAGAAATAAAAAAATCAGTAAGAGTCATAGTTGATTTCAAAAGAAATGAGATAGAATGCAGTGACATGAAGGGACAAAGAAGAATAATGAAAAAGAAAGGATTAAATGGGTTCTGGGTTAGGAGAGAGGAGTACAAAGCAATGGCAGGACAACTAATACTACAGATATTTCAAAAAGTTAGACAGAAACTTACTACTGTAGAAGTTTCCTAAAATGCATACATACACATATATAAAAAGTGCTGAAATAAAGTTGCTCTATACTGAGGCAATAATGACCCTGTTATATATCACAGACTAGCAAATAAACAGCCCAATGCCAAGACTGGGTTATATCTTTTCAAGTTATTTGCTATGGAAGTTCCACACTACAGATTATTGCAAACACTCTTGGTTAAATCTCAGATCGTGATAGTAAAAATTTATTGTTAAAGACATCATATATTTGAATGGGAAGATGTGAAAAATCAACTGTTCTCACTTGGAAGCTTTAACCATGTTCAATGGTTTTTGGGGTGCTGGAAGGTGACACTATTGGAGGAGAAAAGTAATCATCAATTTTCCCTAGCCATGAACCCTGAGATGATGAACCCTGAGTGATGACAGGCCTAACAAGGTGCGCCCACTGCTCAATAGGGTTATGGATGCCAAGAGAGTAATTAACAGTTTTCTCATTGGCCCACTCTACAGGTGAAATTCATACTTGTCACCTTTATTCTGTCCAAGAACCTGTGGTTAGATAGCTGCTCATTGTCTCTAAGAAAGGACTATTATTCTGCTAAATGGGCACAGTATCAAACCGACTCTTAAAAATGTATACCCATAGATTAATAAATCTTTCAACCCTCATCAGATAAGCCTCTTTTTGCATCAAATGGTGAGCAACACAGAAGCACTATTACTGACGAAGTTTCAGGAAATAAGAACATCTGTATCACACAACCTCCCTCCAGGGCTCAGGGGTTGAGAAACGGAGTGGTAGATGAGATGAAGTCAATAGTGTTTTCTGGACACAACAGTGCAGTTACACAAATGAACTCTCAGTGGGTGTGGCATCATGCAGAGAGGGAGGAAGACACAAAGTCCAATTCCCAGATGAGGAACTGTTGACAGTTGATCTATTCAGGAGGGGTAGAATCAGTTCTCTTTAGCATTTTGTTCTACTGTAGGGTTGGTCATGCTCCACTGGATCCCCACACATCTACAAGTATACAGGCAGTACACACAGTAAAAGAAGTGATGTGCAGTTTGATTGATGGGGAGATGGGATGGGTCTTTGATTTGTTCAGTGATGCAAGTATGATTAAAATACATTGCATGAGACTGTCAAAGAATTAATTTTAAAAGTGGCATGCTTAATAATTTCCTTTGTCCTGTGCCTCAAAACCTTCATGGAACTTTATCAGATGGGAACATAGAGTTCAATTTAAATTAAAACAGGGTTCTTGGGTCATGGTCACTCACATTTTCCTCAGGTAAACTAACCTTTATTCTGTTCAATATGACAAGCCTGTTCTTTGCTTGAACACATAATTACCTGATTTCTCTGTGAAGTAGGAATATGATATAATCCAGTGAAAATTGAGGGAAAATGAGGGCTTTTAGAAGTTTTTGGCTGTGGAGGATATTTGAAATAATAGCTTTCAAGTAAAGGATAAGTGTGGATAGGAAAAAGGGAAGGATCTGGTAGGAGCTGATGTTAGAGGGAAAATATGGTCAAAATGTATAGGAAATTAACAAAAAGATCAATAAAAATACTGTGATAGGAAGGCAGATATAGGGAATAAAGCAGCAAAGGAGGACTTGACCATGCAATTGCCTAATCTGGGGTACAGATCTTGCACTCATTCTGATTGGAGAAGGTGGGAATGTGAGTACCAGTTAAGGCTGATAGTTTGCCAAATGGGTCTGCATTAGGCCCTCTGCGTGCAGGCTGTGATTATTTAGCTTGGGATGTTTGTGAGACTCTTCACAGCTGGAGTATGTGTGTGGGGTGTCTCTATTCTGCCTGCTTTTGGGGCCTATTTCTTTCTATTGGGTTGCCATGTACAATCTTTCTTTGAACATTTATGTGCAGTCTTATTGCATCTTGTTATGGCGTGTTTGGTTCAAATCAATGGCATCCTAATCTTTTCTGAAGGGAAATGAAGGAGCAAGGGACCTGGTATATGTGTGTCTGTGTGTGTGAGGAGGAAGTAGAGTGAGGGATTAGTTGGGGAGGAGGGAAGGGAGGCTACGAATGGGATATATTGTATGTATGATAGAAGAAGAAAACAATAATGACAAGATGGAAAAGAAGATGAAGAAACATAATCAAGGGTACTTGATGTAATAAAAAATTACAACTTGGAAAGTAAAAAAGTTAATAGTGACAAGAAGATCCCTATGGAAAAAAATAAAAGATAAGATCATGTGGAGTAAAATATGTACATTGTAATGTGAGTTGTTATTATCAAATTAAACGAGATTAGATTTTTATGGTAAGAAAAATGTAGCCACTTTTTGACAGACAATTAATTTTGGCTCATTTTATTTAGAATGGGAATTTAGAGTGTGGAAAGGCAGAAAGTGAAATGAAGAGCTAGAAAACTGACTATATTTTCTATAGGGAAGTGAATAATCTAAGATGGTGTAGGATTCCAGGTAGGAGATGATTGATTCTTGTGTCATGTCTTCAGAGAATGGATTGGAAGGACATGGAAATTTGAGAGTGATAGTGAGAAAACCAATAGGAGAAAGCAATATTTTTTCATCCTAAAATCCTACTTGTGATTCAAAAGAATGAAATGTTATGCTTTTTATGCTTTTAAATATTCCCCAATAAATTGGGATTGCCAAAATGAAAAATAAATCACACTGGTTTCATGAATATTGTTTTATATTAATTTTCTTAAAATTAATTTTAATCCAGTCAACTAATTTTTTCCTTATATAGTCTCTATAGTTATCCTTAAATTGAGTGGATATTTAAGCTTTAATAAAATTCAATAACGTTAATAAAGTGCTTTATTAACATTGAAATCTACCACATTTGGTATCAGATTTGAAGACTGACATGGTTGTGTTTCATTGAGTCACTGTCTGCTTTAAGATCCCAAGGCACAAGCACCCTGGATTTTAAAGTAGCAGATGTTTCAGGAAGTTACAAGGATACATGCTGTTTCTAGCATCACAACAGTAACAATGCATTTAGCATCCTTTGACTCTGAACCGCATAAGATGTAAGAAAATGTGGTAATAAGTGAGTTGCATAGCAGTAAGGTTCTTAGCAAAAAAAAAATCTTCTTTCTTTTATTTAAGGAAGTGAAATACGCATATAAGAGGGTGAAGATGTTAACTGTTTATATTGGGACACACATCTGAAACTTTAATGTTATAACTTTCTCTTGTTCAACTATGTTCATAGCAGCATTAATCATAATAGCCAACACCTGGAAACAACCTAGATGCCCCTCAATCAAAGAATGGATAAAGAAAATGTGGTACATTTACACAATGGACTATTACTCAGCTATAAAAAAAAAAAATGACATCATAAAATTTGCAGGAGAATGGATGGAACCAGAAAAAAATCCTTTGAGGTAACATAGACCCAGAAAGACAAGCATAGTATGTACTCACTCATAAATGAAAATTAGATGTAAAACAAAGGATAACTAGGCTATAATCCTCAGCTGTAAAGAAGTTAGGTAATAAGGAGGATGCTAAGAGGGACACATGGATAGCTCTAGGAGCAGGAAATAGATGAGATCTCCTCAGTAAACTGGGGGGTTGGGGGAGGTTAGAGGGGAGGTAGAGATGGAAATATGTGGGAATAGGATGCTTGGTAGAGGGACATAGAGGCAGTGCAGTAAAAGAGTTATGTTGATAGAGGGAGCCATTTTAGGGATTGGGAGAAACCTGGTGCTAGGGAAATTCCCACAAATCTACAAGGATGACCCCAGTTAAGACTCCTAGCAGTAGTGGAGACAATGTATGAACTGGCCTTCTGCAATCAGACTGATGACTACCCTAATTATCATCATAGAATGTTCATCAAGTAGCTGATGGAAACAGATGCAGAGATCCACAGCCAAGCACTGGGTCAAGCTCCAGAGTCAAGCTCAAGAGAGGGAAGGGCTATATGATCAGGGGGCGGGTGTCAAGATCATGATGGGGAAACCCACAGAGACAGTTCATGGGACCTCACAGAATTTGGACTGATAGCAAGGAGCCTGCATGGGACCAAAACAGGCCCTCTGAATGTGGCTTGGTCTGTTTGTGGGGTCCCTGGCAGTGGGATCAGGATCTGTTCCTGGTTTATGAATTGGTTTTTTGGAGCTGATTCCCTATGGTGAGATGCCTTGCTCAGCCTTGATGCAGAGGGGAGTATCTTGGTCCTGCCTCAACTTGATTTACCATACTTTGCTGATTCCCTATGGGAGTCCTTGAACTTTCTGAATAGTAGATGTAGTGGGGAGAGCAAGAGCCAGATGCCAGGAGGGAGGGAGAATCCTGGTTAGTATGTAAAAGGAATTAAAAAAAAAAAAAAAAGAACTTTTTTCTATTCTCCACTGACCATTGAATTTCAAAGAGCAGGACTCAGAAATACTAGCCAGGATCTTCCTCTAAATTTAGACTCAGTGAATAGAACCTGTCTGTACATCTATTCCAGAGTTCACCTGAACCAGAAAAAGAGCCTGGTATTAGGATTAGGAACATCATTGCAAAGTCAAATGACATATCAAGACTAGTGGCCTCTGCCACACTAAATTTTTAGAGGGCAAAGGTATTCAAAATTGCTTATTTCCAATTGATGGTGTTCAGAAGTTAATTGACAATACCTACTAGGGCCGACAGCATACATTTTGTCTGAGGCAGTGTGGACCACTACTTCTAAAGCTTTTGTGAACACAAGTTATTCACTAGATACCATAAAAGGAAATTGTATTTTTATACTACTTATCATTTTTATGCCCATGTGAAGGACTTCAGATACACTTATATTCTCAAGAGATTACTGTCTTCTCACTTAACACCTTTTGCATCAGAAGTATGCTTCAATCTTGACATGATAAATTTCTGGGACCATATTAAACAGAAACAACAACATTGACTAAATTTACTTTGAATAGTCATGATTAAAATTTTCACTAAAACAAGGAATGAAACTTAAAATAAAAGTTAAGTTGAATAATTTGAAACTAAAGTAATATTTTTGCACACAGAAACATGTGAGTGATATCTAAAAATGAATATAAACTGGCTAGTTAATGTCAGGGGAGGAATAAATAGACAAAAACTGTCTCAAGAGAAAAATGATCAATATGAGATGAGATAACCCAACAGACATATGCATTATATGGAATAGTGGAATTAATGGGTAGTAGTGGCATGGGTCTTTAATCCCAGCATTCTGGAGGCAGAGGCAGGCAAATTTCTAAATCAGAGGCCAGCCTGATCTACAGGGTGAGTTCCAGGATAGCTAGAGAGACACAAAGAAACCTTGTTAAAACAACATTAACAACAATAAATAATAGACTTAAGAGACAATAATAATTGTTGATTACCCATAATGAAAAAATGGTGAGAACTATAGAGGAGAAGCTGATGTCACTTCACATGCAGCTGTGAGTTAAACTCCCGGAGGAATTAAAATCTGTGAAGACTGCTATTACTCCACTCTCTCTGAAATATACTAACATTTGCTTATTGGCATTCAAGAGCTTAAGAAGGTAACCAAAAGGTCAATACCTAAAGTTTATTGTGTATGGGTTTATATTTCATCAACTATTTGATATAAGCATTTGCATCTGTATCATCTATAAAAGTTGGATTATATTTTTATAATTGGCATTGATTTTGGTATCTTAGTAGTTGGTGTATAATCCATGACACTCAAATTTCAGTGAAATACAATATGCAGTACATAGGCTTGTATTGATTATATCACAATTTTATATCATGTTTCCTTTAGTTTCAAATGCAAATGTTAAAAACCATTTGCTTTTTTATTCAAATTATCTGTAATATCACCTATAGAAGCCACAATTGATCAGAATGTGCTTGTGTGGGAATATGATCAACAATATTATGCATGATGAACAATGTCTCTGAAATCTGTGAGAAAGGTTCCAGGAAAAAAAGCAGAAGGTCTTTTACCTCAGGTGCATTTTGTTCCCTACATTGTTCTTGGACATGGTTCATTGCCTCTTGTGAAAAACACTTACATTAAATTTATAAGATATTTTTGTTGTTGTTTGTTTGTTGGATGTCAGAATATAACTGGACAGTGTACCCTAAATCTGAATATTACCCTCTGTCTTGTTTTAGTGATTTCCCACATATAATCTACATTAAAGTGCAAAGCAAATGCTTTAAATTGGTCTGTCCTGAGAAAGCTATGGGAAAGGGCTGCTCTGTTAATATTTAGTAGGTAATTACTGACATTTATTTACATGTTTTGAGATCATGATTTTCTGCAATCAACCTTCTTTAGATCATTGCTTTTTTTGTTGTTGTTATAAAAGCACATGGAAATTGAAGTAAGATTATCTGTAGGATTAGACTGTAGGCTGTCTCATTTTTTTTGCAGGTCCTCAGAATCCAGGTCTCACAGATGCATATGTCATGGAAAAGTCAACAGGCTTGCAAAAATATGTATGCAAATATTTAACCTTAAAGGCATATGTAAACTCTTGTTAATTGACTCATATAAGACTTTCACTGTGTTAAAATCTTGTTTAGAGTAAATAAACCAGCATATACCTCAAATCTAACATTTTAACATAAGCATTATAATTTTAGTTGAAGTCACCTAGAATTTTAAACAATGTTAACATTTATTCTATTTGAAGGGACTCTAACTCATTGTGTGACCTTTGTGGCTCTTTGGTTCAACATGCCATGACTAGAACACGAAAAATAAAACCCCAGAGACTGATAGTGGTGTTCAAACCTCAAACTCAAGATTAGAAAAGCAAAGAAAGCAAAGCACCTCACCCCTAGGTCTTACCTATACTATGTTCAGAGCAAAGGGGCCATTCTCAAGCTGCTCCTGACTTCACTGCTCCTCAGATTCAGTCAGACTGCTATGCTCTCCTCAACATGGCTGGAGACTAATTCTCTTGTGTTACACTTCTGTCCTTCCTTTTATAGCTCCCACGTGCTGAGATCACCTTTGTGTGATGTTTCACTTTAGGGCTAGATCAATTTCCCATAGCTCAGTGTGGCCTTGATCTAACAGAGATTCATCTGTTTGTGTCTTGAGTTCTGGGATTAAAGTTATGTGCTACCACTGTCTGGCTCTATAGCTAGCTAGTATGGCTTCTAGGATTAAAGATGTGTATCACTATTGCCTGGCTCTATGGCTAGCTTTGCTTCTCATACCCAAAGGCAAGCTTTAAAAAGTTATAAATAATATATCACCATACATGACTCTTTAAAACTTACATTTTTCATACATATAAAACAAACACCTTGTGGATGATGATGCCAGTTTCTGATAACATCTTGAGGATCAGAGAATCCTCTTCAGTAGTTTTCTACTTTTAGATTTTCTCATTTCAAATAAATTTGCACATCACAAGGTGGGGCCTTTGTTGGGTAGGGTCTTGCTATTAGACACCTTTTCCTTTTGCCCCAATGAAAACTAGGAGGTTTTGATTTAACAATTACATCCACTTTTTCAGCATTTTAAAATGCTTTTTTTTTTTTCTTGTTTACCAGAATATCATGTGAATGGCTCCAAGCCCAATTCCAAGTGAAGTTTTTGAATCCTCGTAAATTTCATCTGGGAATCCATTTTCTGCATTTTTCATTTTATCTTTTTAGTGCTTTTGCCTTCCAAGTTTCCACTTTTTCTTCTAAGTTGCCAGATGATGGCTCACTAAGTTCTGTTTACAGTATCCAAAAATTTTTCAAACCCAAAGTTCTAAACTTTTTCTTAATTTTTTTTTGTTTCTTTTTCAAGAAAGTTCTGAACTTTTACACATGACTCCAGACAATGTTTCCAGAGACTAAAAACTACATGGTCAGATTAATCATCATAGCAGCCCACTTTGTTACCAATGTCCTGTATTCATTGTTATTATTGCTGCTTTCACAAAATGTCCTGGCAAAAGTAACTTAAGTCAGCACATAGTATTGCTCCCTGTCCCAATGTGCAGACATCATTATGGAAGAGTGAGGGCTGAGGAGCATGAAGCAGCTGGTCCCTTATGTCTGTGAGTAGGAAGAGTGGGAAATGCTAGTTAGTGTTTAGCTTACTTCCTGCTGTTTGTTCAATCGTGACTCTGGACGATGGTCTGGGGCACTAGTAGGTTTGGTATACCTTCCTGCCAAAATGAAACCAGTCTAGATGATCCCTCACACGTATGCCCAGAGGTTTCTCTACATGATTCCAGATCCTGCTGAGTTTGCAACCAATATGAATCTTTGCAATCATCACAATCACTAATTTTGAATTGCTCACCATGCCTTACCTAAGATGGACTGAAAACAGTCATTACTTCCAAGGCTTATTCTCAGAGCTAACTAAACATCCTCTGCTTAGTCATTAAAGATACTTGGCATCAAGTAAGCAGCATAAAAATTTTAATTGGGATAAAATAAAACTGTGCAGACTGTTCCAGGGAAACTCCTAGCATGAATTACTTGCTTTCTTGGTTCGCATGGTGGTGAGACCTCTGAGTTTCTTATTCCTTGCTGTGATTTTATTTTGAAAAAGAGTGCTGCTGAATCTCCAGAACATCGGTTGACATGCATGCTCTAACAGTCATGCATGTTCATGTTCGCCGAAGGAAAACTATGCTTTTTCTGCATCACAACGTTGAAGGATGGTTATGCTCTGTGAATGACTAATATGATTCTCTAGAACAATTTTCTCAGTAGGCTTCCTGTCTGGATTATCAAAGGGTTTTTGTTTTGTTTTGTTTTTTAAATGTAGAAGTTCTCCTTTACACTGTCTTCACACAAAACATGTGTGTGCTATGCAGACAAAAGACCAAGCAAGAAATTTATCATCCACCTGGGCTGTAAACACAGAAAGATTTTGTTTATACCTATTTTTGGTCCTGAAGCCCCTCTGAAACAAAGGTACCCCAGACCTAGGTCCACAGACAGACCCAGCATTTCTGCTCACTTCCAGCAAAGTCTAGATAGAACTTTCTGTACTCAGCAACTCAATTTAGATCACACTGAGGTCACTGCACATTTCCGTACCTGTATCCTGAGCATCACAGATTGCACATTCGGTGAGATCATTCCAATCTCTGTATTTGCATTTGTATTACATTTTCTCTATAAATGTTGCTGAAAATATTTTCTAACGATTGTACAATTTGTCTAAATGAAATGGCAGGAAGTCTAGATTATAGTAAAAGAAATTGATTCTAGTTTATACAATTAGAACTATGGCTTTTTAATAAACTATTATTCTAATCACACTCAGTGTTTAATTTGTTCACTTTAGAAATGTGCACTTTAATTATTCTAGTACCATTTAGTTCATCAATCTTCAAGTAAGTAGTCATTTACTCTAATCTTTAATAAAAGGACTTATTGCTCATGTTAGGAAAAAAGGCACATAGTAAAAGATTTAAGTAAATAAATATCTCAGGAATTTTAATTTTAGTTTTAAAATGGGGAGGTATTTTCCTGGAAAAGACACAATCAAACCTTTTCAAAGAACCAGCAGCTTGTGTTCAAGGTAAAAATCATTCATTTCCTCTGAGCCCATTTAGTACATTGTGTCCCCAATAAAAGTAGCAGTAGAGTAAAAGCAAAGAATATCTTTATGCTTTAGAGTGTTTGTTTGTGGAAGCACTTTGTAATTCTTGGTATCAGTGCTAAGGTTCAGTAAGTGGCATAGAACACATTTGAAACAGTGCTTCCCAGTATTTATAATACAGTCCCACAATAAGCACTTGAGTTAGATAACTGCATATAATAAAAATAAGTATCCTTTAGTAATCTACATTTTATAATTAGCTTTAAAAGTCAGCTCTCTGTGTTTCATTATTTGAACTACTCTAATTTTTGATAGTTTCTGAAATTTAGATTTCAGTTTTCTTCCTGTCTTCCTAATACTCTGACTTAACAGATTTGAAGCCTTTACCTCAGTTTTACAACTGCCTAAAAAATATTCAGGGAAGGCTCAGAACTCATATGGTCTTTGACAGGTGAATTTTGAGGTTAGCTCCTCATATTTGGACAAAAATCCAAAATAAAAAATAAACTATTAATTGTGTTATTTCATTAAAAGGTAAAGTTTATTATTGTTATTTTTTGTAAAATAAGTCTCCACAATAAAAATTCATGACACTAATTTTTATGGACTACTAAGTAACATAGAAAGTAAATATGAGTCATAAAGATTGAAATAGAAATGAATTAAAATGTTTAAATAACAGAGAAATTGCATTTATTGGGCAGCTGGTATTTGGTAAATGCAATTAAGTTAGAAGCTTGCACATGTACTCTGAGAATGAATGTAAAAAGCAACATATGCCATATTAAAAGAAAGTCTCTTAAGAGGAAGCACAGCTCTGGTGACAATAAAAGTAAATTATATTTAGGAACTTATGCAATTGGGTTTATGTAAATAGACCATCAAGCTGATATTGGCTGTTGCTTTAAAAGTAAGGCATCTTGGAAGACCTTATACTGTAAGGAAGGCTGCTTTTCCTTTTTTTGTGTTTGTTAGGTAGAAAATTATGACATTAACAGTTTCATCTCACCTAGTCTAAAACTAGTTGCGAAAATATCTCAAAAGAAAATTAAAATAGACACTGAAATGAATTCACTGTGGATTATTGAAGTGACAGTGCTGTGATATTGAATATATTTCTTTAAGAAATATAGCAAAAATATTTAAGTTGCTAAAAACTTAAGAATCTGACATGCACTCCTTTTTCCTTAAGGGAAGTGAGATAGTTTACTCAACATGAATAAGAAATAGAATTTTGTGATGATGACCTTTGATATGTTTGGCTTTAAAAAATATTTTTAAATGTCTTTGAGTATATTGCATACATGTATGCATGTGTACCACACTCATGCTGTGTGCTTGTGAGGTCAGTAATGGATCTCGTAGAGCTGTAATTACAGATGATTGAAGTACTTGATCATGTATGCTGCTTTAACAACCTGCCTTGTAAGCTAGGTTCACTGGTATAATAGTGGCATGATTGCTAGGGTGTAGTTACCTGAATTATTTTTATGTTTTAAGACTGAAACTGTTTTACCAAAGAGAATAGGACACCTGACAGTCTAATTCTTGTCAGAGGCCCATTGCTTTAAGTTTTATGATAAAACCTATTACTGCAGTTTGGTTAAATGGTCACATTGTCAAATTGCTTTCTAAATATGTATCTTTATACCCAAAGACCTGGCCTGCTCACAAACTTTGTCAAATAAGTTTCTTCTTCCAGTGTCTAACAGTCAGTGCAGATGCTCTTAATAGATCTAGGTTCTGAAAATAAGCGATTGTGAGTGCTCATCCATAAATGCCACATTACCTACTCTTTCACCCCAATCTACCAGGGACAAGGGATTATGATGGTAGAAGATTATGGACAAAATGTAAAACTTGGCAGATGGTGAGAAGTGTGTGAAAAGCTGTCCTTTAAATGGGTTGTGGCTAATACCGTCTGCCATTACTTACGTAATACCAAGTTGTTCAAGCTTACAAACTTCCACCAAAGGTGGATAAGTGCTCCCCAGCCCCTCCCCTTAATCCACCACTCCTTAGGAAATTTACTGCTGGGGAAGGGATGACCACTCTTATTTGAGGGTATGGCCATTGGCAGATATTTTTTCATCCTTCCAGGATAATCCCATACCCATGCACAAATTAGCAACACTAATTAAATTTACCAAGCTGAAATTTATAAAATCAACTGAAAGGCAGAGAAGATGAAGATGAAGACATGATATTTTGGGGGCAGTTAGTGTTGGAGCCTTTCAGTAGGCGTTGAATGAGGAAGGAGGTGGATGTTAACACATTTTGCCAAATATAAGAATCAAATTCCCTAAGAATAAAAAGAAAGAAAAAATATAATAAAGTCATTGAAAAGTAGGAAGGCTGTAATATCTTAGAACCTTATTGAATATGGAACCAGTATCCTGAAGAAATGATGGATCTGAAGACAAAAGAAAGTCAAACAGCATGGTAACTTTTGAGGCTCACAGTAGTTGGATGAACCTGATTAATACAAGCCAAGGTAAGATGTTAGTCTTTATATAAGCATGGTTAGAAGCTACACTAACATCATTTAATATGAAAGATATTAGCATGAGTGGCAATTATATACACTAGGAAAAGGAAACCTGAAGAATATTTGAACAATAAAGTTGTGTGTTTTTACAATAGCTCTTCCTTATAGTTTTGAGTTCTGTGCTGTGTCCTCTACAATCAAGCACATTCTGAAGATATTAAGTGCAAAACTCCAGAAACAAGCAAAAAGTTCAAATTTCATGAGATTCTATTAAAGTAAAAAAAAAACATTCATTTGTTTTGTGTATCTACATTATATAGACATCAGTCTATTAAGTTGCTTAGTTTGTTAACAGGTCTCTATATTAAAGTATTTATCACAAATGAACATTATCTTATTTATTAATGGCCTTGTGGTCTTTAGTTTTAATTTTTAACCTGATACAATCTTGAGTCACACAGAGAATGGGTCTCAATGTGGGACTATCTGTGTCAGGCTCACCTGTAGGCACATCTGTAGCTGAATAACTTGATTGCATTAATTGAAGTGGGAAGATTCACATCTGTATCTGGATATCTTGATTAGATTAATTGAAGTGGGAAGATTCACCTCTGTGAGTGGCATCATTTCCTAAGATGATTCTGAGCTTTATAAGAGTGGATAAGGTGAGTTGAGCACAGGCACACGTGCATTAGTACTAATATTCACTGTCTGTGTGACTGGCTGCTTCAAGTTTCCCCAACATTATTTTCCTATAATAAACGGTAACCTGGAACAGAATTGTAAGCTAATTAATCTATTTTCCTCATTAGGTTGTTTTGGTCAGTGTGTTTTATCATAGGGACAAGAAAGAAAATTAAGGCAGCAAATTGCAATTTTTACAATAACATAATATTATTACATATTTTAGCATTAATTACTAATATCCTTTAACACCTAAAAAACTATATATACATATATTAATGTATAAGCACAATAAGGCACCTTTATGGTACACTTAGTTGTCTTCTAAACAACTTTAAAAGCGTATGTTTGTAGCCATGGATTAAAGCACTACTGATAATTGCTGTGTGTTTCCTTGGTTCAGGTGCTTTTTATCTTCTGATGGAATCAATCTGATTATCTATGACTGGACACACACCACACAAAACTGATGTGGTACAAATAGAAAGAGCACATATGTTATGAGTAAGTTTTCCCTGTTGGCCCGCCTGGTCCCACTGCCATGACAGCCCGAAATAACACACAGAGACGTTGTATTAGATATAATTCTGTTGGCTAGTTACTAGTTTCTTATTGGCTAGCTCTGTCTTAATTATTAACCTATTTCTATTAATCTCAGTACTTCCATGTGGTCTTATCTTACTGGAGAGGAGAGAGGGGCTAGTGTTTTTCTCTCTTTGTCCTCCATCTTCAATCTCCTCTCTACTACTTCTTTTCTCCTTGTTCCTAGTCCTGCTTATCTTGCTTTCTATTGGCCAACAGTGCTTTATTCATTAACCAATATGAGAAACATATTTACAGAATGACATCTCTCGTCACACATATGTTTATTGTATGATACATTGTGATATACCATTATCATCTACAGCTAGAACTGTGCAATTTAGTTGAAAAAAAAAGAATAGCTTCACAAAGAAAAATTCCCATCTCTGGTTGCATTCACACATAGTTAACCTGGGTTGCCTGAATCCCATAAATTACTGACTGAACAAATGTTATTTAGAATATGATTCAAAATACAGAAGTATGATTTGTAGAACTGTTTTCGTTTTAAAGATTGGCTATTTGAGATCCTTTAAATTTTTCATACTGTTTCTAGAATAAAAATTAAATTTCTACAAAGAATTGAGTTGGCATTAAATAAAAGACAGTCTTTAAATCCCATCATTTAGATTCTTGAATACATGATGTCCTTTCATTTATTTGTATCTTTCTTTCTTTCTTTCTTTCTTTTTATTTTTTTATTTTTTTTTAATTTTTTTATTTAATTGTATATAACAAAGTCCAATTAAATGAAAACAAACGTTTATACACAATATTTGGGAATTTGGGTGTCGTTCTTTCCAAACTACTTCCTGCTGGTAAGGGGCGCTGTCTTGGGGGATTCGAAGAAGATTCAGATATCCTAGCTGTAGTCTGTAGGGCTGTTTTGTCCAGATGTTTGGAATGTAGGATCAGCTTGTACTCTGTTTCAGGCGGTCTGGCGTGATCAAACCACAAGCAACCTAGATGCCCCTCAATTGAAGAATGGTTAATGAAGATGTGGCACATCTACACAATGGAATACTACTCTGCAGAAAAAAATAATGGTATCTTGAAATTCGCAGGCAAGTGGATGGCACTTGAAGAAACCATCCTGAATGAGGTAACCCAGTCACAAAAAGAGAAACACAGTATGTACTCACTCATATATGGATTTTAGAACTAGATCAAATGATCACCAGCCTATAATTCACATCACCAGAGGAACTAGGATACAAGTTGTATTCTAAGAGATTCATATAAAGTCCCTCACAGAACTGGGAAGGGACAAGTCCCCCAGACCTCAGGTAAAGTGGGGGAGGACAGCTAATGGAGAGAGAAGTAGGAGAAAATGAGGGGGAGGAGAGGAAGGCATGTGCAACCAGGAGGATTGAGCCTGGTTAGGAATGGAAAATAGGAAAGAGAGAGAGAGAGAGAGAGAGAGACAGAGACAGAGAGTGAGAACATAAAAGAGGGAGCCAATATTGGTTTGAAGATAAAGTTGAACACAAAGAAAGGTCGAGGGAACTATAAGACTGCTCCCAACTAACAATCTCAGCTCCCGTGGAAAGGCTATCATAAATGCCCTTCCCGGAGAGTGAGATCAACAACTAACTTCTCCATGGAGTCCTCAACTAATGCCTGTTGAAAACAGGAGCAAACACCCATACATAAACACTGAGTCGAACTAGAACCCAGAAGCAGATGGAGAGGACAAGACCATGCGGTAGAAGTACATAGAGACAGCTTACCTGAACAAGGAGGAGCTAAGGGCCACTAGACTGATAGCTGGGAAACCAACAGGGGACTGACTCGGACCCCCCTGAATATGGGTCTCAGCCAGAAGGACTGAGCAGTCTAAGGGACCTCAGACAGTGGAGCCAGGATGTATCCCTGGTGCACAAAAGGACTTTGCAAACATATCCCCCATGGAGGGATAACTGCCTTATTCTAGAGATAGGAGAGAAGCCCTAGTCCGTACTTCATAGGACCTGTCAGATCTACATGACCCCAACTGGATGGCATTCCCCTACATATGGTATTGTGGTGGGGGGTTGGGAGGGGAGGGTGTTTAGAGTGCATGTGAGAGGGCAGAGAGGGCAAAAGGGAGGGAAGGAGGGAGGGAGAGCTGGAGGGGAGGGAGGGAGGGAGAGGGAATGGGATCGACATGTAAAATAATAAATTAAAAAAAAAAAAAACACTTTGACTCCAAAATTTAAGTTGAAGAACAAGTTACTGGGGAAAAGGATTTCTATTTTTGTTTCCACAGAAAATTTGTATCTTTCTTTATTCCAAAATATTTTTAGGATATGTATAATTTTGAACTTTATTTTTAAATTAAGACTGATATATTTTAATACTACTTAATGTAAACTGCTTTATTCATTTCTCTATTATATTATTCATTGCTCATGAACAGAAACCCAATTGATTTTTGTATATTGATCACAGAACACAGTTAAGCTCTTTTACAATTTTGACTCTGTGATATCATTTAAAAGCTGTTTATAAGATAGTTGTAGGATTTTTGAAATCTACCAAGTACTTAACTAGATTTTAGGGTTAGGCAGTTGAAGAGAATAGAATTACCGAAGTAAAGATTTCACTCCACTTGAATTTAGTTGTTGGAAGAGCATTACAAAGTGTGCTAAACATTTGACAGTTGGATGAAAAGAACAAAGAAAATTATAAGAAAAAATGTCTTCAGAGTCATTGAGAGAGAAAAATCAAATATCTCAAACTACAAAGAATTAAAAGGAGATTGCTTTTCTCTCATAACTACTTATGCAACAATCCGTGAATAATTGAAGCCCAAATAGAATAAACATTTTCCTTTTATGTCTTTAAGGTCTTGGAGGATAAAACCCAAACACTTATCACAGATTGTCAACATTATACATAGCACTCATCTGTCAGTATGCATTCTATAAATACATATTTAATGAATAATGAGTGAATGAATTGTGAGTCTGACGGAATAAATTCAGTAAAATTGCACTTGAATGCAGGTACTACTTGAATGATATAATTATGTATTGTTCATTTAAATACTTTCAGAGTGATTCTCAATGCTCTGTGAAGCAGTTGGCTGAGGATTTTAAGAAAGACAAGTGCTAAGGCCTCTCCTGGTGTTTTAATTCAGGGACTTGAGCTCTGTAGAACTTTCAAAGTTTTCATAATTACTAGAATTTGCTGTAAACTATGCATTGATCTTAACTGTTTGCCAACTCTCATGGTTTTCCCTGAAATAGGCATGATGTTGAAATTAAAAATTATTTTTATCACTATAGTTATTATGCTTTGCTACATTTAAGTGACAGTTTCCAACAAATGAAATCTGTATGGTAAATAGAATAGAAGCTCAAGAGTAATGCATTCTATTTACAGTCACCATTTACTTTCAATTAACCTTAACTTAACAATATTCTTAATTTCTAATAGCTCTACAAATGTAAAGTGTTTTATTTGCAAGTTAGAAATAAGTGATCCAAAGAAAGAGATGAAAGAAAGGACGGAAGGAAGGAAAAAAGAAAGAAAAAAGGGAAAGAAAGAAGGAAGGAAGGAAGTGAAAAACAAAGTAAGTGATTTAAACAATGATACTTTTTCACACACTTTTTTTTTTTTTTGGAAACTGTGATGTAATTCAAGAATAACATCACTCTCAAGGATATCAGCTGACTACATTAGGGGATAGTGTCTCCGCAAGCAGCTAAAAAGCAATGAATTACAGGAAATTGTGCTTAGGCTTTCTAAGGTTATAATAATCTCAAATCCTTGCACCTAGATTAAGAAATTCTTTAATAAAATTAACTGATAAACTATATCTCCTTAGATTCTAACATGCTTCATACAAACAGAGCGTAAGTGTGGTAGTCAAACAGCACTTTAATTTATTGTTTGATCTTGTTTTTGTGATGCTGCTAATTAAACCCAGAGCCTCATACTACACAAATACTCCACTGAGGTACTTCATCAGTTCAAGTACTGAGTTTTACTTGGCAATAATTATTAAGTATTGCTTCTTCTTGACACAGTTTTTATACACGAAGTCTGAGTTATACATAAGTTTTCCAAATTAGAAATGAAAACATAGGTTAATATACATTTAGGTCAATCAAAGAGCAATCTCGTCATTTGTAATTCCATTAAAATCTCAAATACACTATATTGAGAATGTGAAATTCAGCAAGAACAGCAAAAGCCAAACATCCATCTATCAGGTTATTCAGGAAAAATTCTATGAAGTGTATAAGATTTCTAATTTTAGTAGGTTCCTTTTGTGAGTTATACGTTAGTCATTAAATTGGAAATGACAGAAGTATTTTTCATACTGCTGGTTTTAGAAAAAGTCTGCTTGATTACCACACTAAATGACTGTTTCCTGGGTTGACTTTAAATCTTTTCTGTTCTTGCAGGATCCAATTTAAGTGTAAAACCCATGGGCTGTATAAACCTTAAGACTAGCCTGACATTTCTATAATGGTACAACACAAGCAACTGGCAATTGCCTTCCTTTATGGAATTGGATCAAAAGTAACTATCCCCTTTGCTTCACTCACACTACGTAACTCGTATGTGGTTATATTTCCCCGCCCCAAGAGACCACTTCTTGTAATCTTTGTAATATCAGTTTGACAATCTTGTCTCTGAGTAAGAGAAACAAATGGCAAAATGACTTCTTATTTCTCCTATCAGAGATGTCTTTTCTGAGTTTTTTTTAACAGAATTTTCTAAAATAAAATATGACAGGATAAATTCATATAAACTGTTATAACCAAACATGTGTCATGCTTTAGAAGATGAATGACCTTCACAGAGGGTTAGAGCATACATCTTTTTCCTTTGTATATTTCAACTAATAGTTTGAGGTGTATGTAGCAATACTATATTGACTGTTATTACAGGCTTCAATCTCATTTTCTGGACCTTGTAAGGTTGTATATACAAACTTTTGAGTTCACCCAGATTAGATTTAGTCACCACATAGATTTTTTTCACTTCTTTCTGCTTGATATTTAGGAATAGAACACATTTACTTCTTGATTTAATACAGATAAACACCACCTATAAAAATAAGAAGCGTCTTACTCCAGAGTTATGAGAATGCATACTGTGAAGACTAAGAAAAGACTTGAGGTGGGCAGCTTGCACTAAATTTGATCCACATGTTGATAAAATTGTAATTCATTTTTCTTAATGCTGGAAATTAAATTTCAACCTCAATTACATGAAAATGTCAACCTTTCTCTCATACTTTCAAATGAAACATGTTTTCATAAATAAACAAACATGAATATATTTTAACATTGTATTTTATAGAAGCAGATAGCTAGGCACTTTATGTAAGAATATATAAGCCACTTTATAAACATAAGCAACAGAAAACTGAAATGGACCTAAAAACTGTATTGAAGTTCTTAGTTATAATTTTAAACTATAAATTATAAGACCTGATGTAAATATCATTATCCAGATTGCATTTTTAGATACACCTCTATTCTTCGCATATCAATATTTGTATTAATATTCTTGAAAATGAATATTAGAGAATTCATTTCGAACAAAAGGAAAGGATATAGAGAACCAATATGACACCCAAGATGACACACAGAAAAGGAATGACAGTTAAGAAGAAGCCAAAGAAATCAACAGATAACAGAAATAAAAGTTCCAACCTTTGTGCAGTATTTCAGATGTAAACAAACTAAATGTCTCAATGATAAAAAAAAAATAGTTGTTTGACTGGATAAATTTTAATTATATTGTATTTACAAAAGGCATATCTAAGTGGGTGGAAGCACAGACGGAAATATTTATTCTATAAATAATCTAACATAAACAACTAAATCCTTCCATAGTTGTCCTATCAAAAGGGACATCTGTGGTGATATTTTATTTATAATCTAACAAACAAAGCTTGCCTGAAGATCAGAGTGCAAAGCTAGCCACACTATTAGCCATACAGGTCAGGCAGTGGTGGCACACACCTTTAATCCCAGCTCTCAGGAACAGGCACACAGATTTCTGCGAGTTCAAGGCCAACTGATTCAGTCTAAAAGAGAAACAGAGCTCACACAAAGGTGATCTCAGCACTTGGGATACCTCACCTTTAATCCCAGAACTAAGGAGGTGGACGCATGGGTGATATGGATGGCCAGAGAGAGGAATTTAAGGCAGGAGAAGATGAGAAAATACAATCTGAGGAGTCTGAGAACACGTAGAAACAGGATCACCCATTTGGTCTGAGGTAGAGGAAAGAGCTAGCAGCTGCTTTTCTGATTTTCAGCTTTAACCCTGGGTTCTTATTATTCATGCTACAGACAGATGTCAAGGCAAAACATATCACTAGAGATAAAGAATAAATGTTACATAGTATAAAATAATCAGCTCTACACGTAACACTTCATAGTTACAGTTTCAAAAATATGGGAGAATCTGAAAGAAAATTAGAAATGTCACACAATGGAATAGAACAGTAATAATTTCTGTGCTCAGGTCTGATGCCATATATGGACACATGCATCAACTTAAAGTCAAAGGTGGGTCACAAAATGTCATAAATATGGCTCTTGAAAATAAAAATCCAAGGTTTCTAGTGTATGCCGAGTTAGGGTGGAAGTTTGGATAACATAACTGACTTTGAGTTAACATCAGGATATCATTAACTCAGAGCTGGAAAAACTCAATGTGAGAGGCTCAGAAAGGACAGTAACTAAATACAGAACAAGGGGTATGAAGGCTATCATGGGAGAAAACATAGAGACAGATGATTTGAGCTAGTAGAAGATCATGGGCAATGGACTGACATCTGGGGAGCCTGCATGGAGTTGAACTGGACCCTCCAATGTGGGTGAGAATTATGTGAATTGATCTGTTGGGAGGGTCTGGCAGTGACACTGGGACTTAATCCCAGGAGCAAGAACTGGCTTTTTGGAGCCCACTCCTTATGGTGGGAAATCTCGTTCAGTCCTGATACATTGTGGAGGAGCTTGGTCCTATCTCACCTTGTTATGCCAGACTTTGTTGACTCCCCAAAGAAGGCCTTACCCCTTATGAGAAGTGGATGGTGAGTGGGAAGTAGTGGGGAGGATGAGAAGGGGGAGACTGGGAAGGGGGAGATTGGGAAGGGGGAGACTGGGAAGGGGGAGACTGGGAAGGGGGAGATTGGGAAGGGGGAGATTGGGAAGGGGGAGATTGGGAAGGGGGAGATTGGGAAGGGGGAGACTGGGAAGGGGGAGACTGGGAAGGGGGAGACTGGGAAGGGGGAGATTGGGAAGGGGGAGACTGGGAAGGGGGAGACTGGGAAGGGGGAGACTGGGAAGGGGGAGACTGGGAAGGGGGAGACTGGGAAGGGGGAGACTGGGAAGGGGGAGATTGGGAAGGGGGAGATTGGGAAGGGGGAGATTGGGAAGGGGGAGGCTGGGGTTGTTATGTAAAATGAAAAAAAAAATAAAAAATAAATATAATAAAAATTAATAAATTGCATCTAGGCAATGAGAATCAATAGCCCCCACTACTAAGTAAAATGTATCTTGTTATAATAACAAACATTTACCTGTGTTTGGCAAAAGATTTGATTAGATGGAAATAGTGCAAGATTTTTTTCCCCCTGAGATAGAGTTTCTCTGTTTTAACAGCCCTGGCTTTCCCAGAAATCACTCTGTAGACCAGGCTGGCCTCAAACTCACAGACATCCTCTTGCCTCTGCCTCCTAAATGCTGGAACTAAAGGAATGTGCCATCACTACCTGGCTACAAGATGTTTTGATAACAATTAAGCAAGACTTCATATTTTTTAAAAACAATTTATTTACTTCAAAATTAATAATCACTGATTAAAAATTATCACAAAAGCTTAAAAATGTTTTTGTAAATGTTCATGCAAATAATATGTTAATGCATATAGAATATATTAGTAACAAACATTATAAATGGAAATCTATCATTATATGTACATGTTAAAATGAAAATACTGATATTCAATGGGGTAAAAATATATCTCAAGAAGTTAAAGTATGGAAAACAAATCAATGATTATAAAACTATGGCATAAAGATCAAAATTGATAATTATTAAAATAGAAAACAAATTGAATAGAAATATTTTTGAAACAGACAGTCAAAGCACTGGCAACCACAGAGGAGGGTGATCAAAAGAAATGTTATATTTGATAACCTCACAGATCATTTGATAGATGGTGACTTTGTATAAAATTTTCACTCTGCAGATTTCTTTGGCTAATGCAATGTGTCACTTTTGAACATTTATTTAATCCATTGTGTTTAGACACTTGTTCTCCTTATGTGAGCTAAACATTGTTTAGAGAGCAGCTTCTAAGCCTACACTGGTCCCAGAGTATGGGTTTTGTAGAGAGTTAGGCAATTCCAAATGGTCATGTAATAGGTTTCAAAAATGACATTCCTAATTGCAAGTCTCAGAGGAGGGTTTTTCTTTTTAGTTACTCATCTTTTATGTCATTATCCTTCCTTTGTAGCCTCTCCCTTTCCTTACTTTCCTTATTTTTACTAAACAATAATTTTTTTTTTCTGTGAATCAAATGACATAAAGGTCATGGGCAAGGAAGGTGAATCATTCTCTATAAGTAGAAACTGTGCAAGCATGAATACCCAATTTTTATAATCCCATTTTACCTCCCCCCCCATAATAAATATAAAAACCCGAAAAAGTCTGTAATTCTAGGCCTAGTATTGGGAGAAAAGAGGCAAATCAGTAGAAACATCTGGAGTTGGCAGGCCAGCTCAGGTGGAGTACATTGTCCAGCAGAAACAAGAGAGGTCCTATCTCAGCAAGGCAGAAGTCAAGAACCACTCAGGAAAACTGAACCGTGACCTTCCATTGAAGACTGGGCACACCCATGCACAGGGAACATAAGTAAACACAATAAAGTCTAAAGATTATTCCAACAGTAACTCTGGAGAATGCTAACAGATTCATGACATAGTGTTAGGTTCTCACTTGAATGAATGGATTTTGAAAGGAAGAATCTCATATATGAAAGGTAATGCTAATGCTGACACCAAAAATAACAAAAGAAGTACAACTGCCCTCATCTGGTTATGGAAGCAAGCTTAACTACTCTATTCATAAAAGCAGAGAGATGGCAGCAAATAGAGTTCCTCTTATTTGCATGGTATTCAAAATCTAAGACCAGCACACAATTATGAGATTATTTTAACATAAACTCATGCTTTGTCTGAGTTAGTCTCCGATCCTATGATAAACACCATAACCAAAAGCAACTTGGGGGAGAAAAGCATTTATTTCTCTTATGGGCTACATCCATTATCAAGTGAAGCCAAGCTCAGAACTCAAGAGAAGAATCTGGGGGCAGAAAATAAAGCTATGAGGTGACCCTGCTTACAGGATTAAACAAGGATGTTGAGTCTCCTTTTCTATATGATACAGTACCATCCAGGCATGGAAATGCTCACAGTGACCTGGCCATCCCACAGTACCACTAACGAAGAGAATGCCTCCCTAAGTTTGGCTGTAACTGGAGACATTTTCAATTCTTCCCTAAGTTTGGCTGGAACTGGAGACATTTTCTGACATGAGATTCTTCATTCCAGATAGCTCTAATTTGTGTCAAGTTGACAAAACTAAAAGCAAAATCTCAACCTGACACCTAACTTCCAACTTCTAAAGCAATTTCCCAGTATAGTTGTATAAATAATATGATACATTTCAACCATAGTAATGACTTTCAGTTATTAAAACTTGAATGATTAACACTTTGCAATTTCATCACTAGTCTCTTTTGGTATTTAAGAAACTTCATTCTTTTTTTTTTTTTTAAATTTTAAGCATTTAACAATTATATTGTTTCCCCTTCCCCCTTTCTTCCAACAGCTCCTCCCAAGTCCCCTCCCTTCAACCCCTCTCAAGTCTCTCTTCACTCTTTTTCTTTATTATTACTATGCATATTTAAGTATGCATAAATATCCAAATAAATCATTTTGTGTGTATGTGCTTTTCTTATTTATGTGCGTAAACAATGTAGGGAAATGGGAATTAGAAGAGACATGCTAACATGGGAAGGTAAAATCTCAGTGTCCTCTAGACAAACATCTATAGGCAGAAAGTGACTACTGAGAGAGGAATAATTAGCCTCTCTCGGGGAAGAACCCTCACAATGGTTATTCAGTAAGTGTTCATCACTAAAACCACATACACACAAACATCAAAACTATTCTTGGTAAAATTCTTATTCACTGAGACAAGATATCTACTAACCTGGTTAATTTTATTGTCATCTAAACATGACATAAAGTTGTCTGGAAAGAGGGAACCTCAGCTTAAACTTAATTCCATTAGACTATGCCCTGGCCGTGTTTGAGAAAGGTTGCCTTGAGTGATGATTGCTTTGGAAGGTTCTGATTCTGTGTGTGACACTATCCCTAGGCAGACGGGTCTGTGCAATGTAAAAAAGCAAACTGAGCATGAGACAGGAAACAAGCCAAAGTGAACCAGTAATCATCATTCTTCAGTGGGTTCTTCATCAGTTCTTTCTTCACTTAAGGATATATTGCACATACAAGAGCAACGCAAATAAACAATTTCCTCTCCAAGTTGCTTTTGGGCAGTTCTTATTTGTTTGTTTTTGAGGTTATTTTGTTCTGAGACTGGTTTTCTCTGTGTAACTTCCCTGGCTGGCTTGGAACCTGATCTGTAGACCAGGCTGGCCTTGAACTCACAGAGATCCACCTGTCTCTGAGTCCTAGGTGCTAGGATTAATTGCATGCAAAACCACTTTCTGGCTTGGTCAGTCTTTTCTCAAAATAACATAATACAATGAGAATGGGTACTATCATTCTAGTCGTATGTTTGAGACAAGACCCTGATTGATTAACATCTGACTGGTATTGGAATGCTTGTGAATACAAAGGCCAGAGGTTGGTGGCAGACAGCCTCTTTTGTCACTCTCTACCTTATTTTTGATATAGATCTGTTATGAGCACTCTCCTGCCAGCCTGGTCCCAGAGTCACATCAGTACCATCCCCAAAATGCTCACACAGACTCTATTAGTTATAAAGCTGTTGGCCAATGGCTAGAGCTTCTTATTGGCTAGCTCTGTCTTAAATATTAACTAATTTTTATCAATCTATGTGTTTTCATGTGGTCTTATCTTGCCAGAGAGAGGGTTTGGACCTCCTACTCATCTTATGTCCTACATCTTGACTCTTTTCTATGACATCTCTTAAAATCCTCCTTGTCCCTAGTCCTACTTATCTTGTTTTTCTATTGGCCAACAGAGCTTTATTCATTAACCAATAAGAGAAACATATTTACAGACTGACATTGACCATCACACAGCCTCTCATTGTCTGAAAATGTAGCTAGATGCACTTGTGCAATTCCTGGGGATCTTAATGCCCTTCTGAACAGGCCTGTGTCACCATTCCTGGCTCTACTTGAATAGGGATCTTAATTCAGATTCCCATACTTCCAAAATAAGCACTTTCCCCACTGAGCCATCTCCCCAACCCCAAAGAGGAAAATTTTAAAAGGGTCAAGCCAAGAAAAATACAGAACCATCTGCCACTGCCACTTTGCTTAAAAGTCTCTTTAACACACTCCTGATATTATGAAATGTTTCATTAATAAAAGTAAAGAATAATGAATAAATAAGCAAATATTGGAATTGCTATAAATATGGCTGCTGAGAAAAAACATTATTAATATTGAAAAATATGAACTGAAGTAATAATTGAAAAATATGTCATTTTATTAGCTTGCTTTTGAGACTAGCAATGGCATTAATATAACACCTATGATAACTAGGTAGCTCATACGTTTTAGTTCCATGGCTGCTTCACATTCTGTTTTATGTGTTTTTATAATATGCTCTGTGAAGTAATATCTGTATCTATATTTATAATTGGATAGTTCCAGGACACATTCTTTTCTTCACCATAAACTCTTATTAAAACAAATCCACACAGTCATGTTACGTTTACACATACAGAGAAGCATTTTTATCTTTTGGGAGACAGAAAAAGCCATGAAATCCCCTCAGATAATTTTTTGAAGAAGTGATTAAAGTAAGGTAAATGTATATTTTTTGAAGGTAGTATACAGATGATGTGAATGGTGCTCTGAGATTCAACCAAAACAAATTATTATAAATAAAATAAAATAAATTATTATAAATTAAAATAAAATATAAAAGCCAGAAAAATAAATGCTAAAATCCCTAGGTTCCTAATGGTACTAAAATAGAGTTTCAATTAGTTTCTATTTAGAAAGGCAAATGTAATGCAAGTTACCTTGGAAGCCAGAGAAATAAAATGTACCTCTCTACATCTATGAGTCATCAGGCCCCAGGAAATCCAAAAATAGGCAGCATATCTTTGATGTGTTTATACTCTGAGATGTTTTTCTAAGCAGAAGCCTGTAATTAACTTCTCCATGGCATTCTGCTGTGGAAGAACACTCATGGCAAAGATAAAAATCTCCAAAAGTATGCAATAATGAATCTGAAAGCATTGTATGTATAGTTACTCATTGCAGAATGCAGTTTGTTCATAAGGGGCAGGAAATGTGGGGAAACAGCTGCCTCAGTTTCCACATGGCAATGTTAATGAGGAGTTATCTTTCAAGATAGCCCTGTCTCTGCATGGATACCTAAGGACAAGCAACCATAAGAGCATCTGCAAAAGGAAGAATGAAGGGACAAGATCCTGGCAACGGTGAGGTATCCTTACACTCAGATGCTTCGTTTCAAACCATTTGGCATTTCCAATGACTATTTGTGAATTTTCCAGCAGTTTCCTTGGCCGAGTTCAAGTAACTCACGAGTTCTGTACCGAGCAGTGCTACAGTCTACCATAAGCCATCCAGTTTGTGATTTATCCTAGGTTATCCAGACTAATAGGTCATCCAAGAATTGTGCTTGCCAAAAAGCAGACCAGTTGCCTAGTTGAAATAAATGTACAAAAAGACAAATAATTAACAAATGTTCGGTGTCAATAATAAAAATAAACTGCAGATAGAAAGACATACACAATTAATATCATAAACACTTTATAGCCATTTCAGACCTAATTTTAAAACTTGGAAAATAAAATTTCCCTCTGTCAGTAAATGACAAAATATAAAATTAAGAGACAAACTACAAACTGAAAAAGATTTTGGTAACTAACAAAGAATGACTGACTCCAGTACAGAAGGAACATGTATTTAAAACGGTATGCCAGAGGCTACAGACTAAAACAGTATTTTGCTTTTTTTTTCCCCCCTCAGAACTTGTGTTGCCTTTAACATTTTAACTCCTGGAAGGAATTGTTCTGTAGTGAGGTAGTCCTTCTGTAGCACTGACCACGCCCATTGGGGGGTGGAGCGATGGGCGGAGGTGACCTGAGGAAGGAGGTCTGAGGGGGCCAGGAAGGCGCTCTCTTTTCTGGCGTGACTCGGACAGGAGAGGATCGGGTTGAATTTCCTGGTGTTCATCTGTCTAGGTTGTAAGTTATTTCTCCCTGAATAAACATCTATTCGGCCTATTTGTTTATCCTGACCCTTATTTACCGCAATATTGTTCCTCTGAACAAAGCAAATGATCGCCTTTTCAGGAAGCAATTTGTGTGAGTGCTGCTGCTTTGAAAACTCTCCCTTTCCTCAGTAACAGAGTGGTGGAGTGTGTTAAGTTACAAGTCAGACAGCATTTGTAACTAGAATGCAGGGTGCTAGAACAGAGCTTAGAAATCTCAGTACAAGTTCTTCTGCCTTTACATTGCCTGCATGTCTCCTCCTGGGAAAACAACTGAACATTTTAAGCTCCATTTTCTTCTCCAAGTAGAAAGGATACATTTAGAATGATGAATAATGCTGTATCACATCACATTTTACTTACTTATGATACAGCATCACCTATTACTACCCATGGAGATTTCAGTGATAAGATTTTTAAATTGTAAAAGAGTGTATATAAGTGAGACATGCACACACACAGACACACACAGAAAACAAAACAATAGACATTAAAATGGCTTATAACTAGTAAAATGGGGTATTGATTCTATATTCAATTGAGTATTTCCATATGTACTCTCGTGGGTTTTTCTCTGTTTTTTTTTTTGAGGGGGGGTAGATATTATTTTTGTCCAAAGAAGTAGTGAAGAATTTCAAAGAATGTAAATTTAGTTATTTGTATAATACCAAGCATAAACAAACAAGATACACAATACTCATGTTTCCAATTTTGTTGAAAACCTGACAGTACTGTACTGTTCACCTAATCCTTACAGTTAAATGTGTTGCATATGGAGAAATTCTTAAAAGGTACTTAATACTTTTGTAACTCAGTTGAAGTATTATGAATGAGAACTAACTCAGTTATAACACTCATATTCATTTTTATCTTGTGCTTGTTTGGCAGACTGACTTTGTGAAACATACTTCTGAGATTCAATTTTCTGTGGATATGTATATTTATTCTAATTAAGTAAGTTGAGCTACTTATTCATTTTGGCTTCACATTATCCTGTTAAGGATCTCTGTATGACAAAGAACACTGAAAGAAAGACATGTTTCTTCCTTAGGTAAAAGTAGTCTTGGTTAAAGTCTTAGAAGATATGGGCTGGAGAGTCAACTCAGCAGCCCAGAATACTTCCGATGGGTCTGTGGATTGTAGCATGATAATCCTTTACTTTACATCTAATATCCACTTATGAGTGAGTACATTCCGTGTTTGCCTTTCTGGATTTGAGTTACCTCATGCAGGATGATTTTTTTCTAGCTCCATTATTTGATTTCAAATTTTATGATGACATTGTTTTAGCAGCAAAGTAATACAATGTACCAGATTTTCTTTATCCATTCTTCAGTTTAGGGGCATCTAGATTGTTTCCAGGATCTGGCTATTATGAATTAAGCTGTGATGAACACTTGTGTAGCTTGTTCTACTGGAGGAGTACCAAACAGTAGGAGCAGCTGCTGTCCTTAATGCTTTGGCTGACCTTTGGGAACCTATTCTTCACATTATGTTACCTTGTCCAACCTTAATAAAAGGAGAGGAGTTTAGACCTACTATAATTTTATATGCCATGTTTTGTTGATATCCATGGGAGGTATGCCCCTTTATAAACAAAACAGAGGAGGGACGAATTGGGGTGGAGTGTAGAGGAAAGGCAGGGGAGGGTACGAGAGGAGATGAGGCAATAAAACTGTGGTGAGAGTGAAAATTAATAAACAAAGTTAATCAAAAAATAAAGTAAGAGTTAAAAAAAATACTTTCTGCTTTTCAGGACACCAACTTTGTTCACCAGCATCAATATCTGTTTAGTGGATCACAAGTTTCCCTAACTTCTGCTCCAGGGAATTTGGCACCCTATTCAGTCCTACATAAGCACTTACACACAAGTGTGCATGGCACTCACACAGACGTACTCAAATATATGACTACATTAAAAAATAAATCTTTACCCAGAAAATTAAAAAGCTTTGGCAGGTAGAGATAGTGTTTCCTTTTTTCCCAGAGCACAGGAAGGTCACATTCATTATTCAGTGTAATATAAATAATATTACTTTGATACTTAATTTTATGAGTCATCTTGGCCTGCCAAGTATTCCCAAATATCTTCCATAACAATATTTCTAGGTATTTCTGACAGGGTTGCCTGAAGAGATTTACTTAAATTGGTAAACTCAGATGACCCCATTTTACCCATGTCAGTAAGCATTCTCCAAACACTTGAAAGTTCCAGTATAACAAAATACTCCCTCTCCTTTTAGATAGGACATTCAGCTGTCTGCCCACACATAAGAGTTTTTGGTGCTTGGGTCTTGGAATTACAGCAGCTGCTGTGCATTTCTGAGACTTTTGAACTTTTAATGACATCATCAACTTTGTTCTGGAGATTGCAGACAATTTACATTGAGTCATCCTGACCTCATAATCAGGGCCTCTAATCACCATAGTAAGAACCTCCTTTTATATTTATGTATCTGTTGGCTCCATTTTTATGGAGTTCTACTTGGCATAGTACCCCACATCAAAGAGTAAGCATCTGTTTAGTGCCTGAATTCATGGTTACTTGTTTGTAGCACAAGTAATTTGTGTTCCTGTGTCACTTGGCTTTTCCTTCTCATTCTATGGGAACTGCAGTTTTGGAAAATGATGAAAATCCTTTCTTTTGTTATATTGTCAGCAGTATACAATTCCTTATTTGTGAGCCAATGATCTTGTTTGTTTCCACACAACATCTGTGGAGCTATGGAAAGCTATTTGTTAGATTACAGTAAAAAAAAAATGAATATTTGATATTTTTGCAATGTCAATTCTCCAGATTTTAAAAAATGAATTTTGTATCATTTATCATATATCTAAACAACAAAATATGTAGAACCAATTAAATAATTGAATCCACAACATGGAAAATTATAGTTCTAAAGAGACATTCAGAATGTTTCATTTGTAACTATTTCTGAGAAGCAAATATGATCTTCTTTATGCAATGTTTACAATGTACTTCTAGAGCTATGGACAGTTCTAAAGAAAGTTGAACAATCTGTTTTAGGTCAGAGGAAGTATGGATTTGAAAGTAGGTTATCCATGTTATTATGATGAAATGAAACAGAAAAAAAAAAAAGAACGCTGAGGTATTTATAATATCACACCCTCCTGGATTCTGTGCAAGTGTATTTTGTAGAGAAACAGTCATTAGATTTATTCCCCAGGCTGACTATAATCTTTTCAAACAAAATTATCTCATGTAACATGTTACCCAATCATCTCTGGGAAGTTTAAGACAAAGTATTATTTTGCTACACTGAGAAAGAATCTCTGTGTTAGGATCTTAGATTATTGTTGTTTTGTTTTATATTTTTCATCCCCTTGAAACAAGATTTAGGATGTTACTTTTAATTATCACCACTTTATAAACACTTAACATTGTTCTAAATTACAAAGACAGCAAATCACCATATTCATTTTTTATTTTTGAGAAACAATAATCGAACATTGAAGGAATCCTTCCTTCAATGATTTATGATGAACTAGTTTAGGATTGCCTTAGGTATACAAATATTTTTATTGTAAGAACATATTTCAATTATTGCATCCGACAGTTTGATAGTTAATACATCAAAATAGTGCTTCCAAGAGACTCACAGTGTAAGAAAATAACAAGCAAAGGTCAAAATTAAATAAATAAAAGGTTTTTTTAAAGTCACTTGTTTTTAATACATTGATGAATTTGGAGACATCCTTGACTTTTGACTATCCCCAAAATTATTACTCTTCAGAATATGTTGACAAAAGGATATTTACCAGGATGTTCAAATATTAAAAAAATAACTGAAATTATTCCAATTCTCACTGCTGTAGCCATAAAAATAGTAACATTTAAAAGATATAAATATCATTAAAATCACAATATATTAGAGTTGATATATTGATTATATATGCAAAGATTTTGTGTATCACATGGTTATGGATATTTTATGTGTTTTGTTAGTTACATTTTGTTGCTGTGAATCAATTCCATGATGATAGGGAACAGGCGAAGACCAGAATGAATTAAATTCCTGAGTTAATGCTCATTGCTGGCATGAGCATGGCTATGTCAAGAGACTAATCTTAGAACACTTGGAAAATTTGCAAGGCCATTTTCTTTCAGTTTCCCCAATGCTAGATAGACTCAAGAGGGGTGGGAAAATTTTCTTAGTGGGTGCTTCCAGTATGAGTGTTTATGAGTGATTGGTTAGTGTGTGCAGAGAGTATCAAGTGCAGCTTTCTCCTCTGGAGTGTTTGAAGTCTTAGACTACCTTATTATAGAGAAGTCCTACTAAGGCAATCTAGCCACTTCCCCTTTGCTGTAACTAATACATACTATGAAAAGAAAGGTGGGCTGGTAGCAGGCTCCCGGGTTTACTGTGCCTGCATCTGTGGGTCTGTTCTTTCTCCATTCCATTTTTCACAGCACATGAAGAAAAGTGACTTAAAGGAAGAAAAAGCTCAAGACTGCAGAGGAGTAGACATAGGAACTGACATATCTACCAGATTTAGAAACAGATTGTGAGCTGGAAGTTGATCTCTCAAAGCACAGAAATGCAGCCTCCTGCAGAGCTTTATAGTTAGAAATTTTCATATCCTCCTCCAAACACCAGCATCAGCTATGGACTGATTGTTGAAGTATACCAGCCTGTGGCGAACATTCCTCATTCAAATGACCATGAGTACATGTATAGGTACATGAATTTTTGCTAATATTTCCAGTTAAATTAAATATTACAATTTGCAACATTTTGAAAAAAATGTTTCCTATTACATGTCAATATGTTCTTACATTTGGCAAAATCTACAGTAATGCCTCAAGACAAGTAATCATTAAACTTTAGAGTAGTTAAATTCACATGGTGGAATTTATTTTATGGTCCTGCAATCTTGGATAAGTATTGTCTATCATTGATAATATGTGCCTTTAAAAATACTTTAAAATTGTATGACAAAACCACAAGAGAACAATGACAAACAAAAACCCAAATCAGAATTTATTGTTTTTTTTTTTTTTTAATTGAAAGCAAATGCAGAGGCATGATCATCACATTATTGTCTGTTTCCTAACTTAGACAATTGGGATATTTGTAATTTCAAGTACATTGAGTATTTCTTTTTAAAATTTTTGGATGGAGATATCATAGTTACTGAAAATAAAAGGAATTTTGCAATTCTTTTAAAAACCCACTTGGAGGGTATTGTTGCTTCCTTTGATAAACAGATAGCAAACTGATGCCTTTTACTTTACAAAATCTGTCTGCTGTCCTTTTGAGCTTCAAACAAACAACAACAAAAAAATTCCCTGTGAACATCTGAGAAAAATAAGATTTTAGATTTGGTATCCACACTTATGCACATGATATATCCTTAATAGCATGTATTAAACAAAAAGCAGCTAAAGATTAAGAAGATATGAGGAATTCAGAAAAAGCATGTCACAAAGTGTTATTATTATTTATATTTTAACAATGAGCAGCATCCAGGTTGACCATCATTCATTTGTTAATCTAGTGTTGCCAGGAAGCGAGGTGCCATGTGTCTTACACACTGGATCTTATAAGTTACCAATCTAAACTGAAAAAATTAGTCAGAGAACACACCTATATTCTTGTTCAATTTAAAATTAATAAATAAGCAAAATAAATATCAATATTGAATTACTTATTTCAGCTCGGGAATATTCACCTAATAACTAGGTTTTGTGATATTTGAAATTATACAGTGGTAAAAGTAAAAAACACTACTATCTGCTAAATTTGTAATTCCATAACTTTTAAAATAATTGAATACATGAAGAATAACATACATCACTCCTCATGGTCATTTAGCATGCAGTACACACACTGAAAGACCACATGCAAAAACATCCTTGATTCACCATCAAATATCATGTATCTATTTATGTGTTCAGAATATTTAAAATCTGCCTTGCTGATAATGGTTTTCAATCATTGACTCCTGTTGGAGTGAATATCCTACCCTTTCAGTCCCTCTAGCTGTATACACTACTATGCTCAGCGCTGAAATAGGATTGGGGCTGTAGGTGGAGGTCTGTTACTGCTTAGGATTTGAGGATATTCAAAGTTATATGAATTATTATTTCAGTCTGAGTTTATAGGCACTTGAAATCCAGAATATTTTTAGTATGATGACTACATGTGACAATGGAATAGTTTATATTTGAGAATTATAAAACTCTGAGGGAGAAAAAAGATATTAATTTCTATAACATATCAGAGGAAAATTCACAATAAAAATGATGATATTGACAAATGTAAAAAACTTGAAAGAGTAAACTTTAATTTTAGAGTTTAATTTCATGTATTAGTTCAATTTACCATGCATATGTTAAATATATGGTTTCTTAGTAATGTGTTCATCATTTTAATTTCATAACATGTTTCTCAAAATCAGTGTTCATTGAGGATTATAATACTTATGAATACCACAAATGTCTCCTATAATAATATATAAAAAGATAAAAAATTTAAAAACCAGCATTGGATTGACTCATACCCCCTGAACATGGGTCTCAGTTAGAAGGCCTAATAGTCTAAGGGTTCTCTGACAGTGAAACCAGGATGTATCCCTGATGCACAAAAGGATTTGGGGAGCACATTCCCCCATGGAGGGATACTCTCATAACCTAGAGACAGGAGAGAAGGCAAAGTCCCTACTCTAAATGACTTGACAAATTTTGTTGACCCTTCCTGGAAGGCATCACTCTCCCTGTGGAGTGGGGGGAAGGGAAGGGATGGGAGGAGGATCGGGGGGGGGCATGGGAGGGAGACAGAAAAGGAAGAAAAGAGGGAGGGGGAGGGAGAGAGGAAGGAAGAGAGGGAGGGGGAACTGGGATTAATATGTAGAATAAAAAATAATTTAAAAAGAAAAAAATTTAAAAATCTAGCTGATTATTGGCATATTTTACTGTCTCAGTATACTTTATGGGTGAAAAAACAAAATAAAAAAGAATAAATGACTCTTCTGATATTAGCAGGATTTTAATATTTTACTACCAATACATGGAAATTTACAATATAATACTTTGGTTTTGCCATTACTAGAGATCATTGAACTGGCTTTGTTAAAGGAAGTTTGCTGATAACTAGATTAAAATATGTAAGGACCTTATTATACAAATGGTCATATAATAGATAGAAACTAATATCAACTATAATTTCAAAAATAAAAATCTAAAGACAACATGTTTGGAATTTCATTTTTCCCAAAATTATTTTGATCTTAATTAGATGAAGAAAATTTCCCTTGATCAAAGCTTTAAATTCTCCTACATTTGTTATGATTTTTTCAGTTACTGAATATCTATCTATCATCTAACTAGCTGGATAGCATCTATCTAAATATAGACATGAATGCATATATGTGCTTACATATGTGTATATGAATATACAGTAAAATATACATTATATATATATATTAATTATGATCCATTCACATATAAGTTAGAAATGATATTTTAGACATGAAAATAATTATAAACAAAAATTTGCAAACAAATGAAAGTCAAATATTTAACTTAAAAATAACAAATTAATTTTGTTTCAAAAGTCCTAACAAATAGTTTCTGTAAGACTAAAAGAAGGAAATATAGCTTACAAAAATTGAGGAAACCTGTAACTGAATCAGAAGGCTATTTAATGTCCACCTATGTTATTGACAGGTTTGATGACATAATACAATTATGTATTCCTTTTTTTTTAAATTTAAACTCTAAATATAAAAAGTCACTAAGGAATCATGATAGTCTTATAAGGCATAAGATCTAGATTGTTCTTGGTGTGTTGAATTAGGCACACTTTTGCATATGAGAGCTCTACAACCAGACCATCTGCCAGTTTGTACTTTAATCCTTATTTTCTTATTATTTAAAATATAAATGGTATAAAAGAAGACAGAAATTAAATCAATAATAATTTCAGTTCATATTGGCCTCCAAAGTAAGAACTGATTAATTGATATGTTTGATTCTTTTATATAGGTTGTCCCTGGCAGATGGATTAATATTACCTTATCTCATAACAAACCCTTCTGAAAACTACAACAGATAAAATTACACTAAATTATTAATTGTGATGATAGCCTGAGCTTAATAATGATTCCAAGCTACTCAACTTTCTAGAAACACTTTATGCTTGTACCCGTGGCATTGCCAGAAACAATTAGAGGTCTCGATTGAGCAGGTAAAGTTACATGGAACTGAAATCATAATTAGTCCCTGACCTGCTTTTGATACCAATTAAGTTTTAACCTTGTATTTTCTCCTGAATAATGCAGACATGCCTTTCTCTTCTTTTCATAAATATTCTTTAATATTTACTACTAAATGATGACTCGTGCCACATGGCTGTAACCTAGAGGCATCACTAATGAGAATTTAATAGTTCTTAACAGTTTGTGATTATCCATTTCTAGTGTTAACAGCCTGAAGAGGTTAAACTAAGTACAAATAAATTAACCATTGCTTTTGCTTTCCAAATAACACACTGTCACTATTCATTTTATACTGATAGGGAGGGAATGAAAAAAATATTTTTCTTTTGTTTTTTTTTTTCCTCTGAGACATCCCCCAAGTTACATTACAATGAAAGCTATAACATGCACAGAATAGTTTTGATGTTGAAACACGATATTTGGTAACAGAAATTTAGCACGAACCTGAAAATTAAAGAGGAACTAACTGAAGATATCCTTAGGAGGTAAATTTGCTTTACATGCATAATACTAATAAGTAAATGGTGATACATTTCCCTGTCAGTAAAACAGAAAAAGAACAATAATTTATGGCTATCAATGTGACATTTTATAGTTGCCTTACTGAATTTAGAGTTTGTAGTTATTATGGTTTAAGTCTTTATTTTAATTACAGCTTTCATTGATTCTTTGGGGATTTCACATCATGCTTCCCGATCCCAATAATTTCCCTGTCTCGACATATTCACCTTTTACCCTCACTTCACCACCAAAAGAAAACCTGAAAAATGTGACTTTATTAAAATAACCACAAGAAACACTCCTCCATCTTTCCCATATCTCCATCGCTTCTTTAGTTTTAATGGCATTGGAATAAATCGGTGAAGATCCCAGTTTTCTCTATGATAACTGAGAGATTATTTACTTTCTAAAAATATGGACAATTCTAATTAAATATATTTGTTTCTTCATGTAAAATACATTCAAATTTACTAATTTCACTGTGATAAAATATAAAAAGAAAATTATTATATTTTTCACCAGATACTTAATAAATTTCAAAAATGAAACAAAAAAAATTTAAGACACTTTATTCTTTGTCTTGAAAGTATACAGCTCCAGTTTCACTCCCATGTATTTTGTGGAAAACTTATGAATAATAATTCATTATTGTTCATGGTATTTGGGATGCAATATAGGGATAAAATTATATTGGAATGCAGAGGAATTAAGTATGTGATGTATGTTCTCAAAGCATACTTCAGCAAAGGATAAATAAATAATTAAAGCACAAAATAAAGGTGAACGTATAAAGTAGCACATTACCAAATATATCTCTGCTACATTGAATATCATAACAAATTATTGTTACCTCCTACTGTTTTAATTATATTCTTGATCAACAAGGATAATAATCTTCATTCATATTTATGACATGGTGTGTGTATGTGAAGCCAGCTATCTTTACATTAATATCTGTGGATTCTTGGAGTTTTTCAGGTGAACATAAATAAATAACAAAGGAGAGATAAGAAAACTCAAAATTGGACTAAGTTGGAAGATAGTTCCTTCCAGCCAGAGTCCACCACGGTGCTAGACGGTGAAATTCTGCCTTCAAATGGACAAAGGGTAATGATGGTCTTACCCAGTTTTGAACTCTATGAACTACAATATCAAGCTGCTAGGTAAGATGTGCCCAAGGGTTTTATAGTGGTACAACTACTATGAGAGTTACCCACCACTCCCTGATTGGATCTGAGGCTTGATTCTGTGACTAACGAAATCCTAAGACCCGAGGGAAATTTATTACTCTTAACTATGTTGATATAATATCAAACAGCATTCTAAGTATTTATGATTATATCAACAGGCAAAAGTTTTATTTAGTGAAGATTCCCTTTGCGAAAAACCTAGACATGAATGGGAAACTAAAGAATATATAGATGGTGAAAATAAAGAATGGCTGAAGATTTAATTCTAAATAAGGCACTACTATGCCATCTTAAGTCTAACTTTGCAGGAAACAAAGAGGAGACAGAAAGATTACAGAGACAGAAGACAAGGAAAAAGGCTATAAAGTTTATCTTCTAAGTATGGCATGGCATAGGCAACTACACATTCATAGAAGTTTTGATAATTGGCACTTGGTCTACAGTACACATGCCTACAGTAACTATGGGTGGAAAAAGGGTGTATTAGCAACTAACAGGTTTTGAAAAACAGGGAGGAATAGTATGCAGTGCTCACAAGTGATCCTGCCAGACTCCCAAGATTAGTGTCAATTCTTGCTCACGTGGAAAGGCCTTGCAAAACTAAGTGAAGACAAGAGTCATGAAGGGGATTGTGGGGAACAGGCACAAGGGTGCACTAGTTAGGGTTCTCTAGATTTATAAAATAAAAATATAATATATATAATAAAGCCTGTGTGTATAACACATATGTATACATAAAAACACACACAGCTACTGTAGGCATGGAGAGTTTCTGTAGAACAAGTGCCAATAACCAAACCTTCTATGAATGTGTAATTACCTGCACAATGCCACACGCACATATGTGTGAGAGTCTGTGTCTATGTGTTTGTGTGTGTATGTATATATGTATACATATATATATATATGTATACATATGTGTTAAACACACACACCTACACACACAGGATTTAGCTCTTTCCAGATAATCCAACAATGACTGGATCTGAACAGAAAGTCCAAAAATCTAGTAGTTGCTCAGTCACAGAGAGAGGCCTAGCAGGAGTGGAAGACAAGGCAGCGTAGAGGGAGGTAATTATATATGTGTGAAATTGTCAAAGAATAAAATTTAGTAGTAATAAGAGCATTTATAACAATCTCAGGTGTGTCTATGTTCAGACATGCAAGCCATTTGGAGCACCACCTAGTGGACAGTCCAGATATTTATATGTTTGGACATAGGTAGCACTGGCTCTAATGAGGCTTTTAGACATCTGTCTGTCCTAACTATGAGTAAGCACCTGTCTGGTCCACAACCCAATTTTATGGGTGGCTAATGACCCAAAACTCTAAGTTGGTACTTTCAATAATGGAAAAGTGTCATTTTGATATCTATATTTATTTTTAAAATTTAATTTAGAATCAATCATATTTTACATATTAATTCCAGTTCCCTCTCCCTCCCATCCTCCCATGATCCTCACCGACCCTCCCCCTATCCCATTCTCCATCCACTCCCTAGGGTGGGTGAGGCTTTCCAAGGGGGATCATTAAAGGCTGTCACATCATTTGGGGGAATGTTTAGGCCCTCCTCCATGTATCTTGGCTGAGAGAGTATCCTCCTATGGTGAATTGGTTCCCAAAGTCCATTTGTACACTAGGGATAAATATTGGTTCCACTGACAGAGATACCATACACTGCCCAAGCCTCCTGATTGACACCCACATTCTGAAGGCTTGATTTGGCCAATGCTGGTTCCCCAGATTTAGGACTGAGGTTCATGTACTCCCATTTAGTCAGGTCAGCTGTTTCCATGGGTTTCTCCAGCATGGGCTTCAGAAAACAATCTTAATAATAACAAAATATAATGACTTTTAAAAATAGTCAAAAAGGAAGACAGGATGTAAATGAAAGTCATTCTAAATGAATGAATAATTCTAGGATCACAGACACTGAAATTGACAATTAATAAATGGAACCTCCTGGAACCCAGAAGCTTCTGTAAGGCAAAGGACACAGTCAACAAGACATAATAGCAGCCCACACAATGGGAAAAGATCGTCACCAGCCCCACATCTCACAGAGGGTTGATTTCCAAAATATACAAAGGATTAAGAACTTAATAACCAAAACACCAGATATCTGTATTTCTCATCTCCAAGTGCACAAAACATTTGATAAGGCATAATGAAATGTGACAGTACCATACGCATAATGAAATGTGACAGTACCATACTACTCTATAACATTATTCTCTCTAGTATCAAAGGTAAAAAAAATGACATGGATTCAAACAATACCTTATGAATCTTTGCTGTAATTTTGTGTGTTAGAAAACGTTCTACTGTTCCTTGGTTTTATTATGAGCCTAAATGGGCTAATATTTGAAACTAAGTATATGTGTACTAGGACATTATTTTATTCTTCTTTGAACTTTTCTTCTTCTTTTCCCTTTTCCTCCAAGGGGTCTAACTATGTTGTTCAAGAACAGAACACATTATGTAACTCAAGTTGGCCTCTAATTCCTCATCCTTCTGCCTCAGTAGTATTAGTACATGCAAATAAGTGTCAACTCACTACACTCTGACTAGCTTATGGGAAATTACTCACTTCTAATTTTGTTTTAGAATATAGTTTTAAAGGTGCATTTATTTAAATAAGGCCTGAATATACATTATTTTGGTTCATTAATAATTGTCAGAATCCTAAAAAATATGTGATATAGCAAAAGACAAACATTACCTACCAAGTCCCAGAAGGCAATCAGTTCTTTCTGATAGAAAGACTCCAAAGCAATCAGCTTGCTGAATCAGGCAAGTGCAAAAGATTGATTGCAGCCAGTTATCAAACAGCTGTTATGTCATATCATGAATGATGACAGCACATGCTGATCACATTAGGATGAAGGTCAGATTTTGTATTTGCAGACTCGCTTGTGAGCTAGTACTAAAGCCTCTGTCAATATCACTCATGAAAAGGGAGGAAACAAAAAATAGCACCTAATGTATAATTTCACACACTCAGCATCCTTACAAAAACAAAAAAAAAAAAATAAATTGAAAAAATTCTATGTGTTCATTTAACACAGTGTCTAGTGCTGATTGAGAGAAATCAATCTTCAGCAAGTACAGCTGTTTGTAAGCCCAGCTATTAATATGGCAAACTTTCCCGATTAAAACAAAGGAATTCAGAATGGAAAACTTATATTGAACCACAAAATATAACCTCACAAACAGGTTCAAACTGGATTGAACCAGTTCAGACTGGATCAAACTGGTTAAGACCAGTTCAAACCAGTTCAGACAGGTTCAGACCGGATCAAACAGGTTCAAACTGGTTTAGATTGGTTCAAACCAGATCAAACTGGTTCAGTCTGGATCAAACTGGTTCGATCTGGTTTAGACCGGATCAGATCAGTTATAACCGGTTAATACCGGCTCACATCGGTTAAGACCGGCTCAGATCAAACCAGTTCAGACCGGATCAAACCAGATCAAACTGGTTCAGACATGTTCAGACCGGATGAAGCCAGTTAAGACATGTTCAAACTGGTTCAGACTGGATCAAACTGGTTAAGATAAGTTCAGACCACTTTAGACCTGTTCAAACTGATTCAGACCAGATCAAACGGGATCTGACTGGATGGACCAGATCAAACCAGTTTAAACTCATTAAGAGCAGATCAAACTGTTTAAGACCCCCATCATACTGGTGCAAACTGAACCAAACCGGATCAAACCGGTTCAATCTTGTTCGAGCCAGTTCAGACAGGATCAAATGGGTTTAAAGATGAAGTTGGTTTTCCTTCACTTTCATCACTTTCAGCCTCAGCCACTTTAATGTAACTATACATTGTGTGATAATTTTTTTTTTTTTTGTATAACATTTCATAGTTATACTGACTGGCTTACACTTTTGCATCGAGACAATGGATCTGTAAACTAGATGGGAATTTGTTTCTTCTCTGAGATAATAATTATTATCATAGTGAGAGTAGCAGAAAATATGACATAAAACATTCTAGATATTTTCATTTTATCCCATTCTAAGTACAATTTCTTAGGACAAGTACTTATTTTTGTTTCAGGGAATGATTTGGATGTGCTAGAATTAAGAAATGATAGGTTTTTGGTGGAAATTGTTTCCATAAGTTATGTAACCAAGGTACCAACCTTTCTTTCTCTTCCTTCCTTCCTTTCTTCTTTCTGTTTTTCTGGAACCTCTTTCCTGTATAGTAAATCACCTTAGCAGGATTAGTTAAGAACTTACATGTTTAGTGCCTCTCTCTAGAGCAATAACATATTGGCATGTTGTCCGCGGACATTCAATTCCAAATCCCGAATCTCCCAGGCATTCACTGAGTGTTGCTGTATAGTCACCTACATAGTCCGTTTTGTGGCTTGCAAGGAGATCATTTTTAATCCACTAAACTGTTTTACTGGACCTAAATCCTAAATATTTGTATATGGACTAGTGGTTGATGATATCAAAATATAGAATACAAAACCATGAGTATTAACTGCTAAGACAAACTATGTATGAAAAAGAAGGAAATACAGAAGATGGAAAGACAGACTCTTTTTGAAAAGTAAAGAAAAATTTATAGGAGTTAGAATAGGAACCATATAATATATAATTTGGGAAAAAATGAATGAAGTTCTTTGTACCTGAAACAGTGGATGAGAATCTAATGGGTGAAGAAAACCTGCCATCAACTATGAAGCTACAGGGTGAGTAAAAGCAGATGAATCTAATATAATATCTCTATTTTTATAGCCTAATATTCATTAACCTGGAATTAATAACATGAGCATCTGATTCTTCCTCTAGGCATGCCCTCTTATTTTCCTTGATTTAAGCTTATTCCCTTTGTCTGAAATCTGCTAATGCTTAGGTCTAATGTTCGGTTTTAGCAAGGGACTTCTATTATAATATCTAAACTTCATTTCCCCACTGATTCTCTTGGAGAGTCTAAATGTCATCTGCATATTTTCTTAAAGAATTGTTTACATTTTCAATCTATCCATTACTAGATATACTGAAAAATTTTCACCTGGGATATATAGACCTTTAATGTAAAATAAATTAAAGCTCTAGTGTCTAAATTGCATAAGATTAACAAATATTCATTCTAGAAGATAAATTTTCACCCAATATGTACCATCCTGTGAAGCAATAATACATTGCTGGTTCTTTGTGATGTGGAGTGCTGCAACTCCTACTGGACAAGTGAAAATCCATGCCTAATTAATGTAGTGTCTAGATGTGTGACTTGCTCTGACAAGTGGAAATGAATGATCTTCATCCAAGAAGAGCCATTGTGTGGTTCTGCCAAGTCTTTTCGTCTTTTTCATGCCATGCAAATAGTAATCCCAGATGGGAGCTTCTCCTTCTGTAACCTGGACTCAGAAATGAAATGGCATATGGAGCAGAGGAAGAGGAGTAGCTCATGAACAATTAGCATTAAACAAGAGAAGCAAAACTTTTTATTTAATACACACATTCTCTAACATATACACATACACACATGCAAAGAGAGGTCTGGATAAAGAATGTAACTTGTCATTACACAAAGTAAGTAATTTACTAGAAAACTTGACACACACCTTTGTAAGACTCTTCTACTATGAACTGCTGAACTGCGTATCAAGGATTGTATTGTACTTGACTAGAAATCAGGAAAACTACATATTATAATGGAGTCCATTGAAAAAGAGTAAATGAAAGGAGAAATAATTGAAAAAAAATTGTACAACATCATGAAGATGCTGAACTCAGGAAGTACGAAAATAGAAAAGTATCCATGCATCCCACTAAGCAAAAACAAAACAAAACAAAACAAATTTCCTAAAATTTAAGCTGCACCTTACCGTCTGCACTTTATAGATACATTCCAACAGAGTGTATGTGTATACCTGTTCAAGTACTTGAGAATTTAGGATAGCAAGCAAAGTCTCAAGTCCTCAGTGTCAGTGTCCCATCACTTGATGAGCAGTTTTTACAAACTTGAACATAAGTAATATGAGGAGGTATGCTGTCCTGCTAATTTCTTCTTTAATTAAAATACCTACTTCCAAAATTACAAAATATGGATAAATAAATTCAAAGTTTCCAATAGTAAATTTCATCAACATACATGAAAATTTGAAACCATAATAGTTATTGCATGTTAAAATATATGTGGTCAAATAGTTGATAATTTAACCTACTGCTTGGCAATGAAGCAAAACACAACAGGAGGTTATTTGTAAATAAAAATGACATGTAGAATGTGGGTGTTCACAGTATTCTTATCACTATGCTTAGTCTACATCAGCATTAACATTATTGATAAATCAGCACAGTCCTGAAAGAAATTTGGAGCTTCAGGGTCCTAAATGAAGCCAGAGTTGAAATTTGGTATAGCTGTGGTCACTTGAGGTGAGAATAGAAATAAATATTAATGCAAACAATAAACCTAAAATATTTAAATTAATACCTTTGCAAATTTAATATATGACTAAGCTTATCTTCTTATACACAGGCTACTCTGCTATGCTTGAGAAAAACAACATGTGAAAAATGTGTTCTTGTATCCTGCATAAAAATATTTTAAAAACTATAGGAAAAGTATTTATTTCCGCACTCATCTACCTTAATTAAATAAAGTTTCATTTTCTATCAGTTTAATTTCTGCAGTGTTGTGCTATAATATAAGAGGTTTCCTGACAAACATAAAAAGATGTTATTTATCTTGACATGTAACTATTTATATACATATTATTTTTAAAAACATTGAATGTTTTATCCACACATGAATTTATAATTAATAACTACAAAGTATTTCAACTTCATATTTTCTTCAAGTAGAATTTAGAAAGCAATTTTTTTTTAGAATTAATTTTTCCAGACTTCTTTAAAATTTAATTTAGAAATAATCTTATTTTACATATCCATCCCACTTCCCTTTCCCTTCCATCCTCCTATGCCTCCCACCAATCCCCACTCCATCCCCATGCCCCATCCACCTCCTAGTGAGGGTAAGGCCTTCCAAGGGGGATCAACAATATCTGTCATATTATTTAGGGGAGGACCTAGGCCTCCCCCAGTGTATCTGGGCAGAGATAGTATCCCTCCAAGGGAAATGGGCTCCCAAAATCCACTTGTGTGCTAGGGATAAAAGCTGGTTCCTCTGTCAGAGGTCCCATAGACTGCCCAGGCCTCCTGATTGACACATTCAGAAAGCTTGGTTTGGCCAATGATGGTTCCCCAGATTTAGGATTGGGGTCTGTGTACTCCCACTTGGTCAGGTCAGCTGTTTCTGTGGGTTTCTCCAGCATGGGCTTTGGAAAACAATCTTAATAATAACAAAATATAATGACTTTTAAAATACTCAAAAAGGATGACATAATATAAATGGAAGTCCTTCTAAATGAAATCTACTTTAGTAATGTTACATCAGCTAAAAGTTCCTGATTTGAACACGATCTTCCTTTCTTTGATTTTTCTCTTCGTTTTCATAATTAAAAATACATTAGAAGATAAATCATAAATAATCATTAAAAGATATGTAATTTATACACTGTCTATTCAGTTAAACTTCAAGCCTTTAAAAGTCATAGCAAATCTGTCTGTAGAACTGCTGCTCAGATAGTTTTTTCTTGGGATTGTTATACTGAGGAGAAATATATATATATATATATATATATATATATATATATATATATATATATCCTTAAATTAGAAAAAAACAGGCAAGGACTAAAACTAGACAGAGATATAACAATCCCAGCCATCAGAACACTTGACTCAGCTTCTGAGGCTGTTTTCCCAAAGAACATTCATAATCTCTCAGGCATTCCCTTGGGAACATTTATAGTATGATCATGATCATTGATAACCTCTATAATTTTCAATAGAGGCAGATTAACTGCAAATGACATTCTTACTCAGATAGAGAATCTAATTTCTTGTTGGGTCTTGGTAAGTTATTTTCCCTCACAAAATATTATGGCAGGATTCCAAGGATTGATAACGAGTTTCAGAAAAGACATTTCCTAACACTAATTTTAAAACTCTCTCTTTCTCTCTCTCTCTGTCTCCCCCTGTCACTCTGTCTGACACACACACACACACACACACACACACACACACACACACACACACAAAGTACATCCTAATTGCACTTTCCCCTAGCTCTACTTCTCCCAGTCCCCTTCCACCTCCTATCTCCTTAGATCAACTCTTCCACTACCCCTCCAAGGGAAAAAAAAAAAAAAAAAACAGAAAGAAAAGCAGGCCTTCCAGGGATATGCTTTAAATATGGCCTAACAATATACCATAAGACAGCAGCATAAACTATCATATCACATAAGGTTTAGCAACCCAGTAGGAGGAAAAGAGTTGCAAGCATAGGCAAAAGAGTCAGGTACACGCCCTCCCCCACATGCACACATAATCCCATTGTTGAGAGTCCTACAAGAACACAAACTATACAACCACAAAGTATTCTAGAGGACTAGCTCAGACCCTTATAAAGTCCGTATTTGTCCCTTCAGTTTCTGTGAGCCCCTATTATCCCTGATTAGTTGATTCAGTCGGCCATGTTTTAGTGGTGTCCGTGACTCCCTTGGGCTCCTACAATCCTTCCCGCCTCTCTTCTGTGGGGTTCCCTTGGTTCTTCCTAATACTTATCTGTGGGTCTCTGCATCTTCTCCCTCCGTTTCTGGATGGCACCCCTCTGATGCCAATTGGGATAGGTCTTGATCTATATCATTACATCATTATCTAGGCTATCCTGCCCCTGGTTCCTGCCCATCCAGAGTGTCAAGCAAGTGTTCCCTCTCATTGGGGCATCTCAAGTTAGACAAATCATGCATTTGCCGATCACACAAGTTCTGTGCCGCCATTGTCCCGGCAAGTCTGAAGGCAGGACAGATTTTTAGCCCGAAGGTTTTTGTGGCTCCATTGATATCTCAGTCCCATTGATAGGAGACTTGCCTAGTTGTAACAGACTGCCAGTTCAGGCTCTGTGCCCCTCATTATTAGTAGACCCTACAAGGGCCACTTTCATAAATTCCAGGGAGTTTCCAATACACTAGGTTTCTACATCACTCTTTAAATGCCCCTCAATTAATAGTCTTCCCCAGTACTCTCTCCCCCTGTCTCTCCTAACTCCATCTGACCTCTCCTGTCTGATTATCATAAGCCCCAAGGCCACCAAAAACTTTATTGTATCTCTACTCCCAAAGGAGAATAATGCATCCTCCCTTGAACCTTCTTTCTTAATTATTTTCCCTAGGTCTGGAGATTGTAGTATGATTGTCCTTTACTTAACAGCTAATGTTTACTTAAATCTGAGTATATACTATGGCTGTTTTTCTGGATCTTGGCTACATCACTCATGATTTATTTTCTAATTTTATCAATTGGCCTGCAAATGTCAGGGTGTCATTAATTTTAACCATTGACTAATACTCCATTGAGCTAATCTACCATATTTTCTTTATCCATTAGTTGGCTGGGGGATTTAATTTGTTTCAAGTTTCTGATTATTATGAATATAGATGCAATTAACATGACCAAGCAAGGGTCAATGAAATAGGATGGTGTGCCATTGGATATATGCTCAAACATGGTATAGCTGGCTATTGAGTTAGATTGATTTCAATAAAATACTTGCAAACTGAATCCAAGAACACAACAAGAAGATCATCCACCATGATCTAACGGATTTCATCCCAGAGATGATACAGGGATGTTTTAACATAAAAAAAAATCACTCAATGTAATCCACAATATAAACAAATTCAAATAAAAAACTCATGATTGTCTCATTAGATGCTGAGTATTCAATATTTCATGATGAAAGTCTTAGAGAGATTTGGGATACAAAGGTCATGTATAAACATAATAAAGGCAATTAGCAGGAAGCCTATAGCCAACACCAAATTAAATGGAGAGAAACTCAAAGCAATTCCACCAAAATCAGGAACAAGTCAAGGCTGTCCATCTTCCCCATGTCAATTCAATATAATAATATAATAATATAATAGCAAGAATAATAAGACAACAGAAGGAGATCAAGGAAATACAAATTAGAAAGGCACAAGTCAAAGTATTTTTATTTGCAGATGGTAAAATAGTATACTTTCCCCAAATTCTACCAGGGAACTATTATAGCTAAGAAAAACCTTTAGTGAAGGGGCTGAATATAAAATTAACTCAAAAGGAAAAGAAAAAAAGTAATATCTCTCCTAAATGTAAATGACAAACAGGTTGAGAAAGAAATGTGGAAGCAAAATACTTCACAGTACCCATAAATAATATAAAATATCTGGGGTAATGCTAACAAAGCAAGTGAAAGACTTGTATGACAAAAGCTTCAAGTCTTTGAAGCATGCAATTGAAAAGGCTATCAAAAGTTGGATAGATTGCTCATGCTCTTGTATCAGTAGGAAATAAATGGTCATCTTAACATAGCAATCTACAGATTTGACTCAGTCCCCATCAAAATTCTAAAACAATTCTTTACAGACTTTGAGTGGACAATTCTGAGTTTCATATGGAAATACAAAAACCCAGGATAGCTAAAATAATCTTTATTCAATAACAGCCAGGGGTATCACCATCCCTGATTCCAAGCTGTACTATGTACCTATAGCAATATACAATACATGCTATTGGTATAAACACAGACAGGATGATAAATGGAATTGAATCAAAGACCCAGATGTATATACCCTAACCTATGGATGCCTGAATTTTGATAAAGAAGCTAGAAATATGCAATGGAAAAAAGAAAGCATCTTTAAAAAAAATGGTGCTTTACAAAGTGGATGTCAGGAAGTAGAAGAGTGCTAATTGACCTATATCCATCACCCTACACAAAACTCAGGTCTAAGTAGCAAATGACACTATTGATAGGACAAAGTGGAAGCCTATAGAATTGGGAAGATTTTCACCATCTGCATATCTGACACAGAGCTAATATTCAAAATAAACAAAGACCTCAAGAAACTAGACATCATCAAACCAAATAATCCAATTAACAATGGGATGATGGAAGATGTCATTCTGTATATGTTTCTCATACTGGGTAATAATAAAGCACTGTTGGCCAATAGGAAAGGAAGATCGGAGAGACAAGGAGGAAATATGAAGTAGTAAGGAGGAGTCAAGATGGAGAGTCTGGAGAGAACAGAACCGCCATTCCTCTGCTCTCAGTAAGACCACGTGGAAATACATAGAAATGGGTTAATAATTAAGACAGAGCTAGCCGATAAGAAACAAGTACCTGGCCAACAGAATAATATCAAATACAGAGTCTCAGTGTGTTAATTGGGGCTGGCGCAGCAGCAGGACAAGACCGGGCGATGGGAGGAAAAACCGTACTTCTTACAATGGGATACTTCATCAAGTAGCTGATGGAAGCAGAAATATACACCCACACCTAAACACTGAGCCAAACTCCTGCAATCCAGTTACAGAGAGGGAAGAGTGTTGAGCAAAGGGTTCAAGTCCAACCTGGAGAAACAGAAACAGCTGACCTGAACAAGGGGCTGCCCATGCACCCCAGTCTGATAGCTGAGAAACCAGCATAGGACTGATCCAGGACCCCTGAATATGGGTGTTAGTTAGGAGGACTGGGCAGTCTATGGGACCTCTGGTAGTGGATCAGTATTTATCCCTAGCATGTGAATGGACTTTGAGAGCCCATCCCACATACAGGGATACTTTCTCAGCCTTGACATATGGGAGAGGGACTAGGCCTTGTCCCAAATGATATGATAGACTTTCAAGATCCCCATGGAAGGCCTCACCCTCCCTGGGGAGCAGAAAGGGGATGGGCTTGGGTTTGGTGGGGGTGATAGGGGAGGATGAGAGAGTGGGGGAACAGGGATTGACATGTAAAACCACCTTGTTTCAAATTTAAATAAAAAAAAATAGGGATACTTATCTAACAGATTTGTCAACAGAGAAATCTCAAATGATCAAGAAGTGATTAAAGAAATATTAAATGTCCTTAGCCATCAAGGAAATGCAAATCAAAATGGCTCTCTGAGATTCTGTCTTATACCTTATGGCTAAAGTTGGAATCACTAGTGACAGTTAAGGCTGGTAAGGATGTGGAGCAAAGGGAACACTGCAAAGTAGTACAGCCACTATAAAAATCAATATGGTGTTTCCTCACTAAATTGGGAATTGATTCTCTCACTCACTTTAACTTACTGTTTTTCACAAAGTACTTTTTCCAGGAACTTTACTCACTAAACTCCAGGGAAGAGTTACTTTCCCTTACCCTTTCCCATTCTAATTGCATTGGATGCATATGCAGTAAACAACTAATTTCACAGCTCAGTTATATGATCCTTGGAAAAAGAGAGTTCTGCAAAATAAAATGATAAAAAAGAGTTGAGAAAACTGAAATAAAACACCCAAAGCTTTAACAGTGTTATTTATACAAGATGTATTTACAATTTCTATTAATTTAGTAAGATGTATATTCATACCTTTTCTCTAAACTATAAGAAAAAAATCACATGTGGAAATCAACATATTATTTCAGCCATGGAATCAGAGCCTACATATGGAAGATGATGAAATGCAAGAAAAAATGTGACCATCAAGTGAACATCATGTCATGGTGCAGAAGATGGCAATGACATAAAACTGCAGTAGGAAGCTCCCATGTCTGCAGTGGGGAACTATCAGTGTTAAGGAAATAAAATCCAATCTAGAGAAGTATTTCAGTGGATAAGCTGAGCCTACAGAGAAAGGAATTTTAGTTCCCAGTCCCCACATCTGAATGCTTGCACCCAGATGTAACTCTAGATGCAGGGAGATCGAATGCACTCTCCAGACCTCCTTGAGCACCTTCACAAACATGGCATGCTTGAACGTAGTCCGACGCATGTGCACATAAGTAAAACAAATCTCTTAAAAGGTATGCATATGCTTTAAATCTTAGCAATTATATTCACTATTAGAACTCCAAACATTCTGTATTTCAGTGTTCACCTCAAAGATTTATGAATATAAAAGTTTTATACTAAAGCTGTTGAAAGTAAAATATCATTATTGGTATAAAGAAGAGAAACTACAAATTATAAACATCTTCATTTCATACAACTTAAGCATACAGGTTTTAATTTAGAAACTTGTATTTACATAATCTAAATTATCAACTAACTTCTGGGGGGGGACAGAATTTGAGTTTACCCATGATTATGCAATTCATCTATAGAATGAAAAAGGGACATTGACCCTGTTTAGAAGAGTGGTACATGAGGTTAAAAAAAAAAAAAAACTATAAAAATTGTGCCTTTGAAATGAATTCATTATTTACCTGAAAAATATTGAGAATTGGAAACTTGTATCAAAAAATTATTAAAATTATTATCATTATGAAACTAGAAAAATCTAAAAAGGTGAAATGAAATATTTAGCACAATGGGAAAACTATATAATATTATTAGAGAAGACATGATTTTGAAATGAAAAGAAGAAAGCAGTTATGAATACTCTCTAAAAAGATGACAAAAGAAGACTTCCTCATCAAACCCTCTAACTACTTATCATTTTTCAAACTGTTGGCTTTTCCATCTACTTACCCATTATCCTCCAATTTCATCGTGTTCTGTTCCCCTTTTCTAATACCCTATGAACAGCTATGACATTCTACCAAGCTGTTGTTTCCTTGTTAAAGAAACAAGACTCAGTATCTAAGAGACCTTGATGATATCCTTACTAATGAAAATTTTGCCAGGAAAGTTCAATTATAATGAATAACTTTTGTATAAATTCTATGACTTAGTGTTGAAATATATTAATAACACTTCATCCTGAAGATAGAGCGAAGAATCTTACCAAGACTGGGGAAAGTGCCACATATATTGTGTAATTCATAAGCCTCCTAACTATCTTCATATGTTAATATGCAACATATGTTTGTAAGCTATTATAATACAATGCAAAAATCAGACTATAAAACAGTTATGTAACTAGCCTATAAAACAGTAGTCTTTTGAAAAAAATCTTGATTATTTTTTGTTCATCACTATTCAGTTCACTCAATACTGCTACATTTTTCTCTTTTAAAGTGGTTTAAAATATATGAGCATTTCTCAAGTATTTCTAATCCCTAAAGCAATCAAATGCAGTCCACTTCCACATAATACTCAAAATTTCTAACTTCATTAAGCAAATCTTTATATGGCAGAACTTGTTTTAGACCAGTGCCTGAAAGAATGAGAAATATGAAGTCTTATTTTTTCATACCTCTGAACTTCCATATCAAAAAAGATGGGAAGGGCCAAGTAAATTGTACTTGATACATGAAATTAAGGTAATTTAATTCAGTTGCTCTTGGTTTGTTAGGACTTTGAAGGATGTTTGTTTTACTTATGAATTATAGTTATATCTCTAGCATCTGAATTTTCAGGTTTTTGAGTCAGTTAAAATTAAAACAATCCCAAAGCATTCTGTTTTTCACTACAATTTGGAGGCATAGGAAAGTACCACAATCTATCGGGTCTTCTTTAAACCATCTGTCCTTATTCTTCAAATTTGCAGTTGTGAATTTAATGCTGCTTTCCTCACTCAAATCCTTGATCTCCAAAGAAAACACTGAAAGGAAATTAATGTTTCTCAAATTTGTAAGAATTAGCCTAGGGGCTATAGCAACATCAGAACCAAGACTTCTCATGCTATTACCAAATTTAAATCTTCTCTTTCTACGTATAAAGACCCAGGACCATGACCTATTGTAACTAAAAGATGCATGGCAATCATTTAATTCATAAAAACCCAGTTAAATAGTAATCTATTTAGCAAATGTTTGATTAAGGTAAGATCAGTAGCATCACTAAATACTATTTGCAGATAGTGAATGAAAGTAACAAAGCCATATATGACAGAATTTGCCTTAAAAGACATTTTTATGGAATGAGTTAGACCTAGCTAAGACAACCCAGACGTCCTAGTCACTGTTCTAAAGTCTTATTGAGCACCCTAACATGGTAGAACAACTTTCAACATTAATGTATAGAGCAATGGGAGTTGCTAAAATGAGGATTGTTGAGCTCTAGTGATAGACTCCTTTTGTTGCATTTTATTTAATAGGATGTGTGTGTGTGTGTGTGTGTGTGTGTGTGTGTGTGTGTGTGCATGTGCATGCATGTGTGTGCATACCAGTGCATACATGTGGTGGTCAGAAGACTACCTGTGGTACTCAGTTCTTCCTTTCAACAGTGTGGTTCACAGGAATTCAATTCAGATCCTCAGGTTGGGATAAAGCATCTCTACTTGCTGATGTATCTCAATGGCCTGTACTAAAGATTCTGATTTATGTGCACAATCGACTGTTCTACATGGTATTATAAAGCACATATTTTGTTGTGTTTTGGAAATAGCAATGCCTTTTGATTGCAGTATCTAAAAGAAGTGGATTATCTCTGTCATTCCACAATCTATGGATCTCTAAAAGCATATTGCAATGATACTTGTGAATCCATGCTGATTGTTTCTACTTTCTAATAATTATATTCCTAAATTCAACCTGGAGCTTCCTGGTGAGTCCTACAAATCACCTCCTTTTTTCAGATATTGTTAGTGATATCATCATCTAACAACTATATTACATACCACAGCAAATAGAAATTAATACTCCCTAGATGCATAATGATGTTATATTGTGTTGCTTTCAGAGTCCTTTTTCACTTCTTGTATGAGGACATGAAATTATAACAGGGAACACTATAGGAATGTTGACTTCCTGTGGCTCACCTTTCACTTATTATTGTAGGTCAAATGTATTGATACTTATGCATATATAACAAACCAGTAAGAAGTGGATTTTCAGTTCCTTGCATACAGAAACAAAATATGTAATAAAGAGGTGGAGTTATAGTTCTGATGCTATCCTTCATCAATCATTCACAGTACAAGAGTTCTCATCATCATATCTTAACTGTTCTGATACTCAGAATCTTTTTCCCACCAGGGCAAGAATAGTAGTGAGCTTTGGCTACAATTCTGTGAGAGGCATTGAAGAATCTTCTCTGTTTAGGATCATGCTTTTATGCAAACTCTCTTTAAAGTTTGTTGAACTTCAATTATATCGCATTTATTCTGAGAATAGATTTGAGTCTAAAGCTTATAAACTAATCCCTTTCAGAAATTAGTTTTCTAATAATAGCAGTTAATTTGCCTGAATGTCTATTAACTCTTCCTGAGTAAGGATATATTTGAAATAATGACTTAATCTTAATGTTACAATAAACCTTAAAGCTATTGCCCTAACTTCTGTGTGACAAAGTGGAATAAGTTAAAAATCAAATGCTTCACAAATAAAATCAATTATCTTTCTACAAAAAACTATCTTCCCCTGAATCTGTGTTCACTTACATTGCTCTTTACGAGACAGCTATCATAAACATCCATTCATCACATCGTTTGAACCTCAAACATTGTGATCCAGTCCAGTGACTAGCTGATGATGAATGTCCAATAAGGAGGTAATAAAAATCCCACCTTCCAGGCATAATCAAATCCATATGAGAGTAAGAAAGGCATGAATAAATACATGAAAATATGAAAGAAAAATGTTTTTAAAATTATCACTGACATTTGACATAACAGATAACTAAGTGAAACAAAACAAAAACATAAGAAAGCTCTATAGCAGAGATGTGGGTCTCTACCTCGTTGGGAGTTGAATGACATTTTTACAAGTATCACATATCAGATATTCTGCTTATCAGATATTTACATTACAGTAGCAAAACTGCAGTTATGAAGTAGCAATGAAAATAACTTTACAGTTGAGGCTCACAACATGATGCATTGTATTAAAGGTTTGTAGCATTAGAAAGGTTGGGAAACATTGTTCTAAATCAATGGGTCTCAAACTTGTTTTGGAGCTAGTTGGGAGTTATGGAAATAGTTAGGGCTCACACAAAGCCTTGGGTTTGCAGACAGAATACTCTGCATAAACGCCACTCAGTATTGATCAATTTCAGGAAAGTGCTCAAGTTTCTGGACTAGATATCTGCTTTTACAAAGCACTGCCTTAAAGTAAACATAAAATTAATATCTTAAAATGTGAAATGTAAGTTATTCATTTAGGCGGCCCAGCATAAGATACTTATTGGTATATGGCACTGTTTGATAGTTTTAATCTTTAAGTACTTTCCATTATTTTAATAATTCATGAGTAGTTCATTTAGAATGAAGCAGAATTATAATACATCTTGGATTTAGCAATTGCTTATGTAAAAGGTAATCAGGCTTAGCTAAGAGTTGTACTTTTATACGAAAAGATAATTGTCAATCATATTTTTTATTACACTATTCAATGGAATGGATTAAGGAAATTTTGTTCATCATGCCTACTGTAAGAAGAAACAGAACAAAAATGAGGTCATTTCTTTGTAAATGGGACATAAGACTTCAAAGGCAAATCCTTCAAAGAAATAGAAGTTATTATTTTTATTATTATTACCTTCATTTATTTTTGAAGTAGATAATACAAAGTAGACTCAATTATAAACACCCCTGATTTTTAAAAGATATACTCAACATGAAAGGTAATAACTAATACAGTTAAGCTGGACAGTGGTGGCACACCCCTATTTTTACTTTTAATTTCTTTTTTCAACTAAATCCAGTCATTATTTCCCTGCAGATAATGACAGATTATGAGAAACCTTTCCTAATGAAATGTTGTACTATTAAAATGACAATAATATTTTACTCACTGGACTCCTATGAAAACAGTTGTAGGCATGGATGCAATCTTGTTCCTGAAGCTTGAATATATTCATGGTGGCACATTCAGATCTCCGAGGTCAAGGACAGCTAGGGCTATACAGAGGACCCTGTCTAGAAAAACCAAAACCCAAACAACAACTTATGAAGTTGTTGTAGATGTTTTACCATCAGCAATCATGGATGTCTCTGTTGAACAAATGAATGCTTATAATTTCTCACCATGTGAAGAGAAATCCATAAAGCCCCATTCAGTATTCATCTCCCTTACTGATCTTCTACTGCTAACCATACAAGCAATTTATTCAAGTGAAGCTGATGTTCTCCAAAATCACTGCACTGCATAGATTTCTCCCCCTTCAAAAACTGAGCCTAAGAAAGTACCATTTTGTACAGTGCAAATGAAAGATGCTGAAGTGCCCCCATACTGTTTTCCATTTCAGCTATTCTAATTTACATTCCCAATGGTATGTAAGAATCCATTATTCTCAGCATACTTTGGGAGCCTTGGCTATATTTGGTCTCTATTCAAGATTTGAAGAATCTCATTTTGCTCACACTATAGTGACACCAGAATAATGAATATGAAGTATTATATACTGTAATTAATAAATAAACATTGAAAGATAAATGATAGTGCAAAGAGCCATATGGAAGGTAATCATAAAGCCTTAGAAAAGAACAGATTATTTAAACACACGCCTATGTGTTATAGACAGCAGTGGAAAATCTAAATGTGAAATCATTTAAACTATTCTCAGCTAAAGAGTAGAAAACTATCTTAAAAAATGAGGTAGCCACTTAGTGGAGAATATGGGTATATCAAATAAAAATCAGAGAAATGTCACCATAAGAAAATCAACTGGAAATTATAGAGGAAGAGACCCACAAACTAAGTTGGGTAGAAGTAATTGAGGACATAACACTATGTTCAGTGAAAAGAGGGGTTTTTGAAAATGTTATTCATTGACAAAAGTGTCAGATAAATTCACTTTAATGTCATAATAAAACACATAATCTTTTCAATATGTTTTACTATGTGAACTAACGAGCAGATTACATCTCTGGCCAACTCTTTCTGGGAGTACTGAGGGAATGAAGCTCGACTTACATGAGATAATAACAAACCATTAAGACAGCATAACATGCAGTAGCTGTGAAAAAAATAAAAAAAAAAAGCACAGTGTGAACTGTAAGAGAAAGATCGCGAAGTAATGATGGAGAGTTGGAGCAATCCAGATGCTTCTCAGAGGCTTTCAGTATGTCTGGGAGAAGCAACAAAAACAGCCTTGTGTGATTTAAGCTATCTTTGGAGGCAGAATTTTTAATGAAAAAGAAACAAAGATGCTATAAAGACACATGATGGAGATCTGAGAAGTGAGATACTGTAACATGGCAGACATTCTGCAACAAGATCAGAGCTTTATACAATGGAACAAAAGCATATCTTCAGATGTTGGGAAAGTCCATATCATTGAATTAAGCTAAGAGTTTAAATAAGTCTGTTTCCAAGTTGAGTTTATGCTTGAAGAAAAGCATTGTCATTTTCTTCCCATCCATCTCTCCCCCCTTCCCTCCCATACCATTATGGTTCATAAAATGCATGTGTTTATTCCAGCTTCTAGAAAAAAACATATTTACATCATATATCATTCTAGAAACAGATACAAGAACCATGTTTGTGTTTGTTTGTATGTGCATGTGTATGTGTGTGAGCAAAATTACTTGTGTCAGTACCAAAAATATAAAGAGATAGTAGCTAATAAAATAGAATATAATAAAAGGTGGAGAAAACATGGTTTGTTTTTGATAAAGTAGTCAGAGGAAAAAAATTGTTTGAGAACCAACAACTGAAAATGTAGAAATATAATAACAAAGTAGCCCTGGAATTCTGGAATTCAAGAAACAACATCTGCTGCAGAGAAAAAAACAGATGTAAGCACACTATGGCTTATATTCCACTGTAACTACATCAATGGTGTGAGGGATGGGGTAGAGTGAAAAGGAACATAGTATCTCAGAAAGAGACTTGGAAACAGAGAATATGTAGCATCAGAGGTCTCCATGCCTATTTTTTAAAACACATCAATTAACTTTTAGGTAATTTTTCATCAGTGTAAAGATTTGAAAATGGATGTAAGTAATTTTCCTAGTGTTTTCCATAATGGAAATTTTTATTTATTTATTTATCATTTATTTATTTTGTATGCATATGTGTATCTGTGTATGTGTGTATGTGATTGTGCATAGTACGCTGTACATTGGTGAGCAGAGGAAAACTTGTAGAAGTCTATTGTCTCATGCATCATATGGTTTTCAGAGATCAAGCTCAGGTTATTAGGCTTAGTACTAAGTACCTTTATCTACCACAACATTTACTGGACTCCATAAAATATTATTGATGTTAGTTTTAATCTAGTATGTTTATACAGAATGAAGAAAGGGGCAGAAAATTATTTACACAATTGACATGTGTCATTAGACTTGAGATTAAGCCTGGAGCATGCAAATAGAAAAGAAAAATGTAGATTTAAAGTATACCTATTATCAGATACTAATAAAATTCTTTATAGATATGGATAAATATTCCAGAAATTACAAATTGTTAATTTTTCTTTGATGTACTTGCATTTCCTCCTAAGAAATAATATGATGTTTTTACCTTCATCTGGAAACTCACAACTTAATCATAAGTGAATTAACATATTGAAAGATTATTTTGTTAATATCAAAATTATTAAGGAAAAGAAAAAGTACATAGTATGCCACTATGTAGATTGATGTTTCCTACTACCTTCCTTGTGTCTTTAGTATTCTAGTGTTGGGAGACTGTTGAGTGGTTATGAGCACTTGCTTTTCTGGAATACATATGGTGGCACATAGGCATCTGTAACTATAGTTCCAGGAGTTCAGACACCTTTTTCTGTCTTCCAAAGGCACCAAGAAGTCCCACGGTGCCATATATACATTCAGGCAAAAAGAAATAATAAAATAATCTACAAATGTGCTAAGTTATAATGTGTTTATAGCTGTCTAAAGCAAAACTGTCAGTAGTACATTCGTATTCACTATTTTTTTTGTTTTGGTTTAAAGATGCTTTCTCTTTTGAGTTGATATCAATCAGAAGATCAAAGCAATGAGGTCTGTAAGTAAAATTACTGTCACCACTGTACTCCCATGCTGTGTCTATATTTGGAAATTTCCCATCAATGGGCACAGATGTGTTACATGTAAACTCACACTCCACCTTTTTGAAGACAGGTTTGGCGATGGAACATCATGATTTTTCTTGAATAAGAGGATTTTCCTTACTTTTTTTGTCCCTGAATGTGTTTATAAATAGAGATCATATGGCTGGAATTACTTGCTAGTAAATGTAATGGAAAGACATAATCATACTAATACTAAGCATCATTAAACAAAAAAATAATCTATGATTATAAAATTTTTCTTTACAGCCAAAATAGAACAAAATTTCCTTGAGTTCTGATGCTTAGAAGAGCATTATTTAGTATGAGTAACTGATTTTCTTAGTATAAATGCTTTACACATTACTGAACTCAGATCGCCCATCTTCATTTCTTTTTTTACATTTTTAAATTTTTTTATTTCATTTTACATTCCAACCACAGTTCTTCCTACCAGCTGTCCTCCCACCCACCCCCTTCACCTCCTTCTCTTACCTGCTCTCCTCACCTCTCCCCTAACCCACCACAAGTCCATTCTTCCTAATGGGTAAGGGTTCCCATTCGGGGGAAAACATAGTCTGGCTCAATAGGTTGGGACAGGGCCCTGCCCATCTCCCATGCATAAAGACTGAGCATGGCATCCCACCTTAGGGAATGAGCTCCAACAAGCTACCTCATATACCAGGCTTGTATCATGGTCCTACTGCCAGGGTCCCCTCTGAGAGTCCAAGTTTCACATCTGTCTCCCACATATGAGGGCCTAGTTCAGTCCCCTGTATGGTTGGCTGTAGATGTCTATCCATACTTCCATATTTTGAACTTTAGTTTAGTCTGATACCCTCAGACTCTCTATAGTTATGAACACTGTGTTAACCACAGTGTTAAGTACTCAGTATAGGTAAAAATGGGTTTTGTAAAAATAGATGATTCTCATGAAAAGAAGGGAGGAAGCTATCTTGGCCACAAAATTAATTCAAGAAATGTTAACCATAGAAAAAAAATCATACCAGTGCATGATGCAGTCTTTGGATCTTGAGTGTTCTTCAAAAATAAACATGCTGCTGGATGAAGTCTCTCTAATGATAGTTGGGGTATTTACCTATCTGATTACATAGGAAGGCCAGTTTGGGCACTCTCTGCACTATTGCTAGGAGTCTTAGCTGGGGTCATCCTTGTGATTCTTGGGAATTTCCCTAGCACTGGGTTTCTCCCTAATCTCATAGTGGCTGTCTCTATGAAGGTGTCTCTTGCTCTCCCTCTTCAATCTCCCATCCCTGATCATCCCATTCATTCCTTCATGTTCTCATCTGCTATCCCATCCTTTTACTGACTATCTCACCCCCCCAGTTTACCCAGATCTCATCTAATTCTCCTTCCCAGGGTGATCCATGTGCCCCTCGTAATGTTTTACTTGTTACCTAGCTTCTCTAAAAGTTGTAGATTGTAGTCTGGTTATCCTTTGCTTTATATCTAATATCAGCTAATGAGTGAGTATATACCATATTTGTCTTTCTGAGTCTGGGTCACTTCATTTCAGATACTTTTTTTCCAGTTCCATTCATTTGCCTGCAATTTCATGATGTTATTGCTTTTTACAACTGAGTAGTACTCCATTGTGTAAATGTACAGCATTTTCTTTATATATTCTTCAGCTGGGGGATTCTAGGTTGTTTCAAGGTTCTGGCTATAATGACTAATACTGCTATGTGCAAGTGTGCTTGTGGTATGATTGAGCATCCTTTGAGTATATGCCCAAGGGTGTTATCTCTGGGTCTTGAGGTAGATTTATTCCCTTTTCTTTTTTTTTTTTTTTTAATAAGCTACTGATTTCCAAAATGGCTATACAAGTTTGCAATCACTAGCAATGTTGGAGTGTTTCCTTGACTCCATGTCCTCCACATAAGCTGTCTTTAGTATTTTTGATCTTAGCCATTCTGACAGGTTTATGATGGTATCTCAGAACAAGATGCAGAGACCCACAATCAAGTACCAGTCCAAACTCCTGAACCCAGTCAAAGACAGGAAGTAGGAAATACATGAGAAAGGGAGATGAAGATCATGAAGGGAAAATCTACAGAGACAGCTGAACCAAGCTCACCAAAACTCATGAATTTTGGAACAACAACTTTGGAGCCTCTATGGAACTGAATTAGACCCTCAGTATGTGGGAGACAGGTGTGGAACTTGGTCTATCTGAGGGGACCCTGACAGTAGGACCAGGATCTATCCCTAGAACATGAGCTAGCTTGTTGGAGCCTATTCCCCAAGGTGGAATGCCATGCTTAGTCTTAATGTGTGTAGGGGGGACTTGGTCCTCCCCAACTTAATGTGCCAGAATTTGTTGACTCCTCATTGGGAGCTGTTGACTCCTCTGTTGGGAAGAGTAAATGGGAAGTGAGCTTGTAGGGGAGGCAAGGGGCAGCAGGTGGGAGGGAGAACTTTGGTTGGAATTCAAAATGAAATTAACAAAAATAAAAGTTAGCAATAAATAAATGTGCTGCGTACTTTGATCCCTACCCATTGCATGACTGGGAGGATGTGAAACATTTGGAAGTGGAAAGAAAAGAAGTTAGGCCATTTATAAAGGACATTTGAAAAAATAACTGAAGCCTGGACCCTATTTTTCTGTCTTTCTTTGGTTCCCCTCATTAGATGAATACCTACCTGATAATAAACTCCAACATGATACAAGCCTTCACTACAGGTCCAGAAGCCAAGGCACAAAGCAAACATGGAACGAAACTTCTAAAATCACCAGCAAAACAAACGTTTCTTAAAAACTGATTTATCTCCAACATTTGTTGCAATAAGAGAAAGCTGAAAATGCATTGAGTGACTTACTCCATTTCTCAATGAACACTGCAGATATGTCTACTCCTTATGTACTGTAAAAAATGTTTGAGTTCCTTCTTTCAGTAAATTTGGAAATATTAATCTAAATTTCAATGCCCGAGTAATGTAAAAACTCTACTTTAGTTTAGTAAATGTGGACTCTGGTTTCAAGGGGCACACAGCTTTGGATAGTTTGGCCAGATGGAATCAGGAAGAAGCAAATAGAACTTCACTAATATGCTCTTGGCTTGCTTGCAAAAAGCAAGAGTGCAACCAGAACTTTTTTTTGTTTGTTTTGTCTTTGATATTTTTTATACAAAATAATTCAATAATGCTTTTTCCCATCCTCAGCTTCTACCCAGATGCCCTCCAGCTCCCTACCTCTCATCCACCCAAGTGTATGCTCTCTCTCTCTCTCTCTGTTTGTCTCTTCTCTTTCTATTTCTTTAAAAATGATTAAAACATAAACAAAAACAAAAGGAACACAAAAATTACAAAAGTATCCACAAAAGCACAGAAAAAAACTAAAAAGAAGCAAAAGACAAGACAAAGATGATAAAAATACCAACACAAAGCAAAAAGCTCAAAAGTCCACAACAATACAATTGAGTTCATTTTAGGATGGCCAACTACTTCTGGGAAAGGGTCCTGACCAAGAATGTGGTTAATAAACCCAGTGAGACACTACCAGAGAAAACGAATTTTCCTTCTGCCAGTGGGTATTAACTACATTTCGCTTCCTGTGTTGGGGAGGGAAGCCTGTGTCTACTTCCTTCTCTCAATGCTGGGACCTGTCTGGTTTGAAGCTTCCCAGGTACTGTGCTTGCTGTCACAGTCCTTGTGAGTTCATATTGCTTCAGTTTTGTTGTTTGTGGATGTCATCATCCACCATTTCCAGCTCTTAACTGTAAGGAGTAAGGTTTATCTGCCTGCTGCTGATCTTGTCCTGCCACTGTGCCAGCCCCAATCAATACACGGAGACTCTGTATTTGATATAATGCTGTTGGCCAGGTACTAGCCAATTTAAGACTATCTGCTAGCTCTGTCTTAAATATTAACCCATTTCTGTTGATCTATGTATTGTCATGTGGTCTCCTTACCGGGAATTGGAGCAGGCATCTGGTCTACCCAGTCTCTCCACGCTGACTCCTCCTTCCTACTTCCTCTTTCCTCCTTGTCTCCTAGTCCCTCCTATTTTCCTTTCCTATTGGTCAACAGTCCTTTATTCATTAACCAGTATGGGAAACATATACAGAATGACATCTCCCATCACTTAACAATCTTGCTGCCTCTTATTTTGCATGGAATCCTGAGTTTTGAAAACCATGTTATGAAGACATTCCATTTCTGCTGAGTGCTCTACAGTATCTCACTCCCTCCACATTGTTCAGTTGTGTCTCTTTGTTAATTTCCAAATACTGCAAGGTGAACCTTCTCTAATGTGGTTTGAATAACACTCTGATTTAAGGTGAGCATTGGTGGCACATACATGCCTTTAATCGCGGCACTCAGGAGGCAAAGGCAGGAGGATCTCTGTGAGTTTGAGTCCAGGTTGGTCTACAGAATTAGTTCCAGGACAGGCACCAAAGCAATACAGTGAAACCCTGTCTCAAAAAACAAACAAAAACAAAACAAAACTAAAAAACTCTGATTTACATATACAGCTGTAGCAGCTATATGTCATTTGGAGCTATTTAACTTCTCACCGAATGGATTTCTTCTCCTGTTTCTCAGTATATCAGTATTAAAATTTACTTACTAAAGTTAATACTATGTTTTCTCAATCATAGTGAAATAGCCATTAATTAGAAATATGAAAACATTTTTAAAAAATGTTTAGTTTAATGTTTTTCAATAGAAAAAAGAAGCAAATAAAAAGATTTAAAACCAGACTTACTGCACATCCTCCTTGATGTTTTTCTCAGTAAATAGCTCCACAAACCTGTGAGATAACACATCTCAGTCATTCACTGCTGAGCTTACAAGCTAGTTTCATTGTCCACAGAGCTCACAAAAACACAGAGGGGATGTGACCAGAGTTTTAAGCAGCTCCCAAGGAATGAATGGCATGTGAAGTCAATCTTGACCTCTCCTTTATACAAATCACAAATATATGACTTCACTATTCAATTTTATGTTCAAGCTTTGTTTTGATATATGGGAGTAAGATAGATATGTACTGGAAATACTGTATTTAGTTGATTCCCTAATTTCCCAATGGCATGGACTGGTGTGTGTTTGTGTGTGTGTGTGTGTGTGTGTGTGTGTGTGTGTGTGTGTGTGTGTGTGTTGATCAGGGTACAACCTCAAGACCTATTCAACAGACAACACAGCTTGTTTTTTGAGATAGGGTCTCTCTCATTGATCTCACATAGCACATAAAAAAGGCTGACCATGTAGCCTTCTAAATTGCCTGTCTCTGTCTTCCCAGCACTGGGGTGACAAATGGAAGGCACTCTGCCCAGTTTTTGTGTGTGGGTCACAGGGATGCAATTTAGATCTTCATATTTATAAGGTAATCACTTTACCTTCTGAGCTGTGTCTGCCCCTAGGTGTGACATGTCTCATTAAAAAAAAAGTTTCAAAACAGCATTAGCATGTGAATAATATGTACAGTACCTTCCTGCATTTTAATTGAAGTATTTATACATATCAAATACATATCAATTTAACCTTTTACTTCCTTCCCCTTGAGCAATATTGCCATCAGCCATAATGTACACCATTTATATAAATTATTCTTTATTAATTTTCTGAAATTCTTAATCAGTATTAAGCATGGGAATGTCATTTTGTGACACTCTAAAGAATCCTTGGATAAGTTAGTTGTTGATCTCACTCTCCGGGAAGGGCATTTATGATAGCCTTTCCATGGAAGCTCAAATTTTAGTTGGGAGCAGTTTTGTAGTTCTCTAGACCTTTCTTTGTGTTCAATTTTATCTTCAAACCAATATTGGCTCCCTCCTTTATGTTCTCTCTCTGTGTCTCTGTCTCTGTCTCTCTCTCTCTCTCTCTCTCTCTCTTTCTCTTTCCTGTCTTCTATTCCTAACCAGGCTCAATCTTCCTGGTCGCACATGTTTTCCTTTCCTCCCCCTCGTTTTCTCCTACTTCTCTCTCCATTCGCTGGCCCCCCACTTTACCTGAGCTCTGGGGGATTGTCCCTTCCCAGTTCTGTCAGGGACTTTATATGAATCTCTTAGCATACACCTTGTATCCTAGTTCCTCTGGTGGTGTGAATTATAGGCTGGTGATCCTTTGATCTAGGTCTAAAATCCATATATGAGTGAGTACATACTGTGTTCCTCTTTTTGTGACTGGGTTACCTCATTCAGGATGGTTTCTTCAAGTGTCATCTACTAGCCTGCGAATTTCAAGATACCATTATTTTTTTCTGCAGAGTAGTATTCCATTGTGTAGATGTGCCACATCTTCATTAACCACTCTTCAATTGAGGGGCATCTAGATCAACAACTAACTTATCCATGGAGCCCTCAACTAATGCCTATTGGAAACAGGATCAAACACCCATACATAAACACTGAGTCGAAGTAGAACCCAGATGCAGATGGAGAGGACAAGACCATGCGGCAGAAACACATACAGACAGCTTACCTGAACAAGGAGGAGCTAACGGCCACTAGACTGATAGCTGGGAAGCCAGCATGGGACTGACTCAGGCCCCCCTGATATGGGTCTCAGCCAGAAGGACTGAGCAGTCTAAGGGACCTCAGACAGTGGAGCCAGGATGTATCCCTGGTGCACAAAAGGACTTTGTGAACACATCCCCCATGGATGGATAACTGCCTTAATCTGGAGACAGGAGAGAAGCCCTAGTCCCTACTTCACATGACCTGTCAGATCTACATGACCCCAATTGCATGGCATTCCCCTACATATGGAATTAGGGTGGGGGGATGGGAGGGGAGGGTGGTTAGAGTACATTGAGAGGGCAGAGAGGGTAAAAGGGAGGGAAGGAGGGAGGGAGGGAGAGGGAACTGCGATCCACATGTAAAATAATAAACTAAATTTTAAAAAAAATGCTTTGACTCCAAAATTTAAGTTGAAGGACAAGTTACTGGGGAAAAGGATTCCTATTTTTGTTTCCACAGAAAATGAAAAGCTGTGGATTCCTTCCAGATTAATGTGGTTTGATCAAGCCAGACTGCCTGAAACAGAATACGAGGTGATCCTACATTCAAAACAGGTAGACAAAGCAGCCTTACAGACTACAGCCAAGATTTCTGAATCTTTTTCGAATCCCCCATGACAGCGCCCCTTACCAGCAGGAATTAGTTTGAAAAGAACAACGCCCAGATTCCCAAATATTGTCTATAAATGATTGTTTTCACTTAAATGGACTTTGTTATATAAAATAAATTAAATTTAAAAAAGTGAAAAAAAAGAGAGACAGAGAGTGAGAGAGAGAGAGAGAGAGAGAGAGAGAGAGGTGTGCCTGATGACAGAAATGCTCGTGATAGAGCTTACAAAAATAAAAAAAAAAAAGTATTCCCATCTTAAAAAAAAAAAAAAGAATCCTGTAATTTTGTAATAACATCCCTTTAGTAAACTTACTGCTTTCCATGTCTCTTTAAATAAGAATTGCTGGAATATAAATAACTCTTGCAATACTGTTACTGTTGTTTAGAATTTAGGCTAATTGTCTTTCACTCTAAGAACAACCATCACCACGCTTCTCTTAATCTTTGCAACTTTGGTTTATTCTGAGATATTTTGAAAGTTCCTTTAAAAATATTGTGAAATGACATAAGATATAACAGTCAAATATTTGTAAGATATCAGTGACAATGATCTGAAATTCTATATGAAGTAATATGCATGTACTAACAGCATAATAAAGACTCATCTTTGGAAGGCTACAACATTGAAATCATGGCAAGAGGGAAATTCAGCTATGTAACCTTGATTTTAACCATGTAACCTTGAGCTTTAATTTTCTTGTGTACAGTATCTATGTTCCAAAAGAAAGAATAAGAAATATGGTTTATTTTATTAAAATTGATTTTGTTCTTTATGTATTTTCTGATTATGGTTTCCCCTCCCTCTATTTCTCATAGTTCTTCTCTACCTCCCCTTTCATCCAAATCTACTCCCTATAACTCTCATTTTCATCCCTTATCTCTCATTTGAAAACAAAAGGGTTAAAAATGAAAACAAAAAATAACATAATGTTTAACACAAAACAAGCCCTGATGCAACACTGAGAGACAAGGAACCTTCAAAGATGCCTTTAAGTTTGTTTTCTGTTCCCTGTCTACTGATGGGTCTGCAGCTGTCCCTTAAGAGTAGATGCTTCCCCAGTGAGACTCCCTTGAAAGAAACTACATTTTCATTTGCAAGTGGTTATCAATTGGAGGTAGCTTCTGAATTAGGTATGGGGGAATGTTGTAACCACTTCCCCTTTCAGCTCTTGTAACCCATCTGGTGAAAACCCAGGCAGGTCCTGTGCCTGCTGTCTCAGTCTCTGTGAGCTCCTATTTGCCTTAGTCCTGCTGTGTTTAGAAAGATATATATATATATATATTCCCTATGGCTTTTATACTCTTTCTGGCTTTTCTTCTGGAGGGTCTACCATGTTCTAGGGAGGGACTTGATCCAGATATTATGCCTGAGTGTTCCAAGGGCTCTCATTCTCTGCATAACACCTGTCTATTGGTCTTTGTGTTTGATACCATATACTGCAAAGGAAACTTCTCTGATGATGGCAGAACAAGGCACTAATCAGTGAATATAACAGAATGTTAGTAGTAATGATGTTCATTTACTAATACAGTAATATTAAACTTAACCCTGGTCCTGGGATAGCTTCAGGATCGTGGTCTCTCTCTGAACGTGTTCTATCTCTTGGTGTGGACTTTCAGTAATCATTGTTCATCTCTAGGCATCTGTGTTGATAAGAATTCATTGCTGTGGCATTCTGACATTTCTAGGAGACCCAGTCTCACAGCCAATTTCCTGTTTCTCTGGCCAGCAGCTTCTTTACTTAAAACGTTATAAAACTTCACAGAATTACTTAGCCTTCAGTTTTCTTTATCTTGGGACTTTTATCCATGTATTCCATTTCTCAATTACGAATGTCTTGTATATATTTCCTTTTCTATACACATGAATTTCCCAAATTATCTAACCTCTATAAATTTGTTATTTTCCCTTACATATTGAATACTTTTTCCATGTGTTCATACTGTTTCTCTGGCATGTAACTCCAACCTATGATGAGCTTTCCTTTGAATTTCTGACTTGCTTACAGCTGTCTCCACTATTATTCTTAAAATACTACTTTTAGCTCTTTATATTGATATAGTTATTTTATTTTACACATTCCCTTTCTTACTTTCTAACCTTTCTGTATACCTTTCCTTTCTCTCTTCCAAATTCTGGTTTCTTTTTATTAACCTTTGTTATGGGCATTCATGGATGTACATATACCCTCCTAAATATAATCTGTTCAGTATGTCCAATGTACTTTGTAAACATGTTCTCAGGAATAATCGTTAAGCAATATATAACGAATTGTTGTGCTCTTCCCTAGGAAAGATTATTTCTCCATCTCTTAGTCTTCCTTAGGTGCCTTTACTTCGTTATGAACAGTTGAGGCCAGCTGAGTTTTCCCCATTCTCTTTAGCCTGTCTATTGGTTTTCTCCTTTTCAGCTCTAGGTTTAGGCAGTAATATTGGTGAGGTATTATCAGTGTATATTCTTAAATTCCTGAAAGCGTAATCTCATAGTAACATCCTGACCATCTTGTTTTTACAGTTTCTGCCTCTTCTACATTAGTCACTAAGGTTTAGGTTCTGGAGTTGTATTGTGCATGTTACAGTAGGCCTAGGCTCCGCAACTCCGAATTTTGATTAATCATGGTTTTCAGTAATGATGTCTGTTGTGGAGGTTAGAAAGGTGTGATAGCTAATATTGTTTGTCAAGTTAATTACATCTGGAATCAAGTAAAACCCAAGCATCTACACATACATGAGAAGGGTTTTCTTGATTTGATCGTTTGAGGTGACAACACTTATCCTAAATCTTGATCTCTTGAGTTGGGAAAGTAATGCAAATTCTGGGTCTCACATTCAAGTGGGCACCTACAGAAAAGGACTCTGAAGAATGAAGCTCATTTTTTGCCTGCTTGCCTTCAGTCTCACTGGCAAGTTCATCTATCATGCTGCTGAAACAGTCATTCACTGGGAGGAGAACCCATTTCTTCCAGATTCCAATGTAGGCTGAAGACCAGCTGAGATATTTAGCTTTGTTGTCTTTCTCTCTAGAGACAAGTTTTTCTGTTCTAGCTACTACACAATCTGTAAGCCTGTCTAACATATATATCATCAATTCAAGATATCAATTCTGTTCCTCTAGAGAACCCTAATACATATTGTAAGGAGAAAGTTCCTTGATGAGGGTGAGGGCTACAATTATATGAATTATATGTGAATATTTGGAGCTAGGAGCCTCAGAGAGAGAGAGAGAGAGAGAGAGAGAGAGAGAGAGAGAGAGAGAGAGAGAACATTTGACATTTGTCTGTCTATTTCCCAAGAAAGAGCCTGGGTAAGGATGTATGGAAAATTACTTCCTTTCTCTTTTTCTGTTTCTTAATAAATGAATTTTGGCAAAGGTTCCTATTTCATTTGACTTTCAAGGACCTAGCTTTTAACTCTCTCTCTCTTTATTTTTCCTCCTTTCTTTCTATTTATATATTCATTATATATATATATATATTCATTTTATATATCGATCCTAGTTCCTCATTCCTCCTTTCCTCCCTAATTCCCTCCTTCCCCCCTTTCCTCCCTCCATTGACTTAACTCTCTTTTTGTATGATAATATATTATTTTAAATTTGAAACAAGAATGTTTTAAATGTCAATCACAGTTCCCTGACCCTCCCCTTTTCCCCTGTCCCTCTCCCAGCCCCCATCCCATTCCCTTTCTGCTCCCCAAGGAGGCTTTCCAAGGGGAGTCTTCAAAGTCTGTCATTTCATTTAAAGCAGGGCCTAGGCTCTCCCCCATGTTTCTAGGCTGGGAAATTATCCTTCTATGTGGGATGGGCTCCCAAAGTCCATTCATATATTAGGAATAAATACTGATTCACTACCAGAGGCTCCATAGACTGTCCAGTCTTCCTAACTGACACCTACATTCAGGGGGTTGGGTTGGTCCTATGCAGGTTTCCTAGCTATCAGACTGGGGTCCATGAGCTCTGCCTTGTTCAGGTCAGCTGTTTCTGTGAGTTTTTCCAGCCTGGTATTGACCCCTTTGCTCATCACCCCTCCCTCCTGCAACTGGATTCCCAGGAGTTCAGCACAGTGTTTAGCTGTGGGTACTGCTTCTAGTTCCATCAGCTACTGGATGAAGGCTCTAGAATGACATATAAGTTAGTCATCAATCTTATTATCTGGGAAGGGAATTAAAGGCAGCCTATCCACTATTGCTCAGATTGTCAGTTGGGGTCATCCTTGCATATCTCTGGACATTTCGCTAGTGCCAGATTTCTCTTTAAACCTATAGCGGCTCCCTCTATTATGGTATCTCTTTTTAGTTCTATGACTTTTGTTTTTCCTCATCAATTTCTGATTCATTCTTTTAATTGAGTCTTTCAAAAGTTAGATACCTGGGCTAAAAATAATGCCTCAGTGTTTCAAAATGAATACTGCTCTTCCAGGGAATCCTGGTTCAGTTCCCTCCATCCATATGGATGCCTGCAGCTGTCTATATTTCTAGAACCAGCCAATCTAATGGCACTCTAGGACTGACACAGGCAGCAGACATGTGTGTGCTCTACGCACATACATGCAGACCAGAACTCATACACATAAAATATAAAGAACACCAAACATTCAACTCTATTGTCCACTTTTCCTGGTTTCCACTGTCCAATTGCAAAGGCACAGAAACTACTAGAATATCTGGGTGGAAAGAACAGTGGGGGTACATCCACAGGTCTCCGTAAAGCACTAAGTACTTGCTGGAGCATTGAACTCTAATGTACAGGATGAGGGGTGGATGAGACATGTTTTGTCTTAAGATTCAAAAATTTAATAAAAGTAAGTACATAGGAACAATAAGTCAGTATTTAAAGCTGTTACTTCAATGTCCTCATAAAGTATATTACATAAACACTGTTTCTTTTACATGTTTAGGATAAATTTTAAATTTCTAATATAATTTATTCCTTGAAGTATAGACTATGTAAAAGTACATTAACAGTTTTTTAGATTTTTATGTAATTTATATAATGTATCAGAAATAGATTAATAAATAATATGAAAGATTATGATACAATCCAATAAATTAACAACAGTGTTAATCTTTTTGGATTATTTTTACTATATTCTTCCTTTTCTCAACATTCACATATGTTCATACATAAATTTGTATGTACGGATGGGGATGCATGTGTGTCTCTGTGTGTTAACATGTATTCTAAATTACTTGGGAAGTAGAGCCAAGCCATCAAATGCATTTAGTCCAAAATAATTTAATATTTACTTTTTAAAAAATAAGAACATTTTATTGCATAAACAACACAATTTTCTGTTTCTTGTTGCATAATTTTATCTGTACAACACAATACTTTATTGGTTTTGACATAACTTTTGTAAGCAATTTGTTATGAAATATATAAAAAAAGATGTTTTGAAATTTAACATGACATGAGAACCTATATCATTTTGAATTTGTTAATTTTGTGTACCTGCGTGTGTGTGAGCCCAATGTCATGTGACTTTTTATGTCTATAGGTGTTTGCTTATATGTGTTTGTGTGGCATGAATGTGTGTGTGTGTGTGTGTGTGTGAATCAGAATTAGATGATGATAAGAAATACACTTTTTACTTTCTTGCTCTCTCTGTCAAAATAATCTAAGAGACTGGTTAATTCACCTCAACTGTAGTGACAGAGACTACACTGTTTATTAACAATTTTATAAATTAGGGGATTTTTTCCCCAAATAGTCTTTGCCTACATGGTTAAAAATCTATTAAAAACATAAATGTATTCCAAAATTTGCAAGAGCACAGTGTTTCTCTTTACTTTTTCCCTCAATTTTACTACTTAGCCTCAGCACAGTATTTCTGGATTTCCCAACACTAGTAAGCAATTATACAATAAATTTGGGGCCATCTTTACACTAAGTGGTTCTTAGATGCCAAATCCTATGAAAAATTATTAAAGTTAAAAACATGCCTCTTGCCTATGGGATTATTTCAATTCATTCTCCTTTGCCAGTATCTAGATTCCAACTAAATTAACTCAAATCAAAGTGCCAAGTATGTTATCTATAAATTTGTACTGTGGTATAAAGGAAAATTACTTTTTGATATTTAGCTTATCATCACATAATTTCTAAAGAAGAAAAAAAATATTTCTTTAAGTAGCAAAGCTGTAAGATGACACGCAAATGTATGAAACAGAGCTGTAAGACTAAAGAAAATTAAACTTAATTCATTTTCCTATTGCAAACTTATTTATGAATTACCTATTAAAATATCTGACTTAATATGTTTTCAGGTTTGGAGGATGGTTAAGTGCTGATTTTATTAACATAGATAACTGTAAAACATGCTTCTGAAAATGACACTAACTAGGAAATGGTATTTTAATGCTCTGTACTGAATTCTGATGTGAAAACTAATGTTTGTTGAAAATAATGTAGAAAACACATATTTCTTAGTTGTAGTGTGCTTTTCTCTGCCAGAACACATGGGTACTATATATTTACTACCTATAAAATATTCTTGTGTGTTCACTACTTATACTATCCAATAGTAAATAATATCCATTAATAGTGTTTTCACTTTTAAATGCAAGCACTTATTTCAACAAACATGATTGCAATTTTTTACAATTATTGACCTCAGATTCAATGCCACTCAACAGCAACACCATATGGAATTAAAGTATACTTGGGAGTGAAAAATATATTAATTACTGTGGACATGAATCAGAAAAATACAATTATTTTAAATTAAAAAACTATATCCCCAAAAGTCACAGTCTTATCACTCAAATGGTGTTTGCTTTTATATGATTATTGATAAAATCCACTGAGAATGGAGAAAATGAAGAATTTCTTCAGTCATCCTCAGAGCCTGAAGGAATAATGTTCATGGATTTTGACAGGTTCTTGGGCCTCAACAAGGAAATAAAACCTTAAACAAGATAAGTAAAATATTTACTGACTTACGTTAAGATATGCATATAAAATAAGATAAGAAAATTTCACACGGACAAAGATATACTATGGAGAAAGAGATTAAGTTTATAGATCTTGATTTACTTAACACATTATTTGTGGTGAATAGAAAATTATAGTATTATTTTAAGTAGAGTTGTAGGCATATTTATATTTTCAGTCAGTAAATTTCAAGAATAGTCTAATTCTATCAAATTGGAGACTGTGTGGAGTTATCTCCACAACCCATGACATATTCTGCTATGGCTGTTTTTGGAGTGCCTCCCAGAACTGACACTGTCTTCAGTAGGAGTCACATAAGCAGATCTCAGCACTGAAACTAGTTGAAGGACAAGATGTTATTACAAAGAGAAAATCTGCAAGATGTTTCAAGTATTAGCAACAGCCAAGAGGGAAAAGAGTGGCAGCTAATCAAATGTCAAAGCAGCACTGTGTGAAGCCAGTTGCATCCTCAGGAAAGTACATGTGGTTCTTTGAGCTTGAATCAAGCTTCATAGTCTGAAGATGAAAATAGATGATGCTTATTTCTCAAAGAGGAAGCTTTAATCAGATGGCAAGTCAGTTTCTTTAAAATACAAAGAGTTTACAAGGAAGCATATACATTTACATTTCTCGGAAATGGAATAATAGAAAGAGTGAAACACAATAAAATCTGTGCAAAATTAGTGATTGCATGAAAGATTGGATTTTGATTGCTTTATTTCATAAAAAGCTAGAATTATTTATTCAAATTGTGAAATCAATTTTGTCCTCTTCATTTTAGTTTCTGTCATAGCTTGTCACTCATTAGTAGATGAAGAATGCATTGTAAGTTCAAGGCTGAGCTCTTTTCCAGCTTCAAGGAACTTACACTGTGCCCATCCATGCTCCTACCTTCCTACCTCACTAAAGGTCTTAAATGCCCCATGCTGCCTTGGATCTGAGACCATTTATGCAGAAACTATATTTCTTACCAGGAGGCTCTCACCTGCCATGTTAAGTTAATCATTATGTCTCCATTAACTCAATCATCATCTTCCAACAAAATAATCAGACAAGTTGTTCTGATTATGAAAACTCACAGAAAGCTATTTACCTGTATTTTTCCAATATTAACATTTCCAAGGAGGACGTAAGATCCATGTCATTGTTGCAATGCTTTATAAATCAAGAAAAATTCACAAATGTTTCCTGAGTAAATGAATAAATAAAATGATGAATCAAAGTATCAGAGTAATCAACACAATTGCCGGATGAGTTACTATAAAAGCTAGGAGAATGTAATCTAAGTAAATTAGGGCTCTCTGATATTAGTTCATTTATTATTCCATAGGTGGAAACTTTTTAAGCTCCCCACTAATCATCCAGGTTCACAGTGACAGCTCTATATGATACATTGAGAGCACCTTATCTTCCTAGAACAGAATAAATGCAGGAGAGCTTTCAACATTTACAACATACTGTCTTAATCAATGTAGTGTGCAAAAGAAAATAAATGCCAGTCTTTGCTATATTAACTCCCAGATTATTATCACTCACCAGTGTCATATAAAAGAATTAGGATGGCTTCTAAAAAACAAACAAAATAATAAATTCTGAAATAATTTCAAAATATTCTTGATGCCCACTGCTGTGCTGGCTCAGTGGGGTTGCTTTGAATGAATCCAAATTTCACAGGATTCAAGAAAATGTAAAAACTGTTAGCATCTGAGTATTGATTTAAAAAAATTGAACAAAATTCTTTTTAAATGTGCTGTCTTAAAGGTTTCACATTACTCTAAGCTACTTATTATTGACACCAGGGCCTGGTTACTGTCATAAGTGCCTCAGGCCTTAAAGTATAATTAACAAAGCAAATTAACTCTCATCAAAAATTGTTAACAAAGCACAATGAGAGATCATGAGAAAGAATAAAAAGTAGCTGCAATGGATAGATAACATTAACAACAGAAAAATAGAAACACTCAACAGAGGTGACAACAACCTTCCTAAAACAATTAGTAGGCTATTGAATCATCTTCTTCTAGAAACCAAACTTATCTAGGTCATCTAGGCCTCAGAAGATTATGATAGAATGATAGAATTAAGCACATAATTTAATTTGTCAACTGTGACAACCAGAATATATATATATATATATATATATATATATATATATATATATATATATATCAATGCATTTTGAAACAGCCATACTGCCAAAATTACATATTAGTGGTATTCTGTAATTCTGAACAAGCGTTTCACAAACATGTAGTGATAAAAATCATACAATGTATGAAACTCTAATATAAGCCCAAAGTTACAATAACATAGTCCAAAAGTACTATAACACATCATTTATACTATGTTTGATTAGTTGATTAACATATGTTACTAAAAGCTGAAACCTAGTAATTAAAGATGGCAGAAAGCTATAAAAGTATTTATAAGTTGATAATAATCCCAAATGCCTTGCATTTGACTTGAAACTTAACATTCTATAGACATTACTGAAGAAAAAGAAATAAAGCTCCCAATGCTATATTTACATTTGCAGAAAAATAAGTAGGAAAATTGTAGTGATAGTAGTGGTGATGGTGTTTGATGGTAGTAGTAGTGGTGGTTGTGATGGTGTGTGTGTGTGTGTGTGTGTGTGTGTGTGTGTGTGAGAGAGAGAGAGAGAGAGAGAGAGAGAGAGAGAGAGAGGGAGAGGGAGAGACCTGTGACTTAAAAATGTCTCCTAAATTTTTAGCTATTGTACAGAATGACCTAGTGAGTGAATGTGCTGGTATCAATTCCATAACTTTAAAACTGAATGATGTTTCTAATAGTCTTCCAGTTACATGTATACTCTGCTTAGTCCATCTGGTACTGTGTGTATACTTATGATTACATATATATGGTTTGGCTGATACATCTGTTATCCACAGATTCATGAGCCAAAGATTCAGTCCTCCAGGTGTCATTATTACAATGGAGGAATTGTTGAAAAATGATGATAAACTTATCATTGAAATCCTATAATTCACTAAAATTATTTTAGACATCTCAATATTTAAGAATTCTTACATTATAAGCCTATATATCATGTAATTACTTTAAGCATCCTCCATTGTAACTATTTAATATTTGTTTGAATGGTATCTTGGTCTATTTTACATTGTTATAACAAAATCACTGATTCTAGATAATGTGTCAAGGAAAGAGATTCATTTCAGCCATGATTCTGGTAGACAACAGTACAAAATAACATGGTGGCAGCATAGATGAATTATTGAAAAACTATGATAAACTGATCATTGGAATCCTACAATTCACTAAAATTATTTTAGGCATCTCAATATCAAAGAACTATTACATTATAAACCTATATTCATATAACTACTTTAAGCATTGTTTTGTTTTGTTTTTCCCCTGCTGAGTAGTACACCATTTAAGAATGTACCACATTTTCTTTATCTATTCTTCAGTTGTGGGGCATCTAGGTTGTTTCCAGGTTCTTGCTTTTACAAATAATACTGCAATGAACATAGTTGAACAGATAGATGTCTTTGTTGCACGATGTGCATCTTTTGGGTGTATGTCTAAGAGTGGAATTGTTGGATCCTGTGGTAGACTGATACCCATTTTACTGAGGTACTGCCATACTGATCTCCAAAATGGATGTACGAGTTTGCACTCTGACCAGCAGTGGAGGAATTTTCCCCTTTCTCCACATCCTATCTAGCACAAGCTGTCATTGGTGTTTCTGATGTTAGCCATTCTGACAGGAGTAAGATGGTATCTCAGAGTTGTTTTGATTTTGATTTCCCTGATGGCTAAGGATGCTGAGAACTTTAAGTGTCTTTCAGCCATTTTGGATTCCTCTATTGAGAATTCTCTCTTCAGATCTGTACCCCAATTTTTAATAGGGTTATTTGGTGTTTTGGTAACTAGGTTCTTTGTGTATTTTTGAAATCAGCCCATAGTCAGATGTGGGGTTGGTGAAGATCTTTTCTTACTTTGTGGGCTGCCATTTTGTCTTGTTGACTGTATTCTTTGCCTTACAGAAGTTTCTCAGATTCAGCAGGGCCCATTTCTTAATTGTTGATCTCAGTGTCTGTACTACTGGTGTTATGTTTAGGAAGTGTTCTCCTGTACGAGCTTGTTTAAGGGTACCTTCAACTTCTCTTCTAAGAGAGGTTCAGTATGGCTGGATTTATATTGAGGTCTTTGATCCATTTGGACTTAGGTTTTGTGCATGGCAACTGTTTTACTATTTCAACAGAAAAAAAAATACACCCCAATAGCATTTCCTTGATAAATATCTAGCCAGTTTCAGAGCTGTGAGTTTTTCTGTCTACCTAAGCTTGCATTTGAGTGGAAATCATGATAGCTTAACAGTATAAAGACCCTAACATTTGTGCTGACACTCATTTCACATCTACAATTGCCAAACTCTAAACTCTTGAGAGTTATACTGACTGTAAACATCCTAGCACAATGTTTCATTTAAATAAATAAAGAAGTGCAAAAATCTTTTGTGCTTGCTTTCCCAGAACTAATTTTAGATTTGACAACATAAAATATTTTTTCACTAGCAATTTATTAGAATTAAATACTCAACTGATGATACTCCAGAGTTTAAAATACATCTGTCAACCTATGATTGGTAAAGACATGATTTAAGTAACAATGTATGTGGCCAGAATTTCTTTAGTTCTTATATATTCTAATACTTTTTTGACAAGTGGAGATGTGTGTAGGTCCCAGGAACTTTTACTCTCAGAACTGGCAAATGTTCTCCAAGCTGAGAGAAGTCCCTAACCCAATGTTTTTCAAGAAGCTGTGTTTCTTTTTTCTTTGTTTCCTTTTCTCTTGCTAGTCCATGTTCACCCATAGGTTAATGTATCCTGATTGTGTGCACCCATGGGAGATAGAGACACTGGCTGCTACCTAATACTTTTCCACCTTTATTTTTGAGACAATATCTCCTACTGAATCTAGAGCTCTCCCATTTGACAAGAGTGGCTGGCCAGCAAACCCCTGGGATGCTGTCTCAATGCCTGCCCCCAGCATTTGGACTACTAGTATAGGTTGCTGCGTTAGTCTTTTTACTAATATTATAGGGATCATATGTTACAAACATGTTACTGAAAGAGCCCTCTCCAAAGTACCGAGAGCCTGATTTTCCAGTTACATATTTTCATATGCTTCTGCCATGATCATAAAGAATTCTCATTCTTCTTCTTAATCAAATGCTCCTAGAATGTTGGTGTGAAGGCTGTGGGACTGAGATACATAAATTTCTGAACCACATATTGTTATCTTTTATCCTTTAGGATTTACTTGAGCATGATTTCTTACATCAGTTTTAGATAGTCTGTTCTTGTGCACATCATTGCCCTTTATGGTCCTATGAATTGAATGTCTCTTTCAAGTTATGAGGAATGTTCAATATGAATGGTGATGTATTAGTCAGTGATCACATGATTGAATTTTGTTTGGGCCCAGAAACAGCTAACCTAGGAAGTAAAAAATGTGTATTAAGAACAATCTAGCATTACTCCAAAGTATCAAATTCAGGTGCTAGTATGTATTGTACATTTCAAAATAATTATTTCAGTCAAGTTTTCAGGTTTGCAAATAAATGTTTGAGGAGATAGAAATGCTCATTACTCAGATATGATCATTATTATGTATTGTATGAAATTGTCACAATGTAGTCTCAAATATATGCAACTAATGTGTCAATTATAAGTGCCTAAAATACAACTATTCTTAGTAAAATCTAGGTTGCTTAAAATTTTAAATTTAAAACTCAGTGTTTTCATTGTATATCTCTCCTTAATTTTGTGTGGCACATTTATTTTTTATTCTATTGATATGACAACTTTCTATGTTCTACATTACCAGTGACAGACTATGTGTGGCATATTTAGCTGAGATTAAGAAATACATAGTAGCTTGTATATTATGTCTACGAAATTAATGGCATTATGCTGTCATTTACTTCAGATTTCTCTGAAGACTTTACATAATTTTGCATACATGATCTAATAAAAAATCATGGAAAGTGGTTTGCCTTAAAATATGCATTGCAATTTTGTTTTATCTGCCCTGGAGTTTTCAAAGAGAAGCTTGTTCATAACAGATCCATTCAAGAAACATCAAGTGCTTAACCCCTGCTTTCATATACTTTTGGCTTTTGTTGATTGTGAAGATGAAGGGACTTAATGGCACATTAGAGACTAACTTCCAGGGCTTTCTCTTTCAAAATCCAGATCACTAGATCATGGCTTCAGACTGGAACAAAATACTTCACTCTAAACTTGTCGTTCAAAATAAGAATCTCTTGTTAGCAAGTGTTTTTCAATAAGAAGCCAAGTCTTCTGCTCATTTTGTAAAAGGAATTTCTTGATGTGTGCTTAGCTGATCAGAAGAAACTCCACTCATAAAAATTTATGGAACGCATGGAATACTGACTCCAAGATGTTCCTGTCCATTTGTACATGAGCAGAGGACTGTAAATTAATCCCCCAGATTATGCAAAGATGAGATTATAGCAATAATTACTGACAGGTTGGTAGGTTTGAATTTCCCACATCAAAAATGGTGAATTGTTTCCTTTATGATCTGTGACAAATGAGCCACCTAGCTGCTTGGCCATGCAGAAAAGTTTAAAACCAGTAGAGGAGCAGACAAGAGCACTGATACTGGTGACAACTGATTACAGTCACCTTTCACTGTAAAAGGTTTCTTTCATTATAATTACATGCTTTTGTTGTTGCTGCTGTTGTTGTTAAAAATGTTCCAGTATATTCTTTTCTTATTAGTAAATTTAGTTCTTTTATAATTTTATACTTTGTATTTATTACTAACCTTCTCCTATCTCCTTCCCACCCCATACTACCCTAGTCCTTCCTATTCATCACTTTCCCCTATTCACTAGTTTTGATGCTCTTTATTGTCCCAGAGAGTTTCATTAGTTCTATCTATGTGAGCCTCAGCATGGAACTAATCGTCAGAGCCCAGTGAAAGCACAAAGAGGTACACAGTTGGATAAAACCCATTTCCTTAGAATCTATTTGTTGCCAATATGTCAGCAGTACATGGAAAGGCCCCATGAATTACTTCACCATTTTTAACTGTATGTTAGTAGGACCCAGATTCCTTGGACACAGTGTCAGTATACACAACTTTTATTAATTTGTGATTTCTGTGTTCATGCCATGCTTATAAAATGGAATTTTGTAGCTTTTCTCCACACCAGTGTAATATCTAGGGCTTACTAAGAAATACTATACAAAATTATAATGTTTCAACAATGAATATCCCATTTATCTAGAAATAAAATTGCAGCATCTTTTTTGATATTTTTATTTTAATTTTGAGATTATAACATAATTATATCATTTCTTATGGCTCTTTCCACCTTCTAAACCCTCCCATATAGGCTCCTTGTTCTCTTTCAAATTCAAGGCCTAATTTTTCATTAATGGCTGTAATAAACACACATGTATATGTATATACATACACACATACATACATAAATATACCCTGCTCAGTCTAAAATATAGCTATAATAAATGACATGTATGTTTGTTTTCCAGGCCAATTATTTGATATTGAATAGTCAAGTGTATTGGAAAAACTGTTTCTTTCATCCTCAGAAATCTTTGATTGCCTGTAGCTCTTTGTGTAAGGTTGAGGTTGTTTAAGATCTACAACCCAAGAGGAAAACCATGCCTGATACTTGAATCCTAGCCAAACTTCCAGGCTTAGTGTAGAAGAACCTATAACCGACATATTTTTAAACCATGATAATCTCTAGCTACATTCTAAATTTTTATTCTATGTCCACATACTTCACCCTTAATCAAGAAAATATCTGTGCAAGTGATGGAGACCAGTACATGAAACAAAAAAGCAATTAAAATTCAGAGTTGTGGAGCCCATTTCCAATGCATACATCTACAACACAACCCTCACACCTAAGGATCAGGTAGAACTTCAGAAAAGATGGGAAGATCTTGAGAGCAACAGGGTAGTTGAGCCAACAGATACTCATATAAAGTATCATCACTGTGATTGCCTAAGAATAAGCTGAGCAAGGGAAGCAAAAATAAACATAGATGGTGCAAAGTCCACAAGGTTTCAACCCTACACAAAGATAATTTTAAGATATAAGTTAGTTTTTTGTGTGTGTGCATATGCAATAAACTAATATATATGCATATATGCATATGCAGGTATATATCATACATGAAGATATAATTTTGAAGAACATACATGTTCAAATATGTAATATATAAATACATTATGTGTAATGACTGAACATGATATAAAATATCAATTGTGACCATGTCCTATCTTTAATATATAAATAAATGAAAATATCTGGTAACTACTTTTATGGAGACTTCAATCACTGTGCTAAGTTTTGCATTTGATTACTTTATATAAATAATTATTCAGGGATTGATGTTACGTTTCTTGACATCAATACTATACTGTCTTCTAGAAATGTCTAGATCAGTGTTCCAACATACCAGCTATTCTACAAAATAATAAGAAATGGAGACATATCATCCTATTCAATCAAAATCAGATGGCAGATTTTTAACAATAGTAATATTGTCCATAGCTGTTTTATCAATGGCTCTGACAGAATCCAGCAAAATGAAGTTAGTATTCATGTGAAGGAAAAATGAAAATTCAGTCATTGGCTACATGGTAAGAGAATGTGGAAATACCATGAACCTGAGAAGAAAATTTATTTTGTAGATTTATTTATTTTTTGTCACTGAAACCTAAATTAGCTTTATACTCTGGAGTCACAAGAGGATATAAATGTTAGATTTGATAACAATCAATTTGAGAGGTATGAGACACATGAGAAGACTTGAAGGGAAGAGAGCTGGGAGGGGACAGAGGGAGGAAGAAGATGGGAAAAGTAATAGTCTTCTACTTAAATTAAAACATTTGAATAATGAATTTCAGATCCAATCAGAGCCATCTGAAGAACAGATTTTTGAGTTGGTGAGATTGCTATTTTCATAGACTGGATGGAACAAGCAAGCTACTGGGTGTGTAAAGGCATCCTAGCTAAGACCCAGGAACACATAAATGCATAAAGTCCACTCACTAATGTTTACTGATACAGGATCTTAGCATCTGCCCTTGGGAAAATTTAGGAGAAATGTTATTTCTAATAATATTCAACTGATTAAAAAATCAGCCAAGAATGGTGATGGTGAAGTGGCTAAAGTCAGTCTTCTAGAAGCAAAGATGTAGCCTCTCTTATGCCAAATATTTCTTCTGTTAGGTCATATTAACTTGTACCTAAGTCTGTTCTATTTCTTCCTACCTTATTTTCATGTTTTTCAGCACTGTTATCAACTTTCAATCTTCTCTCTCTCTCTCTCTCTCTCTCTCTCTCTCTCTCTCTCTCTCTTCCTATGGGACATAAAAATACTTTTTATCTAGAATGTAAAATATAACTTTTTCTATTTATCTGTTTCAGCATAATCACAGATTGCATCCCTCCCAAACCATAAAGTTCTTGGAATAATAAAATTACACTAGTCTGTATAATAGAATTATGGCTAATTTTGACTATACAATATTTTTGCTGATATATAATTTAACTCCATTTGTGTTTGAATATGTAGAATTTTGAAAGGTACAGTTATCTTTTAAAAAACTGAAAATGTATCTTTCTATCCTTCTAGGATGTATCCTTCTAGGATGGTTCAGTGGATAAAAGCATGTACTACTCTTAGAAGAATTCATTCCAAGCACCCATGTTGGGTAGCTTAAAATCATTGGCTAATGAAGTTCTGGAAAATTCAACACCTCTGGCTCTTCAGGCACCTACTCTCATGTTCACATGTTCAGCCACAGGATCATACATATAATAATATTTATAATACTAATAAGTCTTTAGAATTTAAAGGCACTCGGTTATTTATCATATTGTTCTTATCTCTAAAAATATTCTGTTTATCATTCATCTAAAAAAACTGTATTGACTTTATTGAAGCAGTAAAAGCCTGAGAGAACAGCTCTCCTAATCACTCTGAATTGACTACCAGCCAATATATATGCAAATCAAAACATCATATTATCTTTCTTTATGAGTACAAACATTGTGTGATTTAAAAAATTAGACATTTTTTGTTATGAAAAATTTTAGATGCACTTATTCTCCAAAACTGTTAGAACATGAGTTAAGAATGTGAACATTAGAGCTAATTAGTTAATGCCAGCACTTAGACAGCTGGAAATAACTTCATGTAAGTAGATAGCCTGTGTGAAAGCTTGCAAGTATCTTTTTAAAAGCCCTTCCACCTGAGTCATCTTTACAGTTCATTCTAGATGGAACTGAAATGAATGTCCAAGTACTATATTGGGCTATTTATCCCTGTTCTGTTCTTATGCCCAAGGCTTCAATAGTAGACTGGGGCAAATCATGGGGAAAACTTTCTTCTAAACTATAAACTGCTTTGGTTGTGAGAGTTAACTGGAAGGCCCCGTTGGCCAGCACACAGAGCTAGGATCAGCTTGGTTAGCTGATTAGCTGCTTATGCTTTTGGCTGCCTACATAAAAGGCAGATATGTTACTAAAACTGAAAATGTATAATATCTTCTTATAGTTTTTATAATAAACCAATAAAATGTTCAAAGATTTATTCAGAATGTTAAAATCCAAAGTTCTTGATATTTCTATTAGTCTACATCCTATTTCTCTAAAAATAATTTTTGTTTTGTTTTTATTTTTAATTTTTTCTTTGACAATTTTTTTTATTTAAATTTGCATCAAGCTACTTTTTAATGTCAATCCCAGTTCACTCACCCTCCCCTCCTACCCTGCCATCCCCCAACCTCCAACATAACCTTTCTGCTCCCCAGGGAGGGTGAGGCCTTCCATGGGGGATCCTCAAAGTCTATCATATCATTTTGGGCAGGGCCTAGGCCCTCCCCTAAGTGTCTAGGTTGAAAGAGTATCCCCCTATGTGGATTGGACTCCCAAATTCCATATGTATACTAGAGATAAATACTGACAGTATTAGAAATTACCTCCCTTTCTACCAATACATTTATATCTATAGCATCACAATCCTCCTTTTTGACCATTTTAACTAGTTTCTTCCTTACTTTAGTCTGTTTCCTACTATACTTTCACAGATATGTTTTGATACTCTTTTTTTCAGAGTCTCTTTTCTGAATTACAATATTATTTTCATCCTATCTAATTTGGTCTTTTACAAAATTCCATTCTACATCTATAAAACATAATCTGCCATTTACATAAAACAAAAGTAATGACAACAGTAAACCGCTCTTCTGACTGAGCAAGAGAAAAGGAGACGAATACATCACAGAACCTGTGCTTTAAAAAAATCTACCATAAAGCATCATTTTGTTCTTTTTTCTAGTGCTCTTTTCAGTAGAGTTTTTCCTTGCAAAGACTCCAGTGTCTCAAAATTCTGTTTGTCAATCCATCTCTTCTGGTCACACCTATTTATCTATTTACTTCTTACTGAGACTCCTAGATCCACTAATCATAATATCAAAAATATAATGTACACATAACTGATTTGTCTATGTTATTGTAAACTTTATTATTTAAAAATTACAAAAGAAAATTGCACAGCAAAATTAGCTAAAGTTTATAATGAACCAGCTCAATGAACTTCTCTTTATATAGAACACCCTTTTAAGACAGTGGGTGTGGAACTTCTTATTTTTTTCTATCATAAATTTTTTTAAATTTGTTACTGAAAATGACATTATCCAATTGAAGCAGTTACCCACGCTCTGTATTAACTTTAAATTCTATTGCCTACTGTTCACCACGAATTGCTATTCTACCCTCTACATATCTTTCCAGATGATATTTGCATTTTTATTATTTGGGTTTTAACATTGAGCACTTGGGAAATAAGCATTCTGTCTTATCCTCCTTAACTTCTCTTCCACAAAGCTTTCTCCCTAATGCCTTCCTGGTCTTTCTCCTGAATGATGTCATGGTATTTATTCCACCTAATTCTTCCAAATTATTGGTCTACAATAACTAAATAAGACATAAGATCTTTCTAAGATAAATTCTAATACAAATAGGTAATTTATAACAGGGGTATTCATATAATTTACCATATTAGGTCTATTAAAATGCCTTCTATTATTGATATAAAAGCAACTCATCCACAACCCTATAATTCCAATAATGTATGTATTATTCATTCCAGTTCATATGCCAAGATATTATCTCTCATTATGAATTCAAATATAAATAATAAACAATAAGAAATGAATGAAAGAAGAAATAGTTTTCCAGTTTGCTGTAAACATGTATCTAGTATTGTTATTGTGATATATATTTTTTCTAAGACTACTGCTTATTAGAATAAATTTCCTATGAAAGCCACTCCAATACTAGCAAGACCATTCCCTGATTATTTACATGTCCCTTAATACCATTGATCTTTCTTCTAATTAATTGGCTTGTGACTTGCTAAGCTAGGTAGTTCAGTAGCACTTGGCTCTGTGAAAGCTTAGGCTCAGGTTTTTCTTACATTTTTCACCATTTTTTATTAATTGGTATGTTTTAATGTTGCCAGGAACATTAGTAATAGAAATCAGTTTGTCCATATACCATAGTTATTCATAGAATAAAATATATCTAGAAGATGATTTACTGTTGAGTTAAGGAAAAATCCTCTTAATCTTCTATATTAAGATGTTTATCCTGATTCATCTGGTCAATCAACCCCAACTATTAACAAACCAGAAGACACAAAATACTAATAATTGAATATTTCACATATTTATGAATTTAGAAAAGGTAATGATTCATATTTAGTGGTAACAGTATAGAAATGGAGTTACTTGCAGAAGAAGAAAATGTCCTTAACAACAATTAGGTATATAAACTTTGAGGAAACAGATATGATTTATTTTCAATAAGAAAACCTCTATAATGAAATCCTACTGCTCCTTTCTAGCTCTCCTTACATATGTTATCTTTGTTTCTAGGGAAAATATTATGCAAGATACATAGAACAATCTTTAATTATATAGTTTTCTACAATATTTGCCTTTTCAGTGTATTAATTATTTTAATTGTTAATAGGATATTAACAATATAAAGGATAGTTTTTGAAGTTTTCCTTGAGTGTTTTGTGTTTCAAAATTTTATAGTATTTAAGCCACACTCATTAAACTATTACAAGCATTTAATTATTTCTTTGTTTTGAGATTATAATATTATTATATCATTTATCCTTTCAATTCCCTCCTTTCAAACTTTCCCACATAACTTTCCTTGCTATCTTTCAAATTCATGGCCTCTTTTTTATCATTTAGTATTCTTACATTTTACACACACACACACACACACACACTCACACACAATAATACATATACGTGTATTCCTAAGTACATAAATGCATGCTGTTTAGACTGTATAGTATTATTGGCACACATATTCCCAGAGCTGAACATGATTACCTAAGCTGAGGTGAAGAGGGATGACAACATTTGACATGCAGACATAGAAAAGGAGTAGAATGCTATGAGATGTCAAGCCTATAGTAAGAACTACAGCCAACTAAAGGAATGCTGAGAGTGGAGGAAGTAGTCTTTCCCACATGTGTCTTGTTGTATGTAGTTTTCAATAAAATTTTAATTCAGAAGGTTTAATTTCAGGCTATTTGGTGGCTCAGCTATCACAAGAGTTTCCTTTTTAAAATATTAAAATTTCTACATGAGCAGTTTTGTCAAGTCTGGTTGCTATCTCTTGAAGGCCTCCTCTTTTCTGAAGGCAAATGGAGTGGATCTGAGGGATGTGGAGGTGGAAGAGAACCAGGGAGGAGTGTAGAGAGGGAAAAGTAGTCAGGATGTAGTGAATAAGAGTAGAAGCTTGGAAACCAGTGTTATAAGCACTTCCCTACCAGCTTGGGCCCACAGCTGTGTCAGTCCCAAAATAACACTAAGAGATTCAGTATTAGATATAAAGCTGTTGGCCAGTTACTAGAGTTTCTTATTGGCTAGCTCTGTCTTCAATATTAAACCATTTCTGTCCATCTAAGTGCTTCCATGTGGTCTTATCTTACCAGAGAGAGGTTCAGAGGGCCCAGGGCCCGGACGTCTTCTCTCACATCTTAAATCTTGACTCCTCACTACATCTCCCAGAATCTTTCTTGTTTCCTAGTCCCACATAGCTTGCTTTCCTATTGGCCATGAGGGCTTTATTCACTAACCAATAAGAGAAACTTATTTACAGAATGACATCTCCCATCATCTCCTCTTCCTGTCTAATATAAAAAAGAAGGGCTTTAACTTTAACATAGTAAATATATAACAAAACTATTATCAAATGAGAACTATAGTTAACAATATTGAGTCCATTAACATTTAGTAAGATTGAAAGTATTCCATCATCTATCCTATCTTTGTGAGTCTATAGTCGTATATGTAACTTACCTTTAATACTAAGAAAAACTATAATCATAACTATCTATTTTCAACTCTATCAAAGACCACAGAAGAATAATTTATAAACTCTAGATTTGACAGAGACAATTAGCCTGGTCAGTCACCTGAAGTTCTATAATATTCCATCTTTAGCCTGTAGACCTGTGTGTCTGGCAGACTCTGCAGTAAAGCAGTAAACTTTAAACTGTCCACCTGTATTGGGAGTTTGTCAGTCACTTTTCTCTGTGTCTTGCATAATGTTTGGCAGACACTTCCATGAAGCAGAACCCCTGTAGCGCTGTCCATCGTGTTTCAGCAGTCACTTTCCTGTGTGTCCTGCATGCCTACTTTACAAAGTATATAGTTAAACAAGAGCAGTGTCTTGCCAAAATGGCTAGTCTTGCCATATTGGAAGTAAACTCCATAACGAGTTTCTTTGATGTCCATCTTCCTTTGTGACACAGGTGGTGTTACAAAGAGAAGTTATGCCTCACTGTCAAGAAAAACCCTAAGCTATTATTTTAAATGCCATATTCTGTAGGTCTTTGAAAGGTGTAAAGAATGCCTATCCATTTTAAATCTCTCTCTCTCTCTCTTTGTACATATACTTAATTATACACTACATATTCAAATGAGCTATATAAACACAATACTTAAACAAGAGGAGAAATATACATATCACAAAATTGACCTTAAATTAGTATCAATAAAGGAAAATCAATTCCAAAACAAAGCATTCATTTCTATACCATAATTCCCTTTTTTACCTATAAAAAGAGATTAGCTGTGAACATTAACCATTTATATAACCAGCCCCATTTAGATGAAAACAAACATTTATAGACAATAGTTGGGAATCTGGGTGTAGTTCTTTCCAAACTGTTCCCTGATGTTTGGGAATGCTGTAATAACATAGGAATCCTCAGAAGACTTAAATCCTGGCTATCCTGGCTGTAGGCAGCAAGGCTGCCTTGACACAGCTGTTTTGAATGTTGGATCACCTGGGACATTGCTTCAGGAGGTCTTGCTTCATCAAACCATGTTAGTCTGGAAGGAATCCACAGTGATGGTAGTAAAAGCATGTGCTACAACACCCAGATACTCTATTTCTTCTTCTTCTTCTTCTTCTTCTTCTTCTTCTTCTTCTTCTTCTTCTTCTTCTTCTTCTTCTTCTTCTCCTTCTCCTCCTCCTCTTTCTACACTTCATTCTGTTTTAATTTTCTCACAATCTTTGGAGGTTTTTCGTTTTTTGATTCTGTCTTTATTGTAAATCTCTACCCTTTTTTCTAGCCCTGAAACTTTTATGTGCTAAACAACATTGCTAAAGTTAAAGCTGCATTGTTTTAGCTGCTGTCTTTTCAAGATGGTGAGGGAATGTTTACTTCCAGCACTAAGAGCTGTGCTCACCGCCCTAGTCTATGCTGCCATCAAGCAGCATGCTACTGGATTGGAGATGTGGTCACTGACACTGCCAGCTGCTTGTACACAAGATTCTTGTTTGGTAGAAGGGCCTCTTAAAAGAGCCCTATAGGAACCACGAGAGAGAGAGTGTCTGCTTGTCTCTAGAAAAACAGAGCCCACCTGAGTAAATGCTGCTACCAAGAAGCCTTGCTTGTCTCTGTTCTTTTGGTTTTAAAATCCCTTTTAATTTTTTTGTCAAGTTTTAAGTGGAAGTTCTTAGTACCCATGTTGCAGGCATCTTTTTTTTTTAACAAGCACTTTCCAACAGCCTAGTCCCAGAGCACCAAATAACATGCAGGACAGTGTATTAATTATGACCCTGTAGACTGGTTACTAGCATTTCTTATGGACTAACTCTGTCTTAAATATTAACCCATTTCTATCAATCTAACTGTTTCCATGTGGTTTATCTTATCAGAGAGAAAGAGAATCCTGACTCTTCTCTCACATCCTACATCTTGACTCCTCTCTACTAAATCTGTCAGAATCCTCCTTGTCTCCTAGTCTTACCTAAATTGCTTTCTTATTTGCCAACAGTGCTTTATTCGTTAACCAATAAGGGAAACATATTTATAGAATGACATCTCCCAGCATAGGACTGACCCAGATCCCCTCAATATGGGTGTCAATTAGGAGGTCTGGATATGCTATGGATTCTGACAGTAGTGGGTCAGTATTTATACCTAGTAATCTAATGGACTTTGAGATCACATTCTACATAGAGAAGAAGCTATTTAAATTTAAAAATATATCATGTGCTTCCTAATCTATGTCACAAAACAGAAAATTATTGTAAAAATCGAAGGACCAGGGACTTCTTTTGAACTGGGAACAGTGCAACCTTATTGGATGACTACTTTATCTGCAACCTATGCTAAGAAACAGTGCTTCCACAGAGGGCATGTGTCAAGCTCAGTATATTCTATGATGAACAAAGGGGTGATGGTTAACCTTGAACATTATCTTCATTGGATATAGCACTTTCAAGGGGACTTCCAAAGAGGAGGAACCTGGAGAAGACCTTTTCTGAAAAAGGGTGGTGGCAGCCCACAGATGAAGGCTCCCAGACAGAGCAGGGCCAGAAAACCTTAGAGACCCAAAATCTCAAATTCTTTCTGTCTTTCTCCATCTTCCTCTTTCCTCTGCCTCTCCCACTTTCTACCCTGTCTCTTTTGGCTGCCATTGCATGAGCTGCTTTGCTTTGCCACACTATCATCAACAGGCCATAATGAAAAGTTGCAGTTGCCTCTGTAAAGTCTTCCTCCCTTGCTATTATCATATCAAGGAGAAATACAAATACCATAGAAGGCAGAACATGACCATGGGACAAATGTCAGTTTCTGTGTTAGGTTTTCACATTTAATTTTACACACAGACCTTTTAAATTAAAGAGTATAAAATCTATGTTGTACATTATGTCCTCCAAATCATTCAAAAGAAAAATTTGTTTCACAAATTTTCAAAAACATAGAAAATTGAGGAATACTTTATCTTTCCTTTTTTCCTTACAATTAAAAAAAAACTATGTGTGTGTGTGTGTGCGTGTATGTGTGTGTGTGTGTGTCTGTGTGTCTGTGTGTGTGTGTGACTGTGTGTATACCTGAAGAGGTAAGGAACAGATGTTGGATCCCTTGGAGATGGGATTATAGGCAGTGGTGATCCTTCCCATGAAGATGCAAAGAATTATGCAGGTCCTCTGGAAGAACACAAAATGCCTTTAAGACAGCCACATTATATTTATTTCTATCATTATTAAAATTGCAGAAGAATTAAAATGGAAAATGGCAGGCAATTATCATTCATGAACACAAGCCCAAAAATTTAGAAAGTCATTACTAGTATATTGAACCTGGGAAGGATAATTAAAAAAAATTAATTAATCAGGTGATGAAATTAAACTTGAGGGTAGTAAAATACTTCATTAAAGAATGTAGAAAATAACATGAATTTTTAAGTACTGCCTCAAAATAATGAGAAAGGACTAAAAGATGAGATAAAATCCATCATTTATGGAGTCAGACAACAGGCATTTCCTTAATGACTCAATACTGAAGGTTTCAGAAGGATGTGCCTTTGTATGTCACTTCAGCTACTTGTGCCTGGCAAAACACATAGTTAGGATATTGCCTTCCATGCTTTTCATTATGAGAAAATTTCATTTGTGAGAGGAACTTATTTAGGGAATCTGTTTCAATAACTATTGGATTCATTAAGACTTATTGCAAAAATTCCAGTAGTAGTATGGTAGATAGAAAATACAAGCATAAAAATGAAAAGCAGTGTTTTTTTTTTGGAGAGATTTATTCTTGCTGTTTCCATTGTAAAAGTGCATCCCTCAACAACCATCATGCACTCAGCAGTTGGATCATCAAAAACATGATGGGGTAATGAAGGCAGAGATTTGCCTCTGGCTATACAGTTTGCTGTCTTTTCGCCATTATGGTTAAACCAGCTCAGTAAAGAAGTCTCTGTTGCTGAATCATGCACACCACCTCCTCATAGTACAACTACTTTACTAAAATAATTAAACAAGCATTAGAATAGGTAGTAAAAAATAATAAATGACTTGTTCACCTAATACTTGAAATCATCTAGAACAGCAAACCTGCAACATTGGTTCATAAATAACCATGGTTTATAAATATCAGGAATACCTCCTCTGCAATTCAAGTGAAACCCATGTATGTGCTTTTCATATTCAGTCACTTACTAGTCCTTCATTATTTCTCCTTCTGGACTCCAGGACACTGAACCAGATTGTTAAGCAATGCTCACTAAGTGGCTTTGTTTTACCTCTGACTATGTCCCCCTTTAAGCAAAATTCACTTACAGCTATACTAGCAATTGATCTTAACATAATAGTAATTCTAATTAAGGAATAATAAATTATAGTAAAACTTATATGTCTATAGTATAAAACACAATATAGAATTTGTATACATATTTGTTCAAAATCAGATTTTCACTTTTAGTGTAGTATCTTATTAAGAGAGAACTCCAGCTATCAACCAAATGACAGTGTTTGTGACACAGAATCCCTTACAAGAATGAAGAATGAGAATTGGTGATGACAATTTCAACAAAAGGACACAAATAACTGGTGTAAGTCCATTAAAGGGCAGTAGAGATAGCTTAAAAGTTATGAGCACTTGGCTGCTCTTTCAGAAAATATGGATTCAGTTGCCAGCACCCACCCAGTGGCTCACAATCATCTCTAATTCAATTTTAGGGAACCTAATAACTCTTATGAGTGTGCAGGCTCCTGAACATATATGATATACATACATACACTTGGACACATGTACACATAAAATTTAAAAAGTACTTATAAGTTTGTTTATTAAAGTGACAATAAGGACAGTGCTGACCAAAGCATGCAATATCAAATGATTGCTATAAACAGGTATAGATTTCATCTCAAATACACTAAGGAAAGTCTATATTGAAGCTATTCCAAGGAAACACAACCTCTACCAAGAGAGGTATTTCTAGAAAAATCTTTTCTTTCTCTCTAATTTCTAACTGGAGAAAATGGTGGAGTAGCTCTTGACTTTATTTAGAAGAATATTAAAATTCTTTCTTCATCTTGAAGCTATCTCCATGTATAAGCACACATCGTTTGTTTAGTTTAATTTCTGAAGACTGGAAAAACAAATGTGCAACTGCCTTTGGGGTGCACATTTGCCTATATGAAGAAACCTAGAAAAATGAGATGCATAAGTCATTGTCAAATTGAAACGTGTCTAATATTGTTAGTCAAGAGAAAGCATGTGTGTGTGTGTATGTGCCCATGTTCATGCACACATGTGCATGCACGCACACACACAGATGCACAGGTATTTACCAAATGATATAAACACCATTCCCTTCATAAGTGAACCTGAGAACCCTAGAGAAAAGGAAAGGGTGTCAACAGCAGAAGGCTTTAAAGTAATGGAGAATGACAAATGATCTGTGAAGGAATTCCTATGTCACCACTTCTATCCTAAGCTAAAGATCTGAGAAGAGATATAGACCTACAGCAAAGGATGCCCTTAAAAGACATCTTTGCATATTTTCTTAATACATTCAAATAAGACCACATGAATGAAAGTAGTTTTGCTTTAGAGTATAATATAAAGAGGCAGTGTATTTTTAAAATATCTAAAATCATCTCAATACCTTTGTAAAATAGTCTTAAATAATTGCGAAAAAGTGATGATTAGTAGACTTAAGTAATTTTTCAAAATTGCACATGTAATCAGTGTGCAATTAGAGCTTGGCTGTTCCTGACTATGAGGCCCACATATTTTCCACTATACCAGACTACTTCATGAGGTTCACTAGACTGTGAAGATAACTTTAATTTTTCTTCTGCATTACAAAATAAGCACACACACAAACACACACACACACACACACACACACACACACACACACACACACAGAAACAGAAGGGCAGAAAAGAAGGAAGGAGGAAGATGTGAGGGACCAGGAAGATTGAGTTGGGAGAGGAATAGAGGAGAGCAAGAAAAGAGATAGCTTAATAGAGGGAACCATTATAGATTTAGAGAGAAATCTGGCACTAGGTAAATGTCTGGAGGTATACAAGGATGACTCTAACTAACAATCTAAGCAATAATGAGATTGATGGCTACCTTATATGTTGATAGAAATAGAAGCAGAGACACATATCTAAGCACTGAGCCAAATTCCTGGTATCAACCTGATTTTTTTTAAGATAAGATGTATTCTTGAGACTGGAGCTCACTGATTAGGCTAGAGTGGCTGGTTAGAAAACTCCAAGAATCTTCCCGTCTTGCCTTTCTAGTTCTACAGTTATAGGTACACTCTAGACAGATTTTTTTTCATGTGAGTGCTGGGGATCCTAGCTGATTTCTCCTCTCCTTTTATCAGGCACTTTGCTAACTGGGCCATTCTCCCAGAGGCCGGGAGTTTTTAAAGCACTGATGAGCTATTCCTGTATCAAATAAAACCCATGAAGACATTATATTTGATGCAATGAATGTAAATTTTGTGGAGCTCCTGTTTCCAGTCAGAGGGCATGTTAGTATCTCTGGTAACATGTACAAATAGAATAAGGAGATGCTGAGCACATTTAATTCTGCTGTGAAGCTTCACTTAAGGCAGTAGTCTAGGCCAACCTTCCAAGACATAAATATTTCCCAAAGCAAGGCAGATTTCATGCTCAGAAAACAGATTCCCTTATTCCATGGAGGTATAAGAATATCTTACAGCTTGGTCGGCACAAGGCAGAGAGTATGATTGAGTGGTGTGGAACTGACCTTTCTCATGCTGGATTTCTCTTATTCTGAAACTATGCCCAAAGCTGTTAGCGTCAGTAAGAAGCCAGATTTCTATAACTGAACAATGCAGATAAAAAGCTATTATTTAATGTTATAGAATTATTATGAAAATAACTTGCAATGTTATAAAAAAGACTTAAGAAACTGGAGGCACACTGTTCAATTTCAGACAGTTCTTTCTCAGGAAGATTCGAGACAGCTCCATCTCCCCCTGGTCCTTTCATCTGCTCATCAAATGACTAGTGCCTGGGAATCTCTCTTCTGTGATATACACACATAATAAACTGTGTGTACAATATACATTATATATTATATGTAGTATACAATATAATTATTATGTGATTGTAAATTATACAACTTTTAATGCATGTTAGTACACGTGTATATAGTATGTAATGCAGATGTGAACACACACAGAGTCTAAGTGCAAGTGATTCACAATGTGGAAATAAGGATGTAAATATGTAAAATATTATGACTATAACAGAGGGTATAGACAACAATGTAGCAGATATAAATATGACAGAAATAATGAAATTATTATGCACTAAGGAGTGATAGATATGGACACGCAAAGCAGAAAGTAGCAGAGCCTGATATTATCTGTACTTAACTACTCAATAATGAAAGACACCAAACCAGGATCTTCCTAAGCAAATATAACAGATATTCAAACCCTTCAACCCAAAAATATATTTTTTCTGATACAGATATATGATTTATTTAATAAAAGTAATTAATTTACAAAGTCATATGCAATTGAATATGTTATAAAAATACTGTAAGTTAGTATCTTAGCATAATTTTTAATATTAAAATTTTTATTGCTGAATCAAGTGGTTTAGCAAATTAATTACCAACATACATTTAGAAAGTAAAGCACAAAGTCGTATTAGTAATTTTGTTAATGTTATTTCTGCTCATTAAGGAAAAAAAAACTCAAAAACCAAAAACAAATATTTTGGCCAAGTGTCCTGAATTTCAAGAATGTTAAGTTTGGCAATAATACCACACATTCAGAGACAAATTCCACAAGCACAGATAATACCTCAGCTTAACAAAATTATAATTACTCAAAGATATTTGAAATGGATGAAGAATTTCTTGCCAGAACATGAACATAAAGTATGCAACTTCTGTGACATCATCTTTCCTTTATACTCAGCAAAGTGTGTTGGCTTAGTCCTTTATTTTTTTCCATGAATTATTCACTATAATGATAAAATGAGAGGAAGGAAAATACAAGGTATGAAGTATTTCTGAAAGTCTATATATATGTTTTTCCCCCTCCTTCCCTCTCAGCATTAGGTGTATGAGAAAACCCCGGTTTTTCCATTTTGAAATTTCTTACATTTTTATCAATTTAAGTTTGCACCAGAGTCCTCTAGATATGTTTCATTTTGTCCTACACATTTGTCTATTACTGTGGAAAAGCCATGCAACAACATCATCCTCTTCCTTCGATACAGCTGCATCCTCTAAACTTGAGCCTGTACCTCAGTGAATTCTACTGCTTGTCCTAGAAAGACCCTGAAAAAATCATTTTATTTTTGTCCCTTAGTGCTCCATACAGAGGAGATGAGAGCAGTCTGTAAAGAATAGGATTTCCCTAGCCATGCTCCATTCCTGAAGCAAGTTAAATGGAGTGAAGAGGCTACCTCCATGAAGCCTATTTCAAGGCAAAATGTCTCAGTCTGCATTCCATAACATCTCTATTGGAGCTCATCTCTATTGGAGCTCATGATATTGTAGGTGGTAAGACGTCCATTTATATGATACACTGCAGGTTAGTCATTTCTGCTTTCATCTCTGCTTCAGTTAGTTAAAAGAGCATGCTCTAAATGAAAGAAGCAGTTTCTTTCAGTAATTGAGGTCATATTTTCTGCATGTTCCCCATAATCCATTGTCTTGTAAAACATGTTTCTTATCATTCAAATATCCAAATTTAATTCTTTGTTTCTATGGCACTTTTATTAAGTTACACTAATGTGCTAAAATTGGAACAATTAAGAATGATCAATTGGGGCATAAGACGTCTTAGAAGCCTGGTTCTGCTTGTAGGAACTGTCAATAAAATGTCAGTATATATATATATATATATATATATATATATATATATATATATGTGTGTGTGTGTGTGTGTGTGTGTGTGTGTGTGTGTGTGTGTGTGTGTGTATTATAGTATGGAAGTAAACTATATATTTTCATAATCAATAATCATTCTGTGTATTTATAATAGGCATAGAAACTCTGTATTCCTTAAAATTACAATTTATCCAATTTATCTTCCATTGATCATTATGTAGTTTGCTTATAAAGAAGCTGATATTATTTCATCAAAGCTTAGGTTCCTACAATAAATGAAGATACTAATTCATCAGTACTTTTTTTCTTTCTTAATAATGACCTACAAAATATAAATATAATCACCACTAACTCTTCTAAAGAGAGGGTTGTGATAATCACATACTAAAATTTTAATGCTTCTATTCCTAAAGTCTCCATTTCACATCCATTTAAACTAAACTTTGTTTAATTAATACCTGATAATGGTTTAAAGGAAAAGAATGTTGGAAAATGATGAGAGCACCTTTTTTTGGGCAATGGTGAACAGATACTGGCTAGTGTAGGCAGACTTCTTTGGACCACCAGCTTCAAATAGTGACACAGAGACTTCTTACTAAGTATGAAAGCCCGGCCTTAGCTTATGCATGTTCCAACTAGCTCTTAAAACTTAAATTAACCCATTTATATTAATCCACCTTCTGCCAACTGACTTGTTACCTCTCCTTTGTACTGTATGTCCAAGTTCTTCCACATCTCTCTGGCGAATCTACCATCTCAGGTTCTTCCCCTGAGTTCCTTTCTCTGCCTGCAAGTCCTGCCTGTTCTCTTCTATCTAGTTCATGACCATTCAACACTCTAGTAAATCAACAAGAAGGTGTCCTAGCCAGGTAAGGAAGACAGAAACACATCTTCAGACAGTATGATCAAATGTCCTGCAACAAACAGAAGACTTTCTAACTATAAAAAAAGAATTAAAAAGCTAGAAGTAGGAGAAATGATTTATGATGTATTTATTTATTTAAGGGATTGTAAATTATGAATTTCACACTGGATATGAATCATTCCTTCTATTTCTGAAAGGTGTTTCATCTCAGAATGTCTAAAATCATTTTTATCTTTCCATTTGGAGCTGACATTCTCCTATATTGTCCTCATAGTTAAAATTATCATGCACCCACTTTCACAAATAAAGACGTCATTGATGTTCTATTCTTTCTTTTCACATCCCACATTGATCTAGTCATGAATGCCAGATTAATGTAGTTAGAAGCTGCCTTTACTTGCTCTCCACTTGCTTCTCTTTACTAGGAAGATCCAAGAGAGTCTTGTCACCAATCTGAGCTGAGGTCCACTTCACAAAGACTTAACTGCTATTTCTTTCTTTAATTTAAAATTCCTGTGTTTATATAATGTATTCTGATTACAATTTCTTCCTCTCCTAACCCCTTCCAAATCCTCCTCAGCTCTCCACTTCACTCAACTGAATTCTCTCTCTCTTTCTCTTTGTGTCTGTGTGTTGCACTCCTAATTATATTTAAGAATACTCTATCAAAGATATGTTGTAATTTCATTAAATATGGAACAAAATTTAATAATATTTACCATTTTAGGACAACTACTGTAGAAATAAATCTGTAACTAAAATGCAGTAAGTCAATTTAAAATTTATATGGTTATTTTTTCATGACCTGGCTGTAACTTTATTTCATTTTACCAGGAAGTAAAGCCATATCCCACAGATAACTTCAGTCCTGAGACCCAAAGTTTGTTTTATGCCAAAATGAGTATTCACTAAATTTACATTAGTGCTACACATTGAACATTGTTTTAAGATTCCCCTATGAAATTTTAAGATTCTTGAGTAGAAATTCTGTATATTTTGCTATTATAAACAACATACCAAGTGTACCATAAGACATATATTAAGTTTCAAGGGAACATACACTTATACTTAAATGAATGCATTCACTAATGAAATGCTAGAAACAAGTTAGACTGTCAAAACAACTACTAAAAAATAAAGTTCATCTTATTTACTTTCAAAATCAAATTTTAAAAAAGTTATTACTATGCACTCATCAATCTTCAATAAAACATTAGTTAGCCCTCATTAAAATAATTAATGAGTATAAGGTAGAATAGTCCCTAAAATGTTAGTTCACAATAATACATAACCAGAACTAAATGTCATTTTGAATACCAGAAAATACATAAATCTACAAAATTACAAAAGTCTGTAACTTGTTCCTCAGATTGCAAACAAAATGAAAGATATGGAGAAGAATACAGATAAAATGTCATTGTTTAAGAAGAGATATCAAACACATGCATGATACTGTTTCTATCACTAAATAATACTGACTGTAAAGTTTTATGATGAGGAAAATAATGTAGATGCACAGGCTAAGATACATGGGGTGAAGGCCTGGTGTTGGTGGCACACATCTTTAATCCCAGTTCTTGGGTGGCAGAGGCAGTCAGATCTCTGTGAGTTTGAAGACACCCTGATCTATAGAGCTAGTTCCAGGACAAGCTCCAAAGCAATACAGAGAAACCTTGTCTCAAGCCCTCCCCCCACCAAAAAAAAAAAAAAAGGTACACAGGATGATGTTATAATATATAATATGGGTTAATACATTTTATTTGGGGAGAAGTGACCCACAAGTTCCAGCTCCAAGGATTCACACCCAGGCTGCTCTCCATGACCCCAACGGAACCAAGAGAGTGAGTTAGGGTCCAGGACCCAGACCTAGCCTTCACCCAGGATATCTCACTACAATTCCCCTTTTAGTCTAAAGAAAGGATTTAGGCTTGATACAAAACTATATACAAAGACAACAAGTATCAAGTATGCTCTAGGAAAAGGAAATGTAGGAACACACACTTAAGACCTGTTGCTATTGAGGCAACAAAAGAAAAAAGGCAGAAAATACAAAGATATCCATAGGAAACAATGTTTTTGCTTGTTTGGCATGTATGGTTAATACAGTCTATTAAATACCTAGTAACTAAGAATTCTTGGGAACTTTTTAAAAAGATTATACTACCAATAAGAAAGATATTATCTACCCATGCTCATATTCACTGAACTTAAAGACTGCATAGAAAAAACTGCATGGGAAATGTAAATGGGACAACTAAAGGAAGAAATGTCAAAGGTTGCATCTTTGTTTTCTATGAGTAATGTTTTCTTTAATGTTCTTGCAGTCTTACCAGGTGTTGTGGGTACATGTTATAGCTGCTAGCCAGTGTGAGTGGGTATATCTCTGACTACTTTGCCTTTTTTCCCTGTTAAATTGCCTTGTTCAGTGTCAATATGAGGCCTGTTACCTTATCTTATTACATCTTGCTTTTTTCCTGTTTGGCTTAGGCTATTGTCTCTTATGGCCTCTTCTTTCCTGAATAAGAAACAGAGGTGGAGTGAACCTGGGGGAGATGGGAGATATGGTGAGAGCTAAGACAAACTGAGGGAGAGAAAAGTGGCCAGCATGTATTGTCTGAGAGAAGAACCTACTTAAAAAAAATTACAGCAGTCTAAATTCTCAATTTAATTAAACTTAATTCTCTACATGAATAACTATAAAGATGAAAAAGACAACTTAAAGCTGATGAAAAGCATAGAAAAAATTATGTCTAGTAAAAAAGGTATGACATGAGAAAGAAAAGAGGGCTCTATGGGAGAGTTTGGCAGAAAGAGCAGAGGGAAATGATATAATTATATTATAATCTTGAAACAAGATAAATAATTTAAAAACATGAGTAAAGAGACAAACTGTGCTGGATAGTTTTATGTCAATTTGACACAAGCTAGAGATATTTGGGAAGAGGGAACCTGACTTGAGGATATGCCTGTACCAGATGGACATGTAGACAAGTGTTCCATTGATTATTGGCTAGAAAGGACCAGCTAGCTCATCATGGGCATTGCTACACATGGGCTGGTATTACTTGGTGATAGAAGAGTACAGGCTGAGCAAGCCAATAAGTATTCTTCTATTATCTCTCAATTAGAACATACTTCCTGGTATCCATCTTTAATTTTCTGGTCTAACTTCCATCAGTGATGGACTGTGATATGAACTTGTAGTCTAATATAAGCCTCTTTCTGCTTTAGTTACTTTTTGATCATGGTATTATATCACAGTAATAGAAACCCTAACTATGAAACAATCTAGAGAATGGGAGAAAAATTTGGCTATTCTGCATCACCACCAGTTAGAGGATTAAGACTCAAAATATTGCCAAGAATGCTGAATAGAGTTCTTTGTTTAAAAAAAACAGTACAAGTAATCAGGAAAACATGGGAAAATATTCATCGTCAGTACAAACACAACTACAACTAAACCAACATTTCTTATAATCCTGGCCTGGGGAAGGGATGGGGAGAGGAAACATAATCAGAATATACTATATGAAAAGAACATTTTTATTATGTCTCTTATTCAGTTGATAGCTAATCAGTGGGGATATGCAAAAAGTAGCTCAAAGGCTTGGACTTTAAGGTTCAGTAACTTTCAGGAAACAGCAACTACACACCAAGTAACTCTAGGTGCAAATGTGGCTTAAAATAAGTTTCTGGAAGAATATAAGAACATGGAATTGAAACTAAACTAACATTTTGGGTTTTATTATTATTTAAATTTTAAACAAGCTTGTTTTACATGCCAATCCCAGTTCCCTCATCCTCCCATCTTCCCCTGTACCCCTCCCAACTTCTGTCCCATCCACTTTCTGCTCCCCAAGGAGGGTGAGGTCTTCCATGGAAGTCTTCAAAGTCTGTCATATCATTTGGATCAGGGCCCAGGTCCTCCACCATGTGGAGGCTGGGAGAGTATCTGTCTATGTAGAATGGGCTCCCAAAGTCCATTTGCATACTAGAGATAAATACTGATCCATTACCAGAGGTCCCATAGACTGCCCAGTCCTGCCAACTAACACCACATTCAGGGAATCTGAATTCCCTGAATAGGGTCCTATGCTAGTTCCAACTATCAGACTGGAGTCCATGAGCTCCCCCTTGTTCAGGTCAGCTATCTCTGTGGATTTCTCCATCTTGGTCTTGACCCTTATGCTGACCACTCCTCACTGTCTGCAACTGGATTCATATGCTTCCCAGGGAAGACACTGTTGTTTTATTTCAGTGGTAAATATTTAAGGAAGTGAGAATAAGAGCAGGACACAACTTTCTGTTTTATGAAGTAAAAAGTTGCAGATTCATAAAAATTGACTAATTGCAATCTAATCAGTAGATTAAAGGGTAAGTATGTGTGAAGAGAGAATTTGGATAAAGTATGGCAGATTTAACATAGGTGATCTTATACTTAATGCTAAATTATAATGTGTAAAGTAAAGTCACTATAAATTAAATTTATCTTAAGAGAAGAAAAATTCAAATATTATACTTAGGCTATAGAACTTCCTGTGGATTATGTTTTATTTACCCTTCTGATTATGTATTTGACTGTGGCCACAATGACTGCCAGGGTCTACCATCATGAGAAAGTATCACATTGTACTTAGTTGCTACACAGAAAAAACATGAAAATTCAAACTTAAAGTATACTTTCTACGAATGCTTTTATTGCTTTTGTGCCATCATAAAGTGAAACATAAGTATTATAAATCAGAAACTGTCTTTAGTTAACAATGTTCAATTAGTCATGTATTCATTTATTCACTTACTAATGCTTCAAGATGGCATAGAACACGTTTGCCTTGTTTGAAAGCCAATAGAAAGTGGTAAGACAGCATAACTACAAAATGAAAGAAGAAATGAAAAATAGTATGACATTTGCAACATGAGCAAATTCTTAAGGTAAAGACAAACATGTTTGTGATGAATGATGACAATAGAGTGCAATCTGCCTGACTCTGGACAAACCCACTCTCAAATGCATAGTAGGTGATGCTACCAGCATAGTTTATATGCCCTGAAAGTTAAATAAAGTGATGCTTATTGATGTTATAGTTGTGAATGATAATTATCATCACAGAAGTTTTCTTCCATATTATTAATATAAATATACAAAAATAATTGTAAAGACAAGATTATAATAATACCATATGAATTTTTCAGGTTTTTCTAAACCTTATGGCATATTCCTTTTGCAATTTTAGTTGTATACATCTTACCTACCTGTACATGCACCTTGGGGACATCCTCTGAAAGATGAGTAGCCTAGTAGTAGGAACAATACCAAAGTACTGACTTCCACTATCATCTGTGAACTATTAATAACTCACAATTTAAGGATAAGGCCTGGAAAGTACCTGCCCTTGCCATGCTAGAATTTTGGCTGGCTTGATCTATGGCAGGCCTTGTGTATGTTCATGAGTGCTACAGACATGCAGTATGTAGTAGAGAGCATTTTGCTACACTCCTCATCTTCTGATTTCCACATTTTCTCTGTTTTTCTTCTGCAACATTCCCTGAGTCTTGGCAGAAATAGAAAGACAGTCGATAGAAGTGTCCTATTTAGAAATGATGTGTCATTTTCTCCTTGACATATTTTTCCATCTGAGGAGTCTCACAACATAGAACCGTTAATAAATGTGTGTGATGTACATTGGGGAAGATCCTAGAGCTTTGTCAGGAAAGTTTGTGTGAGAGCAACACCTTTTAACTTCTTTGTGTCTGGCTGAATTAGAAGAAAAAAAAGATGAACTCAATTTGTTTGGATTCTTTCAACATTTCTTTGATGAATAAATGAGATTGTGTATGGAAAATTATTGATCAAAAGCAGCCATTCTGCTATTGTATAATTATGTCCTAAGATACATAAATCCTTTATTGCATTAGGCAACTTCAAATAACTCCCAGAGAAAAACATACCTGGAAATCTAGCATCATGCACTGAAACTCATCTCAAACAAGTACACTGGCTGAACTTATAGAATGAGGTATAAAATTGAAATAAGTATCAGAAGTCCTAGTTGCTTGGCAGAATAATTTTGGATAGTGTTATATGTCTTATTTCTCATTCATTTCTTATACATTTTATTCAAGCTATGATGCTCTACCAAAATAAATACTGTTTTTTCTCAAATGTATCACTTGATAGAAAAAAACCCTCTCTCAAAATTACAAACGGTAATTTTATATTCTGTAATAAAAATGATAAAAATGCCATGCACTAAAAATATACCTGACATTCAGTAAAGTTTACTATTTTTATTATGTTTGAATTTAAAATATATTGCTTTTGTAGTTAATACAGCATACATTTGTTTCTATGCATTAAGAACACTAAAATTCAGTCACCCCTGCTAATCAAACTGTATGAGCACGCTATTCAAAGGGAGCAACTGTTAGAAAACACCATATACATGATTACTTATATGACAGGAAAGAATTGTGTTGCAATTCTAGAAAATGTGAGCCTTGGTATAGGGAACAACACAGCCAGGTGTCTTGAGGGCCCTTCAGATGGTTGCAAACTGTTTTCCTGCTGTTTCTTCTCACAGAATTCAGAGAGCTTGTGTCCCTCACTCTTCATTGAGACACCAAACCGATCAAGATGGTACATGTTCAAAATCTTATATGAAACTACTTAATCACCTTGCAAAGGCCCCAACTCAAATACCATCACTTTGGTAATTAATACATAAACAAAAGGATTGTAGAAAAAAATCCACAATTCAGGCTACACAGAAATGTTACTAGTGCATCCATAGCGAGTTTTATTTTCAGAAATCTCAATTTTAGTTTATATACCAAATATATATGGATTAACCAAACACTTAATATCTATTTTAAACAAGTTATTTGCACTATAAGCACATGTACAAAGAAATTATCAAGGAAGAAAATAACACACAAATTGTAATTTATATGTTTATATTTGCATAAGATTTTAAAGATGCCAAAGTGCATGGTGAGGTTTTATTTTATATAAATAAGAATATATCTCTGTTTTAAATCTTCACATTCTTCCTTATTTTGATTCACAGTTTCAAAAGCATGTCTCTCAGAATTGTAATGTTGTGCAAGATTATATACACTCTAAAGGAATAAGTAGACAATTGCCCTTTCTGAAGGTTTGCTTCTTCAAAGCTGACATCAATATAGCCTGCCATAATAAAGGACATTTTCAGTTGAGATCAAAGAGTCAAGCAATCTTCTTACTCACCATCTCTCCTACTTAATCCTCTCCTTCATGTAGGTGATGAAATGACCTAAATTTTCCATTTTCAGTTGATGCCTGCACTTTAAAACATACAGGCCAAAATAATAATCTTTACCTAAAGATTTATGCCTAAAAAAAGGTTAGTCTCCTTTCCATGGCCCATCATTTTCTATATTTTCAATGAAGCCAAACATCCTATGAAAGGAACTTAGGGCCATATCACTTATGCTTTAGTAACTTAACTGTTTTTAGAATGAAAATTCAAACAGTCACCTACACAACATTGTTTCAGGAATATTAATACACCTGGATTCATATTTTCTTTAGCCAATTTTTGCAGATTCTGTAAGGAAATTTCCATCAACAACATAAACACAAAATCTTTCTCATGTGTAGTCTTCTTAATAAAATGAGTCTTTTTCTGTGACTCAAAAGTTTAGTGCTAAACAAACCCAATAATTTTCAATATTTTAAATCAATTTGTGATTCTGAAGAAATGAAACAATTAGTACAATCCAATTAAATTCACAAATGATTGCAGAATATACATAAGAGATTCTTGTGTGAAAATATTTATAAGTAGAGGAATCAACCTATTATTTCATTTATTTTCCAAGAAAGATTAGGCAACACAAAGTAGCTGCCTCATTTGCAAATCATTCAGATTTGTAGAAAATGCATGGGCAAACAGAACTTAATGTAAAAAATATGAAGGGATAATGTGTTTGTTTGCTTGTTTGATTGCTTGTTTTCTTACAATTTAGAATAGATGATCCCATTTCCAAGTATGTAAAAACCACTTGAAGAACTTTGCTTTTTTTAATTTGAAAAGAAAAACCAATATGACATCAGTTTACTAATTTAGTCTAACTGAATTATCTTCAACCCTTGTTGTTTTAGAAGATCATTAAAAGAAAAAAGTTTAGTAGTCACCGAGTTGTTGGCAAAGATGAAAAGAATCTAATCCAAAGCATAGTGGATTCATGTCTCCTCTGCACATTGATGGAAAGAATGATTTAAAAGATATCAAAGCTAATGACTACAGACATAGCTCAGTGGGTGGACTACTTTCTGGACACAAAAGAAGCCCTTTGTCTGATTCCATGGCAGTAAATGCCTGCAATCCCAGCAATCTATGAAGAGAAACACGAGGATAAAAGAATTCAACATTGTCCTCACCTTCATAGTCATTTCAAGGCCAGAAAGGGACATATAAAAACTTTTCCAAAGAAAACAAACAAGGGGGAATGGGATGGGAGGGTGGTCATGGAGGGGTTAGGGGATGGGAAGGTGGGAGAGAGGCAGAAAGGAGGGAGGGAAAGGGAACTGGAATCAATAGGTAAATAAAAAATTAAAAAAGGAGTGGAGTTGATGAAGTCTATGAAATATGTGTATTTCTTCATGAATTTTTAATAATACATGTGGAGACTAAATGGCTGTTCCTAGATTTGATGTATGAGATTGATTTAAAACAAAAGCAGAAAACTTGAAAACAGAAAGAATAGTAGACCACATCTTATTTGTCCACCCTTCATCAAATAAATTATAAAAGGTACAGCACTGATATCAAAAGAAAATAAACAAACAAAAAAATCAATCATTTAAATTAGAATAAATAGCAAGTTAGAGACTATTTCAAAGTTTTGTCTAATTCAATATTTAGACACCCATGGTGATCTTATTGACTAAAATAGTGATGAAGTTAATTGAAATAATTGCTTGCTCTTGTTTCTCTACATCAGTCCACCTGAAACACATTAGTATTGCTTTGCCTATCCCTGTCTTCTGAGGGAACACTTAATTTATATAGTCTCCTAGAGCCTCTCCTACCCTAGGCTTGAAAGGCCTAATAAAAAGGTGCATTTATTAAGTATAGTACTTATTTTTTCACTATAGGCTATGGGATGTTCTTGGCAGTCTCTGAACTGAAATCCGCATAGTACAAAGGTTTGTATATGGAGGTTAGAGAAGGTGAAGTAATACCGATCAATACCATCATTCTTTCCTGAGTGTCATCTTAGACATATAAAATAGAATCAACATTGAAAAATAAGGGAAATCTTTTGTACTCCCTCTCGGCATCTGGATTCCAATTTGGCTCAATGTTTAGTTGTGGGTGTCTGCTTCTAGTTCTATCATGTACTAGACCAGCCTACAGAAACATATAGATACAGCTGACCTGAACAAGGAGGAGCTAGTAGGCCCCAAGACTGATATCTGGGAATCCAACATGGGACTGACTGAGACCCCCTGAACATGGGTTTCAGCTAGAAGGCCTATCTAAGGGACCTCAGACAGTGGAACCAGGTGTATTCCTGGTCCACAAAAGGAACTTGGGGCATGTCCCCCATGGAGGGATACTCTGTTAACCTAGAGACATGAGAGAAGGCCTAGTCCTTACTCCAAATGACTTGACAGATTTAGATGACCCCTTCTGGAAAGCATCACCCTACATGTGGCATGAGGGGGTTAGGAGGGGAGGGCGGTCGGTGGCATGGGAGGGTGGGTGAGAGGGGAAGAGGGAGGTAAGGAGGGAGAGTGAAGGAACTGGGAACAATATGTAAAATAAAAAGAAAGAAAAAAAAAGAAGAAACATAGGGAAATTCTCTAAGATTAACTAGAAATTGGATCTGGTGGATGCAACAGGCCAGATTTGGAGTCTGACGAGAGATGCCCTTTGACCTTTACCAAGTCATCTTCCTTCTCCATATATTTCACAGCCAATTAATGGTATGGGCAGATACCTCATCAAATTTTTTGGAAAAGTCAAATAAGATACTTTCATAGGTTTTCTCTGTGCCTTGTGAAATCACAGATGGTCAATGGTAAGACATAAGAAGTACATAGTATATATTCCATTGACACAAGATAACACACATATCTTCTAGTTTAAAAGGCCAAGTGATAGATATGACTTTGCCATACAGTATTACATCTTTGCATATTTCTCCGAAACAAATGATTTCAAATATATTTCTGTTATAGAACCGGGGCACAGAGAACTACGTTTTGTGTGCTGTAAATCATCTATGCTTTTGGTTTTCAAAAGTATAAGTGAATGTAATTGAATATTATTAACATATAATGATTTCTGCTTGTACAGTGCTTATTATACTAAATTTATCTACACCAGATGATATTAGAATAAAAATAAGCCAAGCAGAAGCTTATGTAGAGAAGAGGAATATAGATGTGTAAAAATTGTTTTGCAGAAAAACAGTCTTCATTCAGGCCCTGCCTTTGGTATCCCTAATAAGCATCATATATTCCATGAAACCTAAAAGGAAAACAAAATGACAACAAATTATGAGAAACAAAAGACAAAGGGTTATTGCACTTGAAAGTTTACTATACTTGTAAAACACTTAGAAAGTCTACCTTCTGAATTTTGAATTTTCCATCCCTCTCCTTTGTACCGTAAGGATTGTGCACAAATTATGTCATTTTATTTCCAAATATGCAAGAACTAAGATTTTAAGTACACTAAGAAACTTTTACATAAAACTAATAGGAAGAGTCAAGATTACTCCTCCAATGGCTGAGGTAAATATCCTCATCATCCTTAAAGTTGATGTTGATTCATTCACATTTGGCCTTATTTTCCAGTAGCAGCAATAACATGTTACATTTCAGCATTAATGTACTTCAAATATCCAACATCACACAAAATATTCTTGCAGCACAAATAACTAAGTAATAATGATAGCTGGGCAGCACAAAAAGGAAAAAAAAAATCACTGGGAAAGGGACTTTATCCCAGAAGGAAAACCATGATCAATAAAATTAAAAAAGGATGAAAATGAAGAATTATGCAAAATGAGGGTCACCTGAATCTTGATTACTGGTAGAAATCATAGGGACACATTAGCGACAGCATGTCTGAGAATTAGTGTGTCTCTCAGACTGTTCTAACAGATGGCCAGGAAGTGAACAACATTACACAGTGATGGCTGGACAAAGGTCTTTGTCCTGCAGGTGGGGACCATTGGCAGTTAAAATATCACAGAGAACACAATCAAGAAATAGATCTTTTCCAGCAGCAACACATGTTGACTTTTAAATCCACATAGGCTTCCAAGGATAAGGAAAAAGCACCATAAAAATAGCCAAGATTTTTATATTTCATCAAATATATGTCTTTCAAGACAGGGTTTCTATATGTAGCTATGGCTGTCCTAGAACCCTCTCTGCACAGCTGGATGGCCTCAAATTCAGAAATCTGCCAGCATCTACCACCTAACTGCTGAGATTAAAGGTTTATGCCACTATGTCTGTCATAAATGTAATCTAATCATGTCTTTCACTGTCCTTTCCTCTCCTTCTCCATGTTGTATTGTTATTAAAATCTTAATCTTAAAAGTTAGAACTCAAATTAATTAAAAATAAAGATTTGTAATTGGTGTTATTATTCATTAAAGATGGATTCCTATTAAATGGATTTTGGGCACAGGATATTCCAAATATCTTAATTGGTTTGTTTGTCATTTGCCTCTATTCTATAAGCTATTCTTTTAAACATAGAGACTATACAAATTATAACTTTAATTTGTTGTTCAGTGTGGTTATGAAATAAAATACTATGGATGTTGTAAATAACCTTCCTAAAATTTTTTATAGAAATTGCTGGGGAAGCATTTAGGCAGGCTAAATATATTTGCATGTTTCAAAAGGAAGAGAAACATCTAAAATATATCTATTATAAATTAAATGTATTTTTAGAATTATCATTTCATGAACAGGCATTGATAGAGAGAATATTTAACTTTTTATAACTGAACTGTGATTCCATAAAACGTAAAAGAGAACAAAAGTTTTAGTATAGCTCAATACCTCCTAGAATTCATAATGGTCATTATTAAAACATGCTTTAAACTTAAAATAGCTATCAGAATTCATATTTTAAGAGAGTTATAAATTATAATCTGCTGTGAATTTTTTACTCTAAACTAAATTATCATCCTACAAATGTTGGAAGCCTTGACCAGAACAAATTGTAATGCTACCGAGAGATTGCCTTGCAGGCTGCTGAGTTCCACAATAATTCCTTGTAATTTCAGTGCTATAATGGGAAGAACCTTTTCCTTTTAGATTTGGGACTCTATTGTTATTGTCTGGGATGTGTTATCTATTTTTTTTCTATTCAGAGACTTAGGTAGATAAGCCTCAAGAAAAAAAAAAATCAAGGAAACTTCAAAAAGGCACATAAAAATAGGTCTATTTTGCTCTTTGTTGCTCATTTCCACATCCTTAAAATCAGCATTATTATATTAGTTTATTTAAGCATATATAATTTTGACATTAAATTATTAAGAAAAATGTAAAATATGTGCATAATGACATGTCAGATCCTTAAAGTTTTCATTAAAATACTTTGAACAAAATGTGAGCCGAATTCAACGTGAATTTAATTTACTAAAGAAAATTTTATCTGAAGACATGATTTGTAACAGCTTTCACTTGAGTTGATAAGTGATGAAAGCATTTTCATTTTAGAAAAGTGTAGTGGATTATTTTTATGACACTTAAAGTGTAGCAAGTGATGACTGTTCATCTGTTCATGTACCTCTACAAAGCTCAGAATGGTGAACCAACTCAGGCGAAGCACTGAGCTCCAAAGCATTTATTTTGTGGTGAAGATGTGAATGTGAAAAACACCAGTGAAGAATGCAAGACCAGAAATAATTAACCACTCTACTCTCTGAAGGGATACTATTCATATATGCTGTAGGGCTTTAAGTCTATTCAGTAAGACAGCAGAAATCTGAGTATAGTTTGGTAAAGTGCATTAGAATAAAGAATGGACAGAATATGTAGAGTGAGAAAACTCAGCAGTGAGTGGCCATGAAGGGAAAGGTGACTGAAGATACAGTGTGGTGTGGAGAGCCCCTCAACATGCATCAAGTGCAGTGTCAACAATGTGCACTTTAAAGCCATGTCAACAACTACCGGATTATAGTCCAATAACCAGAAAGTCAATACTGCTAAATTGTTTATGGCTTGATGCTAACAGCTAGATTGTTGATGAAGTTGCTGAAAAAATACAAAATTACACTTTACATCTCATTGCCTTCAAGTTTTACAAAAGTTTTAGGGAGTTAGGATTATTGTCAGGCTGAATCTATAATGGAAAGACAGAAAATGTTCCAAATCTTATGAACTATAACTGAGATTTCTCTTTAAAGCTATAATGGCTCCCTCTATTATGATATCTCTTTTCTTGCCCTCCGTAGTCTTTCCTTATCTCAATCTTCCTGCTCCCTCATGCCATTCTCTCCCTTCCTCTTCTTCCCTCTCCCCTGCAACCATTCTCCCAATTGGCTTTGGAGATCTGATCCCTTTCCCCTTTTCCAGAGGACCATGTATGTCTCTCTTGGTGTCCTCCTTGTCTCCAAGCATTTCTCGCAGTGTGGATTGAAAGCTGGTAATCCTTTGCTCTATGTCTAAAGTACATACATATATGAGTGAGTACATAAGATGTTTGTCTTTGTGTGACTGAATTATCTCAGAAAGGTTTCTCATAGTTCCATTCATTTGCCTGTGAATTTCAAGATTCCATTGTTTTTTGTTTTGTATTTTTTTTCCTGCTGAGTAGTACTTCACTATGTAAATGTACTCCATTTCTCCATCTATTCTTCAGTAGAGAGACATTTAGGTTGCTTCCAGGTTCTGGCTACTACAAAAAAAAAATGCTGCTATGAAAATTGTTGAACAGATGACCTTGTTGTATGAATGTCTATCTTTTGGGTAAATGCCTAAGAATGGAATTGCTGGATCTTGTGGTAGACTGATTTCCATTTTCCTGAGGAACTGTCATACTGATTTCCAAAGTACCTATATGAGTTAGCACTCCTATCAACAGTGGAAGAGTGTTCCTCTTTCTCCACATCCTCTCCAGTATAAATTTTCTTTGGTGTTTTTGATGTTAGCCATTCTGACAGGAGACGTTTCCGTGATGGGAGACGTCATTCTGTAAATATGTTTCTTTTATTGGATAATGCATAAAGCACTGTTGGCCAATAGGAAAGCAAGATACGAAGACTAGGAGACTAGAAGGAGAGAGGAAGAAGTAGGGAGGAAATTCAACATGGAAGACGGACAGAGTAGAATTCTGAACCCTCTCTCCGGAAAGATGATGAGACCATGTGGAAATACTTAGATTAATAGAAATGGATTACTATTTAAGACAGAGCTAGCCAATAAGAAATGCTAGTAACAGGCCAACTGAATTATATCTACTATAGCGTCTCAGTGTATTATTTGGGGAAAACAGCTCTTAACAAAATCTCAGAGTTGCTTTGATTTGCATTTCCCTGATGGTAAGAATGTTGAGCACTTTCATAGGCACTTTTAGCCATTTGTGATTCCTCTATTGAGAGTTCTCTATTCTATTCTGTACTCCACTTTTTAATTGGATTATTTGGTGTTGTAGTAACTAGCTTCTTCAGTTCTTTGTATGTTTTGGAAATCAGCCATCTGTCAGATGTGGGGTTGGTGAAGACTTCCCATTGTGTGGGCTGCTGTATTGTCTTGTTGACTATGTTCTTGGCCTTACAAAAGCTTTTCAATTTCAGGAATTCCCATTTATTAATTGTTGATTTCATTATCTTGGCTGCTGGTGTTTTGTTCAGGAAGCAGTAAAGCTCATAGAACTAAGTGCCCACATGAAAAAAACTGGAGAAAATTCACATTAGAGTATTAACAAACAGCTCAACTGAAAGCTCTAGAACAAATAAAAACGAATTCATTCCAGAGGAGTAGATGCCAGGAAATAAACTAAGGGCTGAAATCAGTCAAGTAGAAACTGCGATAACAATACAAAGAAACAATGTAAGAAAGAGTTGGCTCTTCTAGAAAGTCAGCCTTTATACAAACTAACCAAAAGTCAGAGAGAGAATATGGGAATTAACAAAATCAGAAATGAAAAGGGGGACATAACAATGAATACTGAAAAAATCCAGAGAATCTTCAGGTCTTTCTTGGAAAAGCTGTACTCCACAAAATTCAAATATTTAAAGGAAATAGATAATTTTCTGGATAGATACACTTACCAAAATTAAATTAAGAACAGATAAGCAATTTAAATAGACCTATAACCCCTAATGAAATAGAAGAAGTCATCAAAAGCCTCCCAGCCAAAATAAGCTCAGGACTAGATGGTTTCAGTGCAGAATTCTACCAGAATTTCAAGCTAATACCAATACTGTTCAAAGTGTTCCATATAACAGAAGCAGAAGGGCCATTGCCAGGCTCTTTCTATGATGCTACAAATACCTTAGTATCCAAGCCACACAAAGACACAACTAAGAAAGAGAACCACAGAACAATATCCCTCATGAAAATTGATGCAATAAATACTCAATAAAAATGGCAAATCAAATCCAAGAACACATCAGAGAAACCATGACCAAGTAGACTTCATCCCAGGGATGCAGAGATGGTTCAACATACAAAAGTCCATCAATGTAATCCACCATATAAACAAACTGAAAAAGAAAAGGACATTATCATTTCACTAATGCTGATGGACAAAATCCAACACACCTTTATGATTAAGGTATTGGAGAGATCAGAGATAACAGGAATATACCTGAACATAAAAAAAGCAATATACAGCAAACCAACAACAACATCAAACTAAATGAAGAGAAAGTCAATTTGATTCCTCTAAAATCAGGAACAAGACAAAGCTGCCCACTCTCTCCATAGCTCTTCAATATTGTTCTTGAAGTTCTAGCTAGAAAAATAAGATGGCAAAAAGGAGATCAAGGGGATACAAATTGAAAAGGAAGAAATCAAACTTTCACTATTTGAAGATGATGTGATAGTTTGCATAAGTGACCCAAAAAAAATCTACCAGGGTACTCCTACAGCTGTTAAACAACTTCAGCAAAGTGGCAGGATAGAAGATTAACTAAAAAAAAAACAAGCAGCATTAGTATATACAGATGACGAAGAGTCTGATAAAGAAATGAGAGAAACATCACCTTTTACAATAGCTGCAAAAAACATAAAATATCTTGGGGTAACTCTAACCAAACAAGTGAAACACCTATATATTAAGAACTTTGAGTCTTTAAAGAAAAGAATTTAAGAAGATATCAGAAAATGAAAAGATCTCTCATGCTCTTGGATAGGTAGTATCAACATAGTAAAAATGGAAATATTGCCAAAAGCAACCTACAAACTCAATGTAATCCCCATCAAAATCCTATCACAATTCTTCACAGGTCTTTAAAGAACAATACCCAACTTTATATGGAAAAACAAAAGACCCAGGATAGCCAAAACAACCTTGTACATTAAAGGAACTTCCAGAGGCATCACCATCCTAACTCCAAGCTCTATTATAGAGCTATAGTCCTGAAAACAGCTTGGTGTTGGCACAAAAATAGAATGTAGACCAGTGGAATTGTTTTGAAAACCCTGATATTAACCCATACTCCTTTGAAAACTGATTTTTGACAAAGAAGCTAAAATTACACAATGGTAAAAAGAAAGTATCTTCAACAAATAGTACTAACATAACTGTATGCTGACTTGTAGAAGACTGCACATAGATCCATGTCTATCACCATGCACAAAATTTAAGTTCAAATAGATCAAAGATCTCAATATAAATCCACCCACACGGAACCTCTTAGAAGAGAAAGTGGGTGGTACCATTGAACAGATGAAGGATTCTGAGGCCAAGAATGTCTACTGCATGTACCTAACAGCTCAAATTCTGACTGAAAATTTAGTCATGTAAATATAGTCTAAGAAACATATATGAAATATATAATTAAAAATATGTTGAATTTTATTATGATAAATTAGTGTCTCCTAAATGGAGACTATCCACAAGTACCTGAATGAACTATAATAATAATAATAAATAATGGTGATGTTTATAAATAATAGTAACAATGGATGTGGCCTGGATTATTGGGTTTATCAAAACAAATGAAGTCAAAATGTTTGTGCAGAAATTACAGTGACTTCAAGAATCATAGAAAAAATACTAATGATGATAGTACTGCACACTAGATTGAGGGTTGAGTACTTTGTTGCATATGCAAAAATGTGTCTGTTGTTTCTGTGTGTGTGTGTGTGTGTGTGTGTGTGAGCTCATGTGTGTGTGTGTGGATGTATTATATAAATTACACCATATTATTTTTTTGCCTTCCACTCACAGAATCAACATGATTCTCAGATTAGTTTAAATTGTTCATACCATATGATCAATGTAAAATACATGAGATTGCTTCGAAAATAAAAACTATGAAACTTCATATTGCATTTTACAAACTAGCCTTTAAACATAGCACAATATTTCTAAAGCATTTTATGTAGAACTGAATGGTTTTTATTAATTTTCAATAAACAATTTATAAAGCAACTTGAGGCTAATTTAGCCATCCACTTATCTGTATAAAATTGGACTCTCTCAGAATATCTATTTAATTTCACAATGTGAGCCTTAATTTAGAAACTTATTTTAGAGCCTCTACATATCTGCTGCTAGTGGAATTTCTGAACTAGAATGTACATCACTTTTATTGGAAAATAAGACAATAAAACTTCTTCTTCAAAATAGATCTAAGAACATGAGGCAGTAGATACTGGGTTAGTTAATGAACAACTGTTTATCATGGAGGAAAACCTGGGTGTGATCAAAAGCATGATTGAATGAATTGATAAATGTATAGATGGATGAACATGTGAACACATTTTCCCTAATTTTGAAATAATTTCCAAAATTATAACATTTGCCATCATTATTATAAAATCTATATTTCCATTTATTGTTTCACTCATTCAGTTGAGAAAATGGCTATTTTAGTTTGTTGCTTTTAAATGATGTTTTTCCCACGTAGTACTTTTTTTTCTTTTAATTATAGCTTTTGAATAATTTGTTTCTCAAAACTCTAATTGAAAATTAACATAGTTTTTGTGGTTCCTTTTATAAGACATATCAGAACTAACTATACCAAACATATTTGTAATTTGACATATAGTTGCATAGAAAAATCATCACTTAATGACTTAACTTTCAAGGTTCAGACATCATAACAGTTACTTTTAAATACATTATTTCCTTTCACATGAACATCTGCTGACCTCTCATTGTTAATTCTACATTTCTAGTAGACATAATGAATGTCACACCTGGAAATGGGAAGCAGAATAACTTGTCAAGAGATTTCTAGCTATTGACAAATAAAATGTGTAGCCCATATTTTCTAACCACATAATTATTTTTATTCTTTAAACTATTCACATTATTTAGCTTAAACTTCTTTATACTGTAGGGATAGGGCTGAAGATATGGCTCAGTGATTAAGAAGACTGTTTGCTCTTGCAGAGGAAACAGTCTCAGATTGTAGCACCCACATTATGGCTCACAACCATCTGGTAGCATAGTTCCAGAGAATCTGACCCCATCTTCTCACCTCCTCAGATAACAGGCACACACAGAATACAAGTACATACAATCATATATTTAAATAATAAATAAATCTAAAACCTAACACTTAAAAACGTAATTGTAGGGATTGCCTGCTTACCAGTTGTTCACATGTATAATTCAGTTGAAATATAAGGTGATAACCAAATCTTTTCTAAAGAAATTATACAGCCTTAAGAACTCAGATTCTCTAATTCTGGAATAGAGCACTTCACTCAACTTCCTTGAGGATGTATTGGGCATAAATTGGCAAAGTGACCTGTATGCTAAAATTATTGCTAGGAAAGTAATATTTTTATTAACTTTTAAAACACATTATGTTACAAAAATTAATTATTTAACTTGATGTTTGTGTGTATGTGTGTGTATAATTGTTATAGACAAGGCTTTTAACTGGGTATATGAATTTCATGTAAATTTTAATATTTACTTTGTTTAACTAATATAGAAATTTGGAAAGATATTAATTCTAAAAGCCAAATTACTTTAATAATAGAATTACATATATAAATCTAGAATTTTCTTTTCCAACTGCAGATTTAAAAGGAAACCATTAGAGAAAAGTTATATTATATATCACCAAATACATGGTGAACATCTCTCATCTAAGCCACTACTATAGTTTAGACATAGGCTCCCAGGTTCAGAAAAATTTTATACAATCTTTAAGATAAAACCAACTGATGAATCATTGAAAGCTTTTTTTAATTTTAATTAAAACTATTGTTTAATACACATTGTTATTGTTTTCTTTATAGTACTCAATTTTTAAGAAACTTGGGTCAGTGAGATTAACTTAGATCAGTATTTCTTTTGCTAAAGTGAATTTATAAGTTTAATAAAAATACTTTTAATTGGCATGTTACCTTCTCCCTCTCTCCTTTCCTCCCTCCTGCCCTTTCTCTGTCTCTCTCTGTATATACACCCTGATTTAGTGTTGGCTCCAGGTCCATGGGCATGCATTTTTGTAGTTATGTTCTATCTTGCATTTGGTTATTAATCTATGCAACCTCTTTCCTATGTGATATTGACACACTCACACAAGCAGATCAGAGGAAAGCTGGGCTAGCATACATGCTGCCTGAACAAAGGTGAGGTTTATTTCTTAATCTCTTTGCATCATCAAACCCCTCTATGCTTGAATTACTCGTGTTTCATAGTCATTCAAATACTAATAGGTGTTTTTTCTTTTTTCTCTAATGAAGTTTGCATGGTGGAAAAAGTTCGAGGAGCACTTTGCAAATGATGACATAGGACCATTTTTCAGATGATGGAAGCATTTTTTCCAATTTTCTTCTTATAGTTTAAGGAAAATATTATAGTTCTATTTTGAAGAGAGTTTGTTTCATGTATGTCATCTAAATTTTCAGTACATTTACTTTTGTCAGTAAGCACAATTTTTGAGAATATTTCATTATATCTTTGTGATCTTGAGATATGCACACAACCTCATAAATGAAATAATGGCTTTAGTTATTATACATATAAGATAACATCTCCTTTTAAAATAAGTAAAATATAGTCTTTCATGTCATTGTTCCCATAATGTCTTTAGAGGTGTTTGATGAAAACATTGATTTTTCACATCATACTATAATTAAAATTGGGATATTTCTGGTAAAGGATTTTGAGTGGCAGTGCACTCTCTTACTTCTGAGAATGTTCCTCTTTTCTAACCTTTGGATTGAAAACTCAATAAACATTTTCACTGCATATTCATCACAGCCAGAAATTCCATGATTACTCTGAAGGTGTGGGAGAAGCAATTTGAGGAGATGCTATTCAGAGCAAACTTCCTCATTTAGTTCTAGCAAGTTGAAGGCAGGTTTCATCTCCACTGAGTTAAGGGTACTGGATTTGATTTGTATTTTCAAGTGTGTCTTTTGAGAGTTATGTTTTCAAGCTCCAAAGAAAAATTGAACCCATCAGACTTGGAAAATCAACAGTGCCTCCCTACTGCCTTCAATATAAAATCCCAGCCCTGTACTGTGGCAAGAAAGACCTCTCTTTATGACTCAGTAACATTCAGTTCCTCCCTCTGCTGAGAAAATCAACTCTCTCAGCCATGCCCAGTGACTTATGTCTCCCAAATGCACAGGGCTCTCTCTAAAGTGCACCTGGGAAGGTACAACTCTTGCTCACTATGTACTCTTTCCTCACCTGGGTTTCTTGCATTAACATCTCTACACTGACATACTAGAAGAAGTCAATATTAATATTGTGCTTTTACAATTAAATACTGTACCAAAGCAACAGCTGTAAAGGGTGCTGTAAACAATACACTATTGTTCAGGAAAACAAGTAGTTCTACTTCTGAACATTAAAATGGAATGCGTTCTTGATAGCTATCACACAGTCTCTGAGTTTCCTCTAATGTAAACCTACATTTACCAGAGATTTATATTTTAAAATTTCCATTGTTTCTTTTGTTGAGACCTTAAATATAAGTTGATACTCTAAAGAGTAATCAGAATTTATTGTACCTAGGACTGAGGACTCCTCAAACTTACACATCTATAGAACAGAGAGGAAGCTACAAAGATAAAGATTGAATGGCTCATATGAAAATACAGCAAATTTAAAGAATACATTAGGATTATTTGGGAATTATTTAGTTTCCTCCAGAACTGATATTCATAAAAAGTAATGTTTTTGTTTGTTTGTTTCCTTGAGGGTAGTTTTAATTTAGTTTTGACTTTGTATGCTTTATTTTCCTCTGTTCTATCAGGGATGAGTAGAGGAATTATAAGAACCAACTAGAATGATAGCTCACATTTTCATTATGTATTCTAGAAAAGAGAACAGAGTTCACTGATGAAAGTCTTGTAGGATCAACAATACAAACATGAAAATGCATAAGTTTTTGAACACTATCCTAAAAAATTCACTTGTGAAAAATTCACAAATATAATTAAAGGGAAGTAGTTATATCTACATTGCTACTTTCAGCCATAAAGTAAAGATGCTGTGATTTCCTGATCTGAGAAAGACAAGAATGAAAATTATCTACTGGCAAAGAGATGTGGAGAGTTCACTCAGGTGAACATAATATATCTTTAAAATATTAGTGAAAAACATTGACAAGTTGAATCAGTTTTCAACGGTGCTTTGTTTGAATAATGTTACTACCAGAAATAGCTGACAACATATACTTCCACAGTGATCAAGGCCACTTACTCGTTCAACTAAAGTTGAATTCTCCTCTTATCATCATTAGTATGCTATCAAATTACTTTTAATGTGTGTTTCATTGGTTTTAAGAAGTCTAGTATTCCATAAACAAATATCTAAGTGACTTGGAGAAAAAGTAAAATCAATTAGGATATAATCATTATAAATTATGGAAAATATCTGTTTAAAAAACCTATCATGTCTTTGGAATTTGACATATTGTTCTCAATGGTATACAGTTTTTATGATTCCATAAAGTAGCATTTAGTGTATAATAGCGTTGCTGGCTAAAATTTAGTTGAAGAATTGTGAAAAATTCAATGAAACCTGTTTTTTAAACAAAAACCACATACAACAATTACCATCTTAGGACTAATTATGCTATGTTAAAAAAAAAGGCTCTTTATGTTTTTACTATCTACTAAGATAAACCTTTGATTTGTTGAAAGATTTGTTGAAAGAAACTAACATGGTTTTTGCTCAAAATTCCCAAGGTTGCTCAGCCTATGATGATGGTTTGGAGGTTCTGTGCTTTGATCATTGCATTCTGTAGTGAAGTATTGTTCTCATTGACAAGATCCCCAACTATTTTGTTAAAAATATATACTCCAAGAATCTCCATTCACTGTTTTACTTTTTCCTATAGTATTTGTATCCATCACACAATCTATGTATTTAGTTATTCCTTTAAATGATTTTCTTTCCCTACAGGGTGGAATGTAGATATACTTTAAGAGGAAAAGGCTTCGTGACTAAAATAGGCCTTGTCCTTAGAAGGACTACATGGAATAGGCATTTGATAAATACTTTTGAGGGACTAGAGAAATAGTACAAGTCCCAGCACCCAGTTCACAACAACCTGTAACTAAATCTATGTAATATTTGATTCCCTTCTCTGGATGTGTAGGCAGCAAACACATACATATGTGCAGGAAAATACATATACACACAAAGTAAAATAAATACATATTTTCAATGAGTGAATCAAACCAGCTAGGTTGAAAGCTTTAAGTACTTCTATAGTTATTCCTATAAATGCTCAAAGGATATATAGTTATTTTGATTAAAGCAATGAATATTTTCCTAATATACTATGACCTGGATAGATTATTTCCTGGCACACTTCATTGTCAGTCAAATAAACTATCAAAATAAATCACTATTAGAAAAGTCGGTACTCAAATGTAATCTGTATCCTCAAGTAAAGTTTATCAAAGGTTTGTGTGTAGACTAAAATTATTCAGTCCTTGGATAAGGAAAGTTTTCATTATCTTCAATCTAGTAAGCAGTCATTGTAAAGCCATCCACAACTTCTGCATTGGGCCTTTCTATGAATGGTAATTTCTCTCCTACCTTGTGTCTCAACACAGTAATTATCTCCATTCCTTTCCACAAATGTAAGGAGGCCCATCCCAAAGGGGTTGCTGCGTACTTTGATTGCAGTAAATATTTTGATTGCTATCACTTTCTATACTGAATGGCAACATAGTGCAACTGAAAGACAAATGCTGAGTTCTTGGAATGTCATAGCTAAGGGAAATCAGTTGAAAATACCTTGAAATGAAAGACACCTCTCAGCTTCAGTACATCATTCATGGAGAGCCATCTTTCCAATTAAGAGCAGAGTATGGCTCATAGGTGACCCAGTGATGAAGGGTCTCCACATTCTTTTAAAGCCTGTCAGAAACATGGAATACAAAGGGATGAGTGACATTTATAAATTAATTTGGTTGACTTCCAAGCATTCCCAATTAAATAAGCTTTTGCCTTTTGATTTATAAAGGAGTGCTCAGCTATCAAACAGTCAAAAGGAGAGTTACTTATTGCAAACTGTTTTCATAAAATTTCATTGACAGACACTATTTTGTTTACTTCATAAGACTTCTAAAAATCTTGAAATAATTAAACAAACTAGCTTAAAAAGACCGTTATGTACAGCAGGAATCAATCAATGTGTTGAATCGACTTGGATCTTCAGTTGAGAGAAATTGAGTGGCTCTTTGACTGTTAGACATTATACCAGCTTAAGCAAAAGGTGTTCTGTGGTTAGTTTACTTGATCTGTGGTTAGTTAACTTGATCCCTTGAATGAATATTTATTTGGTACCAATGACGGTTGCTACTCCATGTTTCCTAATGTTCAGAATCTAAAAATTTTCTGACTCTCAACTTTGTAGATAGAGGCAACTTCTGCTGGAAACTTTCTTTCTTCCTTTCTAAAATTTGGCCAGTAAAATGTGGCAAATAAAGCAGCCATGTCCTATGTGGAAAAAAGATTTCTATGGAAATGATAAAATGGTGGCATTTGGATGTGCTAGAATAAGTTGTTCTCTCTTCTCTCTCTCTCTCTCTCTCTCTCTCTCTCTCTCTCTCTCTCTCTCTCTGTGTGTGTGTGTGTGTGTGTGTGTGTGTGTGTGTGTGTGCATTTTCATCTGTCAGTTTCTTCCAATATAAGAATGAACGATAAAACAATGACCACTGGACTGTAATTGTAACTAGTACCCTGTGGATAAAACATGCACTTGGTTTTTCAGTTTTGTGTCTGCTCATTTGTTTCGTTTTCATAGACAACCTAAAGCACATGTTTGCAAACATATAATTACTTCTATTTTCAATGTGACTGTCAGCCAATAAATATAGAACTTGTATCTACAATAGCTCAGCCTTATGAACTGCTAGTCTCAAAGGTATGGTTGTGATACAGCATCTTCTTCACAAATTGTCCCAAGAGGGGTAAAAAACATCACTGCCAACATCTTTGTGCTACGGGGGCTAGAGTTTCCAAATAATTTTCCTGTCTCTACCTCCCATTTCCCCAAAGGAGTGATGGATTACAAATGCATACCAACACATCCTGTTGTTTATGTGGTCTCTGAGGACTAATTTAATTAATTAAATTCAAATTGCCAGGCTTACAAGTAGTGCCTTTATGTGATGTGGCATTTCCCTAGTCTAGGAATGAATATTACTGACTAGAAGAGTGAGTTGAGGTAAAGCATATTATATTGAAAAATTTTGTTTATGACAGTGAATATATTACAAGTTAGACATAAAATTTCAGGATAAATGTGGTGTGGTAACACTATTGCCAGATTATTGGACAATTAGAACATGTCTGTCTTTATACCCCTGGTGTATGAGTCGAGAGACAATGAAGCAGTTATGATGCACAATGGTTTCATCTTTGTTGTTGATACCTATCATTTGATAGTGTGCCTGGAAGACTATTCTTTATGATCTAATAAAGCCACCGAGGATCAAAATGCAAAGTCAGTGACAGCTATTGAGCCAGGCAGTGATGATACACACCTTTAGCCCAGGACTTGGGAGACAAAGGCAAATGGTTGTTAGTTCAAGGCCACACTGAGCTGCATGAAATTGATCCAGTCTAAAAGAGAAACAGTTCCCACAAAGCTGATCTCGGCACTTGGGATCACATGCCTTTAATCCCAGGACTAGGGAGGTGGAGACAGGAGTGATATGGCTAGGAAGAAAATGAAATATAAGGCAGGAGGAGACAGGAACTGAGAGGATTGCAGCCAGAGGCTTGGTGGAGAGCAATGCAGTCTGCATTGCACTCTGAGGATTCATGGGGCCAGGATGGCCATTTCAGGCTGAGGGAGAGGTAAGAGCTAGTGGCTGACTGTTTTGCCTCTCTTATCTTCAGCTTGAACCCAAATATCTGTCTCCAGGCTTTTATTATTCGTATTACAGAAGACAGAGCTAAAAATTCCAGGCTCTTCAGTGCTGTGACAGTCCAAAGGCATCAACTGTGCACTATTAAATGCTTCCTCTTCCTGGTCCCAGACTATTTGCAGAAGAAATCTTGCCTCATGAATGAAACAATTGTTGGGGATGGAAAGATGGCTCAGAGGATAAGAATACATACTGAGGACACATACAGAGAACCTGGGTGGTATTCCAAGAACACACATTGGACATCTCACAACCATCTGGAACTCTAATTCCAAGGCACCCAAGTGTCTACTTCTGCTTGTCAAGCACCCATGTATCTGCAAAGCATATATTCACATGGCATATGTCAACAAAGATGTACACATAAATAAAATGAGCTGTCCTTGACATGGTAAAAAAAAAAATAACTTGCAGAAACTGATAAGGATTGAGGAAGATTTTAAAAGAGAAAATTCTGGCATTTGCCTCAAATCTGACAGTTTCTTTTGCTAACCTCTTACACCTTTGTTCTAATGTGACAGGCTTGTGTAGGATTCACACTAATGCAGACATATCAGACTTAGCATACTGAGCTATTTAAAGAAAAACTAAATTAATTAGATGGCTGTTATTGGAGATCATTAGGCTTTGAAACACTTGTGTTTGTTTTATTTTAGTCACCTTAAAATTACTTCAAATGTTCACAAGTTCAAATGACTATACTTGAGAAAATTATTACAAGAACATTTTTTTTCTCAATTTCTAAAATACTAAATTTATGATTCTCATGGCTAATATTTACTTACATTGCTTTGAAACTCTATATAAGAAATATTGGAATTTGGGAGCTCATTCCACAGTGAGTGATACTTTCTCAGCCTAGACACACGGGGGATGGCCTAGGCCCTGCCACAAATGATATGACAGACTTTGAAGACTCCCCATGGAAGGCCTCACCCTCCCTGGAGAGTAGAAAGGGGATGGCTGGGGTTTGGTGGGGATGATAGGGGAGGATGGGAGGGTGAAGGAACTGGGATTGACATGTAAAACAGCCTTGTTTCAAATTTAAATTTAAAAAAAGGCAAATAAAAGAAAAAAGAATTAATTGTAGATTTTTTAAGGATGACAATCTGCCTTTATAAGCTGTATTTTGTTTCATTTCACCATAGTTCCTGCCTTTGGATCCCACTTCATCTGCTTGGTCTTTAAGTTATAGAGAATTTCAAATACAAAGAGTTATACCATTCTTTCTCTGTATTTATACAAGCAAGACCACTTTATCGCTTTCTTTATTTACCATTTAGTAGTACCACCTGCTGCACCGCACCATTTTAATAATTATTGGTTCCTTAATTATTTCACAGGTATTTATTTATTTATTTATTTATTTATTTGTTGGGTGAGTTGGTATGGGCAGGTGTATGCATGTGTGGCTATGTGGACATATTTATTTGTACAGTGTTTTCACATGGGCATGTCCCACAATGTCTCCCTCATTCATCTCCAAATGTTTTCTGAGTCTTTCACTGAACTTGGTTAACTTGGAACTTATCAGTCAGATAGACTGATGACTGACAAACTCCAAGCATATGCTTATCTGTCTTCCCTGTGCAGAGGTTACATTTGCATGCCACTATGCTCAACTATTTTTTAGTTTATACATGTCTTTTATTCTTACAAGAATAACAGAAACGTTACACAAAACTAACTCAGTTGTCCTTTATTTATTGCTATACACATTTGGTTTAGAGCAGAGCTTCTCACCATTTTTAATGCTACCTCCCTTTAATATAGTTCCTCATGTTGTGGTAACCCCCAACCAACAAATCATTTTTGTTGCTACTTAAAAACCATAATTTAGTTACTATCATGAATTTTAATGTAAATGTTTTTGGAGATAAAGGTTAGCCTATAATGTTGTGACCCACAAGACTGTTTTAGAGATTAGTTAGGAAGGACTTCCAGGAAACAGAACTAAATGTTGGTTCATATTTCCTGTCCCTTTCTTTTCCTCTTTTTATTTATTTGGTTTTGCTATTTAAAAGTTTTAAAATTTATTTATATTTTTATCATATTCTTTCCAGGTCATTTTCTATTTCCTACCAACCCAACTTTAATTTTGTTCTTAAGAAAACAAAAAGCCAATACAAGAACATGAACCCCCCATACCAAGATAAGAAAAGAAAACCATGCCCCCCAAAAAATCCCACAAAACTGTAAACAAGTAAAATCACTTAAACACATGAAGTCTGTTACATTTTGGTCACCTATTCCTGAACACGAGGCCTGTGCTGGAGTGGTTGACATATCCAGTGGATAAAACTGATTTCCCTGTCTGAGCAAGTAAAAGTAACAATTTTAACCTTTACTGTAGTGGAGATATATATATATATATATATATATATATATATATATATATATACATGTATATATATATGTATATGATGTATATGTATATGTATATGTATATCTATATGTATGTATATGATGTAAATGTATATGTATATGTATATATATATATACCTATATTCTTTACAGGAGTGGTTAGGTTAGGTTTTCATTCATTTATTCATTAATTATATAAATAGCACAAAATAAAATATAGTATTTAAAACAAAAACTAGTCAAATCAAGTTTGGATAAGACAAGGCAATAGAAAAAATAGAGCCCAAGAAAGGGCACAAGAATTAGATACCCACTCATTTGAAAACTTAAAAACACTAAACTAGAAGACATGGTGTATATATACACACAAGACCTGGGGCAGACCTGTGCAGGCCCTGTCAAGCTGCCTCAGTCTCTTTAAGCTCATATGAGCTTTGCTCACACTGTTTATAGAGACTTGGTGTCCTCCATCCAATCTGACTCTTTACATTCTTCTGACTACTCCTGAGGTGTTTTCTGAGCTTGGAGTGGAGGGATTTGATGGAGATATCCCATTTAGAGTTGAGTGCCCCAAGGTTTTTCTCTGCATAGTATTTGGCAGTGGGTCTCAGGAGGCAAGAGGAAGCTTCTCCGGTAATAGGTGAACAAGGCACTAATCTATGAGTATATCAGAATATCATTAGGAGTCATTTTACTACTACACTTTTTTTTTCTTTTCTAAGAACAGTATTATTTTGTTTTACCTAGGTCCCTACACTACCTAGTCTCAGGTATTTTTTGTCATTAAAGTAGTATCGAGTTCAATGTCATAGAGTAGGCCTTAAGTCAAATAACTTATTGGTTATACTTCCACAAGCTTCATGCCATCATTTGCCCTAGTGTATCTTGCAGGTGGTACTCCATTGTATATCAAAGGTTTCTGGCTGTGTCCTGCTTTTTATGTGGATGCTGAGGATATGAATGTAGGCCCTCATGCTTGCATAACTAGCTCTTCACTAACAGAGCAAGTATGGATATTACAAATACATTCCACAAAATCTATCTTTTTATGTGGATATTTGGGATTCAAACTCAATCCCCCAGGCTGGTGATGGAAGCCTTTTACTGTCTGAACTCTCTTCCAGCTATTGCCATAAAGCTATAATAACAGTTACTGACCAACACCTTAGCTGTCCCTTCAATTCTAGATTGTAGTTGTATACAAAATCTCATTTACTTAATGGTTAACAAAAATCACAAACTTAATATGTTCAAAAACAACACTCAAATCTTTGCTTAAGCATGACCAACCTTATCTCATGTAGATCATGATAAACCCATTCTGCCATTTCTCTGGAACATTGGTGTTATCCTCTGTTCTATTTTCTTCACATCTCCCCTATCTAATCCATTAGCATTCCTGTTGGTCATACCTCCCTAACATGTGCACACAAATTACTAAATGGCTACCTTCTGTAAGACCTCTATTTTTTCTTTTTCTGGGTTAATAAATAGTTTTTCAAAGCTATTATTGCTATTTCTACCAGCTTTGCTTTCTGTTTCTGACTTAGATTCAATAAAAAAACAGAACCAAGAGAATCTTCCAATTGGTTTACAAGACTGGAACATGGGTAGGCCAGCAGTGGTAGTTTTCAGAGAAATCTTTACATACTCATTTCAAAGAATTGGAGGCTTCAGAACAGGGGAAACCAGTAATACACCTCAGTCCAAGGCCTACAGTCTGGAATGTCTATGGAGGTACACCAAGACCACCTTGAAGGACATAAAGAAGTAGGAGTTTTATATCTCAGGTGTCACTAGCAGCAAGAGACACACGGAATTAAGAGGTAATTGTATCCCATGGCTGCTATTACTGTTTCATTTCCTCTATCCTTTCTTTCCCTGATATGATATATGCATCATGTGAATCTCCACAGATACATCCATACATAGTTTACACTAATTTCTAAGGATTTATCAATCTGGAAAATTGAAAATTATGGTTAAACATCAAAATTCCCTTAACTTCCCCAAATAAAAAAAGTAAATCAACTCTACCCATTTATTATTTCAACTAAAATTAGTGACTCAACACAAGCATTTATTATCCACTAGTTCCAAAAGTTAAATGTTCAACCACAGGGGGGCTTGGTTGACTCTCTTTAAATAAAATAAAAAAAAAAAAAAAAAAAAAAAAAAAAAAAGAAATGTAGAGGCCAGCCCAGACCTTACTGCTTTTCTGAAGGTTCTAAGAAAAATTAGTTTTGCATGGTCACAAATGCCATTCAAATGTAGCAGAATATGTTAGTGATTCCAAGTGTGCCACTTTCCTTTAGTTGATTATGGTTCTCAATATGTAGATATCTTTCACATTCTCCTTATTTGCCCTTTTATAGCCAAAAGTGGTAGAAGGTATCATTTTATCAATCTCTCTTTATCTATATTCAATTTTTATCTATCTAAACATAATAGAGACATTTCTCTGTTTTTAAGGGCTCAGATGATTATATGGTCCTGCGAGATAATTCGTGATGATCTTACTTTCCCAAGACCCATGACCTTGATTATCTTTGCAAATTACTTATACAGATTTACTTAGCTTCTTGAATAATTGAATAACCAGGGAAAAGATACCTTAAGGATCATTTTTAGAACTCTACCTATGGAATCAGTCAGAAGACATAAAGCAAATATTTTCCTCCATTTTATACCACATTTTTTTTTTATTTTATCAAAGTAGGTGCCAGATTTCCAAGACAGGTCTACAAAGTTATATTCGATCTATTTTTCCATTATAAAAGATTTCAGTTCTTACAACCCGTTTTTATGCCTTCCACCAAAAATATTTTTTAAATCCTCATTATGAAGATCTGAAAATATTCAAGTATTTATCTATGCATGACTTCAAATTATGTTTAAATTTCAATTTTCTTCAAAATTGTTTCTCCATATTAATATTATTTTATTTTAGTCAGAATACTTCCTCCTTGTGAAGTTTTTGTACATTATCAAGTGATGAGTATACTTCTGAATTCTACTCATTAGATATATTCACTCATGTCACAATATATTTATATATTAACAAATATGGCTTTGGTAAGACAATTTCCAATAGGTACCACAAAACTTTATAACCAATAATAACCAAGGCACTCAGAAGCTAGCACCTTCAAACTTCAAATTTCAGAAATTTATGGATTTTGTGTTTTTCAGATAATATACAAAGAAATTACTTTGTAAGAATAGGAAATAATGCCAGTAGTTTCAATAAAAATTAGCAAACTTCATTCAAAACACTGATAACAAAGCTTAAGAAAAGGCTGCATGATTTTTAAAAATGTACTATAATTAAGCAGGTGGTCTGTGGCAATTATCATAAGAGAATATGAGGAAGCTAGTAAACATGTACAATCATATCATCAATCTTCTTTATAGTAGCAAAACAATTACTAATACCCATTAAGTTAGTTGTAGGAAATATATTTTAGTAAGCTGAGGTTGCATGTTTAAGATGCAACTACTGAATATTAAAATACATCATGAATAGAGTCTAAACAAGAGTGCACTGCATATCCTTTGGCAGTCATCATGGGGTTAGTTACTGTTGACTCTACAGAACTGCAGGATTTGGGGAAATAAAACTTAATAAATGAAGCCCAGTGATTTCAGATTGTTTTGATGGAAAATTTACATATGATGTAATGGTCCCATGTTGTTTCTGATTTCTGGATAGAAACAAAAGTGTCAGTTGAGAAAGAATGCAGCCAATGGAAAATTCTAGCAATAGCAGGAAAAAGAAGGAAAACATCAGACTTCCCCACAATGACCAGATTCATGACTGCAAATTTTAATCCAAATACATCAGATTATGAATTGCATTTACCTTAGAATTCTAGCACCACAAAAGTACTAAGTGGCACCTGTAATATTACCAATTGCAGCATAAGTATAACAAAAATTCAAATTCAATTGATTTTAAAATTAATTGTATAATTATAAGAACAGGATAATTATATCTAAAATATTGTTAGAGTTGATAATTTTATGAATATCACCACTGAAACAAGATAAAGTACATTGAATTCAATAATTTCAATTTAAAATATAAAGGTATTTTATTTGTTATGGTTTATATGTATCATGAGTTATATATCTTTATTTGTCAAGAATACTTTGTTTTTCACCTACATTTTGACATTTTTGTCTGCAGTAATGAACACAGGAGAACCAATCATGAAGTCATTGATTTGTGTCACATTTGAATAAGAAAGTAAAGACATACATAAACTAATAATGAATAATAAAATTTGAGGTGATGATAGTAACAAATGTGAAATGATAGGTCACCATGTTAACCATCTCCGTGACTGAGAAGGCTCCTAAAAACTTGATAGACACAAAACTAATAATACACAAATGAGAGGAATATCTCTGAAAGTCCAATAAAAACAAGTTCTTGCCAACATATTAAATTCTCTGCTACCTAGTTGAGAATGTGAATGAGTTTCTTGAAGTGCTAGATCAGTGAGTGGTTCTCATCTTGTGGTTTGCAACCTCTTTGGGCGTCATGCATCAGATATCCTGTATGTGAGATGTTTATGTTATGATTTATAACACTAGCAAAATTACAGTTATGATGTCCTAATGAAATAATTTTACTTTTTGGGATCACGACAGCATGAAGAACTAAATTAAAGGGTTACAAAATCAGGAAGACTGAGAACTACTGTGTGAAGGAAAAATGATGCTGAGATACCACACAGGAGCATAGGTGATGGAAAAATAAACATTGCCTTTCCATTGATATTCTAAAAGCATATAAGGATGTTCTAATTGTAAATGTGCTCATTTTCCATTTCATTTTTCTAAGTCTGGGTGTAGATCCGTTGCTTCTCTAAATCTCATTCTTAAAACACTATGACCCCTAGTAACTTCTTTATCCCTTTAGTTATAAGTGCTAACCTCTTAGGATTATCAGTCATTAACTTTAAATTTTTTTGTTTATGATTATTATTATTATTTTACATATTGATACCAGTTCCTTCTCTTCCCTCCCTTCCTTTCTCCCTACCCCCTCCCTCCTATGTCCCCCAACCACCCTCCCATCCCACTGCCCCACACACACCCCACAGGGAGGGTGATGCCTTCCAGAAGGGATCAACAAAACAGAGGCAGACACATATAACTTCAAAAATTTTTAAGTCATTAGTATAATCAGATTCTTTCCCACTAATTTCTTGTCTAAGCAAATAACTTTTCTTTTTACAGTGAAAACTTCCTGCATAATTAAGGAGGGCTGTGTAGCCTCAAGTTTCCAGACCTCTTGCCTTAACCCTCCAGATCCTGGGATCATAACATACACTATTACCCTGGCAGGCTGAAGGATACAACATAACATACACTATTACCCTGGCAGGCTGAAGGATACAACATATTTTGTCATTAAAAGACAATGGAATGTTTTTTCAGTCCTGAAATAAAGATTTAAAATAAGAATAAACAAAATATCATCATTGAGTTTTGCCCAAATACACTGGGATTTCATTTGCTATTTCCAATTAAAGCTTGCATGCAGGAGACATTATTCCTTAATTAGGCAGTTCTTGCTACCTGTGATAGATGGTTGTTACTATGTTGATTTGTATAAAATGCAAAAAAAGAAATGCGATGGTAATACAGAGCTTTGCAGTTATTTTAAATACAAGTATGTATTTAAGGCAGTAAGTCTGGTCTCCATGGTATTGTGTGAACAAACAATAGTTTGTAGCTGTGTTAAATTTCTTGGGAGGTTGGCAGATCAATTCAACAGAGGAAACAGTAATTTTTTTAAGTAGGTATATATTAGCTGGCATAGTGTTTCCTGAAGTGGAATGACTTTCATTCTCATTATTGAGACAAAAACCCTGGCATCTCTAAGTATTTGCAATCAAATGTGATGCATGTTAGAGTTAAACATTGACATTTTGTGACAATGTCGTTTGTTTTGGTATCGGAGTTTTGATAAATAGCAGTTTAGCATGAATAAATCCTATAAGCATTTATAAATGAACTGTGGACAAAAGTATCGCTTAGGGAATTTTGTATTTCTGTATATTAATTGCCTGTGGTTTCAAGGATGACTGATGCATTATAATCCAAACTGCAAATGTCCTTCAAATGAGCGGCCTGTATATAGATTCTTATAAAGAATTCTTACAAAATCTTATAAATAATTCTTATAAAGAAATAGCTTTGGAAACTGTACATTTTCAGATGGAGTACACCCAGGAAGAGTAATCATTATCTCTTTAATGATTGTGTGTGTGTGTGTGTGTCTGTGTGTGAGGTTGAACTTAAAAAGCTTAATAAACCTTAGAAGAATTTTCCTGTAAATTTGACTTTATATTATTCTTAGGGATAAGGCAGAAGATAGTTCAGAGCTTCAAAAATCACTTCAATAAGTTGAGTATTAGCAATAAAATAAATGTGACAAAGTATGCTTATTCTGAACAATAATGGCTTTTATTTAGGATGTGTGGCAATCAGCTCTTTGTAGTGAGTCAGTTTAATCACTATTATCTAAAAAAAAAATGAATAAACTCTAACAAATTCTAACTGATTATTTTACTGATATAATTATTTTTTCAAGGGCTATAATATCCAGGAATTCTCATTTTTTGAAAAGTATTTTAAAATATTTTGATAATTTCTCTTAGACTACTTTTATAGTCTCATTTTCATTTCTGTTCAAAATGAAGGCATGCTAAAAATAACAAATGTGACTAATTCTTAATTACCTGTAATAAAGAGAAGTTGAAAATAGGAAACCAGTATGATGGAATAAATTACATCAACTGATAGCTTAAAATGCTATTTTAACCATTCCTTTCATCTGCTTCCTTATTAATAAATAAAATGGGCTTTTCTTAAGGTTCATTACCTGTTTCTTAATACACAGATTATCCTGATAGATATGCTTGCTTGGACAAAATTGTACTCTCTAAGAAAAGTATAAAGGGAATAAAATAGGAAATTTGAGTAGCTTACAAACATATTTCACACCAAAATTATGGAAATAGGGGAAGAGACCAGTATATTTAACATTCTATATCGGTATGAGCATTCTTAAGTCTTCCATTCTATGTTCATTGACCACTTGTGGGTTTTGATGTCAGTCACCTTAAACTACAAATAGAAGAATATCTACTGAGGGTTGAGTGATACAGTGATATATTAATAATGTAATGAGTCATCACAGTTGCTTCATTGATATGTTCTTCATTGACAATCCATTATTAGTGGAATAAAATTAGTAATTAGTATGTTTTCTGCTAGGGCCCATGACCTATCTAGCTACATGTTCTTGAATTAAGATATGTTTTCCTTATCATAGAGCAAAACTAAATACAACCAGAAAGTATTTAGTTGCTCCCATAACATGTGTGCCTCTATTGAATCAGTGGGCATTTCTTTTTAGACACTGCATTCTTATAGCTAACAAAGTTCACATCTGTGTGAGGTGATTGATTACTTTTCTCCTCCAATAGCATTGAGAGAAGCTTCTAGTACTGTGCAAGTTAGCCAACTGAGGTGAAGCTTTCAGGTGACTACCAACTTGATTTCATCAAGTTCTAAGATTCAAATGTATTGTATATTCACCAATAGGTTCTTACTATCAAGTTTTGGAGGATCAGCCTATGTGACACCTTGTACAACAATTCAGAAAAAGGTAACCTATTCTTAGCGACAGGGCTTTTATTTGTTAGTGTATGGTACATAGTTGGAGTATGTTCCCTCGTTATAGGGAAACTCCCATATACATACATACATACATACATATGTAAATGGGCTCTTCAACAGTCGTAGAATTCTCTGTTGATTGTTCAAAATGCCTGTAGTGTTATTCCTCCCCATATTCCTTCTTTATCTTGTCTTTCCATCTTCCAAATATTTAAGCCTTCTTATTCTTTTTTTTTTTTTTTTTTTTTCGGTTTGTTATCTTTCTTTCTTTCTTTTAAGTCTCCTTCCTCACTGTGACAAGCAATCTATACAGATACTTCAATCATAAAATCTTCATGGAAGTAATTCACAGAATTAAGCCTTATGGTAACAACAACAATCAAGATTTAGTTGCAGAGAATCTCAGTCCATATTTTTAAATGTTACAGGTGAGAAGGCAGAAAACTAAATTTTGTAGTGTAGGTTTTTCTCATGTCATAAGCAATAGAATGCTTGAAGATGAAAAACACATTCTAAACAAAGACTTTCAAGACTAAATCAGGAAGTAACAACTGCTTAAGTTCTGGATATATAATGAGAAACTGCCAACATGTTAAATTTCCTTCACAGTTTTTGTTTCTCTATGAGGGTATAAATATATACTATTTTCATAATAAGTGCATAGTAGTTATTAGGCAGTTGATGATGTACATGTTATTTGCTAAGGGCTTTATGGAAACAAACATGCTAAACTATTCTCCCCAGATGTTTCTGTACTGCAATTACTGAAACAGCCATGTACTGTACTGAAATTCCCAAGTAAAAATGTGGAAACAGAGAGCTATTGTAAGACTACTGGCATTATTCTGTCTCCTCCACCACCCTCTTATTTTTATCACCAGGCACAAGAAATATCAATAAACTGATCATGTACTGTCAACAAATGAAGCTGATGAAGCTGATTAATAATGTGTTTCTAGGTAACATGATGGAATCTCTCTTAAACAAAAGCTTATCTTTTCTGTTTCTTTTTTCACTTTAAAAGCTGCTTGGTTTTTTTTTTTTTTTTTTTTTTTTTTGCATATTGCCAAGTACAGGCCAAAAAAAAGAAAAAAGAAAAAAAAGAAAAAAGAAAAAAGAAAAAAAGCCATTGCTTTAGCTACAATGAAATTGACAATTAACAAGGACAATAACAAGTCCTGGGTCACTTGCTTGATGTTTTAAGCTCGATCCGGGTTTCTTTGTGAGCTTATTTACTTCACAAAAATAGAAAAATAAAGAAAGCTAAAACTATACTGAGCTGTAAACCTTTCTCCACTGCAGAAAAAAAAAAAAAAAAAAAAAAAAAAAACAAAGAATGTAAATCCAGAAGCAGATATGTTGTTTCCGTTGATAACAATTAATTGGATTAGCTATAAGATTATGAATACATTAACCTACACCATACTTCATGAAATAGCTCATAAGTAGATTGTTGGAATTACTGATGAAACTAGTATTAACAGATAATTGTATAATTACTACACAGAACATGTTCTGATAAGTTTTGTGGTGTGTAGCATCAGAAGGCAATGTAACAACAAGCACATCTAATTGTGGGAAAAAAGTGTCAAAGCCCAAGAGTGCAGAACCAATGTTATTTGATATCCTAAATATTGACAGCTAATTATGTCAGTATTTAATATATAACATTATCTGTCAGTACAAACAGTAATGTGTAAGTAGTTATCAGCATGCTGTAATGGGCACCGATAAGCTTCTTAATTACTACTTATAGAGATATATGTGATCTGACTATTGGCTATTTATCTGCAGAAGAGTTTGTGGCTGTCCTCTCTTTTCTTAGAAACAAGAGATTAAGAAAAATATCAAGATAAACAGTAGAGTAACTCAAGATTTCTACCCCTCAGGCTTCTTCAGCCCAAGCCTGCTGTAGTCTTCATGATCACATGATGGACAAGTCTGACACAATCAGCAGTCTCATTGCCCTATCATCCCTTTACCTGTGCATCAGACGTTCTAAAAATTCAAAATGCATCACACTTGCAACTTGGAACCCCAATTTAAGTACTGTTGCCCACACTACAAAAAATGCACGCTTACCTGACTTCTACCTCTGTACTTACTTTTCATTTCTCACTTTGTGTTTTCAAACTTTACTTGTATTATGCCAAAATTTTTCCTCTTACCTTGCTGTCTTAGAGTAAAATCATACACAAAAAAGTAAAAACAGAGGGAAAAAAAGTAGATTTATAATATTCATCCTTTTTAGGCATGAGGCTGTTAGTGAGTCTTTCTAGGCTCTATAATAAGACCAGATACAGAAAAAAAATGAAATATTTATATTATCAAACCCGAGAAATAAGTGTCTTCCAGATGACCTATGTAATAATATTATTTTGCATTGTTTTAAGAAGGAACTAAACCTACAGAAAGTAATTTGTTCAGTATCATACTGATTCCAGTAATTAATTCTACATAAGTTATTTCTCAATTTTGTTACTATTGATACATTGCACCAAATCTTTCTTTGTGTATTTTGAATATTTTGTGACATTCCTCTTCTGTACCAATCTTAGACCCATAATAACATTTCCATTTTCCAAATTGTGAAAATGGAAAAGATTCTCAAATACTTCTAAATGTCTACCTAAATAAGCAGATTTCCCTTTGTTGTGTACCCCTGCCTAGCACAAAAGTGCCTATCAAGTGCCCAGCACTATCTCTCCATAGAAAATTTCACTAACTAACTCCTCATCCTGGTGTTGTCTCCTCAGATATTTACTAAAACCCAAATTAAAAAAAAAAACTATGTTTATAGGATTTGAAATATTTTTTTATTTTAAATACAGTGATAAAAGTACTGTTCCTATATTTTAAATTAGTATTTGACAAACAATATTAAGAGCAGTGTGTTATATATTCAATACATTCTATAGAAAATGAGGAAATTTTTTTCTGCAAAACAAACAAACAAAAAAAGGGTATTATATTTGAAAAGTAACTACAGGCCACCAAAAAACACATTGCAAAATTAATCAATACCAAAAATGATTAAGTAGTATGATACTAACAGGAAAGTGTTACCTAGACATACTACTTAAATACTCTCTTTGTGTCTCTTTGCAGAGTTCTGTGCCTAGCCCTGTACTAATTCTTGAGGAGATATTAAAAATAACTGAACTTATCCACCGAAACTCCCTTAATATTTTTAGGAAGTTGGGAGATTAAAGAGCCATGAGCATGTACCAGGATTTATTTAATTTCAAAACTAGATCAGCAAGACCAAGTTACCACATCATATTCTCTGAAAACTATTATTCTGTGTTCTTCACAGAACTCTGAAACTTAACTATGAAGTCCTTGGCCATCAGGGAAATGCAATTCAAAACAACTCTGAGATACCATCTTATACTTATCTGAATGGCTGAGATAAAAAACACTGATAACAGCTTATGCTAGAGAGGATGTGGATAAGGGGGAAAGTGAAGAGTCCTCCATTGCCGGTGGGAGGGCAAACTTGAACAGCCACTTTGGAAATCAGTAAGGCAGTTTTTCAGAAAAATGGGAATCAAACTACTCCAAGAACCAGCAATACCACTCTTGAGCATATACCCAAAAGATGCACAATCATACCACAAGCACATTTGCTCAACTATGTTCATAGCTGCATTGCTGCATTATTTGTTATAGCCAGAACCAGAAAACAAACTAGATACCTCTCAACTGAAGAATGGAAACAGAAAATGTAGTACATTACACAATGGATTATTACTCAGAAAGAAAGAAAGAAAAAAAAAAAAAGGAGTGTCATCTTCATCTTGAAATTTTCAGGCAAATGGATGGAACTAGAAGAAAACATCATGAATGAGATAACCCAGACTTGGAAAGACAAACATGGTATGTACTCACTCAGAAATAAAAACATGGTATTTACTCACTTATAAGTAGACATTAGATGTAAGACAAAAGAAAACTAGGCTACAATCCACAATTCCAGAGAAGCTTGGTAAAAATGAGGACTATCAGAGGCATAAATATGGAAGACTCTAGGAAGAGTTAAGATCTCCCAGGTAAACTGAGAGGTTCGTAGAAGGGGGAGGATGGAGAATGGGAATATGAGAGATCAAGGACACCAAATTAGGGGAAGGGACACAGTGTGAGTGCAATGAAAGTTGTCTTGATAGAAAGAGCCATTATGGTGTTATGGAGAAATTCTCAGGAATCCACAAGGATGACCCCTGCTAAGATTCCTAGCAATAATGGAAAGGGTGTCAGAATGGGCCTTCCCCTTTTAATCAGATTAGTGGGTATTCTAATTGTCATCATAAAACCTACATCCAGTAACTGATGGAAGCAGATGCAGGAACCCACAGCTAAGAACTGGATTGACCTAATTTCCCCAGGTAACTTCCACAGATGCTCTCTTGCTCACAGCACAGGGACAGGAGAGCATCCGGAGGCCTCCTTGGTACCAGGATCCTGCTGGTTTTCATCTGTCTATGTTGTAAGTTATTTCTTTCTGAATAAACATCTATTCCGCCTAAAAAAAAAAATTAAACGTGTATAAACAAATATGGAGTAAAATAGCTTGGAACATATAGGCAGATTTTAAGGTTTGTTTTGTTTGTTTGTTTGTGTTTGTTTAAAATTTGGCAGTTTATAAATAGTTCTTTGTCCAGTAGAACTTGTTTTGCTGTTACGTGAAGGACAGGACTGGTGTCCAAGCCAGTTGTCAACAACTTCATTGTTGACAAAGACCTCTATTGTATATGCAGAAACAAAATAAACAAATGATTGGTGACAAAAAAAAAAGTAATAATAATAAGTGGGTTGAGCTCCTGGAGTTCAATTGAAGAGAGGGAGAGAGAGGAGGGGGATCTTATATACAAGGAAAGGTCAAAACCTTAATGGGGAAAACCACAGAGACAAGACCTGAGCTAGTGGGAGCTCAAGGACTATGTACTGACAGTTGGGGAACCTGCATTGGAATGAACTAGACTCTCTGAATGTAGATAACAGTTATGTGACTTGATCTGTTAGGGGAGTGGGCTCTTGGCAGTAGAACCAGGACCTATCCCAGAGGCATGAACTGGCTTTTTGTAGCTCATTTCCTATGGTAGGAAACCATGCTCAGGTATGATCCAAGGAGAAAAGGTTGTGTCCTGCCTCAACTTGATATTCCAGGCTTTGTGGACTCCCCCAAGGAAGGCCTTACCCTCTCTGAGGATTAGATGTGCGGTGGGAAGATTGGGAGATATGGGGTGAGGAGAAGGGGAGAGAGGGAGAACTGTGGTTGGTATATAAAATGAAATGTAAAATTTTAAAAAGAAAAAAATGTTAGTTACACTTTGTAGGACCCAGTGAAAGGCCCAGGAATCTACTGATGCTCAGGATTGCTATAAGAAATAACTTCACAACCTGTTTAAAAATACAAGTACTGTCAAGTTCATCTTGGTTTAGAAGTTATGGTATAATAAAAAAATTATAATTTCAAATAGCTATAATCAGGATCATATTTGCCTATGACTAAACCAGCAGCTACTCTGATTATTAGATGAGGAGGAGAAAAAGTTTCCATGAATAAACATAGTCTATAAAAATCCTCAGAGGCCCAAGGATTAGTTTCACAATAAAGCCATGTGTCTTCAAAATACCTTGAGTATTCCATTTTTCTATTTAAAGGAACAAAGATGTTATGAGGGCAAGTTTATCAGCTGATCTTTGCACTTAGAAACACCAAATGAAGAAAACCAAGCCATTTCATTAGCTAACAGGCTAACATGAACATAAAAAACAAACAGCCATTTTTTGCAAGTGTCCCAGAAAATTTCAACAACAGGTTGATCCACAGTCCCTTATTTGACTATCCCCAAGCTGAGTAAATGGAAGATTTTTGAACTATAACATCCTATAAATGCAAGCTTGGACTATGAAGTGAAGGACTGCAAAGAACAGATGCTGAGATTTACTTTTTCATCTGGAGTCTACTTCCTGTTGGAGCTAATACTTACACATATTATTTTAAGGCTAAAATTTATAAATTTTTAGTAATGATTGGTTCTCAAAGTCAAAGCGCATCACTTGGTAACTTGATGGTTCAAAGAGAAAGGCAACAGTAATCATGCTACTGAAGAAGTTAATTTAATGGCTGGGTAAGTACACAGGAGAAATAAAATAGTTCCCAACATATTGATCTTAAACCAAGTCACAACGTGGCTGTGAGCAGTACTTTGGTTTGAAAATCGAGACACTAACTACATCCATGTCATAGCCATAGAAAGGAGAATCAGTTAAGCTTCAACTAAAACCTTTAGTATCTTGCTTTCTTGGAAAAAAATACATTATTAAGAAAAAATTAATATCCATATAAATTCCCCCCAAAAGAACTTCCCACTTCTCCTAATCTGTTATCGTGCTAACATTTAATAACACTACAAAAAATTTCATGAAAAATGATTACAATTGATATAACACTTTTCACTAAACTACATAACACTTTTGCTTCCAGTTTAGCTGTGGATTTCTTTTTCTTTTTTTTTTTTTTTTTTTTTTTTTTTTTTTTTTTTTTTTTTTTTTTTTTTGTTGTTGTTGTTGTTACTGCCCTTGTCTAGGCTCCCTTCAACTCGTGTCCTCTCCACTTTCTCCACCCTGCCACATTTCTTGGTCTTTCATGAATTTAGCATGGTCGATATAACTTGAAACTATTGTATGAGTATTCCTTAGTGCTTAGTTTCAGGGTTATATTAAGTATATATCCTGTCAAAATGCTAGAAAATGACTTTGTGTTATTGTGTCTTTACTACTTCATTTAGTGAAGATTTCAACATCTTGCCTGAGCAGCTAGTGGTTCTCTGTCTCTTGGGAATAAAAACACCAACTACCAAAACCAATTGTGTGAACCAATTGAGTAGCCCTTTGTAACTGGTTCTGTTACTCCAGAGATACCCCAGTAAAACAGACATAAAACAAAAAACCGGATCATTTTTAATTGGCTGGTTCTGACAAAGAAATTAATACTGAATTAAATTAAAACAATAATATTGTTGTTAACAGTTGTCTGAACTTTGATAAATATTTGAATAATAGTGTTTAAATTGCAAAAATGAGTAATATATAATTATTGAACTAGGATTTGTTTCTCCATTTTGACTTGATTTACTTCCATTGGTTTCCTTTTTAAAAAATGTAACACCAAAACAGTAAACTATGAGATGATAAAGGTAAGACATTTTTAACATCCTGTCTTAATTTAAAATATTATTGAATCAAGCCATACACAATTCTTAGGGAGCCTAGAGACTTTTTCTTCACTACCATTCTTGAATTCAACAAGATTCATTACTCACCAGTTTTAGTTATTTTTCATAGCACCACTAAAGAAATATTTTAGTGTCAACCATTATTTTCTACAAAAGTGATCATGAGCTGCTTATAGTAATTTCCTCTATCATTTACCAAAAAAGATAATGTTCTGAATGCCTACCATGTCTACAATATTGTGCTGTAGCAGTAAGCATGGTTACTATTTTAAGCAGCAAAATACTATGGAAACAGGAAATGTCATTAAGTTTTTGGCTGGATTTTGCTTTGGGCAACTCAGGCCAAGAGCAAGAATAATAAACCATATGAAACATTCCAGGGTATCAAGCTGAAGCTTGATGAATGAAGTGGAAAAAGAAGACATTAGTCAGTGCACTTTATATCACTGCTTACATCCCAGAGATGAACTAGTAGAAAGAGAACTTTCTCTCAGCTAAGACAGAGATACATTTGCCAGTCTAGACACAAAGTTAACCAGTGTACCTGTCTCAGAAAAGACAGCCCAGAATATCTGCCAAGTGAGCAAACCATTTTACCCACTCACCTGGTCTTATTCATATTTCAAACAGCAGTGGTTGAACACACAAATAAGAACATTTCCCCTTAGAAGCTTTTGTGTTGTCTGTAATTAAATTATTCATATTCTTGTGGGTGTCAATCTGGAAATGCATAGTAACATTGTTGGTGATTTGTTTCCTGATAAATTCTCTGTTCTATATGCTGAAAATTTTAGAGCCCTCAAGGGTCTTCACATTCTTCTTATTCAAAGTTACACTGGAAAAGTATTAGAAGGCAAAGCTCTTCTACACCTAAGGACAACATCTTCATATTCTGCAAGACAAGTGGCAAAATAGAAGCCTGAAATAGATCACTCCAAATTCAGGAGGTCAAACAAAGGTGAATATGAACTGTAATCTATTTGTCTTCTCTTCCTGTGTCCTATTTGTTTAGTGCGGCTGTGTTGTTATTAAAATCCCTGCTGATACATAAAAATAAATCATAATTAACATTAATAAGTTACCTTTGAGGTAATAGGAATCCTTGGTGAGTCACACAATTAAGTCTTCCAGGAGAGTCTAATTAGAGAGTTATTTATTCTCTAGCTATTGCTTATCAATTATTTAACACAGTCTTTGATCCTAGTCTTATTTCAGCATCTAAGAATACTAATGCACAGTTTGAAGAGGTCTTTTTGAAATTAGTCTTTCCACTTTCTGTAAGCAAGCATGGGTTTAGTCGAGTAAAGGAAAGTGAAGCCAAGGTAAATTTGCTCACAATATTAATTCAAGAAATGTTTCTGTGACCTGAAGCTCGTTGCATGAATACTACCCCAAGGTTTAGGAAATAACACACACACACACACACAAAAATGACCTTTATAAATGTCTTTCCACGTAAGTGTCTTCATAATTTATAATTTTTGGGAACAGTTGGTCATAAATAGCAAATGTTTAGAATCCCCTAAACACACTAACTAATAAAAATGAAAAATTATAAGCAAAAGTCAATCAGCTGTATTTAAAAGATAAAAGAAGCATAACCATGTGTTATAAAATACTAAATAGGAATGTCACAAATTAAATAGAAGATTATAGGGTTTGTATAGTAATCAGTTTTACCTATTTATTCCACTCTACTTAAATAGGATTATCTTTAAAACATACATAAACAAGATCCTCTTCAATCCACCAGATAGAATTGAAAATATAAGTAGTTATGAATATAAAAGATCATGAAGAAAGACTGAATGGGAAAATATTTCCATATCACTATAAGTTCTTCAATGAGAAAAGAGGGTTAGAAATACTACTATCAAAGAAAATTTGAACGGAGGTTTTAAAGGTACCAGTGAGTAACAACTTGTATTCCTTTACCAGTCTCTGAATTTTTACAAGAGTTAGTCAGAATAAATATCATTTAGAAGCAAAAATTTATTTTTACTATTCTTAGGAGAATGGACACAACAACAAATGAGTGGATACAGGGATTCTCTAGAAAGAAATTTGGCTAACTGCATTAAATCATATTGTTAGATTGACTTACTTTAATGACCAAGAGTAGGAATTTACACACCTCCCATATGAAGGTAAAAGCCAAAAGAAATCAATTAGCAGACCAGTGACCTTGATGATGTGCTTACAGGTTCTTTCTTTTCAAAAAAAAAAAAAAAAAACAAGAAAATAGGGTTAGCTATGCATGTCTACTCCACATCCAAGAACACCAAGTGAAACTTATTCCATCTGCTCGCAATTTGAAGGTCATAGAGAAAGATTAAGCACTGCTTGTGGAAATTAATGTGCAAAAATTAATGTGCTGAAAACTAAGCATCCTTCTCAACTGTGAATTATGTTTGGTCTGAAGGGAGTGAGCTGTATTATCAGCAATCAAATCAGGTTTGAAAGAACTCTGAGTATTTAATTGAAATGATGTTCACCACAGTTCTGTCTATTACCCCAACAAACACCTTCAAGAGTCAGTGAAATAAAAAGAAGCAGCAGCTCTTGATGAGTGAACCTGGCAACATGACTCCAGGTAAGGAAGATGTCAGTATAAACACATATGAGGAGGGATTGGACAATGGGAGAATAAAGTAAGATGTGTGAAAGGAATGAGGAAATTCAAAAGAGGTGAAAATACCAAAAATATAGCATCACACAGTCAATACAGAAGCTTACAAAAAGTATCATCCTGTAAAAATAATCCAAACAGTACACAATAAGAGCAAAATGTAAATTGTTGAAAATGTAAGCAAAAGTCACAGAATTAAGTAATACCATACAGATAAACTATCAAGTTATAGGGTAAGGGGAGAATAGATCTAGATAAATTAGTAAGAACAGACATAAGAAAAATAGAAACAATTAAAAAGAAGCTGAAAAGTCTTCAAAATGGTTAAAATGAATAAATATAAAGAACATTATGATATCTAGATAACGATCAAAACACATGAAGAATAGTGGAGTACAGGAAAGTGGATGTGAGATATAAGGAGTTGTTAATTAACAAACAAAAAATGTATTTCATGATAAAATAGGTACATAGAGTATACTTAGAGGTAAGTCACAATTCAGTTATTAAATCAAAAAATAATGATTAAATAAAAATTGGCATAGGTACAGAGAAGGATACATGGTGGAAGAAGAGGACCAGGAAGTGTTTCCTAGAAATGGTAGAAAAATTACACCCATGATAACTTAACTATATATATATATATATATATATATATATGTAAATAAAACCTGAACAATGACAGTAACACTGGAATTCTAATACAGGAAACAAAAACTCTCATGCTCCACCATTGAACAAAAATCTACAACCAATTCTGGAAGGCAAAAAGAAAGGGAATTGGTCTCTTTCAGGGATGATACTTCTATTGATTATTCAATGCAAAGTGGTCATACCTGAAATCATATACATGCAAGCAACACTAATTAGACTAAGAAGCCTTTATTTATATATTTATGCATATATTTACGTGTGTGCAGCAATCATAAAGAAAATGAGGAAATCAGATTGAGGTGTAAAAGAACATGGAAAGGGTTAGAGGCTAGGCATATGGTGGTGGAAGGGAAAGGCAAAGTGATGTATTGATGTAGTAATAAAAAAGAAAATAAGAAGGAAAGAAATCTATTTTTAAAAAAATTATTAGAATTTACCAAAGCACCAGCCAATGACAACTATTTTTCAATTCTAAAACGTCTAAGAGCAACTTAAATTAATATTGTATATGGAGAAATGCTTTCAAGTTGAATGTCAAAACTCTTACACTTGGCTGATCATCAGAATATTATATGCAAATAAGCCAAAGCATTAAGGTAATGATTCATGTGCATGAACACACACACAAACACACACACACATGCTCATAGAGTTGGGCAAAGACAGCAACAACAAAAAGAACTTTTCCTATTAAAATTTATGACTCATTCCTACATTTCCTCATTCTGACACAGAGGCATTTTTAACACCACAGCATTTGTCCTGAGGATGAGTACAGAGATGTAGGTGCTACTTAATCTGTTAATTATCAACCACATTTAAAAGAGTCTTGAACTAGTGGATCCAAATTATGGGGAGGATGCATTCTTTCTCAATTTTCTGTTTTAAAAATTATGTTCAAATAGCATTTTAACTTCACAACCTATTATGAGTATTTTGCAAGTAACTGATGTTAATTGCTGCTGAAAATAACAACAGTTTTCTGGAGCCATCAGATTATACATAATTGACCAAAAGTACTGCCAATATATTAATTTAAAATTTCTTTTTTAAATGATACTTTGACAGCTATTTACTTTAATCCAGGAGTAGAATATAGGTCTGATTTTAACAATCTTCTGACCTGAACAGTCCTTCATGGAGCACCACTGAGTGCCTAATACAGCACCAAGGAGCTCTGAATTTCACTGGAATTTTTGATAAAATTTTATAATAAAACAATATTTTTAGAAAACACAAGTATTTTAGTCACTGTTACTTTTGCTGTGATTAAAATAAGCCCAACAACAACAACAACCAAAAATAAAACAAACAAAAACCATGAGAACAATCTAAGGCAGAAAAAGTTTCCTCTGGGTCCATCATGGAATAGATATCAAGGCTGAAAGAGACTGAACTTCCTGAACATATCATAACCATCAAGAAGAGGAAAATTATGAGTATATGCTGCTACTCAATTTTCATTCTGCATTTATAATCTAAGATCCTAGACAAGGAATGACACCACCCACAGTGGGCACATCATCTCAACTCAGTTAATGGAATAAAGATAATGCACTTAGAACCATCTCCCAGGGCATTTTATATTCTGTCAAGTAGTCATTCAAACAGCTTTCTCTTGTCTTCATTGATTGTTCTCCAACTTGTTCATGGACACCTGTTCTCTCAAATGAACCAGCAGCTCATTGACATGACTATATTGGACACGATAGATAGCTAGATTTCTCGAGGGATCTCCTATCTCTATTGTCTGATCACTGAAATTATAAGCAGACTGCTATATTTACCCCACATCTATATGGGTGTTAGAGAATCAAACTCCATTATATTCCTTTCAGTTATGAGATAATAATATAATAACATTTTCGTCTTCCCTTTCTCCTTACAAAACCTGCCATATATGTTCTTCGTCACTCTCAAACTCACAATGTATTTTTTATAATTGTTTTTTGCATGCACAAATGTACATGTATATAATATATGTTCTTAAATATAAGCTGTTCCATCTGTATAATGTTACTAAAAAGCATGTTTTTATGGCAATTTGGTATTAGATAACCAATTGGTACACTCTTCAATGGAAAAGGCTATTTGTCCCACTGCCTGCAGTCCATGTTGGCTTAAGGCCTTGTGGGCTTTCTCTGTCTGTCTTAGCATGTCTAATGGTGTTATCTTTGTTTGATGCCTAATTAGGCAGTCATTATTGTGAGACTATAAGTAAAGCTTCTGATTTTGCTAGAGGATACATATGGAGCTTACTTTCTTTACCATCTGAGACATCTGCCCAGCTCCAATATAAGCCCTACTCCTTAAAGTAGAAGTTTTACATGCCCTCACATTTATTATTTTATACATTATTTAAAATATATTTAAAATTTTATTATTAATAAAATAATAAAATAGCATCCTTAATTATCATTAAATTTCACTACTAATAATGCATTTTAAAGGAAGATTCAAGATAAAAATTTCTAATATCTCAATTGGAAAGCTAGAAAAATGTCTGTGGTCTGTAAGTAGCAGACCTTCAAACTGAATAAAAGAATGTATCTTGCTCTTCAATCTGGATGACATTTCATAATAGTCTTGTGGCTTCTACAGTGAAGGCATAACAGGAAAATGGGAACCATCTGTCAAAGGTATGAAGAATTGCTACAAGTTATTTTGTTAAAGGCCAATATACAGCTCTAAGACATGGTCAATAAAATAGATCCAACCATTACACGAAATCACACGCTGTTTCATGCTTTGCTTATAAAAAGTTATAAATCAATATTTTCAGAAATCCTTAATGAGTTACTAATGTTTCAAATGAGAATGTATTCATGATAGGACACTGTAATTAAGTTTAAACTTTTACTTTTTCCTCTATAATAAAAATCTCTATCTCCAATCACAGGACAGTTATATGTTTAAATTTGGACTATTTATCTTTACTATTATTTTATTTTTGTTTCAGATAAAGTGTCAGATTATCTCTTTAGTGATTGTTTCAGAGTAACCGGACACACCCCATCAATGATCAAGAAGCAGAAAACAATGACTATATGATGCTTCTTAGTTTCATTTCTCTATTTATACAATATAAGATCCTAGTCAGAGAATGTCACCAATCACATTAGACATATCTCCACTTTTTTTTTTTTTTTTTTTTAGTACCTTAGAAAGGACTAGAAGGGGGACAGAAGATAAGGATCAAATTATTCATCTCCATGACTCATACCATTCTAGTTCCATAGGCCCTATGCACAAATCTACCTTATTTGGTTTTAAAGGTCAAAATGAACACAAATAATATTGTTGATTGTAAGCAGTAAGGTTTTTCCTCCCGCTGCCAGTCTTGTCCCGCCGCCGCGCCAGCCTCAATTAACACACAGAGACTCTGTATTTGATATAATCCTGTTTGCCTGTTACTAGTTTCTTATTGGCTAGCTCTATCTTAATTATTAACCCATTTCTATGTATTTCTATGTGGTCTTACTGAGAGCGGAGGAATGGCGGTTCTGTTCTCTCCAGACTCTCCATCTTGACCCCTCCTCACTATTTCCTCTTTCCTCCTTGTCTCCTAGTCCCTCCTATCTCCTTTCCTATTGGCCAACAGTTCTTTATTCATTAACCAGTATGAAAAACATATATACATAATGGCATCTCCCATCAGTTGATTTGTTTTATAGAGGCTTCCTAGGCTTCCTAGGGCTTCTGAGCACTTTGGGTATTTATGGAACATTTGTATATTGCAAGGTGTTTTTCTTGACCAGAAGGGACTGAATAACACATTGTTGTTTTTAATGAATTTAGTTACCACCCCTTTCTCCCTTGTTAATTATGTTGCCAGATCAACTAAGCCTTGTAAGACTCATCCAACTTTTCTTTTATTTTTGGATATGCTTTAAAAAAGAAAATTTTGGCTAAATATCATTGAAGAAAGGATATTTTAAGTCTTATATGTGGAGACTTTCAGATTGAACTATCTAAGCTTTTAAAATTAGATCACTAGAATTTCCATATTAACACTTTTACAAAAAGTTAGCATTATGAATCTAAAATAAAAAATTAAAATAAATATTTGCATGGAAAATAGAAATGAAAATATAAATATTAGCTAAATATAGAGAAGGAAAATCTTCTATAGAAGAACAAGTTGCCCAGAGAATATGAAGTTCAAATATCCATTCTCAGTTTATCTTTCATTTTCTAAAATTTAATAGTTTCCATCTCCAGCATTTTTCACCAACACTACTTTGAAGATAAAATTTTTATACATTTGAGGATTTCAGTTTTGCTTGTTGGATTATAACCAGGTCTAATAAATGCAAGCTCGCATAATTATGAGCATAATTACATTCAGGATATAGTTTTCGATATAGAATACTTGGGCTTGAACTTGACTTAAGCCACATTCTGTCTCACCTAGAGCATCCTACTTTATTCTTCAGCACTTCTTCAGGTTTAACTATAAAATGTGACTGCCAATAGTCTCTAAACTATGTAGTTTTTTTTTTTTTTTTTTTTTTTTTTTTTTTTTGGATACAGGGTTTTCTGTGGTTTTGGAGGCTGTCCTAGAACTAGCTCTTGAAACCAGGCTGGTCTTGAACTCACAGATATCTGCCTGCTGCCTTTGTCTCCCAAGTGCTGGGATTGAAGTTGTGCACCACCACTATGTTGTATTTTAAGGTCAGTTTAGATTAGTCCATATTGTGCAGTAATAAATGTTCAAGTATCATTAACAATGATGCTATTGCAAATTTGCAAATTGATGAACCGTATCTGTGTCTGCTTGGCATAATTCCAGTCTGTTTTTCCCAGAACACCAAGAAAATTTGTCTTAAAAATTAAAATAAATCATATCAAGGCAATGCCCAAACATTTTGGGAACACTATATACTATCTTTCTGGCCCTACCTCTTACTACTTAGTGTCCTGTGTACCCAAGCCTTTTTCTTGGTTCTTTATCACACCAATGTATTCTTGTCATGGAGCCCCATGCTTGCTTCTCACTTAGTTAGAATATGTGATATTCACCTGCTAACCCTTCATTTTTTAAGCCTCAGCTCTAATATATGAATTTGAGAGATAATTTAATTCATCACATCATCAGATAATTCAACAGTTGCTAAAATTACCTTATTCATCATTTTTTGTATTTGTTCTCAAATCTTTTTTAGTAGAGAAGAAAATCCACAGATTTGATGGCATTTTCTATCTTTTTTTCTGTATTTCCACTGCCTCAACAGTACTTGACAAATGTAATGAACTAGATCTGAAGGTAGCAAGAAAGACTAACAACAACCAAGTTCATCATCCAGACAAGATTTAAAAAAAAAATTTTTTTTTATTGAGCACAGTGCAAGAGGGAATCCTTTTTCCAGAGAGATGCAGACAGGAGTCCTGATGCAGATGCCAAAGTCACAGAATACTCTACAAAGCATAGCTATAGTGGTTTCCATTGGGAAAAAGTAGCTGTTTTATTGAGTTAATTTGTGTAATTCATGTCATATGAAGTAAAGCAGTGCAGTTTGGATGGTATAGTGCTTGGCAACTTAATTGTGCACATAATTTCCAGGTTATATAATTTCTAACATGGAAATAATAGTCACACAAATAAGTGCCATGCAAAAAATGGTTTATGAAGTCCAGGTTAGTTGTAAGGCTTAGGTCACCACAGGCATGGGGCGGTAGTTCATGATGTCTAGGGTTATAAGTGTGCCTCCAGGCAAGATTTTCTTGATTGGGACTTCTATATTGAACTTATGAAAATTTCATAATACTTATATTTCCTGTCACACAATTCATATTTGCTTAAAAGCTATAAATAAAGGTACAGCTTGATTCTAAGGAATGTAATATATAAGGCAATTTGGTCGAAATGATCTTCATGAGTAAACATTTTGTGGTGGGAAGAGGTTATTTTCAGTGTAGAGTTGTTTTATCTAAATATTATAATTATGTTTCATTGACGTTAAACAAGAGGGTTTCAGAGAAACACATTATGTGATATTCAAAAACTAATTTGGAGGCCAGAAAATATGTATATGTAAATATTGAATATTGATGCACTATCAATAAATGAAAGAACTTTGGTGAAGAAAGGAAAATCACAATGAAAACCACATTCTCTGCCTACCTTTATCCCCAAGTAAACTTTCTAACTTCTTAATATTGTTTTCACTCAGAGTCTACACTCTGTCATATTCAGTGTGTTCTTTAGCTCAGTGGATTGGTTTATCCAATCTATTTTTGCTTGTCTTGAATATCTTTTCAGTTGCAACGCTGGGCATGAAACAGATGCCACATTCAAAACTGGAAAGTGTGAAGATTGATTAAGGACAGGAGGGTGGTTTAGATACTGGAGCTATAGCTGTGCATTTTCACAATCTTTGAAACCCTAGAGTAAATGAAAGGCAAGGAGAGCCAGGCCACAGCTGGAATCTTGGGGGACTAGGCAACTAATTGTAATCAGCCAAGTGGGGAGCCTGGAATAAATACCATATCATCTGTCACAATCTTAGTCATTTCCTGCTGAATGTCCCCCATCAGCATAGAAGCCAACTACCATTCACTAAGATTCAATGGGAAGAAAGCTTTGAAAGTATAAATGGAAATGAAATATTTTGTTTTCAAGTTCAATGAAGATAGATACAGGCAGATCGCTATATGGGTACCAGGTGTATTAAATGAATTAATGTCATTGATGGACAGACAGACAGCAGTATAGTGAGGACTGTGGGGAGAACTCAGGTTCACATGAATCAGTGGTAGCCCCTATTCATATGTTCACAGGGAACAGAGATTGAAAACTTTCCTCCTTTGGTCCATAGCCGGCTCTTCGTGTAGGTAACCACTGAGCACTCAGCTAAAGAAAATTAGATGACTGACAGGTGTCTTTCTTGACCATATGGGGTTAATAGGCAGGAAAGACAAGAATCTAGGAAAAAAAATTAGTTGTAGAAGTGAAATTGCTATGAAATCGCTACAATTATCATAATTGTCATCATTCAATCAAAATGTTGGACCTTTAGAAAATAATATGGTCCCAGCTAACAGGAAGACAGCACAATCATCTAATCCTGCAATGTTTATAGTTTGTGAGTTATTATTGAAAATGCTGCCAACTCAGGCAGGAGCTTTTCTCTTTCAGTCCTTTTAAAACATCTAATCCTCTTTTAAAACATCTAATCCTCGGAATACTACGTATTCATGGGAAACTTGTTCTGTTGTATCCCAACTCTCCACTA